>NC_134265.1:332841649-333448900 GCF_031893055.1 Leptodactylus fuscus
TGCACCGGTCAAATTTTGGTTTAATGCATATTGCACATTTTCTGTTAGTACAATAAACCTCATTTCAATCCTGAAATATTACTGTGTCCATCAGTTATTAGATATATCAAACTGAAATGGCTGTTGCAAATACCAAAATATTTAGAACTAAAAATGATTAAGATTAATAGGGGTGCCCAAACTTTTTCATAGGACTGTATCTCCTATCTATCTATCTATCTATCTATCTATCTATCTATTTATCTATCTTTTCATCTCATATCTATCTATCTATCTATCTATCTATCTATCTATCTATCTATACGTGTCTACCATTATACATACTAGAATTGTATTTTATAATGTGATGTTTAGGCCCAGTTCACATCTGCATTCAGGTTTCCATTTGTGGAGTCTGCTTGGGACCCCCCAAACAGAAACCTATACGCATTACTTTCAGGGTCTCCAATTATTATACTCTGGGGTCTGAAAACACCCCAGCGTATAATATTTGTTCATGAGTGTTCATTATGGGGCATAATGGTGTGTGTAGGGGCCACTATGAGGCACAATAGAGCATAATAGGGCATAATAGAGTGCGCAGGAATGCGGCGGAGGTCGGTCGGTCGAGGTCTTTGGTGTCAGTCAGGAAAGGGAGGGGCCCCATGTCAAAGGTTCGCCACGGGGCCCCGCCATTCCTACTTACGCCACTGAGGTCAGGAGTATAGAGAGGATTTCTCAGCACTGCTAAGTGTTCAACGTCTGAAGCAGCGACACATCACATACAGACCCATAGGGTTCAAAGGGTTTTATCAGGTTAGATAGCCCTGACAGATAGAACATCACACACTATAACTCCAGTCCCCGATAGACCTTCTAGAATCACATAAGGATCATGTTTCTGGTCCCTGCTAAGGGGACAACAATTTGTATCCGTAATGGCGGCACAAAGCTTTCTTTATATGTCACTTCCTTGCGGTAATTGGATTATAATGATAAGGAGCGTGTATATCTCCCCTCTCACTGAACCAGTATTCATCCCGACTCTCCGAAAAACAGCAGTTACCCGATTCCATGCCAAGTACGATAAACTGTGCAGGGAGATAACTTTACATGGAACTACAATCCTTTGTCCCCTGTATAATCCATTCATGTAGGAGATTATGTTGTTTATACAGGTACATTTATCTTAACCCTTTATGGGGGGGAGTCACTTTTTTTTTTTCTTTACAGATTATGTCAAACCAGTGACAGTGTCCCATTTCTTGTATAGGAACCAGATATTCTGACTCTCCCTAGTTGGAGCGAGTGTGGAAAATCAACTACAAAGGCTTGTTGTAATGCATTCATATTGGGCTATAGCCTCTACACTGTCTACTAGAGATGAGCGAGTAGTGTTTGATCGAATACCTTCCTTGCATAGTTATTGGTGTACTTGGTCGAATACCACGTGGTAAACACAGTAAAAATTCAGTTCCCCTCCCACCTTTCTTGGCGCTTTTTATACACCAATACCTGTGCAGGGGAGGTATTCGATCGACTACTACTCACTCATCTCTAGTGTCTACCAATAAGTATTTGGACACCTGTGGTCCGAGTGTCAATTACAGCCTCAACCCTCCGGGGCTTTCCACAAGTCCTTGTATGACGGCTAGTGGCATTTTACTCCATTTGGCTTGGAGAAGACAGGTAAGTTCTTTCACCGATTTTGGACGGCTGCTGCACCCCTTAGTTCAGCGATCCAACTCGTCCCAGAGGTGCTCGATAGGGTTCAAGTCTGGGTTCTGGGCAGGCCATTCCAATCGGTAACCTGATTGTCCTGTACCAAGCCATGGTAGACCTCGCTACATGACAGCTGGCGTTGTCATCCTGGAAGTAACATTGGTCCATCCCAAAGAACCGCCATAATGTAGGAAGCACACTGTTATTTAAATAGTGCAATAGGTGTCGGCATGCGGTGTCCACACGAATCATGCAGAGAGAAAAGTACTTCAAGCAGCACAATTCGTGCAGAAACCACACAGACCCCATTATAGTCTATGGGGTCCGTGTGCTTTCTTTGCTAACCACCTTTTAATGCGTTCGGTATTCCGTTTGGGGAATCCACAAGTGTATTTCCTAAACAGAATATCGAATGCAGATGTGAACCGAGCCTTAGTATCCAGGTAGAGATCCCATCAGTAAGCAGTAGAGAAGGGTGAACCTCCCAAGATTCGATTAGTTTTTGGGTTTGGTTGGTTTGGGTCCCTGACTTGTTTTGGGTCGAGCAAGTTCAGATAGATCCAGATGTGAAATTATTATTTTCTGGGGTCTCTACAGACCCCAAAGTATAATAGGTGGAAGCTCAGGGTAGGGGTACAAAAATTTTAAAAAATTATACTCGCCTTCCCTCACCTCTGTCCATTGTTTTCTCTTAGTCTCTCGATGATGCCATGCACCAAAGGAGTCATGATGCTCCACGTGCCCATTTGACCACTGTGGCCAAATCACAGGCCTTAGTGGTGATCCTGGGTGCGTGACATTACCAGGAGTGTGCAACAAGGAGGCCCAAAAGAGATAAGGGAAGGTGAGTATAAATGTTTTTTTTTTTTAAAAAAATTTCAACTCTCCTGGGCTCCATCTTTTATATTCCGGGGACTTAAGAGGTTCGCCCATCTCTAGTCATTATTGGTAGGTGAGCCCGAGAACGTCAAATATGAGATAATCAGTGGTTATTCCACCAGTGGGCTCTTGACTTGCACAGCTTACATCTATGTGATAGGAATTGACAGACAATGTTCCTCCGATCTTTGATCTCTGTGATCTAATGTGCAGACCTATAAGGACTTCCTAGTCTCTAAATTCATTATGGAAACCGATACACTTTTTTATATAGGACACCGCCATACGTGATGGCCACCTGTCTCATGACGTCTTAGCTTTCACTGTTACATAAACCTCTGTTCTGTTTTTACCAAAAAGAAAAGAAAAAAAAAGTTGAGACACTAATATGCTTCTATGTACAGTATGTTCTACACAATGACATCTAAAAAGCCTATAAAATTCCCTTATAAAACACCGCCTCATACAGACACAATAAATATAATTAAAAGGTTCCAACTGATGAAAAGTGGAAAGACGGAAATAAGAAAAAATTAAGGAATTTTTTTATTTGTCTTATTTCCACCTCCATCTCACAGTACAATGTAAACGGCCGTGTCGTCACTTATCCCTGATGTATATTTTTTTCTTGGCACACATGAATCAGTTCACATTTCCTTGTATACTCTTGTGGATTTACCCAATATAATACATGCTTATTTTGGCGCGCTTCCAGGCTCACCGAGCACCCATGTATTCTCCATTAATGGGACTCTCCCGTTCCTGTGTTATTTATTAGAAGTGCTCTTATTGACATGACGTAATAGGCAGATAGGTTAACTCTTTTTGTATCTTCGGGTCCACAGTATATCCTTAGCAGGTAGATTTACATTCATTCAAAGGGTTTTCCCACCAGGAGAAGTAATAGAAGATTAATAGGTTATAGGGGGTCTTAGATTTGGCCGGGTAGTTGTTGAGTTAAATCTTTTTCAAAATCGATACAAGACAAAATTGTTGTTACTCAATTCAGTATTTGAACTACCGTAAGAATACCATACTACTATAATAATACCGCTAGGTTTAAACCTACTGGAAATTTGGGAGTCCCCATAGAAATATAGTGACTCCGGACTAATATACAGTCTGCTGCCCCCCATAGAATCATAGTGCCCTCATAGACTTACAAAGTGGCTCAGCCTATAAATAAGGTTTGATGCCCTCATAGATATACATAGTGCCTCTACACATATTAAGACTAGGGTTGAGCGATCGGGATCGGAAAAGCTACGGCATAGCAGGGAGGAAACAGAAGAGTAGATGCACCGGAGATGCAGCCGAGCTGAGCGCATGGCCAGCACTGCTACACCGGAGATGTGAACCCTGTTGCACACCCAGCTCTGCTGCATCAGAGATGTCTGATGCCCCCATAGACATACATAGTGCCTCGGCCTGTAAATAAGATCTGATGCCCCCATAGACATACATGAGTCCTTCCTTCATATATATTAAGCAAGTTAGTCAATCCAGCAGAAATTGGCAGATTTCATTCACTTTCATCTAATGTGTATGGCCACCTTAAATTATTAAGGGAGCATCTGAAAACAAGCTTACTGTCTGTATCCAATGCAGCAGAATTTCGAATGCAGCTCTGGAGTGTAATACAGTCTGTTGCTCAGGAACAGTACAGCATAAATAGATTCATGTAGATTATATTATTTATCTATCTATCTATCTATCTATCTATCTATCTATCTATCTATCTATCCATCCATCTATCTATCTTCTATCTATCTATCTATCTATCTATCTATCTATCTATCTATCTATCCATCCATCCATCCATCCATCCATCCATCCATCCATCCATCCATCTATCTATCTATCTATCTATCTATCATCTATCTATCTATCTATCTATCTATCTATCTATCTATCTATCTATCTATCTATCTATCCATCCATCCATCCATCCATCCATCCATCCATCCATCCATCCATCTATCTATCTATCTATCTATCTATCTATCTATCTATCATCTATCTATCTATCTATCTATCTATCTATCTATCTATCTCTTTACAATCACCCTCCCCGAAGCCCTGCATACCCATCCAGATTAGCCATTCAGGATCAGGAAAAGTTGTGTGACACCCCCATAACACCAGCTACGTTGCCTGTGGCCCAGTTTTCGCAGACCACTAGAGCGGTTGTATTTGCTGGTAATATTTTAGGCTGCTTGCACACTTGGTAAATTGAGAGCTTTATGTTTAAGCTTTTAGTAGGGTTGGGCTTTCTATCCTGTTGTATCTTGTCTGTTTCAATATTCATTTTGCAAATGTAATTACATTCTATATAATTCGCTGTACATCGCTACGGGGGATGGCGGCTCTGTGTACATAATCTGCAACAATATCACTTTTCCCATGAAATTCACTTATGTTTTTAAAGTAATACCAGTAAACTGGCAAAAAAAACTATTATAGATCTTGAGGGCTCCTTTCATGACAGGGGCAAATATGAAAAAAGTTGCACATTTTCATGCAAAAACCTTACCTGGGCAAAATATGTGACTTTTTCATGCCTTGTATGCTAGACAATTGGTATAGAAGTCATGGTAAATTTCCACTGATGCGTGCTGTATATACTGTGGGGAAGGTAGCTCGGTAGCAGCAATGGTGCGGACTCCACCAGTCAGAGACAGGGACACAATGTCTGGTGCAAACAGGTTTATTTGGAAAAACAGCAAAATAAATAATAAACCTTCAGTTCAGGAACAGAATAAGCAAAATAAAATACAGCCCTAACTTCAGGCATAAAAAGTCAAACAAAACCCTGCTCATCCGAGCACTAACTAAACAGTAAAAAATAACTAATTATACACGTGGTTTACTACCAGCCATCGTGTAGTTGGTGTTCACACCTGGGTCAGCTACTATGGTGTTATTGTGGATATTGTCGATTTCTAGACTGGATTTATATTTCCTTCACCATTATATGTATTTATGTAATTTTATGATGTATTAACAAATATGTTTGATTTTTAGAAGTGTGTCGGATTATTTTGTAACCGGGAATATTTTGTGTTTAACAGCTTTTCCTGCCATTTTGGTATTTGGTATTTACCCACAGCAAATAGAAACGTATTTGTCTCCAGATAGAGCGCGGCAGAGATAACCTGTTTATCTGCAATTTTGTGATATCGCATTGCACTTTACTTGGCATATGTTAGTCTACACAGAAGAGTGGTCTGACATGTGGCTCTCGGGTAGTTGTGTAACTACAACTCCCTGCATGCCTTGGCACACGGATATTACAGTGCTAGACAGGGCTTCATGGCTTTGTATACAATATCAGTTGCACTAGGTTCACACTAGCGCTGGCAGTTCGTCATTCTGGTCCTGGAACAGCTGGACTACTGCAACAGCAGGTATACATGGATACCGGTAAGCCCCATTGACTATAATGGGGTCTGCCGGGTGTCCTCCGATTCAACACTGAAAGCGGTGGAGAAAAAAGTCCTCTGTGCAAGAATTTTCTCTCTGTTGAGTTTCAGCCATCTATGCAATGGATTCACCTCTTAATCCTGGCCAATGAAATGGTCTGATGAAGGTCCTAATCGGACTGAAATGTTACGATTAAACTTATGGATTGCATTGACAACGTTCTACACTATGTTTTATAGATAGGTTCCTAGGAGTCCTGGCATGGTTCTATATTATGTTACAGTGTTGGCTAAAAATATTGGCACCCCTGCAATTCTGTCAGATAATACTCAGTTTCTTCCAGAAAATGATTGCAAGCACAAACTCTTTGGTAATATCTTCATTTATTTTGCTTGCAATGAAAAAACACAAAAGAGAATGAAAAATCATTGATCATTTTACAGAAAACTCCACAAATGGGCCGTACAAAAGTATTGGCACCCCCAGCCTAATACTTGGTAGCACAACCTTTAGGGCCTATTCACACAGAGTAAACGGGCGCGCAATGCGGCGCGATTTTGACGGTGCATGTTTGCGGTCGCGTTAACGCAACAGCAAACATGCACTGTCAAAATCGCGGCGCTAACGTCCCGTAAACGCAGCACATTGCGTGCCGTGTTTACTCCGTGTGAATAGGCCCTTAGACAAAATAACTGCGAACAACCGCTTCCGGTAACCAGCAATGAGTTTCTTACAAGGCTCTGCTGGAATCTTAGACCTTTCTTCTTTGGCAAACTGCTCCAGGTCCCCCCTGAGATGTGAAGGAGGCCTTCTCCAAACTGCCATCAAGAGATCTCTCCTCCCCCACAGGTGATCTATGGGATTCAAGTCTGGACTCATTGCTGCCACTTTACAAGTCTCCAGTGCTTTCTCTCAAACCATTTTCTAGTGCTGACCTGAAGTGTGTTTTGGGTCATTGTCCTGCTGGAAGACCCATGACCTCTGAGGGAGACCCAGCTTTCTCACACTGGGCCCTACATTATGCTGCACAATGTGTTGGTAGTCTTCAGACTTCATAATGCCATGCACACGGTCAAGCAGTCCAGTGCCAGAGGCAGCAAAGCAACCCCAAAACATCAGGGAACCTCCGCCATGTTTGACTGTAGGGACCGTGTTCTTTTCTTTGAAGGCCTCTCTTTTTTTCCTGTAAACTCTATGTTGAGGCCTTTTCCTACTTTTGTCTCATCTGACCAGAGAACATTCTTCCAAAATGTTTTTGGCTTTCTCAGGTAAGTTTTGGCAAACTCCAGCCTGGCTTTTTTATGTCTCTGGGTAAGAAGTGGGGTCTTCCTGGGTCTCCTACCATACAGTCCCTTCTCATTCAGACGCCAACGGATAGTACGGGGTGACACTGTTGTACCCTCGGACTGCAGGGCAGCTTGAACTTGTTTGGATGTTAGTTGAGGTTCTTTATCCACCATCCACACAATCTTGCGTTGAAATCTCTCGTCAATTTTTCTTTTCCGTCCACATCTAGGGAGGTTAGCCACAGTGCCATGGGCTTTAAACTTCTTGATGACACTGCACACGGTAGACACAGGAACATTCAGGTCTTTGGAGATGGACTTGTAGCCTTGAGATTGCTCATGCTTCCTCACAATTTTGCTTCTCAAGTCCTCAGACAGTTCTTTGGTCTTCTTTCTTTTCTCCATGCTCAATGTGGTACACACAAGGACACAGGACAGAGGTTGAGTCAACTTTAATCCATTTCAACTGGCTGCAAGGGTGATTTAGTTGTTGCCACCACCTGTTAGGTGCCTCAGGTAAGTAACAGGTGCTGTTAATTACACAAATTAAAGAAGCATCACATGATTTTTCAAACAGTGCCAATACTTTTGTCCACCCCCTTTTTTATGTTTGCTGTGGAATTATATCCAATTTGGCTTTTTGACAATTCTTTTTGTGGTTTTCCATTGAAGACAAATTAAATGAAGATAATAATACTAAAGAATTTGTGCTTGCAATCATTTTCTGGAAGAACGTGAGTATTATCTGACAGAATTGCAGGGGTGCCAATACTTTTGGCCAACACTGTATATAGTTTAATGGGGTCCTTCTGGATTCAGTGTTATGCACCATTAGAAAGATTCACTTTATCGTTTGTTCATCCTAGGATGAACCAGAAGGATGGATTCAGTGCATACTGTATGTCAACGCAGCCTTAGTCTATTTTTATGATCTGTAATCTGTAGCTTTGCAACAATTGTGAAAATATGAACATGCTGGGTTTTGAAGTTTCACAGGTCACAGGCTCGGGTTCATTGCCCTGATAGGCTAGAGTTTTATGAAAAATTATGGGATGAAAGGAACAAAGTTATAAGAAGGTAGGATAGTGCGAAAATGTCACATTTCTTGTGATTGTCACATGACTTTGCCTCCATACGGAAATGGTGAACTTGCAAGTGAGTGACATTAAACTTCAGTTTTACTTCATCCAAATTTCGACATGGAGCCCCAGGTTTATGGTTCTGGTTGTGCCACCTTTAAATTTGACATGTAAACCATATGCAGTGTGCCCGCTCCCACGAAGGAGACATGTCCCTCCTGGCAGGTCTAGTTAATCCGCTCCATGAATGCAGCCAATGTCTCCCCTCTAACAGTGCACAAAGCCGGCCATTTGGAACATGTCCTTTTTTTCATCTTGTTTCCATTTTCAATATTTGGGAAGGTTTTCAGCTTGGTGTTTGCTCTTTTGAAAGCCTACAGGACGGGAAGTAAAGGAGAACAAGACTCCATGTCTGTCCACACAGACACCAGGCCCAGACGCCCAAGGAGGTCTCTTCATCTTCCCGTCTTAATTTCCGTCCCATACATTTTTTTTCCATGAAGTGAGGATGTTTGGAATAAATAAGGCGCAATAATGACAAAATGACAAGATCTACAACTTTCTAATATACATTAAAGGAGATTTGACAGTTTTTGGAAGGTAAATCCTTTTTTATATAGTTCAGAATGGGTTAAAAAATGCAATACTCAACTCTCCTGCCCCATACTTACCAACAAGTAGTAGACATTTAAGTGCCGACCCTAGACCAACTGGGCCCACCCATAAACGGGACGGCCCATTTTGAGGCCGGGTATCCTATGCCATGACCCCTTTTTGGGAGTAAATCCACGCAAACACAGGGAGATCATACAAAATGCTTGTAAATGTTTCGTCCTTGGCAGGATTCGAACACAGGACTCAAGTGCTATCCACTGAGCCACCTTGCTGTCCCCATATCATGCAGCCTTGTCTCCTGGCCTAATATAATGTCTCTAGTTACCCTCACACAGTATAATGTTCCTCACACTATGTAATGCCACCTTAAAGCCCCTGCACAGTATAATATTCCCCTTTTGGCCCCCATATATAATAATGCCCCCCTTGTGCCCCAACACAGTATAATGCCCCTACAGTATGTCTCCTCTTTGAGTCCTCCACACTATAATGTCCCTTTTTTATTGCCTCCACACTATAATGCCCCCTTATTGTGGCACCAAAACAGTATAAATAATACCACCCTCATTATGGTATTATCATTATGGTAAGTATCATATTTGGCACTACAAGGTGCACCTTTAGGTGAGGATATAGAACAGTGAGCAGGGCACCATCCTACCTAAGCCAGGGCCTGGATTAAGCATAGCAATTCTAGTTTGGGCAGTACGGTGGCTCAGTGGTTAGCACTGCAGTCTTGCAGCGCTGGAGTCCTGGGTTCAAATCCCACCAAGGGCAACATCTGCAAGATGATTGTAAGTTCTTCCGTGTTTGTGTGGGTTTTCTCCCACACTCCAAAGACATACTGATAGGGAATGTAGATTGTGAGCCCTATATGGGACAGTGACTGACAACATCTGTAAAGCGCTGCGGAATATGATGGTGCTATATAAGTAAGCATAATAAATAAATAATAATAGTTTGCTTGCCCTAGACCTGTCGCTGTAGTGGCTCACAGGCTGCTGGGGTAAGGGATGCGACCAGTCTTCCTCTATGGTATATACGCCCTTGAACGTTGACCCTTATACTACATGTATGCATTCATGTGGACGCGACAGTGTAAAGTAATACCCACACATCCATGGCCAGTGTTCCCAAGTGCACCATTAGAAGAATCAACATGAAAAACATTTAGCACTTCAGGGACTTTTTAAAGTGAACTTCCCCTTAAAGTAACTCTTCGTGTCGCTTTTATGGGATTTTTCATTATGATTATAGAATAACCATGTTTGACTCTTCTGTAACTCTTCTTGTGACCTGTGAAAACTAAAACCTCTGTCTTTATTTTGCTTTGCACATTACGTCTGTTTATTCTCAGGTCCCAGCCGCTCTGTGAAGTAATGCAGGTTGTTTCAATGTAAACTCAGCGCTCCCCTCCATGTCTTATTGTCAGAGGAAATTACCAAACAAAAGCCAGGATCAAACAACACAAACTATCAGCGCCGCGGTCACAAAAACCTCTTAAAGAGGACCTGACATGTCTGTTTTAGTAAATGTAACTGGTAATTAGTAATATGGTAACTTTCTGGATCTTTTCTTTGAATTGTCCATTGTGTGGTTCCTCTGTTGTTCCTCCTGGAAACATCCACTACTGACAATAGATGATGTCATAGCTTATCCACTCTCTTCCCTGCATGAATCGTATCACGAAAACTCTCCCTTAGACCTTAATACGTTAGACCAGGCTATTGCTACCTATGGCTAAGGCTATGAAGAGTAGAGGAAGATCTCAGGCAAGATGGCCGCCCCCATAAACATGTACAGAAAACAGGATAAAAAAGAAAATAAAAACAAGACTTGGTAAAAGTGATAGATTTCACTATCAGGTTTTAATAAATAAAATAAATTACCAATACATTCCTATAAAGGGGTTTTTTCATGGAAAAGTATTGTTTTAAATAATCAACAAGGCCACAAAGTGTAAAAGAGTAAAAATAAATAGTATTTACCTCCGCTGCGGCTTCCCGGTGCCCGCTGATCTTTATAGCCTTTGTCTCCGACATGTCAAATATGTCAAAGAATTCAGCCAGAGATAGGTTGATCAGGTACTGCCGCTCATATTGGATATGCCATAAATAAGTTGTAGATATTTGTATCAAATATAAAAACAACTGCTATGTTTCTTTTTTAGGGGGACAATTTTGTCTTTTACCATAAAGCTCTTGGTAGCATATTTAATATTTCATGTGAATAGAAATGGGAAAACCTCTTATGATTCGTTTTGGGTTCAGGTGATTTGAGACCAAGATTTGATTCAGAACAAACAAGTTTGGCATAAATCACAATTTAAAATAGCTTAAAACATAGTGTAGAACGCTGTCAGGGCTCCTAGGAACCTATCTATAAAACATAGTGTAGAATACTGTCAGGGCTCCTAGGAACTTATCTATATAACATAGTGTAGAACACTGTCAGGGCTCCTAGGAACCTATCTATAAAACATAGTGTAGAATACTGTCAGGGCTCCTAGGAACCTATCTATATAACATAGTGTAGAATACTGTCAGGGCTCAGAGGAACCTATCTATAAAACATAGTGTAGAATACTTTCAGGGCTCAGAGGAACCTATCTATAAAACATAGTGTATGACACTGTCAGGGCTCCTAGGAACCTATCTATAAAACCTAGTGTAGAACATTGTCAGGACTCCTAGGAACCTATCTATAAAACATAGTGTAGAACACTGTCAGGGCTCCTAGGAACCTACCTATAAAACCTAGTGTATGACACTGTCAGGGCTCCTAGGAACCTATCTATAAAACCTAGTGTAGAACATTGTCAGGACTCCTAGGAACCTATCTATAAAACATAGTGTAGAACACCGTCAGGGCTCTTAGAAACCTATCTATAAAACATAGTGTAGAATACTGTCAGGGCTCCTAGGAACCTATCTATAAAACATAGTGTATGACACTGTCAGGGCTCCTAGGAACCTATCTATAAAACATAGTGTATGACACTGTCAGGGCTCCTAGGAACCTATCTATAAAACATAGTGTAGAACAATGTCAGGGATCCTAGGAACCTATCTATAAAACCTAGTGTAGAACATTGTCAGGACTCCTAGGGACCTATCTATAAAACATAGTGTAGAACACTGTCAGGGCTCCTAGGAACCTATCTATAAAACCTAGTGTAGAACATTGTCAGGGCTCCTAGGAACCTATCTATAAAACATAGTGTATGACACTGTCAGGGCTCCTAGGAACCTATCTATAAAACCTAGTGTAGAACATTGTCAGGACTCCTAGGAACCTATCTATAAAACATAGTGTAGAATACTGTCAGGGCTCCTAGGAACCTATCTATAAAACATAGTGTATGACACTGTCAGGGCTCCTAGGAACCTATCTATAAAACATAGTGTAGAACACTGTCAGGGCTCTTAGAAACCTATCTATAAAACATAGTGTAGAATACTGTCAGGGCTCCTAGGAACCTATCTATAAAACATAGTGTAGAACACTGTCAGGGCTCCTAGGAACCTATCTATAAACCATAGTGTAGAACACTGTCAGGGCTCTTAGAAACCTATCTATAAAACATAGTGTAGAATACTGTCAGGACTCCTAGGAACCTATCTATAAAACATAGTGTAGAACACTGTCAGGGCTCCTAGAAACCTATCTATAAAACATAGTGTAGAACACTGTCAGGACTCCTAGGAACCTATCTATAAAACATAGTGTAGAACACTGTCAGGGCTCCTAGAAACCTATCTATAAAACATAGTGTAGAATACTGTCAGGGCTCCTAGGAACCTATCTATAAAACATAGTGTAGAACACTGTCACGGCTCCTAGGAACCTATCTATAAAACATAGTGTAGAACACTGTCAGGTTCTCCTAGGAACCTATCTATAAAACATAGTGTAGAACACTGTCAGGGCTCCTAGGAACCCATCTATAACACATAGTGTAGAACACTGTCAGGGCTCCTAGAAACCTATCTATAAAACATAGTGTAGAACACTGTCAGGGCTCCTAGGAACCTATCTATAAAACATAGTGTAGAACACTGTCAGGGCTCCTAGGAACCTATCTATAAAACATAGTGTAGAACACTGTCAGGTTCTCCTAGGAACCTATCTATAAAACATAGTGTAGAACACTGTCAGGGCTCCTAGGAACCTATCTATAAAACATAGTGTAGAACACTGTCAGGGCTCCTAGGAACCTATCTATAAAGATTGTACAGCTGAGGGTACAAGCTCAGAGTTTAACCATAGACTGCGCTGCCAATCACTTTTGTGCATTTTAGCATTTTAAAACGCTCCAAAAATTACCCTTTTGTTGTGCACTGTCTACCAATAAGTATTTGGACACCCAGAAATGTTCTGCGGAGGTGGAGTTATGGTCTGGGGGTATTTCTCCTGGTATGGACTGCTACCCTTGGTCCCAGTACATGGTAAACTCAATGCCGACACCTATTGCACTATTTTAGATACCAGTGTGCTTCCTACATTATGGCGGTTCTATGGGTAGGACCAAAGTTACTTCCAGGATGACAACACCAGCTGTCATGTAGTGAGGTGTACCATGGTTTAGTACAAGACAATCAGGTTACTGACTGGGCACGCCTGCCCAGAGCCCAGACTTGAACCCTATCGAGCACCTCTGGGACGAGTTGGATCGCCGAACTAAGGGATGCAGAAGCCGTCCAAAATCGGTGAAAGAACTTACCTGTCTTCTCCAAGCTGAATGGAATAAAATACCACTAGTTGTCATACAAGGACTTGTGGAAAGCCTGCCCTGGAGGGTTGAGGCTGTAATTGCCACTCGTGCCGCTCAGACCACAGTTGTCCAAATACTTATTGGTAGACCATGTATATGGGGAACACTGCGCATAAATATCATGGTTACTGCAGTCCCAATTTGCTGGGATACTCATTTATTTTCAGGAATATTCAAAGAAAATTTGAGCATGTCTTGGACTGAAAAAGGGGCAAGGCTTACAATATCCTGCTCCAAACTGGGTGGCCCTACTTTGTTTAGGAGAGGGTCTAGATGATCCATGGGCTGGCAAATGCTTGGGGACAAGTGAATATGACTGGTCTTTGCTTATTATACACTGGCATCTGAAGAGACACCAGAGTATAATATTGGTTTGTGGGTGGCAAACCCTAAAAATTTTGGGTTTGGTAAGGCTTGAAATTTTTGGAAAATTCGTAACGAACCCGGCTTTTTACCAACCGGTTTGCACACGATTATTTCTAATATGAGGAAACCAGTATTTTATCATACATAATAGTTGGCGGGCCTGGACAGATTTTACATCGGGGCCGATGAACTTCATGGTACGCCATTGAGTTTTTAGTCTCTGGGTGTTAATAAGAATTTTCCCCTTCCTGGACAGCAAGCAGAGATCCTAAAAATGGTGAGAAATCGAACAACAAAGTACATTAGGAACTTGCAGAAGTTTTTCCGACACATTAACCCCTGGTAATTCTTTCAGATATTCTCCCCTCTGTAGAATAAGCCACTGGTTACCCTTGGTATTTTAACAGCCCATTTTCCCTCCATTAAAACTGACTTAATATATTCCCTCGGTTTATAAGGGACTCGCTGCGGTAAAACACAATTGTCTTTGTCATGAGGCCCCGGCCCGAGATGAGGAAGGTGCGATAAGATTTAAGGGGAAATATCACCGAAACCTTCATGGCAGCTGTATGCAAAATATTCCTCCATGGTTCAAAGTCTCAAACAGTCTTGTAACTCGAGCAGCTATTTTTAACTAGCGGGGCTACAGTACCTTTTATTGCTGTCAAGCCTGTCTTTTTTACTTAGCTGCTTTTCTGGTGTCAGACATACTGACTCCACTTAATAAACTCGCGTACGGCAAGGCATTCTTAAAGGAGCAGCGGCGCAGAAATGACTGGAACAACACGCAGTCACAATGGATTCGCTGTGGTCAATGGTTTCTTTGGCAGCGACGTGGCCATTGGCAGATGGAAATATAAATTAAAATGTACTTGTCTGGAAAGAATAGCTTGGTAAGAAAAGATTACCTTGTGTACTGTTCTACCCGGCTCACTTCGGGTCCAGGACATCAGTGAATCAAGTACATTACTGTGTGTGAATAGGGTTTTCTTCTTTCTTTGAAACCCTCCGAAACAAAGTCTGTGTCTATTGCCAAGACGTATTAGCTCACAGTTAATTACAACGTAACTACCTAAATCAACACAGTCCATGTTCGCAGCACAATAGGCGCCCCCCCCTTCTTCTTCTCCGCTGTATTTGGCAGAGTATTCTGGGCAGGAGAACAGTAAATCAGGAGATGGGTGTCATTGATTCACACTGCGATTATGGAACATAGGGTCAGCTCAGGTAGGACGGGTTCACAAGAGTTGGCGGCGCGTTTCGGTGATTTAAAACGTATCAGTATTGTTTATTGGTAGAGGGGTGACATATTGCGTAGTCATGGGATGATGATGTTTCATGATGTTGGCCCAGACGGCGGCGACATGTACAGTTCTTTATTATAGGCCTTGAATATAACAGCAGCTTTATTACAAAGAACTATCTGTATTGTAGAGAGTGGGCGTTAAAGGGGTTTTCTGGGACCTTATCCTTAGGATAGGTCATACATATGTGATCGTGGGTTCATGAGGCTGTGTTTTTTTGAGTTTCTTCTCTGTGCCAATAACGTGGTAATAGCCACCACTGGTGGGGGTCAGAATCACCAGCGCCATGGCACAATGGCAATATGGCGCTCAATGTTACTAGCACAACATTCCTACTTTGGACAAACATACATACACATCTCTCTCTAGTGACCACTAATTGGCCTCTGGAGAGCGACCGGCGACGTATGTCTGATTCTAATCAAACAGTATAATGTCCCATAATGCCCTCACACCGTATAATGTCCCATAGTGGCCTCCATACAGTACAATGTTTCATAGCAACCCTCCACATAGCATAGTGTTCCATAGTGGCCTCTCAATACACTGTAATGTTTCACAGTAGCCCTTCCAAACAGTATTGACCCCTCCACACATTATATCACACCCCATAGTGGCCCCTATGGTTTTTGTTAGGAATTTTCTAAAACATTTTTTGTTTGACCGAACTTGAAGTTTCTGGGCTTTCAACCAGTAAATCATTATTATACTCTTGGGATATAATAAGTGTTAGCCCAGGGGAGATAATAAAACATAATAGTATTAGGATAAATTCACATAGAGGAATTCTGCCCCCTAATCTGGGTCAGATTCTGCCTCCCATTCTTTAATCACCTCCCCTGGTCCTCCACACAACACTTCAGACATCAGAGTATAACAATAGCCGTTCTATTTCGGACTTGGTTACATCTCAGTGCTGTCCCCTCATTGACTCCTTAATATGCTGCCTGAGCCAAGATACTCATCTTGCCTCATGTGTAACTCAAAGATTTCTCTACTTTGGACAATCGTAACTTGTTTAACAATAAGATGATCACAAAGTGCCATCCTGCTGCGACATTCAGTGCTCAGCTGTAATCTGTGGGGAAACATGGCAATAAGCATTCAATTTCCCTGCAGCACCACCACAGGGTAAATTAAGTACTGCAAATTGTTCATTCAAATCAGTGGCATGTATGTGTAATGCAGGACAGATGACACTTGGTATCTGCTCTTCTCTCAAAGGGGGTTTTCAGCCCCAAATTGACACTTTACTCTGATCCTGCACAGATCATCTCCGGGTGCCAGAAGCTGCTAGTGGACAAGTAATAGGAGCAGCACAACAGCCCCCTCCACTGCATAGTGGAGGTTCTGGTGAACTGCAGTGTAGCCCCTATTATTATAATAGGAGTGGTGCTACAAGCTCTGCCTGTCCACTAACAGCTTTCGATCCCTGGGTTCAGCATTGAGACCCCAAGAGATCACATTCTGAAGTCCTATCCTTTGGGCCATCAAACTCTCTTAACTCAGAATAGGTTATTTGAAAATGGGTCTGTATCCCTGCCCAGCCATAGAAGCACCTTTGTCTTATCAGCAGGTTAGGGGCTCAGTTACCAGTTTTACAGCAGTACAACCTCAAGTACAGGTAAGTAGGAATGAAAAGCAGGGGACCCTATGTATGATGTCATATTCCCTAACAGGCCATATGGACTACGGTTCATGAGACAACCCCTTTGAGAAACATCCAATTATTATAACTAGAGATGAGCGAGTAGTGTTTGATCGAGTAGGTGTTTGATCAAATACTACGGTATTCAAAATACTCGTATTCGATCGAACACTACTAGCTGTTCGAAGTTTAAGGTTCGATGCAGAACTAGCGTTGATTGGCAGAATGCTATACATTCTGCCAATCAACGCTGGTTCTTCTCTTACCTTTAGAAGTCTTCTCCGTGCAGCGTTCCCGCGGCGTCTTCCGGCTGGAATTCACTCTGCCTAGGCATCCGTTCTAGGCAGAGCCGACTGCGCATGCGCGGGCATGCCCTTGCATGCGCAGTCGACTCTGCTCAGGCCCGATGCCTAGGCAGAGTGAATTCCAGCCAGAAGACACCGCGGGGGCGCTGCGCCGGGAGAAGACTTCAAGGGGAATCCAGCCTGACCGTCACTTGTGGACTTGGTAAGTATAATTTTATCGAATGTTGCCTACCCCTGAAACGAGCATTTCCCCCATAGACTATAATGGGGTTCGAATTCCGTTCGAACAGCCGAACAGTGTACGGCTGTTCGAATCGGATTTCGAACCTCGGACATTTTAGTGTTCGCTCATCTCTAATTATAACTTGAGATTTCTCCTTCTAGAAAAGAAGAAACGTCTTTGTCAAAATAGGTATCTGGATTGTAATCTCTCCAAAGAGGAGAAGTATTTTGCTATTCCTCTCGGCATCCAGGAAATGGCAGGGAATCTACCTCTGCGCTGTGACTAGTAAGTGAACAGCATGGCTTCTCTGCCTCAATTCTGAATAAGCAGCTTTCCCCGGGACGCACAACAGAATGTTGACTTCAAGAGAAGGAAAGTTTCAGCAAGTTCCTTTTGGGACATGCCTTCCGGACTGGACAATTTAATCTTTAATTAATCTCCCCGCGACCATGGGCCAAAATGGCTTACAAAGGACCCTCTAATGGTTGAGCAAGGGGGAAGTGGAGCATGAAGGAATTGAAAGGATGCTAACACCTAAATGTACATTTTGTACAATCCAAGCTTTTACCTATGAGGAAAAAACATTTCTATGTAGATGCAACATTTAATATGTCACAATTTTTTTTTAATTTTTAGGAAATCAACATCTTGGACAGGATAAAGTACTTGCCCTTTCCAGTTATGATAGTGTTGGTGCCAAGACACAAGGTAAGAGTTGGCATACTGGTAAAGGCATCAAGGGACGAAGACTGAAAAATGCAGACACAATCGTCAAGTGAGTGGAAGGTCAAGTCCTGAAGAACATTTCCTTGGACAAAGCAGACTTTGTAGCAAAGTCTTCATGGGATGGTTGAGATATTTAGATCATACAGCCACACATAGACTTGATCGAAGAAGAGCAACTGAGATCTGGAGTAGCTATTAGAGATGAGCGAACAGTAAAATGTTCGACATTTGATATTCGTTTCGAGTAGCCCCGCAATATTCGACTACTCGAATTGAATATCGAATCCTATTATACTCTATGGAGGAAAAATGCTCATTTCAGGGGTAGGCAACATTCAATCAAATAGAACCAAGTCCACGAGTGAGGGTCGGGCTGGATTCTCCGAGAAGTCTTCTCCGTGCAGCGTCCCCACGGCGTCTTCCGGCTCTGAATTCACTCTGCCAAGCACCGGGCCTGGGCAGAGCCGACTGCGCATGTCCGCACTACAAGAAAATGGCTGCTTACAGTCAAAGCGGCCATTTTCTTGTAGCGCAGGCATGCGTAGTCGGCTCTGCCCAGGCCTGATGCCTGGCAGAGTGAATTTAGATCCGGAAGGCGCTGCGGGGACGCTGCGTGGAGAAGACTTCTAAAGGTAGGAGAAGAACCAGCGTTGATTGGCCAACTGTATAGCATTCGGCCAATCAACACTGGTTCTGCATCAAATTTTTTCATTCGAATAGTGAGTAGTATTCGATTGAGTATGAGTATTTTGAATACCGTAGTATTCGATCGAATACCTACTCGATCGAATACTATTTGCTCATCTCTAGTAGCTATGTTCGGTAAAAGGGTGACTTTGACCAAATTTTCAACCTGATCCAAATAACTAGGACTCCAACACACTGGAATACTTGAAGAGTAAAAATGAGTGAACCTTCCAGCAAAAAAAAAATAATCTGCTGAGCTCTATCGAAAAGCAAAGAAGAATAAGATAATATGTAGGAATTGGAGAAATTGTAGGCACATGGCTAGAAGATGGGTTGATGATATATACTGTTCACCCTTGGTGGATCAGTCTTTACTTGGATTAGTGGTATGTCCCATGGTTCAACATGAGGATGGCATAGTAAGAAAGTCACAAAGTAGATGGCTGGAACAGAAGTTTACTCAAGATTTGAGTGAGTAGACTTGGTGGTAGATCTTACAAGAGGCAACTAGAATGGTGGATTAGTCTTTCAGAGGGGGTGCAAGTTTCGCAGTTCTGTATCTTTACCAGGGCAGATGTTCCCTTTGCAGAGGCCTGCAGTCTGGTATAACAGAAGGCATTTGTAGATAACACAGCCCAGCAGTTACTGGTAGCAACAGTACCCAGTCCAACACCAGTCCACCAGCATGGTAGCAGTCTCATGTAGTGTATTCCTTTCTCTTTCTCAGCAGAAATATCAGGTAGTGTCACGGTAGCAGTTTTGTTGTGGCACCATTCTGGCCTCAAAGGGATTTATTTCACACAATGGACTCAGTACACACCTTAGTCTCAATGGGATACTCTCTAGTCTCTACACAATGGTTACACCTGTTAGGTGTTGTTCCCTCTCTTGTGTTCCAAGTGTGCATACTAACTGATCACTCTGCAGGTCACTCTTTTTGGTCATGTGTCACTGACTCGCTTGGTTTCACACAGTCATAGTCTCCCATGGTCCTTTACGAAGTGGAGTGCTAAAGGCTTAATAAGTCTCCACACACCTATATGGTGGTCTCTCCCCAAGGAGTGACAATATCCCCTTAACCCTGTCTAAGCCTCTCACCTCTACCAGGTTATAGTCCTCTCTACATCGAGCTGATGAGATGCAAGTACATCGAAACGGCCGTCCTCGATTGAGAGACTATACCTGGTAATAATCCCAGCGTCATTGCAAAACAAAGGCCTCTTGGAAGGTCGAGCATGATGCAAAAGGGAGCAACCTTTATTGGGTTATTTCACTGGAATTCTGTCTTCCTAACTACATCAGGGAAGACAGACTTGCACATTCCAGTGAGCGCCCTCTATTGGTTTGCAATACTGAGGCAGCAGCTGACTTCCTAATTACATCATGGAAGACAGATTTGCATATTCTTCCCATAGTCATAGTCTCAGGCATTCTTGGTCACTAAAGGCTCTTTCACCAATAACAGTAGTTGGACATAGTCTCCTCCAGTCTCTAGTCACATGGCTACACTCCAGTATTATTGTGTGCCCACTACTATTCTCTAGCAATTCAGAGTCAATTACATCTTTGGTTTGGATCTCATCACCCTCTTGAGTCCTTGGGGCTAACCAGTCCTGCATCACCTCTCACTGCTGTACATAGTGGTGATTTGTGCACTTCTCTCTCTTGGAACGCACTGCTACTCTTGCCCTACAATCTATCTAAACATTGGCATCTTAGGCATAAGGCCTCCTTCCATACTTTCGATCTACAATTGCAGATGCGAAGTTGTGTATCAAAGTACGGACACATGTATTTCTAACTCAATTTTTTGTGGCCATGTGTCAGTGCCATATACAAGAACCCCAAATTATGAAGCATGTCCTATTTTTGCACATACAAGTGTAGGGGATGATACAAGTCTTTTTACAGATCCGTGTTTACTGATGACTTGCGGACATTTTTTTTGTAACGATTGTGGATTAGTGTTTACGGCACTATGGTTGCGTGAAGGAAGTCTAACTGTGCCGGTATCAATGGAGCATGCAAAGAGGTGGTGAGAGATCTTCTATAACCAGTGAGAACCCCACCTAGAAGAATAGCTGTTGAGCACAACCCCATCTAATGAACCTTTCGGAGGTGGCTCTGCTCCAGGCAGTAGGTTCCCGTTAAATGAATTACCTTTCTAAATCAACACATAGAAATCAAGTACAGCTAAATCACACACATCAACTAAGTTATAATGGCACTTTTACGGTACAGTGAATGTAAATGTCAAGTGTGAACTAAAACAATAATCTCCTCCTGGCAACCTTGTGTTATCCTGGAAGTAGCGATGAGGTCGACGTTACATAATTACAAGCTTCGCGCTACAAGGTAGAAATTGTTAATACGTTTTCAACACAGGTTTACATTACCTACACGGATCCTCAATTTGTAATAACATCCCCTGCACTGAACCTTATTGACTTGTGTGTCTTGCAGGAAGAAAAAAGATCTTTGTTCATTGTATGGAGAGAAAAAGCCTAGAGCCTACAATAGAAAACCACACAATCATTAGCCAAGCCACTTTCAGCTTCTCCATGGTGGCTGTTTGCCAACATTCCCCAGCAGGTGTCAAATAGCAATACAGGAATAATGGCACAAGGAGGAGACCCTGACCAGCTGCCTGCCATGGCTTATGTCCCCTGGGGTAGGCTTCACTATGTTAAAGCCCCACAGTCATTAGGTTACATTAATGTCATGGACGTAAACCCAAATATCAAGTTGGAGGTTGTCGGTCGGAAAGGATCAATGCCAAATGCCACCCGGATACTTTCCCTTTAGATCAAGGCAATTTTTTGGCTTTGGTGGATACTGAGATAAACTTTGAAGGAAGGGTAATGGTTTGGGGCTGTATTTATGGCTTGATCCTTAATTTCAGTGAAGGGTAAAACATTTTAGACAATTGTCGCTTTCACGTATGAGCAGAGTCCATGAACCTATAGTAGATTAGTTTGGTATGGAGAAACCACAAGTGACTGGATAGAGCTCAGACCTCAATCAATCTTTTTAGAGACCTTGAACATTGGTAGACAGCAGCTGTAGCAAACCTGTGATCATCCAATATAGGCCTTCATCAAGAAAGGGTATGGATACTGGTCCAAGCCAACTTACCCCTTTGCTCTCATAACAATGTTGCCCTTCATATACAATGCAATTGTAGCAGGCTGAGGGCCTTCTAGGTGGTGTCACTTGTATCATTGCTTGTGGAGAAGAAAGTAGTACAAGGTCACCACAGGCAGAGTCAACTGAGGATTTATCAGGTCCAAGGAAGACAGTAGAGGAGCCTCCATAGAGACCAGCCAAAGTAGGCCATCATGGAGAACCCTGCAATGATGGGAGACTTAAAGGAGGTGTGCTTGCCTGTATAGACTAGACTTATCTACTCTGCACTTCTTATTACATACTTCTTCCTTGTTCCTTGCCCTTCATTTGTTAGCAGTATAGTCATCCAATGAACATGACTCTTTTTTGTTGGCACATGTTTGGGTGCTTCTGCAGAAAAGTAGTCGATGCCATTAGGAGAGTAGATGGGTTCAAACCTCAGGAGTAGAGCCTATGAAAGTCCTTCATCTATGAGATACAATAACACATACGTATCTTACATGATAACCCTAAGGTACTTTGTAAGTTTATTTTACAGATTATTAGAAGTTTTAACCCAATACCTACCACCCCTTCGTCTGGGCTCCATTCTGAAATCAGGTATTAACGCTGGGTCAGCAGACATTATATCCCATTATTTTTTGGATTATTGTAGGTATACTGTACATTTCATTTGGCACCAATGACCCTGTCAGTGCTTTACTTAAGATCTGGAGAAGGAGGGCAGGGGATAAAGCACAATGGCTTAGTGCAGAAAGGTGTAAATGATCAATGATCACTTTCCACCAGGAAATCCTAGCCCTTGCTGGCCCTGTTCTTCATCTATTATAATTCCACTTCTATTCAAATTTTATATTTTGGAAGAACCACAGGAACCAATGTGCTGATCTGTTAATCCTAAAAATACACACACAATTTGTGGGGCTTTTGGCTGTTGGCTACCTCCGAACACAGTGATGCAATAAGTTCTCAGATCCAATTATAGAGCAGATGGAGAGCATGTGTTGGTCTGTCTCCAGGAGCTACATCTCATAAAGACTGGCCTGTCTGCTTCAATAACTTTAAAAGTGCAGATCGTAATTGCAGTTTCCTCTCTCTTGAATAGGCTTTACACTCGACTTACAGGAAGGTACGGAACACTTGTGCCCAGCTCGTGAGCAAGGCACTATCGTGGAGAGGAGCCTGTAATGGATTACTATACCGAGCTCCTCAAAGACCTGGAGATAGATTTACGAAGACTTGCGGCCAAGAATAATATCGATGTCGTAGAGCTGAACCTGTCATTTAACTCTTTGAGTCACCATCATTTTTACATCAAAATAACTTTTTTAAAGGGCTTGTCTCAGGACGATAATACAAGTCTTTACGCGTCTTGAGTGCATATGGCTGTCCAGATTGGACTGGCATCAGTAAAGCAAGCCATACACATTAGATGATTGTTGGCCAAACCTACCAGTTTACATGAGAATGGGCAGTGTAGGATTGAGGTTTCCTGGGTCCACCAGATAAAATGTTATGAGGGTCCATACTCAAACAACCTCTCAATATAGACCAAAGTGACCTTCAAATTTGGGTGTCTTTTATTGGACCATTACTGTGGAGAAGCCTGGGTCCACTTATGGTACTCTGGTGGGCCAATTCAGAACAGATGAGCATTTAATGTGTTTTGGACTCCTGACTCTCCATTGGAGGTAGACTTTGGAGGAGATAAGGATCAGCCAAATTTCTTGTCTGTAGTTCTAGCTCCTGCTCTGATGAACCCAGCACATACATACATTACATGAATGACCATTCCTAATACTATAGTACATGGATTTGGAGCCCTTAACTCTCAGCAATAGTGGTGGCCACAGTGCTTGGACCTCTCTAGAACATTCACAGGTGCCTCCTGAAAGATAATGTCAGGGCACACTGAATTTCATAGACTGATCTTTTTGCTCTCAGGAGAGATAAGTCACCACCAGAGGTGTCTGGCATTGGTTCGGTTCTGTCCATTCTG
Source organism: Leptodactylus fuscus (assembly GCF_031893055.1). Classification (NCBI taxonomy): domain Eukaryota; kingdom Metazoa; phylum Chordata; class Amphibia; order Anura; family Leptodactylidae; genus Leptodactylus; species Leptodactylus fuscus. The sequence goes on from NC_134265.1 coordinate 332,865,791, forward strand.
ATCACGTATAGGCAGTACATGGTGATCAGGAGGAATAGCTGTCATCCGAACACTTATTGACACCTATTTAAGGCGTATTGGTTTCTTTAAATATATATTGAAAGTAGGAGTTAATATGGAGAAGAAGCCAATAAAAAAGATCCAATTCACAATTGGAGACCATCATAAAGTACTAAATATTAACACTACATGAAAAACACTAATCTGTCGGCACATGCTTACTGATGTCTTCTACATAGTAAAAGATATTGCTGTACATAAAGTATAATATACAGTAAAATAATCTCAAAACAGCGTAAATGCTTTAGCTGGATTACCAAATATTACCAAAGATGGTTCTTTCATTTCAATAGACATCATGTAATGCACCTTTTTTCCTGTGGGGGCACTGTAGGGAAATGAAAGTCTTCATACTGTTTGTCCACAGATTATAGCTGATCACTGGGGTACCAGGGGCAGGATACTCTATGATCAGTATATTTTCAGTTAATCCCGCTATGTCAAAAGTGAGCAATCCCTTTAAGTTCCTTACCAATATCACATGTTATTCTTTTATGGAAAATAATACTCAATAATATTTTTACTAGCCACCACAAGCTCCCCGGCTGTAATACTAATATTATTGAGCAATCTTTTATTAAATTTTACCCCTGCCTTTGATCTCCCCTCTGTGTATTGGAGGCTTTTTCATTGTAAGCTAAATGACCATATATCAGGAAAATAGATCAACAAGTCTGCCAAGTACGGCAATTTTACAGCGAGATAAAAGAGACTAAGTTGTTGATTAAATTGTAATAGCCCCAATTATTGCGCTCGCTGAAAGTGACATTGATGTGATTCAATAGCTGAACTCAGACTGACATCCACCCGGGGTACGTCATAGCTGTCCCCTTTCTCGGACCTACATTCCTTGGTGTAAGGCCGGTCACAGCAATTGCAGCCCCTGCAATTAATACTGTCAATGGGGCACCGTCTGCCTGGCCTTGGTGTGATAACAGGCATGTCTCGCTTTCTGTATAGGCTTTATAGGCATGGGATAACTCTTGTGCTAAAGGAATGAAATGTAAGATTGTGACACAGGCACGGAATTAGTAAGTGGAAGTCGCCAACAGATTCATCCAAAATTTAAGGAAAAATCAATTCTTTAGATTGGGGCACATGCAGGGGCGTAACTAGGAATGGCGGGGCCTTTTGGTGAACTTTTGACATGGGCCCCCCCCCCGACCCCTCCTCCACACTTTATTATGTCCCTTAGGAAGCCCTGCACACAGTATTATGTCCCTTACTGGCCCCTGCACACAATATTATCCCCCATAGTGGCCCCTGCACACAGTATTATCCCCTATAGTGGCCCCTGCACACAGTATTATACCCCATAGTGACCCCTGCACACAGTATTATCCCCCATAGTGGCTCCTGCACACAGTATTATCCCCCATAGTGGCCCCTGCACACAGTATTATCCCCCATAGTGGCCCCTGCACACAGTATTATGTCCCTTACTGGCCCCTGCACACAGTATTATACCCCATAGTGGCCCCTGCACACAGTATTATCCCCCATAGTGGCCTCTGTAGACAGTATTATACCCCATAGTGACCCCTGCACACAGTATTATCCCCCATAGTGACCCCTGCACACAGTATTATCCCCCATAGTGGCCCCTGCACACAGTATTATGTCCCTTACTGGCCCCTGCACACAGTATTATACCCCTTAGTGGCCCCTGCACACAGTATTATCCCCCATAGTGGCCCCTGTACACAGTATTATGTCCCTTACTGGCCCCTGCACACAGTATTATACCCCATAGTGGCCCCTGCACACAGTATTATGTCCCTTAGTGGCCCCTGCACACACTATTATTCCCATAGTGGCCCCTGTACACAGTATTATGTCCCACTGTGGACACATATAAACAATTATTATACTCTGGGGTCTGAAAAGACCCCAGAGTATAATAATCGGAGACCAGGGGGAATAAAAACATAAAAAATTACTGATTCTTACCTGTCCCCGGCTCCTACGCTGTCTTCTCCGCTGGCATCCTTCTGAAATGACGTCAGATGTCACATGACCCGGGACGCAGGCCGGGTTCAAGTGACGTCAGAGACGTCAGAAAGGACGTCAGGAAGGAGGCCTGGCAGGATCGTGGAGAGGTAAGTAACAGTGTTTGTTATGTTCCCTTACCTCTCCTGGTCCGCCGATCATTATACTCGGGGGTCTGCAAAGACCCCCGAGTATAATGATAGTATTTGTGGGGCCCGCGGTGTCACTTGCCAATCCCGGCCCAGCCAGGATCGGCAAGTGAATAGGGGCCGTAACGGCCTATTAAAAAAAATAAATAAAATGCAGCGGTAGCGGCTGTCACTGGGCCCCCTAATGGCCCGGGCCCTGTGGCAGCCGCCTCCGCTGCCTCTATGGTAGTTACGCCCCTGGGCACATGTATAAAAAGGGGGCGCAGTAGGAAAAATCTAACTAGGTTCCCCTTCTTGATAGGTAGTTACTATACTTATCACATAAACTTGGGGCCAGTTGGTTCTTCGCAAATTCAGAGAGTTACAATCCTGAATAGGGGAAATACGAGATCATAACAATCAGACGTAAAGCAGTCAATGCCAGTCTGCTGCCTCAAACCCTAACAAGCTATTGGGTTTTGCAGGTAACAAGTATTAGTCTACCCTTATGATCAATGTTGATCAGTCCGGCCGTATCCTAAAAAGATCAGGAATTATAGAAACAGTGGAATACCCCTTTATGGATCAATACTTGATACCTAGAAAACCCAACAGCTTGTTAGCATTTGATGCAGCAGTCTGGCATTGAGCGCATTATTCTAGATTATTAGGATTTCTGCGTTCTTACTTCCCACATGGAGAGTAAGAAATTTTATTGTGAGAGAACTTTTGACATGAAGTGCTATTAAAGTTTTAAGGTTGATTTTACTGGTATTCTGCAGCAAGCAATGAAAATCTGCAAGTAGCATGGAAAGGGTGTTTTTGCTATTGAAATGTCCCAAGAAATGATTTAAAAGAGGACCTTTCATCACCTCCACCAAGTCCACCTCTTTGCATCCAACAATAGTTGCCATTCCACTGATTTTGGCGGTGTTGGAATTTTTTTTCTAGCCCCCACCATTCCTGAGAAATCGATTCTGTTAGTTTCAGCACTCAAAATACTAACTAGACAGAGTCAGAGTCAAGTGGGCGGACCCAGGATGTCCATTACAGTTAAGGACCACCCACTTGACTTGAGCCTAATTCAGGTGCTGAATCTAGCAGCACTGATTGCTCAGGAACGATAGGGGCTAGAGAAAAAATTCCAACTGCGCCAGAATCAGAGAGGTGGCACCTATTAAAGAGTAGGGGATTGAGAAGTGGTAGAAGGTCCTTTTAAGTCCAAAATCCCATATGTGATAATCGTACTGACTGTATATTGCCAGGGGTGCACCTTCTCTGAGGCATCCTGAGGCGATGTCCTCATGTAATAAACTTTTTTTGTTAATTGCTAGCTACCTATTGTGTCTTTGCAATAAATAGCTGCCGATACTTTTTACTGTCCACGTTCCTGTCCTGAGGGGTCATATACCATGTGAAGGACCAGAAAAAGAGACTCATATACGGTGTGGGGCCAATGGGTGGTGTTAACATCACACAACCAAAAATAGCCAGGTGGGTATCTCTTTTTTTTAGGTAGAGGGGGTACTTTTCTATAGTTCACCTCAGGCAGCAGAGAGGCTAGGCTCATCCTTGTATATAGCCAAGGCCTAACAGATAAAACTAACATAACAACACACACCTCAAACCCAGCGTCCATTGTGTAGTTAGTTCCCCTTTAATCACTTACACATTGCAATGTTCCTCTTACTTACATACTGTAAATCCCGCCACATTTCTTTCATTCTTCCAGAGTTGAGGCATTTATCTCTCTGTGCCATGACTAGGCCCAATCCAGTACTAAAACCATTATAAATATTTCCAGTAAGATAATACCTCTGAGGAGCACGTAGAGGGCACACATATAATGTCCCCTGTTACACAGCAATGTACATAAATTATATAATGTTCCTATAACTGTCATGTCTGGACAAACCACTTATTCCTATGTCTGTGGTAATACAATACCGTAAGACAGGGATGGGCCATTAAAGCAGCAGATGTGTCTGCCTCGACCCTCGCTGCATGACCCTTGGCTCAATGTAATACATCCCACCTGGTAACACATTCTTATGAGGATTTCTTGTCTGTTTTTCATGATTTTTCACAACTCATTTGAAGTTTGTTGCTATAGATTTGACTGGGGCCTAAAATCTAGTTTGCCAGCAAACGGGTGCATAAAGGTATGATAAGATAAGATAATCCTTTAATAGTCCCACAGTGACTATTTTGTGAAATACTGACATAATTTCAGTATGTTACAGCAGCATACAACACCAAACAGGAAAACAATCGGGTGCCCCTGGTTGTCACATATAACCCACACCTGGAGATGCTGAGAGGAATCACACGCAAACTACATCCACTACTGCAAAAAGACAACCGTCTAAAATCCATATTTCCAGACCCCCCTCTCCTGTGCTACAGAAAGCCACCAAACCTAACACAGGAAAATTCCCTTGCGGACAGAAAGGTACAAAACATGCCCTCACATACTGACCACTGACAGGATAGAGATACCAAACTCTAACAGGGAATATAAAATCCGAGGTACGTTCACCTGTAACACACCTAATGTAGTGTATTTGATAATGTGCACCAAATGTCCCACTGAAAATCTGTATGTTGGAGAGACCGGACAGCAGCTTAGAATGCGTATGAATTCACATCGCCATACAATTAGAGAACGAAGAATGGACCTTCCCGTATCAAAACATTTCTGCAATGAGGATCATAATATCACTTTTTGGTTTTAAGAGGGAATTTTAAATCAAAGAAAGAGCGACGGATTTATGAGTATGAACTTATGACCCTGCTTCAAACACTGAAGAAAGGGTTAAATCTCTCACATGGTTTTATGGCATCTTACAGAAATCACTGACCTGAGACCCTGAGAACTGGTAAGAACCTAGAATGTTTACATTGTTCTTACATTGTTTCTACCAATTACTAATAACTCTCTTCCCCCCTTCCCCCTAGAATTCTATCCCTATGTGTCCTTTTGTACATAAATATGCATCCTTCAGAAATGGTTTTAAATTTACTTAAGAAAGGAGCCTAGAATTCCGAAACGTTGTAATCTGTCATCATTATTAGTTAGCCATTAAAAAGGTATCAACTACTGAAGACTATCAAGTTTTTTTTATTTTTTATATTTCCACTGCAGCATACAGCAGTAATACAGATACAGGATAACACACAGTAATATATTACAGACGTAGACACACATAAGCTGAGAAGAGAAGATATACTAGGTCTCATACATGTGGTGGGATTTATATATCAAGGTCTCATACATGGGGTGGGATTTATTCTCCCGCATGGAGGTCACCACGGTCAGTATCCTTCTGTCACCCACCACCTGTACTGGGTCCAGGGGGCTCCCCAGGACAGAGCTGGCCCTTCTGATCAACCTGTCAAGTCTATTTCTGTCCCTGGTTTATATACTGCTCCCCCAGCAGGCCACACTGAAAAAGATGGCTGAGGCAACCACAGAGTTGAAGAAGGCCCTAAGAAGTGTCCCCCAGACTCCGAAGGCCCTCAGCCTCCTGAGCAGGTAGAGTCTGCTGTGGCCCTTTCTGTGCAGCACCTCCAGGTGATCAGCCCAGTCTAGTTTATTATTGAGGCGCACACCCAGATACTTATAGATAGGGTCCTATGTGGTTATGTTCCAGCCGTCACTGGCTTCCTGGGTGGTCAAGTGGGGCGTGCCGAGGTCATGTAGTTTTACCACCTGTGACATCACCCAGGAGGCTGGAAGAGGCCAGAAGATGACCCAAAAACTGAGGGATTACCAGACACCACAAATGAGCACGAAGGTGGTTCTAAGGGGATGTTCACACGTAGTAATTTGAAACAGATTTTTTCTGCTGGTCAAAAAAAGACAAGAATCTTGACGCTGAATTTGAAGTTTATTTTGACGCTGAATTTGAGGCGGAATTTGAAGCGGAATTTGGTCCCCCTTGGAATATATGTAACCTACCAGGCTTGTTGCAAGCGAGTTTCCTCATCTCTAGGCACCATTATGAGCCTAACAATTGCCTCCGTTATGAAGCCTTCTGCAGGAGGTCTCTACTCCTAGAGACCTGATCTTATAGCATTCCTTCGTTTTTTAACTAGGTAGTCCTATAGTTTAATAAGAATTCTTCATCGGAGCTTTGACACATAAAAGTAGCACAGTGAAGACTGCTAAAATGTGATGGGAATGTAAGGAGTTTACACGTCACATGGTAACAAAGGCATCCGTAGTCTGTTGCTTTGCAACCACTTGGTGACTACTGTAGCTATGCTCGTAACATTCCAACCTAGAAAGGGATTTTGGCCATAAATGTAAGGACTACCTGCTCTTACATGGAGCCATGTATTGTAAAGACTCTTTTACAGTGTGTCTAATGACTCGTTCACACGGGGGGGGGGGGCAGATTTTGGCAGCGAGAGTGATGCCGGGAGTGTCAAAACCCGCCTGCCACGACTGTCGCGGTTGGGGCTTCCCCCTCCGAAGTAGGCTCAAATGAATGGGGCGACTCCGGAGGTTGCCGCCGCCAGGAAGCCGCCTGGAGAAAGGGCAGCTCACTTCTTTTTTCCGCTATCGGCGACATGCCGCTAGCGGAAAAAAGAACACTAGTGGTTTCCATGGACCACCATTGTATGGAGTCGGATTTTGAGGCAAAATCCGCCTCCTTGCCCCTGTGCGAACTAGCCCTAACACAGTTAACACTAAAATTCCTCTTCCCCATATCATAGTCCTAAAGATGATATATGAAGAGTTGTGTTTTGGGTTCCTTACCTTGTCAACGAGGGCACTACTATCTGTGCCATGGGGTAATGTTAATGTCATACATTTCATGATCTGACACAAACTCAATTTGTGGTTCACCAATCCAACAATTCTGTTCTCTTGCTTCCCTGTCCTTATCCGTAAACTCCCTACTACTAAGTTGTTCCATTGTCCATGTGTCCAATTTTTGTCCATATGAATGTCATAGAGACTTGTATTCTACCTTTATGGCTTATTTGGGCCATATGGATATCACTGAGGGTATTCCACGGTCCATTTGCACTATTTAGGGACATATAGCTATTAAAGAAGTAGGTGCCCTGGCCATATGCCCATGTTGGTGTGTCTGTTTTTGTGAACCTAGAGCTTCTAGAAATTCAGACATCTTAGCATAAAGCACAAAACTTCTTTTTCCTTCTGTTCCTCCTTGTCCTGATTGGGTCATTCTCATATTTTCTTGTCCAATTTTATTTTACTACCAAAGGCCTGAATGGAAAGGACTTTGGAGATCAGAAGAAGATAAACTTTCTCATGGCCACTTCTTTACATATCGCCACTGCTGTGAAATAGTTATGTGGTAGTTGGGTGGTTGTACGCAACATGAACTAGTATCATACTTATTAACATTTGTGTGAGCATCTCCGAGAGGAAGCCGTGTGCATTGAGCGTTAAGAATTTTCAGGCATCCCTATGGATATGGAAACATCCCTTTGGGAACAACATCACCCTCTTTGTGTATTCCCACATCCCTTTTTATTACTAAATTTGCTGGCCATGTGCCCCTTTGTTGGCCATGACCAGTACATAAGATGCCCAAACCACATATAAAGTGGGAGGAGATTTGCTGGTACTTCTGGGAGTTTCAGAAGTTACCCCTTTTTTTTCAGGAGTCTCCCAGAGCTTCCAAAAGAGATGGCAAGTGTAGTTGCTAGGTAATTGAAGCTACCATATACACTCACCGGCCACTTTATTAGGTACACCTGTCCAACTGCTCGTTAACACTTAATTTCTAATCAGCCAATCACATGGCGGCAACTCAGTGCATTTAGGCATGTAGACATGGTCAAGACAATCTCCTGCAGTTCAAACCGAGCATCAGTATGGGGAAGAAAGGTGATTTGCGTGCCTTTGAACGTGGCATGGTTGTTGGTGCCAGAAGGGCTGGTCTGAGTATTTCAGAAACTGCTGATCTACTGGGATTTTCACGCACAACCATCTCTAGGGTTTACAGAGAATGGTCCGAAAAAGAAAAAACATCCAGTGAGCGGCAGTTCTGTGGGCGGAAATGCGTTGTTGATGCCAGAGGTCAGAGGAGAATGGCCAGACTGGTTCGAGCTGATAGAAAGGCAACAGTGACTCAAATAGCCACCCGTTACAACCAAGGTAGCCAGAAGAGCATCTCTGAACGCACAGTACGTCGAACTTTGAGGCAGATGGGCTACAGCAGCAGAAGACCACACCGGGTGCCACTCCTTTCAGCTAAGAACAGGAAACTGAGGCTACAATTTGCACAAGCTCATCGAAATTGGACAATTGAAGATTGGAAAAACGTTGCCTGGTCTGATGAGTCTCAATTTCTGCTGCGACATTCGGATGGTAGGGTCAGAATTTGGCGTCAACAACATGAAAGCATGGATCCATCCTGCCTTGTATCAACGGTTCAGGCTGGTGGTGGTGGTGTCATGGTGTGGGGAATATTTTCTTGGCACTCTTTGGGCCCCTTGGTACCAATTGAGCATCGTTGCAACGCCAAAGCCTACCTGAGTATTGTTGCTGACCATGTCCATCCCTTTATGACCACAATGTACCCAACATCTGATGGCTACTTTCAGCAGGATAATGCAATGCCATGTCATAAAGCTGGAATCATCTCAGACTGGTTTCTTGAACATGACAATGAGTTCACTGTACTCCAATGGCCTCCACAGTCACCAGATCTCAATCCAATAGAGCATCTTTGGGATGTGGTGGAACGGGAGATTCGCATCATGGATGTGCAGCCGACAAATCTGCGGCAACTGTGTGATGCCATCATGTCAATATGGACCAAAATCTCTGAGGAATGCTTCCAGCACCTTGTTGTATCTATGCCACGAAGAATTGAGGCAGTTCTGAAGGCAAAAGGGGGTCCAACCCGTTACTAGCATGGTGTACCTAATAAAGTGGCCGGTGAGTGTACACTGAAATAGGAAGTCATGGCGTTGCTAGGTAACTGAAGCTGACATATACACCCAGACAGGAAATATTATGTTTACTAGGAAACTGGAGATAAGATATACACCAATAGAGATGGGAAGTTATGTGGTTGCTAATCTACTAAGACTTCCCAACAATTTCCGACAATTTGGGAGTGTCACCTACACAATATTAGAGAGCTGCCTTGGTCCAAGAAATTTGCCAACTCTTCCAGGAATCTGCAAGGTCTCCTCTTAATTTGAGAGTCTCTTGGACATTCTGGGCAAGTTGGCAAGCATGAACTGGACCTAATATACACAACTAGGCGGGATGGGACGTAGCTACTATGTAACCAGAATTATCACATAATCTCAGGTAGGATGTGCTGTAGTTGCTAGGTAAGCTTAACTAACAGGCCGCATAAAATTTTTATTGGCCCATTTGGACGTTTTTGATTCTACAATCTTGTATAGGATGGACCCAGCTGAGGATGAACTACAATACCCCATAACCCATTGGCGGACATGCTACTGCTATGGAAAGATAAATCCTTTGGAACCCCCTTTATATTTTTAACAATATGCAACAATGGGAACTTAATATAATACAGTCGAGACCCCAGACAGCCTGGCCAGAGATCCTTCACCAATTTCCCAATACCCGGAGAATGGAGCAACCTTGCATCTAGGACATAGTTTACCATCATGACCAGAGCACTGAACTTGTCGCGTCAGATAAAATGACAAAAAATAGACCAATTTAATAGACAGCGAGAACTTTTACCTAGAAACCACGTCCACACTGACAGGCTGTTTGCTGTAATAAGCTGGAAAAACACACAACAGCTGTAGCATAGAGGAGGGCGCGCTCGGTGGACTCATATCCAGGACACTTACTGGAGTGGTGAGCGCTGCAACCAGGAGATAAATTACAAATAAAGTCACTTTCCATTGAAGGGACCAGGATGGAAGAGGCTGATCGGGAGGACACAGGTCACTGGTGTTACTGGAACGTGAAAATGAATAGATAGAGGCAGACACCATCCAGAAACCTTAAAATCTCCTCTAGATAGATAGATAGATAGATAGATAGATAGATAGATAGATAGATAGATAGAAGACATATATATATATATATATATAAAAAAAAACATGAAAATTCAGTTAGCACATCGTAATGCGAACAGGTGCCGGCTGGTATGAGAGCATTACAAATACAGAAAAGTGGAGCAGCTCTCTGGAAATAGCACCGGGAGATATAGAAATAGCATTACTGCTATTATTTATCATCTACACATATACATGGGCTCTATACATATAAATTAGAGGTATAACCAAAAGAAGAAAAAGACAAGGCCCGCACATCCCAGTCTTATACATTGATCTAGGGCTTCTCAGCAAATTCTACAATACTGAACATGAGGTTCTTAGTATACATATTGATCAAGGTGTACAAGCCCACTAGTCACTTCACGGCGACCTCTTTATAATGGGTCTCTACTCTACTGGGTGCGGCGCTGCTCAGTGACTGACACAACCACAACATGGCGCCCACAGGGGGGGCAAACCAGTAATCCGGCAACACCCCTGCCACCAGACCAAGCCCCCAGGCTCTGGGTTGCACCGCCCCATGGGTACAGCACCACGGCAGACACCATGCAGCACTGCACCATGTGAACAGATCTCAGAAATTCACCTTATCATATTGCCCCAGTCAATATGAGGACTGAGAGCTCATAGGTGGGTCCCTTATTGTAGTCTCCTGCTAATTAAAAACACCTTGGCATATAAATTAGAGGTGCTTAATTATAAATATTTGATAAAACAGTAATAGCCCAATTGCCTAGATACAGTCCTATGAAAAAGTTTGGGCCCCCCTATTAATCTTAATCATTTTTAGTTCTAAATATTTTGGCGTTTGCAACAGCCATTTCAGTTTGATATATCTAATAACTGATGGACACCGTAATATTTCAGGATTGAAATGAGGTTTATTGTACTAACAGAAAATGTGCAATATGCATTAAACCAAAATTTGACCGGTGCAATAATTTTGGTACCCTTATCATTTTATTGATTTGAATACTCCTAACTACTTTTTACTGACTGTTGTTCTCCTATTTGAATCTCCTCTGAAGAGTGGCATCATGGGCTACTCAAAACAACTCTCAAATGATCTGAAAACAAAGATTGTTCAACATAGTTGTTCAGGGGAAAGATACAAAAAGTTGTCTCAGAGATTTAACCTGTCAGTTTCCACTGTGAGGAACATAGTAACGAAATGGAAGACCACAGGGACAGTTCTTCTTAAGCCCAGAAGTGGCAGGCCAAGAAAAATATCAGAAAGGCAGAGAAGAATGGTGAGAACAGTCAAGGACAATCCACAGACCACCTCCAAAGAGCTGCAGCATCATCTTGCTGCAGATGGTGTCACTGTGCATCGGTCAACAATACAGCGCACTCTGCACAAGGAGAAGTTGTATGGGAGAGTGATGAGAAAGAAGCCGTTTCTGCACGTACGCCACAAACAGAGTCGCCTGAGGTATGCAAAAGCACATTTGGACAAACCAGCTTCATTTTGGAAGAAGGTCCTGTGGACTGATGAAACAAAGATTGAGTTGTTTGGTCATACAAAAAGGCGTTATGCATGGCGTCCAAAAAAAACAGCATTCCAAGAAAAACACATGCTACCCACTATAGAATTTGGTGGAGGTTCCATCATGCTTTGGGGCTGTGTGGCCAAAGCCGGCACCGGGAATCTTGTTAAAGTTGAGGGTCGCATGGATTCCACTCAGTATCAGCAGATTCTTGAGAATAATGTCCAAGAATCAGTGACGAAGTTGAAGTTACGCCGGGGATGGATATTTCAGCAAGACAATGATCCAAAACACCGCTCCAAATCGACTCAGGCATTCATGCAGAGGAACAATTACAATGTTCTGGAATGGCCATCCCAGTCCCCAGACCTGAATATCATTGAACATCTGTGACATGATTTGAAGCGGGCTGTCCATGCTCGGCGACCATCTAACTTAACTGAACTTGAATTGTTTGTCCAAAATACCTTTATCCAGGATCCAGGAACTGATTAAAAGCTACAGGAAGCGACTAGAGGCAAAAGAGGATCTACTAAATATTAATGTCACTTTTCTGTTGAGGTGCCCAGACTTTTGCACCGGTCAAATTTTGGTTGAATGCATATTGTACATTTTCTGTTAGTACAATAAACCTCATTTCAATCCTGAAATATTACTGTGTCCATCAGTTATTAGATATATCAAACTGAAATGGCCGCTGCAAACACCAAAATATTTAGAACTAAAAATGATTAAGATTAATAGGGGTGCCCAAACTTTTTCATCGGACTGTAGATAGATAGATAGATAGATGGGAGATAGATAGATAGATAGATAGATAGATAGATAGATAGATAGATAGATACAAGATGGATAGATATTCTGCTGTGGTGCCGACAACTCCATGTAAATATGCCATCTCTATATATACATCAGCGTTGCAGAAATGACATTCTGTTTGTCACTCAGTAAGCTCTCCTGGCAGTACGGATTATTTCAGTCTAGTAGTGACACTCTCTGTCGGTTCTCCCCCCTCTTCTCTTTCTGACTCTCTCTCCCACTCTCTTACTATATAAAGTTCCTGTAAGACAAGCAGGTGATTCACCAGAGATAAGGTATTCCCGGGACAAGCTTCCTACGGAATGCCATAAGAAGTCTTCTACATGTTCTGTTTGCAAACAGTTGCAGCAAATCCCTAAAACAAACTCCGGGCGATCTGTTTCTCCGCTCCATCCTGTTGACATATTGTATATTGCCAATAATCTCTGTAAAGAACGCACAGCTGAAAGACAGCTCCTTTATGATCAGATAGGAAGAACATCTGTCGAGAGCGACCGCGTCCTCCACGGTGATGATTAACCCCTGGCTATTGGCGTAGCGGTCACTTCTATGTTGGTGCTGTACAATGTTCTTCTTCTATCACTTTTTGTTCTATTTTTTCCTGAGTCTGCCCGTTACGGTCTTGACCTCTTCTTCCCTTTGTAGCTGGGCTCAGGATATGTCAGCTATTTTTTTTTTCTTTAATGTAGATTGTGAGCCCCATGTAGGGATCACAACGTACCTTTTTTTTTTTTCTTCTATTTAAGTATGTCTTTGTAGAATGGGATCAAATCCATGCAAAAACAGGGAGAACATACAAACTCCTTGCAGATGTTGTTCCTGGTGGGATTTGAACCCAGGACTGCAGTGCTGCAATGCTAACCACTGAGCCACAGTGTTACCCCTAGTGACTGTATTTGCCAGCTATGGAGCTATCATTTAGTCACCCAGGCGTCATAGAAACACATAGTCCCTACTCTATGCTCCCAGTCCCTGCTATGTATTCTATGGAGAACTGGAAGCGACTCCTGGTTCATGTAATAGTAATGGAGAACTGTTTATACTCTATATACTATATTTTTGGCAGTTCTCCCTTAAAGGGCAATTCCACTTTGAACAATCCATACTTGTTAGAAGGACCCTTTTACAAAAACCTGATCGCAAAGGGTCACCAGTGATCCACTGTAATCTGTTGGGAAACTGGGCAGTAAGTGTTCAATGTCTGTGCAGCACCACCGCTGGAGAAACAATGTATTACACTGAGTCTAATTAAATCAATGGGTTGTCTATGTAATACAGGACAGGACAGGTCCTCCACAGTGAGAGACACTCTTTACAACCACTCGCTACTAACCAATAGAGGAGGATCCTATATTCATTTCCTAGCAGGGAAAATATGAAAATGGGTTTTCCAAATTGTGACATGTTTGTAGACCAATTATGCAAATTTTGTGGCTTTTTTCCCTATATCAGGAGATATATTTTCGGCTACATTTAATGACTGGAGGCAGGAGGTTGAATGTTATCATTTACCGCCATGTCCACGCAAATATTTTGCTCCTGAAGATTAAAACAGATTGTTGTAGGTGATTGATATTGATGACCCGTCCTTAACCTAGGTCAACAATGCTATATATGTGGGCTCTGACAAGTTGCGCCCCCACCGTTTTCAGCAACCATCACCCCTGGAAATACTGTAACACAGAGAATAATGGGGAAGCATAGCTCCATTCTTCGCCTAGTGGCCAGACTGGGAAACTGCAGCTCAGCTCCTACTTCTCCGTGTTAGTTCAAGCATTGGGAACTGCTGATTGGAGGTGCTGAACCCTGACCTCTGATCTGATATTAATATGATACCCATAAAATGGCTTTAAGGCTCATTATTTAGTTCCTACTCTTGGAAATTGCTATGTTGATCCTTTCCATAGGCAGCAAATTTCACAGTGACCTCTATAGGCAGAAAGAAAATACTGCACCCCAGAATGGGTCACATAATTTGCATTATTGATTTATTTTTCATTGTACTCACTCTATCTATATAGATATAGATATATACTCTTACATATCTGTCTTGAGGACGTTTCATTGACCTACACCATTCTCAGTGTTCTCGGACACTCTGACTTGTAAGCTACACTCATATCCTAACAACAGCTGTAAAGACGCAGGTTGTCTTCACTCTTGGGTCACGCTATTTGGGCGCTATAGGCATTTCATGTAAGAAAATATTTACATTGCTGCAAGCCTTCCAGGATTTTTATGGAGTGAGCAGCATATGGGTTATAAATACACGCTCAGTTACTAGCTGGATTCTAGCTATATACAGTGCGGATCTATGGAAGAGACGACCAGAGTATTTCATAATGTCCACAGTCATAACTACAGGGACACATTCGTTACTTTAAGGGCTTTAAGATGGCTGATGATTGGCTGAAAGGGGGGAGCACAGTGGCTCAGTGGTTAGAACTGCAGCACTAGAGTCCTGGATTCAAATCCTGCCAAGGGCAACAACTGCAAGGAATTTGTATGTTCTCCCCGTGTTTGTGTGGGTTTCCTTCGGGCACTCCGGTTTCCTCCAGGAATTGTTCATGGCATCTACATGTCAGATAACTGTCCATTCATTGGCTGAATTGGCCTTGACCATGCACCCTAAAGAAAATCTGTCAACAGAACTCAGCATATCAACTCAGCCCTGCAGATAGGTTAGGGTCACCAGAACCAGAATAATACCCCAGCCCTGCAGATAGATAGGTTATGGTCACCAGAGCCAGTAAATCAACACAGCCCTGCAGATAGATAGGTTAGGGATACCAGAACCAGCATATCACCCCAGTACTGCAGATAGATAGGTTAGTGTCACCAGACTCAGTATATCATCCCAGCCTTGCAGATAGATAGGTTAGTATCACCAGAGTCCAGTGTATCAACCCTGTCCTGCAGATAGATAGGTTAGTGTCACCAGAACCAGCATATCACCCCAGCCCTGCAGATAGATAGGTTAGTGTCACCAGAACCAGCATATCAACCCAGCCCTGCAGATAGGTTACGGTCATCAGAACCAGCATATCACCCCAGCCCTGCAGATACATAGGTTAGGGTCACCAGAACCAGCATATCACCCCAGCTCCGCAGATAGATAGGTTAGGGTCACCAGAACCAGCATATCATCCCAGCCCTGCAGATAGGTTACGGTCATCAGAACCAGCATATCACCCCAGCCCTGCAGATACATAGGTTAGGGTCACCAGAACCAGCATATCACCCCAGCCCTGCAGATAGATAGGTTAGTGTCACCAGAACCAGCATATCAACCCAGCCCTGCAGATAGGTTACGGTCATCAGAACCAGCATATCACCCCAGCCCTGCAGATACATAGGTTAGGGTCACCAGAACCAGCATATCACCCCAGCTCCGCAGATAGATAGGTTAGGGTCACCAGAACCAGCATATCACCCCAGCCCTGCAGATAGATAGGTTAGGGTCACCAGAATCAGTATATCAACCAAGCCCCGCAAATAGGTTAGGGTCACCTAAATCAAATATCGATTTCCCCATTGTGTATCTGTGCCAAGTTATCACTATACCAAGTGGCTCAGGGGTTAGCACTGCAACCCTAGGTTCAAATTCAATACTATTCTGGCTTTGTCCCTATGTTTTAGGGACAAGACTGTGAACCCAATGGTAATATGTAGGCATGTATAGCAATAACCTCGTGCTGGAGCCAGGATCCTTGCACTAGTATGTGTCTTAGTGCATGTTCAGGGTTGGGCATTGCTCGATTTTGTTTCTTCCCAGACTATGCTATGAGAAATAAAGCGGCTGACGTCATATATTGGAGCATCCCGTCCTTGGCAGGGAGATACAGGGTTTGAGCTGCAGGGTGGAACATGTCTATCTGCCTCCAAGGACAATCTCAGGAAATCTTTGTTTTTACAGAAAGACCTGCGATGAGCTTCTTCACAAAGCACAGTAATCCTTGTAAGGTGGTGTTGAGATATGAGTTTCCTAAACAATTTGTATGTGGATTATGACTCTCTTGGAAAAGGATCAGGGAAGACCTGAAATAAATAAGATTTACTACGAGGACCTTAAGGAAGAATCCTTCAGATCTACAATTCTTATGACTCCATATAAGAGTAGTGTAAAGTAATACCAATAGTAATAAACCAAAGTGATACATAATTGATGAATCTATAGAACCAAATTATAATATAGAAACGAAGTAGCAATAACAGCAAGAGGTGGAGCCTACAGCTGCCATGAGGAGGGGGGGGCTTGTAAAATTGGGGCAGGGCCTCATATTGTTCTGAGCATGCTCACAACAGTTTCCCATTTTCTGACTGCAGATCAATGGTTTAGCCCATAATTTTCACTTATAACCTATATATAAGTGACAAATGTCTATTGACTCGGACCCAACTGATCACTAAAATGAGGCCCCAATCCTCTTTACTGTGGAGTTTGTATCAAGAAGGGGTCAAGGATGCCCAATGCTGCTCTATTAAAAGAGGAACATTCAGGTCTTTGGAGATGGACTTGTAGCCTTGAGATTGCTCATGCTTCCTCACAATTTTGCTTTTCAAGTCCTCAGACAGTTCTTTGGTCTTCTTTCTTTTCTCCATGCTCAATGTGGTACACACAAGGCCACAGGACAGAGGTTGAGTCAACTTTAATCCATTTCAACTGGCTGCAAGTGTGATTTAGTCATTGCCACCACCTGTTAGGTGCCTCAGGTAAGTAACAGGTGCTGTTAATTACACAAATTAGAGAAGCATCACATGATTTTTCAAACAGTGCCAATACTTTTGTCCACCCCCTTTTTTATGTTTGGTGTGGAATTATATCCAATTTGGCTTTTTGACAATTCTTTTTGTGGTTTTTCATTGAAGACAAATTAAATGAAGATTATAATACCATAGAATTTGTGTCTGCAATCATTTTCTGGAAGAACACGAGTATTATCTGACAGAATTGCAGGGGTGCCAATACTTTTGGCCAACACTGTACGTATACCAAATATTCCCTTGCCTATCCCGGGAGCCCATCAAAAGTACACCATGGGATATAAGATTGGGAGGAGAGAAAGTACCTTGTCCATTTGACTATATGGTTCCTACCTATTGTTTCAGCTTGGACTCCATATTGCTCAATCTTACTTGCAATGATACACTGTTGCAAACCCTCAGCTGTTATAAGCAATAGATCAGTATGGGGTTTCAGTACCAATAGGAATGAATCTCCCCTAAAGCGTCTAAACGTTTTGGTCGATTTACCCTTATTTTACAAATTGGCAAAGTCAAGTAAATTAAAACACACATACATAGAGTACATGAGAAAAAACATAAGAAACACTCAGCGCTCCGAGCTCAAGAATGTCCTTCCTAAAATATTAGAACAACAGCAACATTCATTTTTAATCTTAGTCAGACGGAGCGCGGCTCTAAGAGTCATAAAAAGATAGCAGGCGCATGCCATAAAGAGGTTTATTGCGGGTCGTAAAGATTTCAGCAGGGCCTGAGCCATCGACACAGTAACATACATAAATAGTATGAGCCTATTATCTGTTTATTGCGCACTAACGTCCACAGATATGGTTTCAGGCCTGTGCTACACTAGATCCGTGCCATAAAACAATTTACTTGGCACGTGTTATGTTTTCCTTTCTCGGATTCCAGTAATGGACGGAATATGTTGCTCTGAACAGGTTAATGAGTATGGGTTAGACAATACAGCTGAAAAGTTTTACTGCTTCCATATTATATGGCCCCTTACTGGGCGACATGAAATGTAGGAGGAATATATAGTATACATAGTTGTCCATGTATTCGATTTTATATATAGGGTTCATTATAATCGTTCACATGATCACATGAGGGGTCCAAAATAGTTAGGAGGCATAGAGAACCAATGAAGGAGGCAAAGAATGGGCGCCACCTGCTAAAAGTCGTGAACAGAGATGGATGAACCTCGCAAGATTCATTTTGTGAATATTCAAAAGTAGAGCTGGGTCATTACACATTAGGGAGAGTGTGTGCCTACATAGGCGTACGGAGACTTACAAGTCATTCCTGCTCCGCTAGGGATTCTGGGTAAAAAATATGCAAATCTTTTCTCCAGGATGTAATTAGGAGAACAGAGTGCACTCTGTATGCTGCCCTCTAGAGGGCAGCCTCCTTAACATCATGCATGACTCAGTTACTCTGCCAAATTAGTATCCCTGCGCTATGCTGAGGAGGTCCAAAAGACCGAAACGGCGCTGTCCATAGAAATACTAATTTGGCAATAAACCCCGCATCATGTTAGTAGGCTTATTAACTGAGTCATGCATGATGTTAAGGGGGCTGCCCTCTAGAGGGCAGTATACAGAGGCACTGTTCTCCTAATTACATCCTGGAGATTAGATTTGCATATTTTTTACCCAGTAGAGCTGGGTGAACTAATTCGTCACAAAATGGGTTCGATGCATATATTCCAAATTTTTTGTTTTTTCACAAAACTGAATAAATGGCGATTTGTCTCGGACAAAGTAAAATGGCTGCTGCTGATGCCATATACATTATATAAGGTTGTGTGGGCTGTGGGAACATGAGGCATATCAGTGATGGTGGAAGTAGTGATGGATGTAGGGATGAAGTGCTACAAAGCTCTGAATACAGCTCAGAGTATTAGAACACAGTTTAGTCAGATTTGATAAATTGTAGGCAGATTGTGATAGAAATCCTAGATAGGAGTGAAGGGGTTTTTTTTTGCCTTCCCCTGGATCAACACTGTAGGGATTGTAGGGTTATAGGTTGGACTTGATGGACTAATGTCTTTATCCAACCTCATCTACTATGTAACTATGTATGAGAATATCTGTCAACCGGAGTGCAGCAGTAACAGAGCTAGACAAAGGACAGTTTTGTCTGTTTTGTTTAACATAGTTTTTAACGACCAAGTCAGTCCTGTTAGTGAATAATATTTTCGTAAGGATTTTTTTAGGGCAAGAGATTAAATTTTGTTGGTTAAATACATACAAACTGCTGTTCTAACAGCAAAACGCTGATTCTGCCCGCGATGATCTGAAAAAAAAAATATTGCCGTTATTTAAGTGTTTTGATTTTTTTTCCTGAAAATCTAAAAAAATATTCAGTTTCTTAAGCTTCTTTTATTGTGAGTTGTGAGCTGTAGGTCCTCTATAGTCATCATGGAGAATGAAGAGTTAGTTATTACAAAACACTGATAAAGATATAGGAGGCAGAGGTTCCAGACATTGATGAGAGTGGATGCCAAATATTATTTTGCACATACACAGTAAGCCTAATGTCGGAGGGGTAGCGTTTTGGTGCCTGATGCACCCAGGACTGGGCACCAATACTCAAGTATAGCTTAATACTATATATATATATATATATATATATATATATATATATATATATATATATATATATATATATGTATGTATTAGTGTTGGCCAAAAGTATTGACACCCGTGCAATTCTGTCAGAAAATACTCAGTTTCTTCCAGAAAATGATTGCAAGCACAAACTCTTTGGTATTAATATCTTCATTTATTTTGACACTGCGCACAGTAGACACAGGAACATTCAGGTCTTTGGAGATGGACTTGTAGCCTTGAGATTGCTCATGCTTCCTCACAATTTTGCTTCTCAAGTCCTCAGACAATTCTTTGGTCTTCTTTCTTTTCTCCATGCTCAATGTGGTACACACAAGGACACAGGACAGAGGTTGAGTCACCTTTAATCCACTTCAACTGACTGCAAGTGTGATTTAGTTATTGCCACCACCTGTTAGGTGCCTCAGGTAAGTAACAGGTGCTGTTAATTACACAAATTGGAGAAGCATCACATGATTTTTCAAACAGTGCCAATACTTTTGTCCACCCCCTTTTTTATGTTTGGTGTGAAATTATATCCAATTTGGCTTTTTGACAATTCTTTTTGTAGTTTTCCATTGAAGACAAATTAAATGAAGATAAGAATACCAAAGAATTTGTGCTTGCAATCATTTTCTGGAAGAACAGCAGTATTATCTGACAGAATTGCAGGGGTGCCAATACTTTTGGCCAACACTGTGTATATATATATATATATATATATATATATATATATATATATATATATAGGCATCATACACTTTCTTTCCTTGAAGAAAATACACCTACGACCAGAGTTGATCTTAGAATAATAAAGTTGTAAAATATGGACATACATTATATCATTGTTACACTAAGCCTTGAGCGTCAATGTCAATGATAGAAATTATCATTTCTACAACCTTGTATAAGAGGCTCAACTTCTAATTCAGCCTTGTGGTGTTCTGCTTGCAGTCAATCATCTTGCGGTTATGAAATCTTGGACATTAAGAACCTTGGGGAGCAAATAAAAAGATAAAGGTGTTGCACAATAGCAACTTGTCACCCATCCATTGTTCATGTCATAGATAAGACCCTACCAGACTCTGATCACTTATCTTGTGGAGAGGTGAATGTTGTTATTGTTGGACAACCCCTTTAAGAATAAAGGTTCTCATAAGTGTCTTCTTTAGAAATTCATGACCATCTCATTGAATACACTGAATGTGTTACATGTAGTGGTAGATCCCGTGGAGGCACCAAATCACCTCTTATACCATCTGTGATAGGTCAGAATGGTGAAAGGATAAATAAAAAATTTCTTGGTGGTCTAGAGTGGTGAAAGGATTACTGATACTTATCCTGATGGCCTAGAGCAATGAAAGGATTAATAATAAATTACTTGGTGGACTAAAGTAGTGAAATGATTATTAATACATGTCCTGGTGGTCAAGGGCAGTGAAAATAATAATAAATTTCCTGGTGGCCTACAGTGGTGAATTGTTAATGAAAAGTTTCTTGATGATATAGGACAAAGAAATAATTGATAATAAACTCCCTGGTGGTGTAGAGAACAGAAAGGATCAATAATAAATGTTCTGGTGGTTTATAATAGTAGAAAGAATAATAATAAATTACTTGATGGTCTAGGGTACCGTGAGGATTAATGGTAAATTACCTGGTGGTCTAGGGTAGTGAGAGGATTAAAAAAGTATTTCCTGGTGGTGTGAGGTATTGAAAGGGTTAAAACTAAAACACCTGGTGGGTAAGGGTAGTGAGAGAATTAATAATAAAAAAAAATACCTGGTGGTTTAGGGGAGTGAGAGGATTAATAATAAATTAACTGGTGGTCTAGGGCAGTGAGAGGATTAATAATACAAAAATACCTGGTGGTCTAGGGGAGTGAGAGGATTAATAAAAAATTAACTGGTGGTCTAGGGGAGTGAGAGGATTAATAATAAATTAACTGGTGGTCTAGGGGAGTGAGAGGATTAATAATAAATTACCTGGTGGGTTAGGGCAGTGAGAGAATTAATAATAAAAAATACCTGGTGGTCTAGGGGAGTGAGCGGATTAATAATAAATTACTTGCTGGTCTAGGGTAGTGAGATGATTATTAATAAAGTACTTGCTAGTCTAGGGTAGCAAGAACATTATTAATATATCACCTGGTGGTCTAGGGTAGTACTAGTATTAATAATAAATTGCCTGATGTTGTAGGTTAGAGAAAGGGTTAGTAATAAACCCTGTGGTGGCCTAGGGTAGTAAGAGGATTAACATTAAATTAACTGGTGAAAGAATTAGTAATAAATGACCTGGTGGTCTAGGGTAGTGTAAGTATTAATAATAAAATCCCTGATGGTGTAGGGTAGAGAAAAGATTAATAATACATTCCCTGGAGGGCTAGGGTTGAGAAAGGATTAATAATAAAATACTTGGTGGCCTAGGGAAGTGAGCGGATTAATAATAAATTACCTGGCGGGCTAGGGCAGTGAAGAGTTTAATTTTTATATTCCCTGGTGGCAGTTTTTAGACCTTCAAATATTTATACAAGATATTGCATGCATGTCAATTAGGACGCCCTAATACTTGTTTGAAGCCCAAGATGGGGGTTAAAGCAGATCAAAAACCACTTTTTGAAGTCCACCTTCATACGTGTGACCTACTATAGATATCTAAACATGGATTTTCTTAGACTTCCGAGCTATATGTTCTACTCATCCATAAATTCAGGAAAAGCGAACTGCGCCTCCATTATTGATGAATTGGTCTCAGGATAATATATTCTATGAAACCTTCGCAGCTTATTGTTATTTTTTTGCATTTATTTAGTAAATTAGTTCCTCAGGGCCTCATATTAATCCCGGCCAAGAATCTTCACACGCAAAATTACATCTGTAAATCCGAACTTCCTTTACCTTGTGTCATAGGCAGAATACAGGCTGAGTAGTGGATACGGGGTGGGAAATTATATATAGAACCCCGTATGTAATAACTATCCTATGATAACACCTGCAGCACAGATGTGAGGACAATAAGTCTCCCAGGATTGTCAAGATCAAGGGTAAAGGCTCATTCTTAAACTAAGCCAAATCCCCTGCTGCCGAACTTTTAAGTCTATTTTAGTTTGCTGAACAGTGTCTCCCCTTAGTGGACAAACCGAGCACAAAGGAGTTGTCAAAGGTTGGAAAAACATGACTGCTTTCTTGTAAAAACAGCACCACAACCGTTTGCTGGTTGAGTGTGGTATTGCATCACTACCCTATTAAGTTTAATGGATCTAGGTTGCGATACCAGACACGATCCATGGATAAGTATGGCACAGTTTGGGGCCATGGTTTTCTAACCCTGAAATACCCATTAAAAATGTTTCTTATTTCTATACCCCTTCTCCATTTTTGAATGTTTTGAAGTATTTAATATCTCCATTCTTGTAGGAAGCACATATGTGGCATACATGGTTGGTTTTATGGGATGTAAACACCATCTGTGAAGGTTTGTGAGCTTATTATTAATCCTTTCACTGTCCTAGACCACCAGGGAGTGTATTAATCCTATCACTACCCTAGACTACCTTGGAATATATTATTAATCCTTTCACTACCCTAGACAACCAGGGAATATATTATTAATCCTATCACTACCATATTCTACCAGGGAATATATTATTAATCCTATCACTACCTTAGACTGCCAGGGAATATATTATTAATACTTTCACTACCCTAGACTACCAGGGAACATATTATTAATCGTATCACTACCCTAAACTACCTGGGAATATATTATTAATCCTTTCACTACCCTAGACAACCAGGGAATATATTATTAATCCTATCATTACCTTAGACTGCCAGGGAATATATTATTAATACTTTCACTACCCTAGACTACCAGGGAACATATTATTAATCGTATCACTACCCTAAACTACCTGGGAATATATTATTAATCCTTTCACTACCCTAGACTACCAGGGAATATATTATTAGTCCTTTCACTATCCTAGACTACCAGGGAATATATTATTAACCCTTTCACTACCCTAGACCACCAGGGAGTGTATTATTAATGCTATCACTACCCTAGACTACCAGGAAATATATTATTAATCCTTTCACTACCCTAAACTACCTGGGAATATATTATTAATCCTTTCACTACCCTAGACTACCAGGGAATACATTATTAGTCCTTTCACTATCCTAGACTACCAGGGAATATATTATTAATCCTTTCACTACCCTAGACTACCAGGGAATATATTATTAACCCTTTCACTACCCTAGACCACCAGGGAGTGTATTATTAATGCTATCACTACCCTAGACTACCAGGAAATATATTATTAATCATTTCACTACCCTAAACTACCTGGGAATCTATTATTAATCCTTTCACTATCCTAGACTACCAGGGAATATATTATTAATCCTTTCACTATCCTAGACTACCAGGGAATATATTATTAATCCTTTCACTATCCTAGATCACCAGATCATTTATTAATAATTCTTTCACTTCCGTAGACCACCGAGGAGTTTATTATTAATCTTTTCACTGCCTTAGGCTACCAGGGAATGTATTAATAATTATTTCACTGCTCTAGATCACCAGGAAATTTAATAATAATCCTTTCACTTCCCTAGACCACCAAACTGTTAATTGTTAATCTTTTCACTGCCCTAGACTACCATAGAAATTATTATCAATCCTTTCAGTGCCCTAGACCACCAGGGAATGTAAATTTCTGCTAGGTTCACACTAGTTCTGGCTCTCTGTTGCTCTTGTCCATTGGGGGACCTGAACAACAGAGAAGCTGAGTATTGACTTGACTATTATGGGGTCTGTCATGTGTATAAAAACAAGTCTCGCAGACTGGCAATTGCATCTTCCAAGAGGATGGTTTTCTGTAAGCTTAAATTTATATCTTCAACTTATACACATCTTATATATCACTCTGTTTTATATACCATCCTCTAGCTATGAAGTCTAACATGCCATTACTGTATATAATAAAAGATACAATAAGCTATATGTCTCTAATGTCGATAAATGATTGATGTATTTGGCTTTGTGGATTCTTCCATTTCCTGAAAACTACGTCACTGAGAGCAAAACAGATAAAAAAAAAACATTGATGGAAATTCAAGAAACTACATTCTTCCGGCTTACAAGATACAATGTATCGAGAGGAAATCTTGGAGCCCAAGAGCACAGCTTTACACAAATCATTAGTGAATATGATACACGATATGCTTCCTTCTTATGGTTCTTGAGCTGACAACTGCGAGTTCATCCATTGTTAATAAGGCTTCTATAAGTATACAACATATATACATGTCTCCAGACGAAATAGGATACCATTTATTGACGTAATTCTTACTTTCCGTCATCCCATTACTAGGATTAGCGTATTGTATGTGATACCTGGGGTAAAATATACTTTAGTATATTTGAAAAGAACAGTCTGCAATATTGGAAAGAATGAATTGCTGGGTTCATGATGGTATAAATTTTGATTATGTCTATATTGTTGGGCATGGGCATGTCAACCTTGGCAGATAACAGGGCCTACTAGGCTCACGGGCATGTCAACCTTGGCAGATAACAGGGCCTACTAGTTTCACAGACTTGTCAACATTGGCAGATAAAAGGGCCTACTAGGCTCACAGACTTTTTAACCTTGGCAGATAACAGGGCCTACTAGGCTCATGGGCATGTCAACCTTGGCAGATAACAAGGCTTACTAGGCTCACGGGCATGTCAACCTTGGCAGATAACAGGGCCTACTAGTTTCACAGACTTGTCAACCTTGGCAGATAAAAGGGCCTACTAGGCTCACAAACTTGTCAACCTTGGCAGATAACAGGGCCTACTAGGCTCACAAACTTGTCAACCTTGGCAGATAACAGGGCCTACTAGGCTCACAAACTTGTCAACCTTGGCAGATAACAGGGCCTACTAGGCTCATGAGCATGTCAACCTTGGCAGATAACAGGGCCTACTAGGCTCACAAACTTGTCAACCTTGGCAGATAACAGGGCCTACTAGGCTCATGGGCATGTCAACTCACCCAGGTCTTCTCCAGATTTCTAGCTACTGTCTCATCACTGTATGCTTACATCTGCAATGGTTGATTGATTCCTGATCCTTTTTGTAGACAAACATCTCCTTTTTTCTTCTTTTTAAAAAACAGTGCCATGCTTGACCTCAGGTTATATGTGGTATTATAGCCTCACCCAATACATTACATGGAGCTAAGGTTCAATACCATACACAAGCCATGGACAAATGCGACAATCTCTTTGGGGTTGCCTAATCCTGAACAACTCCTTTAATAAACCCTTGATGGCTTGCTCTGCACACAAGACACACCTGGATTACTTCACCCTTCCCTCTGGTCTCCTCCTGGTATATTTGATATGACTTAATATCTTAACTAACAATAACCTCAATGCTAGATGAAAATATACAAAAGCTGCGGACATTGTATACAAACCGTCCCATCCTGGCCACGCCGCTCCTCTAGCGGGAACAGCTAATCTTAAGGAAACAAAAGTAGAAATGGAGGCTATGAGATGCCAAGACAATAAGTGAAGGAACAGAGGATTCTTCCCAGTACTGCTCTGTTTGTTTCTGCTTTGTCAGCTTGGCTTTTATGGAATCATCTTGGATACGTCACAATGGAGGACAAACATGTACACCGAAATCATAAAAATAAGCTACAATTAATAAGCAATCAACAACAAAGGGAGACGTCTGGACTTGCAGGCATTTTAATACAATCGATGCAGAACGTCTTATGGTTTCATTAGTCAGCTTCAAAGAGAACTTTGATGAGTGCTAATAGAAACTTCCGAGACTTCTTGTGTGGCCTTTTCAATGGAAAGTAGAAATATGTACACGGCACAGATGTATTAAGGGTCCTGACCTGGTTTGGGCATGTTCCTCGACCTTTCTCCTCTTCATCCATGAGATGTTTCACGTTACATGATTGTATTTGTCCTTGGCATGTGATGATGCTGTCCAGGGGTCAAGTGGATCAGAAGAGGCATGGAAAGTAACAGAATGTACAGCACTGTGTTAGGTACAAATTTGGAGGTTCAATCAAGTAAGAAGCTGAAACGTCAAGGTCCTCAATGCAAAAACTAGCCAACCAGTAACACTTGGGTTCTGGAATTATAAGGGCACATTTCCCATTGAGGAATCATAGGATGATTGAAGCTCTGTAGTAAGAAGACCTTGGGCTAGTAGGTTGGAAATGCCATAGTGAGATATTGAGGAGGCTGAGAAAGTGCCAGACGACAAGGTCAGATTATTGCAGGGCCAGAAGGAGCAAATTCAGCCCAGAAAGACAGAGAGAGAGCAAGTACAACCCAAAGTAAGGCAAGTTCAGCCTAAATAGTGAAGGGGCTAACTGTACAAGGTGAGGTCTAGGTATACAGCCGGAGCCTGCCCTCCAAGAAACGGGGTATAAAGCAAAAACGTCTCTGAAAATTAGAAGACGGTGTATCCCTACAGAATGGGGATGGTTCCAAGTTATGTGTGTGTGTTTGCCCTATTATTGGCTCCATTATTGGCTCATGGCATGTGAATGTCCTATTACAGATTTTGAGCTTCGGGTTATGCCACTTAAACTTTTCCACTCCTTTGAAGACAGTAAAATAAGTAAAATAAGAGCAGAACACAAGAACATCTTATCACATACTCAGGGATAGGTGTATACTTGCTCTATGAGTTAAAGCCCAATATGAAAAATAATACCGCCATACTGTAACCATATAGTGGTCAGGTTCTAGATCTACAGAGGTAGCCTACTATGTTATCAGGTTGCAGATTGTACAAGTAAAAAAGTGCAGGTTTTTTTTGGCCGTGTCACCTCCTCAATCCTGAGCCTGCTGCACGATGACATCATCACATATCACCAGGGACCAAGCTGAATAGCAGGGGAGAGAACCTAGGGCTGACTTACCTTGCTTCTTAGGTTTGCAACTGTACCCTTGTCCCATATAGAAATTATTCCAAATCGGAAGAAGGAATAACTAAAAAGTGTAATTCCCTTAAAATATATTGCGTATATATATTATTCCAGATATTGATGATACAACCATCTATCACATAATAACTCATACACCCCAGGGGCCCCTTATGTTTACAGCCCACCGTTTGCTTGGGTGTTACAGGGCTTTGTGTATATTTTAATTCGGCCCATTCATTTTATCAGGAGTGTGTGGCCGCTTCTATGGGAAATACTCATAAAAGTGTTTGGAGCAATATAAAACTGTACAAGGAACGCAGCGCCAGAGTCATGTGGTTGGTCCTAGCTCGGGATGTTTTCTGCTTTCTCCAATTATGTACACATGTTAAGTAAAGTAAAAAGGAGGGAGATGTGCAGTCCCCCCCACATCTTACTCTCTAAGACTGTGAGAATGAGATTACAACATGGCAACTTTTAAGAAAAGGCGTCAGGAGGTTCCAAAATGAGGAACAAAAATTTCCGAACAGGACATAGGCACAACTCAAAATATAGACAGCAAAACAGAGCCCTTATACAATTACAGAGCACACACAAGACCCCTAAATATAAAGATATAGACCAGAACAAACCCACCTTAAGACAGACCCTAGGTCTGACTCCACATATTGTATATACTTACCTCTGAACCAGATCCAAACCGGTACTTATCCCTGAACCAGATCCTCACTAATTCTGCCTGTCAAAATATCGTCATAAATAATGGCAACAAGTGTCTCCATGACTAAGATCAGCCAAAGAACTCGTTCTACCACCAGGAAAATCGTCTAGCGTAGGTTTGTTCTACTTAAAGGTCCATATGCGTAACAGAACAGTCACCCAAACCTGCCAATTTTGGTGGGCATGGACAATTACCTTATTAATAACCTATTCTGTGGATTATTTCTTTAAGCATATCCATAAGTCATAGTCATAGTTTATACTTGCCAACATTTGCTGGCAGTTCTCCAGAGGAACAATGGGTCGTAGGTGGCTGCGCCCCATTCCAGTGAGACTACAGCCATGCCAGGGACATACCATGCCCCTTTTAGTGATGTGAAAAGCATATAACATGCTCCTGTTAGATAGACAATAAAAGAAAGTGGTCCAGCAAATTTTGTGGGACTCCAGGAGGTCTCCCCTTAGGTCCCAGAAGCCTCCTAGTCATGGACCTTCTGAATTGGCATGTATAGCATAATTTGAAGCTCATAGGCCCCAGAGAAAAATCCAGTGCGTAGGACCCCTACCTGGTTTATAGTAGTGGTGACTTTTTTATAGCAGAGGGGCTTTTGGCCCCTCTTAGGCACCAGGTGTATCTACTACCTCTTTAAGACATGCCCCCTAGACAGAGCCCCGATCACAACCCTTTTCCACGAGGCCACACCTATGCTTAAGACATACCAAACACCTTTCAGTGTCCCCTGAGATTTGCCAGTTATTCTGGGAGGTCTCCCCTTATTTTGGAAGGAGAATTGGCAAGTATGGCATAACTTAAAGCTCCTAGACCCGTTGGAAACTGTTTAACAGGGCCATAACAGCTTTATAATAATGTTGTATTTTTTTTGGCCCCTCTTAGGCACCAGGACCCAGGTGCTACTTCTACACCCCTATAGCAATGCCCCAACAGTAGCTGCATACAGTTCAATTACAGGTCCTATGAGTCATGAACCAAGATAGATGAAACCTAAATAATCTTTTTTACACCCGCCCCGCAGGAGGCTAAACATCGACATCAGCTCCTGTGTAAATAAACCTGGTGCTAATAAGGGGTATTGTGGTCTATTTTGGAGCGGTAATAGGTTTGCCGTCGTATATAAGAGGCCTGATTTATAAGTCACGGCTATATCAAGTGTGTGTAGGTGTGAGGTCTCGCCTGGCATTTTCATGACCAGCCGTGGGGTCACACTTAGTAAGCCATGCCTAAACAAATCATAAACAAGAGGCTCTGGAAAGCAACGTATTCCTATTTTTTCCTTGCCGCTGCCAACATAAAGAGAGGATTGTGATTGTAACTTCAGAGCATAAAGTACAGTCTGTCTCGATGGAAATTATAGCATTTTAGCTGTGGTCGGAGTTCGGTGAGAACCCTGACCTGTAGCCAAGGAAGCCTGCTGAATCTGTATCTCCCTAGATCTCCGAACAAATAACCATTACAGTTAAGAAAATTCCAAATTTACATATGAAACCATAAATATTTTTTCTTGGCTACCGGGGGATTATATTACGTTTCACTAGGTGACAAATATCTGAACACAGGGCGTGCTTTGTCGCTAGCAGTATATTATGATTTGTATACATAGAGTCCTGGCTTCTCAACTAATAAACTGACTGGATTTATGTTTACGTCTCTTAGGTCTCATGTGAACGGCCATATTCAGGGCATAGCTACAGGGGGTAGCAGTCACACCCAGGTCCTGGTGCCTGGGGGCCTGAAGACTCCCTGTACCTTATACTATAGTATCATAAGCCTCATATGATAGGTAACAACACTGGTACACTAGGAATGGCGAGGGCCCAAAGGCGAACATTTGACATGTTAACTGTTACTTACCTCTCCTGTGTTTCAGTGCACTCCCCGCTGATGTCAGCTATCTTCAATGATGTATGGGACATTATGTGAGCAGGGCTTGCGTCGCAACGTATAAGGATGCAAACCCCGGTCCACGTGACTTCTAGGACGTGTTTTTTATGTTCCCTCACCTCTCCTAGCCTTCCAATCATTATACTTGGGGGTCGGAAAAGACCCCCCCCCCCCACTGAGTATAATGATAGTGGTGTTTGTGGGGTTCATAAGTCCGCGTCCTCAGGTACTGATCCCTCGCTCAGTTTTTATTGTTTTTAATAGGCTGTTACCTGCTGGTGTAACTCCATCAGGTACCGGCCCTATTTACTTACCGATCCTGGCTCCTGCTCACGGCCGCCTATGCTTCACCTTCTGTGGAGGGGCAGTGAGCAGGAGCCAGGATCGGTAAGTAAATAGGGCAGGTTCCTGATGGAGTTACACCAGCAGGTAACAGCCTATTAAAAACAATAAAAAAATTGAGAAAAACATGCCTGGGGCCCTGTGGCAGTCGCTACCGCAGCTATCCCAGTAGTTACACCACTGCTGGTACATATTATATACTCTTATAGAGCTTAAAATTTTGGTTCAAGGGATTGTATAAACTTATTATATGACAGGGTTGGGGATATCTTCATGAACGGTGAAGATCCATCTAGTCAGACCCCCACTGATCCCAAAAACGAGGCTCCATTGTCAAGGAGTTGTAGGCCAATGATGCACCCTGCCGCACCATTGCTAGAGATAGCAGAATACGGCGCTCATCTAAGTGTTTTTTATGTTTCCGCACCTTGCCCCGACCTCGCTTAGTATAATAATAGCACTTCTATTATGGACCAAACTACAAAAGTGTAGAGCGAACCTCACGAGATTCCTTTTGCAAAAATTTGCAAGGCTCGCCCGACACTTTTGTGGTTCAGTCCAAACCAGAACTGCTATTATTATGCTCTTGGGTCTCCCCAAAATATAATAAGCAGAGGTCCAGGGGCGGTAACTATACTAGTAACATGACACTGTGAAAGAGATGGCCAGTGAGCATGGCAGCTAAAGTAGGCCAGTACCCCGGTCCTGTAAAAAGAGCTGATCTGTGGGGGTTCTGGCAGTAGGACCTTCGTCAATATAAAACTGCTGGCCAATCATAATTTGTGAAAGTGGATAGAGCCCTTAACCTCTTCATGCTGTCAGAGTGTGCAGGACTAGTGGATGCTGACAGGGTATTGGAGCCCCTATTGCCAGCACACTTGGACAGAGGCCATAGACTGGGCCGGAGCTAATCATGCAGATTTCGGTGGGACGGGCTGATTATGTAATGTGTATGCTGGCGTCTCAACTCTCCCCTGCTTGGAGGAAATAGGATTGGACATGTTGAAATTCAACATGTCCGATCCTCTTCTTCTAAAGGGGGATAAATGCTTGACAGGCTTCCTCCCTTCTTTGCATTATACTTGCATCTCAGCCCTGCTAGATCTATAAAGTGCTCACATGCACACACTCTGCTGGCCTTGTACGTCTACATCTCTGCTTGTGTGCACAGACCCTAACCTCCGACCTCCTTGTTATATTCCACATATCAGTACAGCATGACATTCAGGACAAGGCTAAAACAAACAGATGGAACATAGCGTCATCTCAGCACCAAGCAAACCATTAACTATTTCATTTAAGGGACAGTACTTGGGTATAGAAGACGTCTTGAAAGAATTGCAGTAATAACAGAAAAAATAAAGACAAATCTGTATCTATTGAGCTTTTCCAAGGGATGGACTTTTGCTTATATCCTGCAGAGGAGCTTATGTCCAGCATTCTCCTATATGGGTGAGCCGTGTAGCTCAGGTCATTGCAATTTGGTTGATTTATGAATATAATGCCAGAGTTACAGTAAAGACTGACACAGAGAGCAGGAATTATTCAGCTCATTTCTTAGTGTAAAGTAGTGGGGGGGCGGAAATGTAACACTGCATAATTTGGTAGATTTGCTATTCAAGAAGATATTCCCATCATGTAAAGTGACAGCATATCACTTGGATACATCATCACATAGGATTGGTGGGGGTCCAGGCTTTAGAAAAATGCAGACATTTATAAACCAAACCAAAACCAAGAATGGTCACAAAAAGGAAAAGGAAATATATAGGAAGATCCCAGTGAGGAATCCGCCACGGATTTGGGAGTGGGTTCCGCCCTTGAATCTGCGGCAGATTCAACCCCGAATCTGCCTCCCATTGTTTTCAATGGGTGGCAGAGATTGCAATAAAATGCGAAAAAAATCAGCGTCCTGCTCGATCTTGCTGCAGATTCCGCAGTTTGGGAGTCTACTACTAATCAGAAGAAGAAAGCTGCGACGGAATGCCAATGCCCTGAAACAGCATTCCGCTATCCCGCAGCCGAATACAGAGGTGGAAAACGAAATGGAATTTCTCTTCATTTTGAATCTAACCTTGTACTTCTACACTCTGCTCAATCCACTCCTGGCTTTTGCTCAAAAAAAAAAGCAGCAAAATCTGCAACAAAAAAAGCCATTTCCGCAATGTGGGGCCTCAGCCTTAAAGAGGTATTCCCACGTCGCATACTCACCAGTCTTCACTGCTGTAAAATCTTCTTTCTTCCTGGTTTCTTGCATCATTTGGTGGGCAGGGTTGCACATGTAACCTGCCGCTTAGCTCCGCCCCCAAATTGGTGTGTATCTCCGCCTACCGCATAGCGTGATCCTATGGGGCGGCTGAAGGGCTTGTGATGTCATCAAAAGTCCTTAAACACTATATGCACAATATTGGACTATGAAGTACAGGCAGCAGCAACTCTATTCTGTGTTACATACAGAGACTGCCTGTCTCTGCCATAATGAACACAATTGAATTAGCTAGCCTGATAACTGGGAGAACAGAAGATGAGTTCAGAAATGAAAGCAGCTCCTCTCCTCTATCTGAGAGCAGGGAGGTCACATGGTGTAGACACAGGAATAGCTAGATACACAGGCTTGCTCCCGTGCACTTAGCCCCTCCTCCCTCCCCCCTGAGAGCAGCAGATACATCACTTGACTTTTGAGCAGATAAGTCAGGGCTGTGGCCACAATGAATTGAATAAAGTAAGATAGTGGACAAACAAAGCAGTTTTGCTGAAGCAATGTATTTAGGAAAAGTCTTACATACACATTAACAAGCAGTATAGATAGGATCCTAGTGATGGGACAACCCCTTTAAATAGTTTTTGGTGAGGTTTTCAAAAATTCTTCATATTATTATCTATCTTTTAAAAAAAAAATTTTAAATGCTGCAGTTCTGACACAAGGTCATATAATCTGCTGAGACTTCTGTTTTCTGTAGATTTCTGTGCAGCAGTTCTTTGCAGTTGCAGCAGTTGCAGCAGTTTTGCAGCAGCTTCCCGTGCCGGGCTGCCGAGACGGTGACGCTTAGCCAGTCCAGGACAGCTTGTCCTGGACTGGCTTAGGTCAGCAAAAATGCCGCTCATAGTATAGGTTTGGTAAAGCAGACATGAACTGTGTAGTAAACAATTGTGTGACTCCTGCACCAACAACTATTCAACTTTTTGGAGGACCCTCATGTCTGTAATAATTGGAGAACCCCAGAGCACGGCTATAGGAGGTGCAGAGGTAGTACTTACACCCCCAGTCTAGTGCCTATGGGGCCCAGACTCCTGTATATCTCATAAGAAGACATCAAATGGCATATGGTTGGAGGAGGTTGAAAATTTTTTTGCATTGGCCCTCATAAGCTTGAAGTAACACCCCTGTGAGAACCCCTGTAATACGGTATATTTTTGTTACATATACATGTGAAGGCTATTGGTTTTACAGATGATATTGGCTGTGTCTAACAAATGCAATGTCTCAGGGTTGCAGAATTAAACACAAACCTCTTTGCTCGCAGTTTACATGAGGAGTTGTTAATGGAATCTTCCCGCTACTGTTTGTTTCCTTGTGGTTGCCGTCCAACATCCCACGCACTGTCTGCGATCATATAAACACTTATGTGGGGATAACAGGGGCTGCCATGGCTTTATACAGAGACATACTGCACAGGAACACTTTCTGGGTTTTTTCATGTATACAGTGATGAGCAAAAGTTTTAAGCAGGTGTTGGAAAGAAAATACTACAAATCCAAGAAATAGAAAGGCTAAAAGTTTTTTTTTATTTTTTATAAAGGTCTGTTAGTGCTAGTAATGGGTTAATGAGTACTCCCATTTACCTTTATCAGTGTTTGGAGTGATTTCTGGGTGTCTCTGGTGGCTTCTGGCATTCTCTCCCTTAGTTTACCTGGTGTTAGCTTCCTGCTGTGCAGCTTCCTGTGTAGTTGCTGCACTAGTTCCCTCTTACTCAGTCCCCCTCCTCTCTCACTCCATTACAAAACCCTCCCTGTCTCACTAACCTAACGATCCCTCCCACCCTCCCTTTCTCACTGACTAGTGATCCCACCCATTACTAGCCCCTCCCTCTGCCCCATCTCCGTAGCTAACTTATTCTGCCCACTACTAGAAGACAGGAAGAGGGGAGGAGCCATCCCCGGACACAGGAAGGCTTGGTAAGTATTGATGGGGATGGGGGGGAGTGATGGTGACATTTCATTTCGGAAGCAATGAAACAGAACGTCACTGGATTAACAGAAAGTGTCCCTGGGGTGATCACATAACAGCTAAATTAGAAGTTAGGTGGGGGGAGGTAAGGGGTTTAGTTTTGGGGTTAATTATCAGTTTATCATGGACAACCCCTGTAATAGTTTATGTTTTGTCAATTAACAAAATGCAAAATGGGTGAAGAAAAGAGAAATCTAAATTTTAGGAATATTTGGCATTCCTCTATACTGGTTCTTTAGGGGCTCTGCACATGGACAGGACAGTGGCTCAGTGGTTAGCATGGCAGCCCTGGGATCAAATCCTGCAAGGATAACATGTGCTTGTATGTTCTATCCATCTTTGTGTGGGTTTCTTCCTTGTACTCTGGTTATTAAAGAAGATTATGAGCCCTATATGGGACAGTGTTGAAAGGGTTGAAGAATATGATTGCGCTAAATAATTAAATGCAACATGGCTGTCAAAGCTATTTCAGCAAAATCTATCATCCATGAGTTAATGGTCAGATATCAATTTTGGAATCCTTTGTAAATATTCTCTAAATTCATCAGAAAGGGGCCGATTCCCATTCAATAACAACCAACATAGTACTTGTCCAGGACAGACATGGCTCATCATAGCCTTAGGTGATAGGCTATAGGTGTCAAACTCTGGCCCTTGGCCAATGTAATTCTATTTGGCCTGCAATAACATCCCAAAAGTCGGAGTGTAACAAACTGCACTAAGATTGCTTGTTCCAGATTCTGTGTTTAACCAAAACTTAAGTTTGTTCCCATATGAAAAGGTTCACGTTATATCCGATGACAAGGAAAAACTTCCTATATTGTAGAAATTTTTGCACGGTTGGCCCGCGACTTTGTCCAAGTTTTTAATTTCGTCCCGCTGTGTATTTGCCACCCCTGCCCTAGGCCATGCACAAGGCTCCGGAGGAGTTGCCTTTACCCTGCTAAGATATAAACAAGCTTATTAGGCCAATTCCAGATGAGATTTTGCTAATTTCTGCCGCTTGCCATATGTTACCGTTCAAGGTTCATGTTTACCAAAAGTAGGAGTTTTATGTCTATAATGTGACAGATAAGAACAGTAAATATAACTCAAGTTTACTGCGTGGAACAATGACATAATAGATATAAAAGCCATCTATATCTAGTTACACAGGAAGCAAGTAATGAAGCCGTTCACAGCTGCTGTTTGTCAGGAGTTTGACTGTGTTTGTATACCACCGAGTAACAGATAACTGCCTTTTATTGCATCATAATTTCCAAATTTTTTAACCTAATGTAGAATTTTATGGCACATTTACAATTATTGTGCCATATGAATTCCTAAAGAAAACAAATTAAAGTCAATCTAGCTTTAGAATACAATAGTGATAGTTTACCGCCATCAAGAAAGGGGCACTTCTTATTACCGTGCAACATATTTACTGGATTTTACCAATGTACATAATGTGGTTCAAGTAAGGCACTATAGATGGACATACAAAGTCAAAAATTTATGCCGATGTAGGACAATGGTATGCAGCTTCATACTTGGGCACCATGTTTTTTAGACAGACATCCATGTCAAACCCCTACACAACCACACATAAATCTATATGCCAAAAATGTGTTAGGCTAGGTTCACATCTGTGTTCGGGTTTTCGTTGGGAGGTCCACTTGGGAACCCCCTGAATGGAAAACTAATCTCCATAAAAAAAGAGGTAACCCCTTAATGGGATCTGTGTGGTTTCCACTCGGTTTCCTCCCAAAAAAGGCAAAAAATGCAGAGAAGGGAACAGAATCCCCAAAAGTAGTGCAAGCGCTGGTGTGAACCCAGCGTTAAAGGTCTTCTGCAGGACTCTAACACTGATGGTTTATCTGTAGAGAATCCCCTCTCCTTTCAGTCAATGAAAGTCTGACCTCTTATCAGTCTTCAATGAGAAGTTATCATTATTTGAAGGGTGCAGGTCTGATTTGACTGGTGTGAGTCCATCCTCCTATTGACTCTCAAAAAGTCGCTATTAGTTTGTGCAGGTCTAAGCTTCTAGTTACCTCCAATTAGTCATCAGTGTTTTACTGGTATGAAACCAACCTCCTATTAACCTTTGATAAGTCACCAATGATTGGTGCAGGTCCAACCTCCTACTTAGCTACAGTTAGCTATGAGTACTTGAATAGTGTAAGTCCAACCTCCTATTGACTCTTGATAAGCCACCATGGTTTGATTGGTGCAGGTCCAACCTCCTACTTACCTCCAATTATCCAATTACCCATCAGTGTTTGACTGATGTGAGTCCAACCTACAATGGACTCAACGTCACCGTTGTTTGATAGATGTGGGTCTATGGTCCTATAAACTCACAAGAACCCTTGAATTTTATAGAGCTTTTTTTCCCTTAAAGCACTCGGCCACTTCTTAGCAAATTAAACAACTAAAATGCAATTTTTAGCAGATGATATCAGGCAGAAACTTCTTCACCCCTTAGGTAACACCATGGATGTCCATACCATAATAGCAATTGCATGGGGGCCAGTGGAAGAAGGAACGGTCCCAGTAGGTCTCAACATCCCCTAAGATTATCATTCCAGAGAAAGAATACCTAAGTGGCAGACAGATCTGACTTGGGCAAGTGGAAGCCTCCTCAGGCCTTCAAGGTGAGTTAGGCCTCAGGACTTGTGTCCCTTGTGCCCATCCTATAATCTGGCCCTGACCTAGCCCTGTTCTTACACTGAATGAGATTGTTCACAATATTTTACTCACGTCACAGAATAAACATCTTATCCTATCCATTAGGCACCAGAAAACCTCTCCTGCTTGTGGTTAGAGGTAGGAGGAGGACATTGACTATAAGAGCTTTATCTGTTTACCCGTCATCACCAACAATAGCTCAAGAAACGTCATTAATAGTTAGAAAGTAAAGGAGAATGGCTGAATGTCCCTCCTTACAGACAAGTGGGGACTATTTATCTTGTGTTTTCTTGTAGGACTTCAGGAACTATTTGCACATAAGAGGCCGAGGCTCCTCTAACATTACCTGGAGTGGAATTAGTCAGGGAAAGGTCAATAAACTCAACTTTTAGAGCCGAAAGTAATGTTGTTGTTTGAAGACTGCAGCCATTTATTTACATGATGTATAATAGGTTTTATTAGGTCATCTCTGATGTTCTTTGTGCTATTGTATTACCTTGCACAGTATGTTGGTAGGTGAATAGGTTATTCCTTTTTATTAGGAACAGTGTAGCTATCGGGGTGGAGATGTATCAGTCATACCTGGACCTGGTGCCGGAAAGGGTCCAAAAGCCCCTCTGACAAACCAGTATTATACACGGACACCTTGTAAGACTGTGTTCATCATATTCAATTGGAAACACTTCTTGAGCAGACCTTAGGCAGTGGCCGTTCTCCTCTTGGTCCCATTTTCGTACTATGTATTGGTCTGGTAGAGGCACGTCTATGGCACAGTATGGCGTGTTCGAAGCTGTTGGTAATGGAGGTTGCGTCATGTGTTGTATCACATGTTGTGTTACGTTTACATGTGTTACAGGGTATGACATGCACAGTCAATGCTTTGGAAGTTTGTGAAAAATGGCTCTTGATAGACAAACTGATTGCACCTAAGGGCCCCTTCACACGGCTGATACGCTGGCTGCTTTAGAACGTGTAAACGTTCCGTAGCAGCGGTGTCTAAAGCAGTTCCCATTGTTTTCTATGGCGAGCGCGCGTCTGCCGGCATTCCCATAGAAAACAATGCGATCTGCTTTAGCCGCCGCTGCTACGGAACGTTTACACGTTCTAAAGCAGCCAGCGTATCAGCCGTGTGAAGGGGCCCTAAGAGTTGCACCACAGGAGAAGTTTAGTGTTGTTCTCCCTCAATGCAACCCACTGGAACATAATTCCCAGAACTTTTGCCCAGTGCCCCAAATATTTTCCATTCTTATAATCAACTGTATGAGGAAGCAGAATGCCAGTTTGGCAAGATGAGATTGAGCACCTGAGGCCAGCACCACATTGCAGATGATGTGAGAATTTATATTTTTTTCTCTTTATATACCGTGTGACATAATTCTGTATGTGGGACTGCTGAGGGGGCATTATACTGTGTAGGGGCACTGATTGGGCATTATACTATGTGGGAGGCCATTGATTGGGCATTATACTGTGTGAGTGGCCACCAAGGGTGCATTATACTATATGGTAGCACTGAAGGGCATTATACTATGGGGCATTATACTGTGGGGGTTACTAAGGTGGGCATTATACTACGTATGAAAACAATAAATAGGCAGTAGACTCTGTGTGAGAGAACTAAACGAGCAGTATTAGGGGGCCACCACACATACCTTTGCTTATAGGCACCAGAAATGCCAAATACATATACACAAATGAATAGTTCTTACTGTGGAAACTACAATATTTAATTGGGCCGTGTTAACACAGACAGTATATACTGTGCAGTACTGCCACTTGGGCATATATAGGTGGAAAACATTTTACAGTTGACACAAGTTTCTGGCATATAATATATGGTAAAAATCAAAAACTTTGGCAACACATTTGCACCAAAAATGATGACATGTCCCCCATTTGTACCTTGCTTGCCATTTTTCTGTTAAAGTGGGCAGCAACGTAAACAGATGACCAAGTGGAAGATGTCACTCAAACAATGGGGAGAGGAACGGGACAGTACTTAGGGACAATCATCTAGAGTCAGGAAGGAAGCCCCAGCTGGAGAAGACATGCCCCTAAAAACCCCTTTTTGGATAATTTGCATAAGAATAAAAACATGATTTTCATGAAAATGGGGCTGCAATGCAGAATAAGAAAGACATCTTCGGAAAGTGTAAAGGCCACCCTACAAGATATTGTCATTAATTTGCTACTGAATTTGCTGATGATAGGCTCCCTTTAACGCTAGATTCACACTAAAGCCACCTCTCCATCGGAAGAGAAGTGGACCACGAAAATAGCGATAACACGTGGTCTGTCAGGTGATGGACACATTAAATCTTTGTCTTCCATTGATATCCAGGTGGACATTGTGAGTCTTCAACGGAACCTGCGGCACAAATGTGAACGTAACCTGTCATCAAACATCTAAAGTTCAAGATAACCCCAGTTTCTGCAGAAACAAAACTGACTTTACATAATCCTTTAGAAGAGAAGATAAATAACTTGATATTCTGTGCACCCAATTTTGGTTTGCAGCTCCTTTTCACACTCAAGGTGATGAACTCTTGAAGCAAACAAGAAAATATGAGATAAAATCCTGACATGTCTGTGACCTGACTCGACTGGGGCAGCCACAAAGAGCACTCTCTAAAGTCTATGCAAACAATCAGAATAGTAGATGTTTGGCATGTGTCGTGTATATGTCATTCGAAACTGAGATTGTTTTAGGGATTTTAAGGGTATTTCCAAAGAATCTGAAGTGTCTGGCTGGATAGTTGTCTTAAGAGTTTATAGTTATTCTAATTTAAGAAACTTAAAGGGGTTTTCCTATGAACATAACCATATTAATATCTGTAGACAATTA
This sequence comes from Leptodactylus fuscus, assembly GCF_031893055.1. Taxonomy (NCBI): domain Eukaryota; kingdom Metazoa; phylum Chordata; class Amphibia; order Anura; family Leptodactylidae; genus Leptodactylus; species Leptodactylus fuscus. Next base: position 332,906,328 of record NC_134265.1, read on the forward strand.
AAAGTGAAACATTTTTGCAAATATAAGAGTTTTAAGACATTCTCTAACCATCTTAGTGGGGGAACCTTTTGTCTTGATTAGAGATGAGCGAACAGTAAAATGTTCGATATTCGATATTCGTTTTGAATAGCCCCTCAATATTCGACTATTCGAACAAATATCAAACCCCATTATAGTCTATGGGAGAAAATGCTTCGCTACAGGGGATCCCACCATTTGACTAAGGAGGGTCACCAAGTCCACTAAGACACCCCAGGAAATGATGCCAACACCCTGGAAAGCAACAGGGACAGCAGGGGAAGCATGTCTGGGGGCATCAATACCTCTATTATGTCGGGATCCCCTGTCAGCTTGCGATATGCCGGAGCTGACTTTTTCCCATAGAAATAAATTGACCAGCGTTGATTGGCCAATGTACAGCATTCGGCCAATCAACGCTGGTTCAGCCTGAGGAGACGGAGTCTAAAATCGGTCCACAGCAGTTTCCATTCTGGTCTGATTTTAGACTCCGCTTCCTCCGGCAGAACCAGCGTTGATTGGCCGAATTCTGTACACTGGCCAATCAACACTGGTCAATGTATTTCTATGGTGAGATGAAGCAGAGCTAGCCATGCGGTTAGCTTGGCTACTCCAGACACCGGAGATGAAGCAGAGCTCAGCTCTGCTACACCCAACCATCCCTCCAACTAATCCTCCTGTTACACACATCTCTGGTGTAACAGAGCTCAGCACACACTCAGCTCTGCTACATCTCTACACTCTGTTGTAGAGATGTAGTAGAGCTGAGTGTGCGCTGAGCTCTGCTACACACGAGATGTGTGTGACAGGAGGAATAGATGGAGGAATGGTTGGGAGTAGTACAGAGCTGCTACACCAGAGATGTAGCAGAGCTGTCTGATGTTAGCAGTCCGATGCAGCAGGGCTGAGTGTGTTAGTCTGCTGCATTGGACTGCTACATCTGCCAGCTCTCCTACATCAGGCCGTGCGCTCAGCTCAACTACTCCAGAGTAGTTGAGCTGAGTGTGCAGTATGGTCTGCAGAGTATAGTTGAGCTGAGTGTGCAGTATTGGACAGTATGCAGTGTGCACACTGTCCGATACTGCACACTCAGCTCAACTACACTCTGCAGACCATACTGCACACTCAGCTCAACTACTCAACCGGAGTAGTTGAGTTGAGCACACGGCCCGATGTAGCAGAGCTCCGGAGTAGTTGAGCTGAGTGTGCAGTATTGGACACTACACAGCATGTAGTCCAAAAATTGTTTCAATTTTTGGACCCCATGCTGTGTAGTGTTTAACCCCTTCCCCCACCAGTGTCCACTTACCTGCAGCTCCCTGTTCTTCTTGGTCCGGTCCGGTCCTCTGACCGGTCTTCAGAGCGCCCTGCCCCCTTCTCCCCCGACTAGTATTATAGAGAAGGCTAGGCTTAGGAGAGTGTGGGCGGGTACTGGGCGGGGATGCGTCTCCCCACCCAGTACCTGCCCACATTCTCCTAAGCCCAGCCCCCTTTACCCGACTAGTATTATAGAGAAGGCGGGGCTTAGGAGAGTATGGGCAGGTACTGGGTGGGGAGAAACAATTTTTGAAACAATTTTTGGACTACATGTGTCCGATACTGCACACTCAGCTCAACTACTCCAAAGTAGTTGAGCTGAGTGCACGGCCCGATGTAGGAGAACTGGCAGATATAGCATCTGCCAGCTCTGCTACATCGGGCCATGCGCTCAGCTCAACTACTCTGGAGTAATTGAGCTGAGTGTGCAGTATCGTCTGCACACTGTCCGATACTGCACACTCAGCTCCACTACACTCTGCAGGCGTTACTGCACATTGTCCGATACTGCACACTCCGCTCAACTACACTCTCCATACGATACTGCACACTCAGCTCAACTACTCCGGAGTAGTTGAGCTAAGCGCATGGCCCGATGTAGCAGAGCTGGCAGATGCAGCCAAGCAGAGTGCATGCCCAGCTCTGCTTCATTTCTGATGTATAGTACTGTGTCAGCACTGCTACATCTGAGATCGGACCACAATGGAAACTGATGTTAGACTCCGCCTCCTCCAGCAGAACCAGCGTTGATTGGCCAAATGCTGTACACTGGCCAATCAACGTTGGTCAATGCATTCCTATGGGAAAAAGTCAGCTTGCGCATATCGCAAGCTGACAGGGATCCCGACCAGATAGAGCCCCAAAGAGCTGGGTGAGTAACATTCCCCCCTATATAAAGGTAATCCCTAGCTAACCCTGCCTGTAGATCTGTCCCGGTCTCACAGTCACATAGTTCACAGTCCCAAATTAATCGAATGTTAAATCCACCATTCGTCTAAATTGGAGGTCACCTGATTTAGGCAGTCAATGGGTTTTTTCAATTTTTTTAACTGCCTCCGTTGTCGTAGTTCCTGTCCCACCTCCCCTGTGCAGTTATTAGTGCAAAAAACGCGCCAGGGAAGGTGGGAGGGGATACAAATTTTTACTGTGTTTGGAATCGAAGACCTCGAACGGCCTGATATTCGATCGAATATGTATTCGATCGAACGGTGTTCACTCATCTCTAGTCTGGATCAGTTGCCAATGGATATGACCATGAGTGTTGGAACTTTCTATACTCAGAAACCCAGCCATGATGTCAGGTTATCTGGCAGTGGCACTATATGTATGAGAAGATAACCCGGACACAATAAGGACATCATGGCTGGTTATCAGGAGGACACTCTACGTATGAGAAGATAACTCGACCACAATAAGGACATCATGGCTAGGGCTCTGACAAGTCCCAGACCATAGAATGATTCTGCATTTAAAGTAATGGCTTTTGGCAATCAATCAAGATTAAACTGCAAAATATCATAGTGATATAGTGCCATAGTGACTGCTATGGTACCTGGCACCAGAGTAGACCCCAGGGACCCAGTTATAGGTCAGGCAGAAGCAGCTATCAAATCAGTGACCTGGTGCTTGGAGAGGCCCAAAGGTCTCTTTTTCACATAGAAAAAAACATCAGTTTTGGTTTTGACAGTGTGGCACACTCAAGACACTCAGAAAGGCACGGATAGTAACACACCATTTCAGTCTTCTCTATTGGAAGTCTGTCTGTAGTAACAGAAACAAAACAAAAAATCATGCAGCTGCTTATCATTGCAAGGATATATGGGTATGTCCTTACATGGTTAAAAGTAGACTACCTGGATGCATATAGTCAATGGGTGGGCCTGAACTGGTTAACACCTTTCCAACATCCGCCATAATAGGGTATATAAATATGGAGTCCGCTAAGGTATAGAGACCACACTGACCACGGGTATTAACCCCCCAGGCACCTCGGACAAAGCTGACTGAGGAACCATTTTGCCGGGGATGGCAAGATCCGAGGCCAGCTTCCCATTGTCATAACATCTGGGAGCCTATTAAAGGCTCCCAGGATTGTCTCCCATTCATTTGTATGGCAAGCTGCTTTATGCAGCCTGTCATATAAATGCCAGTATTTTGCAATGTGTTGCCATGCTTTAGACAAACCGCCGTTCTTTTTTGCAGTTTCACTTTCCATAAAAATTTTAATAAAAAGTGATCAAAGCATTAGACATTCCCCAAAATGGTATAACTAAAAAGTACACCTGGCTTTGCAAAAAAAGACGCCCTATGCATCCCTGTACACAGAAATATAAAAATGTTATGGGTGTCAGAATATGACGACTTTAAGACTTTAGGCGTATTCCTGCTTACAGCGATGACGTCTGGTAAAAATCTGTCTTACAGATGGCCACGGTTGCTGATATTTTGAACCTTGACCTCTACAAAACCCTGGTCCAACCTACAAGGCCTCGCAGTCGTCTGTCTCTGGTCCCAGTAAACATATGAGTGACCGACCAGAAAGACACATAGTAGAACAGAGCCTAAAAAAGAACAGAGAGCAAAAAAATAAACCACAAACCACACATAGACAATCACACATCATCAACCAACAGATCAGGATGGATGTAAATGTGATAACACTGCAACCTCCAATGATCTAAGTGCATAATGTCCGCCTCAGAGAAACCCAAAGCCTCCGCAGTTGTGGTGTGAACTGCCACAGTGGACGACACAGGATCTCCCAGCATATTGACCACTAACCAAACCCTCTGAGCCACCACATCAGCCTTCAAGCAGCACACCTGTGTCCTTAAGCCCTCCAAAACCAGCACCATGCGCCAATGGATGTGTAGGAGGTGCCATCAGTTTGGAAGAGACCAGCGGAGATGGTGTTGTTGACTCTTGTTCACAGTCAGACAGACATGGGGAGCGGAAGCTCCTAATGGTGACCACCACATTATCTCAGCTGCAGAAGAACACAATCAGGTGGAGGATGTGGCCATACCATTCCAAGAAGAGTCAGCTCCAGAGGCCCTGTAATAAGAAGCATTGGAGAATTGGTGATAGTGTGAACCATGTGATGCCTATGGTGACGGGACCAGCCTGCTCTAGTAGAAGACTCCTCTGAACTATTAGAGGACATTGGCAACAGTGCTGTATGAAAGTGATGCCAACGCTTCCCCCCTGAACCTTGCAACAAGCCATTGCAACCGTAGGAAGAACAGGGGTGACAATGTGCATGCCAAACTACTCCGGCAGGCTGAAACAATACATTCCATGAAAACGCAGAAAGGACACCACAGCGTCAATTCACAACAAACTTTGCAAAAGGAAGGGGCTGCCTTCAAAACACCAATATATAACAATTCCCATACCTTAAGGCACAAACCACCAACACTTACTGCTGAGGAAAGGGGGGAAGAAGAGCAGGGGAAAGGCCCAAATAGATGTACCGTATTTTTCGGACTATAAGACGCACTGGACTATAAAGACGCATCTAGGTTTTAGAGGAGGAAAATAGGGAAAAAAAATTTTGAAGCAAAAACTGGTAAAATATTTAATATATGGGAGTTGTAGTTTTGCAACAGCTGCAAGGCCACATTGACAGGTGACCCTGCAGCTGTACGGGGACGCATAGAGTGTTTTTTTTTGCGGGGCCAGCTGTACTTTTTAGTTATACCATTTTGGGGGATATCTATTGCTTAGATCACCTTGTATTGAAAAAAAAACAGGAGGTGATTTAGAACTTTTATTTATTTCATATTTTTAAAGCTTTTTTTTTTTTTTTTTACTATTTTATTCCCCCCCCCCCGGGGGCTTGAACCTGCGGTCGCTTGATCGCAAGTCCCATAGACGGCAATACAACTGTATTGCCGTCTATGGGACATTCTGTCTATTAGTATTACGGCTGGTCATAGAGACCAGCGGCAATACTAATATAGCCGTGACAGGCCGGGGAGCCTCATTAGGCTCCCGGCTGTCACCCGAACAGGTCGGCTCCTGCGATATCGCCGCGCAGGAGCCGGCCTGCATCTTTACAGGTACGGGGGAGGCACAGGTTCGGGGGAGAAGGGGCCACCGATACTGACCCGGCATCCGCTGTACTAGAGAGGCGGATGCCGGGGAGGGATAGACGCCGGGGCCTGAGACATCGCTACGATCCTCTGCCCTGCATGAAGCCAGCGGCGGGGGCACGGAGGAGCGGAATAGCATCACTCCTCCCGCTGCTGGCTTCATGCAGGGCAGAGGAGCGCAGCGATGTCTCAGGCCCCGGCACCTGTAATGGCGTCTATCACTTGCCGGCTTCCGCCTCTCTATTACAGCGGATGCCAGGCGCCACCTTCAGACTATAAGACGCACCCTTCTTTTCCCCCAAAATTTTTGGGGAAAAAAGTGCGTCTTATAGTCTGAAAAATACGGTAGTCACTTTTACGTTACCAAAGTCCTCCATTTCTCCCTGACCCATTCCCGCAGTCCCGGGCACCTTCATTAGCCACTATGGTGCCTACCAGGCATTTTGGCAGACTCCCTTTTATAGATTCTTAGAGGGCACTATTGGCATGGCTTAGTTTTCATGAACAGTCATTCATTTCAACAGAAAACACCCAAGTGAAAATGGAGAATAGAGATATCTCTTGCCCCAGTAATGTATATGTAATCTGTCTGTAGCGAGGCAGCTGGATACAGGTTTTTATGTTTATAGACAGTATGTTTGGACACGTAACATTAAATGACGCACATACATGCATTGTGAAGAAGTGTCAGGGCTGACTAATAGTATCCCATACAGAATAATAACATCTCTGATAAGATCTGGTGATGCTACCGTCGCAGTATTGGGGGCCACACATTCAGTTGTCTTGTTATCCTGAATACATGGTAATTTCTAATTGCTTATTTCCTATGTAGTTAGCTCCTACATCAATGTCACAGTAAGTGGCATGCCCTATACATCTTATTGCCCTGCACGGTGCTCTAACTATTATCTTCCAAACCAGACGGTGCAACCGTGATTATCATTAACACAATAGAAATTAGAACAGTCTGTGAGAGAGATGACTGTCATCATGTCCCTCCACCTCATGTATCCTCAGACGGTTGATCTGGGTTATGGGCTTGTTCGTATCGTAATATTGCCCATGCTATATGTATTATGTTGGTGAGACTCCCCAAAATGTATATATAGACCCTTTGGGTAGGGGTCTGTGGACAAGCAGATGTGTATGTCATGTGGGGACATATATGTTGAATTGATGTACACTGTAACTTTGCTTACAATGGTAGCCACAGCTGGGCTAATTCATGGTCACATTGGGAACCTGACATTGACCTGCATTGTATAAGAGGACACCAAGCTTGTCTCTTGCATGTAGATAGATAGAAGTAAGTGGAAGATTAGTGATTGTAAATTGAGTGAAGAGCACCCCAGAAATAAGCACACCAACCTCTATAACAGCAAGAGGTGACACAGAAATGGGATGACCTACGATTAGAGATGAGCGAGTAGTATTCGATCGGGTAGGTATTTGATAGAATACTATGGTATTCGAAATACTCGTACTCGTTGGAATACTATCGCTATTTGCAGTAAAGATTCGATTCAGAACCAGCGCTGATTTGTCGAATGCTATACACTGTATAACATTCGGCCAATCAACGCTGGTTCTGCTGCAGGCTCGTCGGGAGAGCAGGCAGCTTGCTGTTTCGAGGGAGCTTACTTTTTCTCATAGGAATGCATTGACCAGTGTTGATTCGCCAGTGTACAGCATTCAGCCAATCAACGCTGATTCTGCTGGAGGCTCGTCTGTGAGGAGGCAGGGTCTAAGATCGGACCACAGCAGTCTCCATTGTGGTCCAATCTTAGACTCCGCCTCCTCACAGATGAGCCTCCAGCAGAACCAGCATTGATTGGCTGAATGATTTGATTCAGGTGACCCTAATCTATCTATCTTTGGGGCTGAGCTCATATGCTGGTTTCTGGTGACCCTAACCTATCTATCTGCAGGACTGGGGTAATATGCTGGGTTTTGGTGACCCTGACCTATCTATCTGCAGGGCTGGGTGACATACTGGGTCTGGTGACACTAACCTATCTATCTGCAGGGCTGGGTGACATACTGGGTCTGGTGACACTAACCTATCTATCTGCAGGGCTGGGTGATATGCTGGTTCTGGTGACACTAACCTATCTATCTGCAGGGCTGGGGTGATATGCTGGTTCTGGTGACACTAACCTATCTATCTGCAGGACTGGAGTGATATGCTGGGTTCTGGTGACCCTAACCTATATAGCTGCAGAACTGGAGTGATATGCTGGTTCTGGTGACCCTAAGCTATCTATCTTAAGGGCTGAGTTGATATGCTGGTTTCTGGTGACCCTAACCTATCTATCTGCAGGGCTGGGGTGATATGCTGGGTCTGGTGACCCTAACCTATCTATCTGCAGGGCTGGGGTGATATGCTGGGTCTGGTGACCCTAACCTATCTATCCGCAGGGCTGAGTTGATATGCTGGGAACTGGTGACGGATTCCCTTTAAGGGAGTTGAAGGATTTGCAGGTGAATTATAGACTTGCATCACGCTATACATTACCAGCACTTGCGATGTGAATAGGTCAGTGATAGGACAATGCCTTCTAAATGAAATAAGAACCAAGGAGAAAGAGGCAAATAAAAAAGGGGCCAGTATTTCAGATGAGACGCAGATAGTTTGTCATACATCACTTTGCAAGCGTAGGCCCCAGGTATAGAGGGAGCAGTTGCCTAATTTGGATGGGAGCTTAGTTACAAGGTTCGGTCACAAACATAGAGCCTCATCTACAGGCTGTTAAAATAAAAAAGCGCAGACATAACGCCTCGTCATCGAGCCATATAAAATACATTATGGATCAATAAAAGTCTTCATGTGATTAACAGCTGAACTTGCTTCTATAATTCCCTCTGACATATGAACTCCGGAGCCAGAGACATAAAATATACTGGATGTTTCAGAGGGTTTAACTATGTGAGAAACGTTCAGCCCAAAACCACTTTTTTATGGCTTGTACTCAGTTTTATAGTATTGTGAGAAGGCCTAGATTGACGAATACCCGGCTAGAAGAGGACGGTCATCGGCCATGCCTTTGGGTTATGTAACATAATTACTTGGCTGCAAGTCATGTAATAACCATAATAAGTGACAATAAAATATACATATACTACGAAGCAGGGTCAGACTGGGAATTATAGAGGCCTCTGAGCTACAAGGGTCCCGAGCCCCTTACCACCCAGGATACACATGTTTTTATTCATTTTTTCCAAACTTTGCAAATTGTAATTATGTTACATTGTGTCTATGGCCCTAAACCATGTCTATGTTGCCATTGTAACAGACAACAAATCAATTCTGTGTAGTCTGATCCTAGTTATATTGGGACTCATCTAAGAGCAGTCCAAGGGCCTGGGGTAACTGAGAATCTGAAGGCATCTCAGGAGGTCCATGTGGCGTGAAATATGTCTCGTTCACCCTCACCCCTAGCCCTAAATTGTCTACGCCTTTAAATTTAAAAGTGAAACTATCTTTTGTTGCCCATAGCAACCAATCACTGCATAACTTTCATTTTTGAAGAGAATGTGAAACGAAAGCAGTGCTGTGATTGGTTCCTATGTTTCTACATTTCAAAAACTTTCATAAAACTTCCCCGAAGTATCTACAACTTCCATACGTGTTACTAGGTTTCCATGATAACAGACAACTAGCCCTGTGTAGTCTGATCCAGCAGTTCTCTTACTTTCAATAAATTATTGAATTTCTTACTAACTTGCTAACTATTTCTTACTAATAGGGCTGAGCGATCAAGTAAATTTCACGATCGCGATCGGAATTCCGATCCCGATCTTTTCCAACGGGATCGAGGTCGGTGGTTATCTCAAGATCGTCTCAACCCTAAAAGTGACCTTTCCCATAGAGAAGCTTTGACTAGAGTTGAGCGATCAGGATCGGAAAAGATCGGATTCCGATCAGCGATCGAGCAAATTTCACAATCGGGATCGGCTGGAAAATGATCGGAAATCGGATTTTAAAATCAATCCTGAAATCTCAAGATCGGCTCAACCCTACTTACTAACCTACATTTGGTAGGTTAGCAAGAAGTAGATAACACATACAGTGGCGAATCTAGGAATGGTGGGGCCCCGGGGCGAACTTTTGACATGAGCCCAGAGTAAAATAATCAGAGATCCAGGGGAGGATACAAACATAAAAAACACTGTTACATACCTATTCCCGGCTCCGGTGCAGTCCCTGCTGATTTCGTCATCTTCAATGACGTACGGGACATTACTTGAGCCGGGCCTGCGTCGCAATGCATAAGGACACAAGCCTGGCCCATGCAACTTCAGGGACATGACATATAATAATAGTGTTTGTAGGGCCGGTGGCCTCAATTACCAATCCCGCCTCTTGCTCGCAACCTCTGTAGAAGGGGAAGTGACGTCGGCCGTGAGCAGGAGGAAGGGTCGGTAGGTAAATAGGGCCCAATAGTTACTCCAGTAGGTAATGACCTACTAAAAAACCAAAAAAACGCAGCGGTAGCGGCTGTCACCAGGCCCCCTAATCTCCCGGGCCCTGTGGCAGCCGCTACCACTGTTACCCCGGTAGTTACGCCCCTGGACATAGATCCATGATCTCATTTTGTTGGAAGAAACGCTTCTACTTGCTACAACTCCTAGAGGGGCATTTACTAAATATACCCTGTAGTGTTTTTGACCATCTTTCTAAAAACAACCCGCAGTGCCAGGTACTTTTCAATCTTCTTTGCACTTGTCTCTAGGTATATATAAAAGACAAAGAAATGTGACATTTGGTCATTTGTTGGAATTTAATATTTCTGGGAATCTTCGCGGCCAGATGGCCTTTCCCTCCTAAATATTGTTTTTTCCCCTTCAAATCTAAAGAGTCCACAAAGCTTTTGCCGACCACATTGACACTGAGAAAACCTGTAGGTCACTCACAAGACCTTGTGTCGGAGCATCTGGTCTCTTCATCTGTCAGTGCTCAACGTTCACTATTCAAAAAGACCCTACAAAAAAACCCGAGATGCACCAAGAGCTGAAATTCCGAGTCTGAGCACGCAGCCAACAGTGGAAATCAGGTGCCTGCCGAAGACAATCAGCTTGGTTCACATGCGTCTGAGACGTGTTTTGATGGCTCAATTCCAGATTTCACAGCTATTTAAAAGTAGTCTTGTATAGCTGATCCTTGTCTCGGAACTCAGCACAACTTAATTCATTATATAAACACCCTTTTAACCCCTCCCTTCATTTTCATGATTTGCATCACTACGGAGGCGGGAATGCATGCAAGAAACTTGCAACCCCTTCCCGGGGGGTCTTGAACCTTGGTACCCCCCCTCATCCTTAGTGCCTATTATTCTGACTGTGCTAGCTGTGGCTACTCTTTACGATGGACTTACTCAATTGGAATTTAAATGCCTCATCATTATTTACAAAGAGAATAGAAAAAGCTGCATTTTCTACCAAATTATAGCAACTCCGGCCGAAAAATGAATGGAGATATGAATACATCAGTGATCAATGCGCTCATTCTACTCCTCTTTCCTAAGCCTGTAAGCAAGGCATTAGAGCTTGCCGTGTTTTGTCTTTGCTATGTTTGTTAGTTTTGCTTGTCTATAGAGTTTTTTTTATGATTTTTTTGTAATGTTCCCTGAAATTGGGGTGCAACAAATTATTGGCTAATATATAAGGTTAGTATCAGCAATGTGAAGTTTCATATAATATCAATATTCAATGGGGGCACAGCTGTAGGAGGTTGCTGAAGTAGCAATCACACCCGTTTCCTGGTGCCTGGATGAACTTATAATCTAAGAGGACACCATCATTATAAAAATGGCGTATTACAAGGTGCTAGAACCATAATCTCAGAGAAAACCAGGTAGAAAGTGTTCAATTCACCTGCAGCACCTCCACAGGAGAATTGAAGTATTACATACACATACAGTGGGGCAAAAAAGTATTTAGCCAGTCACCAATAGTGCAAGTTCCACCACTTAAAAAGATGAGAGGCGTCTGTAATTTGCATCATAGGTAGACCTCAACTATGAGAGACAAAATGAGAAAACAAATCCAGAAAATCACATTATCTGATTTTGTAAGAATTTATTTGCAAATTATGGTGGAAAATAAGTATTTGGTCACCTACAAACAATCAAGATTTCTGGCTCTCACAGACCTGTAACTTCTTCTTTACGAGTCTCCTCTTTCCTCCACTCATTACCTGTAGTAATGGCACCTGTTTAAACTTGTTATCAGTATAAAAAGACACCTGTGCACACCCTCAAACAGTCAGACTCCAAACTCCACTATAGTGAAGACCAAAGAGCTGTCAAAGGACACCAGAAACAAAATTGTAGCCCTGCACCAGGCTGGGAAGACTGAATCTGCAATAGGCAACCAGCTTGGATTGAAGAAATCAACTGTGGGAGCAATAATTAGAAAATGGAAGACATATAAGACCACTGATAATCTCCCTCGCTCTGGGGCTCCACGCAAAATCTCACCCCATGGGGTCAAAATGATCACAAGAACGGTGAGCAAAAATCCCAGAAACACGCGGGGGGACCTAGTGAATGAACTGCAGAGAGCTGGGACCAATGTAACAAAGCCTACCATCAGTAACACACTATGCCGCCAGGGACTCAGATCCTGCAGTGCCAGACGTGTCCCACTGCTTAAGCCAGTACATGTCCGGGCCCGTCTGAAGTTTGCTAGAGAGCATTTGGATGATCCAGAAGAGTATTGGGAGAATGTCCTATGGTCTGATGAAACCAAACTGGAACTGTTTGGAAGAAACACAACTTTTCGTGTTTGGAGGAAAAAGAATACTGAGTTGCATCCATCAAACACCATACCTACTGTAAAGCATGGGGGTGGAAACATCATGCTTTGGGGCTGTTTCTCTGCAAAGGGGCCAGGACGACTGATCCGGGTACATGAAAGAATGAATGGGGCCATGTATCGTGAGATTTTGAGTGCAAACCTCCTTCCATCAGCAAGGGCATTGAAGATGAAACGTGGCTGGGTCTTTCAACATGACAATGATCCAAAGCACACCGCCAGGGCAACGAAGGAGTGGCTTTGTAAGAAGCATTTCAAGGTCCTGGAGTGGCCTAGCCAGTCTCCAGATCTCAACCCTATAGAAAACCTTTGGAGGGAGTTGAAAGTCCGTGTTGCCAAGCGACAGCCCCAAAACATCACTGCTCTAGAGGAGATCTGCATGGAGGAATGGGCCAACGTACCAACAACAGTGTGTGCCAACCTTGTGAAGACTTACAGAAAACGTTTGACCTCTGTCATTGCCAACAAAGGATATATAACAAAGTATTGAGATGAAATTTTGTTACTGACCAAATACTTATTTTCCACCATAATTTGCAAATAAACTCTTACAAAATCAGACAATGTGATTTTCTGGATTTTTTTTTCTCATTTTGTCTCTCATAGTTGAGGTCTACCTATGATGTAAATTACAGACGCCTCTCATCTTTTTAAGTGATGGAACTTGCACTATTGGTGACTGACTAAATACTTTTTTGCCCCACTGTACCTCCCAACTTGCCATCGACTGTGCCCGTGGACAATTTATCCCCAGTTGTGTTCTTTTGTGTCTCCACACAATATAATCCCCCTTAAGTATTCCCAACACTGTATCATGCCCCCTTATGGCCAAACAAGGTATTATGTCCCCTTTGTGGCCTGTACACAGTATAATGTCCCCCTTGTAGCCCCCACGTATATCGTCCTGCTCAGTATAAATAATGCCCTTCGTTTTCACACTCATGGAAAAATGCCCGAAGTAAAAAAACTTACCTTGCCCTGTTCTCAAAAAGTCCACTCTGGTCTGTTCTGCTAGTAGCTTTGGAACCATCACCTGACGTCCCTACAATGTCCCTGCCTGCTATCAAGGTACTAGGAGCAGAGACAGGTAGTAACTGGTAAAATAGAGAGTGGTAAGAAGATATGGTGTAAGCTAGGACATACTTCCTGCTGTGGGACAGAACCTAAAATCCAGGACTGTCCATCTGAAGTTGAGAGGAATGCATACAGATGTTGCAAACAATTTTGCATTTAACACACTATATAAAGGGTTGAGCGATCAGTATCGGAAAAGATCGGATCCCGATCGGTGATTGAGTAAATTTCCGATCCCGCCTAAAAAAGATCGGGAACGGAATTCCGATCCCGATCGCTCAACTTACCTGCACAGAATCACTGCCAGTGCCTCCCCCCTGTTCTTTTCGCTCCTCTTCTCTCTCATTCACAGGCCTTCAGAGCGCCATGCGCAGCTCCGCCTCCCAGGCTAGTGTTATAGATGCTGGGAGAAGGTGGAGCTTGTGGTTTAGGATAGTGTGGGTGGGTACTGGGAGGGGAGACGTGAGTGCATCCCCCCTGTACACACCCACACTCTCCTAAGCCACAACAAACCCCGTCTACTCCCAGCATCAGTACCACTAGTCTGGGAGGCGGGGGCATGCACGGCGCTCTGAAGGCCTGTGAATTAGAGAGAAGAGGAGCAAGAAGAATGGGGAGCGGCAGCGATTCTGTGCAGGTAAGTAAAGGGGACTAAGTAGCCGGGGGATTTTTTTAATCACTACACAGCATGGAGTCCAAAATGCTGTGTAGTGAAAAGAATCGTTTTTAAAATCCAATATTCGATCATTAAAAAATCCCATTGATTTGCATTAGGATCGGAATTGGGATCGAGATCGGGTTCAGATGGAAAATGATTGGAAATCGGATTTTAAAAACGATCCTGAAATCTCAAGATCGGCTCAACCCTAACTATATACCATTGTAATGAATGGTCTGTAACATGTTAAATATCAATTGGCTATATCTATATCCTTTGGACTACCATGTAATGTAGATATGCTGGGTTCAAGTGAATGGGAACTGAGCTGAAGTAACCTGGCACTACCACTACACAGTATATAGAGCTGTCTTCTGGCTCCATCCACTGTGTAGTTCTGGTGCTGTTGGCTGTGATTTCAGCTGCTTAGTGGGAGTGTTAGAGGATGGACCCCCACAAATCTTATATTGATCATCTTTCCTAAGGGAAATGGCCAAAAAACCTGTCCTGTTTAATTCACCAGCAATAGTGGAACAGACAAATCTCCTTATATGAAATTGCTCCACACCTAAACAACACTCCTAAATAATATGTCCTGTGACTTACATGCCTGCCAGTGAAATGATGTCAGAGGTGACGTCACCGTATTTATTTGCTCTAGTTACATATCCCTCCAGTGGCGTTTCTATATTGGTTGTATGTTTATGAACCCTGGAAGACGAGAGATATAAATTATAAGCTTTGTACAGGTCAGACATAGCAACCAGGATTACACACAGAGGACAGCATTTATCCCGACCCCACCGTACACAGGAGCACTCCGACTGCCAAACAAGAGCAGATTCATCGACCAGGAATATGTACATATAACCACCAAGCAGATACCACATGACCTGAATACAGAAATACCCTCAGTCTGAAAATACGTTGTCGATTGTCTTTTTATGAACCTGCCAACTACTGTAGATAGAAAGCCCAGTGAGTCTGAAAATACAATGATGAATAAACCCACAGGAACCGGACTACTCCGAGAAACCAATCTCAATAGTGATCAACTACGGTTTACTACATAGGGTGGAAGAAAAATGGAGCGTCTTGGCACTTCGTAGAATGTTAGACACAAAACATTGAAGGCTTTAATATTGAATATTTGACTTACTTTCTTATTTAATAGAGATGGGTACTATATAAAGGTGCGCCCTCTATTGGACATAAATTACATAGAGCTTCTCTCATGCTGCACCCATGCTGTGGAACTCACTGTGCGGGACATTAGACAAATTCCTAAAATGTTACGTTATAATCCCTTGTAACATTGTATGATGTAACGTTACATCGAGTGAATGGCAGAGACTTCAGGCCTGCCGTGGCCTCAGTTTTGTGCAGAAAACGTAAACCTGCATGAACGGAGACCGGGCGCAGATGTGAACGAGCCCTTATTGGTTTGGACCAAGTGACCCTCCGATTCGGTTCAAACTTGTTTGACTAGACCTGGACGTGAAATTATTATTCTTTGGGGTCTCTTCAGAGCCCTGAGTATATTAGATGGGAGATGTAAAAAATAAAAAACATTTATACTCACCTTCGCTCACTTTTTCAGGCCTCTTCTCAGCGTCTGGCGTTCTGTGTTTTCCTCCTCTGTTTCCATTGCTGGCATCATGCCCCTTGGGTCATGATTGAGCTTCAGCGGTGATCTTGGGATCTTGGGCACATGACATCCTGGAGGAGGAAGACACAGAAGACACAAGACAAACTTTCCTAAACTGCCCAATCCTTCTGAATTCTCTTCTACATCTGTCGTGGTCTACCAAGACAAATTGCCAGTTCGCTGGGAGAAGATTACATGATGCCCAAATATATGCAGATCCTAGGTGAGAGGATGAGTTGAATGAGTGACACAGACACACACAGAAACATAGTGCAGCAGCTAATAGTAAGTTGCTTACTTTACCCAAGTGCTTCATTCACATCAATCCCGGCTAGTACTTCTGTACAGGGTCTTGGTATATGCTGTTACTGCTTTTGTTTAAGGGATTATGGAGCAAAATCTCCAGTCTTCTCCATGTGCTGTCTATGGGAAACAACATAGCTTGCTAGTGCCCCCTTGATAACGCAAGAACAGCTGAGAATTAGAGACTGAGCCTCCAGAGGGGAAGACTGTGAAAGGACAGAATACTTGTCATCTTGGTGTAATGAAGCTCCAGTGCAAATGGGGCCTTTACTTACCTAAGACGCCTAAGGCGTCTTTATAGGCGGGTCAATATGTTATTTTCATTGATGCCATTTTGGCTTACTCTCTAATATTTTGACCAATTTTTGTAAATTTGGGGGGGAAGCAAAGCTTTGACAAATATGGCGATTTGGCCTTTTTGATTTTTTTTTTCTTCTATAGTGTTTAATGGGATAAATATTTTATATTTTACGAGTTTGGGCATCATTGGCAGCTATTAGATGTACGTGTTATACAGCTGGTGCCCACTTTGTATGCAGAGGGTGGAGCTCCTGAATCCTCTCTATACAACCTATTGCAACCAATGTAAGATCAAGGGGTTAAAGATGAATGAGCAAAGTGACCATTGAACATGAGACATTTGCACATGAAAAGGCAATCTCTTCGCTGCAGTCTCGCTGACTCCAGACAACCACGTAACTTCTGAATGTATATTTTTATAACTTTTTTTCAGCTATTTGAGGTGACCCCTCGGGAACGTCGCCAGGAAAATAAATGTTTAATTTCTTACCAGTAAAATGACAGCATTTATATGCTGACACTTTGTAGTACCTATACATTGTATATCCAGAAGGGAAGAGGAATCTCCGCAGAACCACACTGGGTATGAAAATATCCAAATTTGGTCATATACCACCAGATATTCACAATGATACCATCTCTCGGGGATAGTCTCCTGACATAGAGAAATAAATCAATGGTAAAAAGCATTAAATGTCTACTAAATCATAGAAAATGAGTGCCGCATAGCCGAGGTGTAACATGAAGATTCCGGAACCCAATGCAAAATCTGTAACAGTGAACCCCATACTATTCCTGTGGTCCACTTGGTACCAGGCACTGCTAAGTAGAGATGGGCAAATTTTGGGTTTGGGTGGCTTGGTTCCCTGATACTTTATGGGTTAAACAAATCCGGGTAGAAATTATTATACTCTACTGTCTCTGTGAAGGTTATAATCTGGTAATGTATGAAAAGCTATGAATAGAGATGAGCGAACAGTGTTCTATCGAACACATGTTCGATCGGATATCAGGGTGTTCGCCATGTTCGAATCGAATCGAACACCGCGTGGTAAAGTGCGCCAAAATTCGATTCCCCTCCCACCTTCCCTGGCGCCTTTTTTGCACCAATAACAGCGCAGGGGAGGTGGGACAGGAACTACGACACCGGGGGCATTGAAAAAAATTGGAAAAAGTCATTGGCTGCCGAAATCAGGTGACCTCCATTTTAGACGAATACTGGATTTCAAATCCGGGTCATATGAGAATGTGAACTTTGTGACTATGAGACAGGGATAGCTGTACAGGCAGGGATAGCTAGGGATAACCTTTATTTAGGGGGGAATGTTATTAAAAATAACTTTTTGGGGCTCTATCGGGTGTGTAATTGTGATTTTTGTGAGATACACTTTTTCCCATAGGGATGCATTGGCCAGCGCTGATTGGCCGAATTCCGTACTCTGGCCAATCAGTGCTGACCAATGCATTCTATTAGCTTGATGAAGCAGAGTGTGCACAAGGGTTCAAGCGCACCCTCGGCTCTGATGTAGCAGAGCCGAGGCTGCACAAGGGTTCAAGCGCACCCTCGGCTCTGATGTAGGAGAGCCGAGGGTGCACTTGAACCCTTGTGCACCCTCAGCTCTGCTACATCAGAGCCGAGGGTGCGCTTGAACCCTTGTGCACACTCTGCTTCATCAAGCTAATAGAATGCATTGGCCAGCGCTGATTGGCCAATGTATTCTATTAGCCTGATGAAGTAGAGCTGAATGTGTGTGCTAAGCACACACATTCAGCTCTACTTCATCGGGCTAATAGAATGCATTGGCCAGCGCTGATTGGCCAGAGTACGGAACTCGACCAATCAGCGCTGGCTCTGCTGGAGGAGGCGGAGTCTAAGATCGCTCCACACCAGTCTCCATTCAGGTCCGACCTTAGACTCCGCCTCCTCCAGCAGAGCCAGCGCTGATTGGCCGAATTCCGTACTCTGGCCAATCAGCACTGGCTAATGCATTGTATTGGCGTGATGAAACAGTGCTGAATGTGTGTGCTTAGCACACACATTCAGCTCTACTTCATCGGGCTAATAGAATGCATTGGCCAGCGCTGATTGGCCAGAGTACGGAATTCGGCCAATCAGCGCTGGCTCTGCTGGAGGAGGCGGAGTCTAAGGTCGGACCTGAATGGAGACTGGTGTGGAGCGATCTTAGACTCCGCCTCCTCCAGCAGAGCCAGCGCTGATTGGTCGAGTTCCGTACTCTGGCCAATCAGCACTGGCCAATGCATTTCTATGGGGAAAAGTTAGCTTGCGAAAATCGCAAACTGACAGGGATTTCCATGAAATAAAGTGACTTTTATGCCCCCAGACATGCTTCCCCTGCTGTCCCAGTGTCATTCCAGGGTGTTGGTATCATTTCCTGGGGTGTCATAGTGGACTTGGTGACCCTCCAGACACGAATTTGGGTTTCCCCCTTAACGAGTTTATGTTCCCCATAAACTATAATGGGGTTCGAAACCCATTCGAACACTCGAACAGTGAGCGGCTGTTCGAATCGAATTTCGAACCTCGAACATTTTAGTGTTCGCTCATCTCTAGCTATGAAAAGTAGTTGCTTATGCTTGAAATTGGAATATAGAGACATATGATAAGGTGGCCCCTGCATCCAGGATGGGTGTAAGAAGTTATGTGCTTGGCTTGCTGCCAGAAGAAAGCTCCCTTTGGACACCACGCAGGACCGGGAGTAGCCGGCTATATATAGAACTGCTTAAACTTCCTCTTTCTGTTTGATTGAGATGTACTACACCAATCAGGAACAAATACAAAGACTTATGTTTTTATCTCTCTTCATCTCTCTGCTGCTATTTAACCCCACGTTGCCTTAATAAAAGTGCGTCAGTGTATTTCCTCCTCGGCTGAGAGGAACTTATACCAACATGTGTGTATGGTGTCATTTCCTTACTGCTGGCACTCAGCCTAATTAATTAGGGTGACGACAGGAAACCAGGAATATTGGTCAATTGGTTATCAACACGGCCTCTGACCTTATCATGTCTTCCAACCACAAAATATAATAGGTGGATGCCCATGGAATGTGTAAATAATGAGAAACATTTATCCTCACCTTCCCTCATTCCTTTTTGGGCCTCATCGCAGTATCTGGCACTCTCTCTCCACCTCCTCAGTGACGTCATAACGCTTGGGGTACCCATGTCACCACTGTGGCCCATTCACAGGCTTTCGTGCTCACCCTGAGTACAGATATCACCAGGAGAGTGCGAGTTGCTGCGAAGAGGCCCAAAAGAGGTGAAGGAAGCTGAATATAAATGTTTTTTATTATTTTTTTCACCTCCACTGGGCCTCCACCTATTATACTTTTGGGTCTGAAGAGACCCCAGAGTATAATAATTCACTGCAGTACATATCGCTGCCATTTTAGTTGACATGAGTCTCCAATTGTTGGGTTCAACTCATACCAAAGCTGGTGCCAAAGCGGTTCGCCCTAAGCTATTCTCCTAGCATTTGACTCAGCTGCACATTCTGATCTACCACAACCAACAGTGGGTCTTCGTGTATAACGGGTCCTTGTGTTTGTCAGGTGCTAATGCTATATAGATGATGTAAAACATATGGCTGGGTGCTCCATTATAAGTCTAGCACAATGATATAAAAAGTTATCCTTTCCATAGGTTTATACACCGCTCACTGACTGGAATACTCCATCGGACTCATTAATTCAGGCTGTATACTGGAATACTAAGCTACTTGGAACTCTCGACCCTTCATGTCTTCTCGCGCCCAGTAAGAGCTATTGTGTGTACAGAAAGTTGTATAAGAAAGGAGAGCTCTGTTCTTGATCACGTTTTTTCTACAACCCCCTGGTGCTCGAACTATGTAAACAGTCCTGCTAGCTAAACATTTGAGACAAAGCATGCACGTACGTACCCAAGCTATATATTTTTCGCAAAAATAATAGTTATGGATTTTTTTTGTCACATATTTTAAGTGCCTTTAGCGCTTCTTCTCTCTACATAGATTTGTTGAGTCATTTATACAGTACTCATATCAACGTGTTAGATATTGTATCTACTGTCTAAGGTCCACGGATTCTATTACGTACTTTGAGTGCACAAGGGTGTAGGGTGTAAGAAGGTCCCGATGGTGGCCTTCTAGGACGACACTGACACTTATTGAGAAGTCATACACTGAGGAGCAAAAGGGTAACAATGTTTTAAACTTTTGACTCTCAGGCTCCATCTCTCACCATCCACTAGAGCTTCACACATGAGACTCCCATTATTTTATACACAACCATCTTGACTATCTCATACATAAATGTGACTTACAACTATTTAGCATATGATAAGTTGTGAAGATTCTTGTCATGTAACTGTATTGTTACTGTTTTGCTCCTGGTGGTGTAAAAATCTTTTTCTTGTATACTACACATTACAACCTGTTCTCACATTCCCTATAGCTCAGGGTGTTATTAGGTAATTCCCAAGTGAAAGGTCACTGGTTCAAATCAAGGATGAAGAAGTTTTCTCAAGAACATAGGAACAGCATCATCCAGCTCATCGATAGTGGTTGCTTGACCAAGAAAATTGCCAAACTACATCATTTTACTGCTGTGACAGCTAGAAGAATAAAAATGAAGTCCGTTTATACCTTCAAAAGACAAGAGGTAGACAAGCAAAATATCAGAGTCAACAAGCCGTCATCATAAGAAGTGTTGGTTTGAGTTTGCAAAAAGTATGAAAAATTGACAGTGTGACTGCATTGTTACTGTTTTGCTCCTACAAAACTACATTAAAATTTTTGATCATTTTTTATTATTTTGTAAATTCAACACGGTCTGAATCCTTCTGGGCTTGCTCTTGACCAGATTCAAGCTTGTCTTAACCAAAATCTGACCCCAGTTCTCTTCTATACGTTCCCAATGTTGGTACATACTGGTCAAGTCAGTTGACTTGGGTACAAATACAGCTTTTTCCTCAAGTCCAACCACAAGTGTTCAATTGGGTTGTGGTCTGGGGACTGTGGGGACCAAACCAGGACCTCTTTAACTGTTTTTTAAGCTAATCTCGATATATGTTTCTGCTGGAACCCTGTCTTGTCCTTTTCATATCCATAGTACTCAAGTGTGCAAAGTAACTCGTCTTGTAGGATACTCACATATAGCTCTGCATTCAGACCACCGATGATCCTGGACAAATATCCAGCGCCTTTGGCCGTGACACAACCCCATATCATCTATCATCAGGCTTCCTCCACTAAACTTGACAGCATCTTCAATTCCTCGATCTGTTGGCCTCCCTTTCCCTTGTTTCTTTCAGACCCATTTGCACCCATCAGAGCTCAGTCTATTGACTTTAGTCTTATTGTTCCAAATCACCCATATCCAATCTTCTATCGTCCACTTCTATTATTTTTTTGAGCTGACGTTTCTTATGATAATATTGAAGTCAAGGCTTCTGCACCGACATATGACATCATAAGAGAGCGCCAGACGCTGCATGGAGGCCCAAAAGAGATGGCGAAGATCGTGAATTTTTAAAATATTATTTACACCTCCCCTGGGCTCCCACTGACTACACTCTGGCAACTGAAGAGACCCCAGAATACAACGCGGTGGTCATTTTTATTCATCTGAAGCGAATCACCATTTGTTCAGTATCATTAAAAACGGAATAATTTGGAATATTCCGGTCAAATCCATCTCTAATCTTAAAGACTGGAATCCGGCATTTTGAGATGTCGGCAGCTCAGCACAAGCTCAGTAAACCTCCTTTTATCTCGTTTTATCTGATTTGTAAATATCTTTCACAATAATTGTCTTGATTTATTGACCAGGAGAAGCAGCACCTATATAATCAGATCTCATTGTACCCGTGCCCCTCTGACGTGCCTGCGCGCTGACCTCAGCGTTATATTACGGTGACATATCTGGAGCACAGTGACATTGACCTGGATTTCATATCTCTCCAAGCTGTCGGTCAGGGCACAGATAAGTGTTTCATTAATACTTACCTTGTTATCTCCGGGCAGTGATGGGAATGCAAACTATCATCCAATCATCCTGACACATCATCTGCAATTGTCTACAGGTCAGGGCACCATAATAGACGTGGGAATGAATCCCGATGAGATCTCTTTGGGTTTGATTCATAACCATGAGCTTACATAGTAACTAGTAAAAAATCTTCACGAATGACACAGGTGTATATAATCCAATGGAAAATTAGGCTATATCTGTATCACTGGCCATATAATAATAGAGCATTATGGGGGGTTGTGTAATATTCTTAATATTTAAGGAACTGGTGCATAATTATAATACAGGGCCGGACAGTGAAAAAGATGCAATATCTGATCGGGTGATGCATGATGACTTTTGAATACACAACCCAACAAGCTTTCACCTTCAAATATATCACCAGTGCCTTGAGAATGTGATGGGACCAAGGTTGCACCCGCTTATGCTGAATTTTTTTTTACCCTGTACACTATAAAAACTTATATCAAGGGGATCAACATCAATAGTTACCTGGACTTGTCCAGTAACCACTACAAAAAGTTGTTACACAACATCCCCCATGTCAGTAACCAGGAGATCAGATGGGACCTGTTTTGGTTTGCAGAGTCACCACTGAAATTTTCACCAAAGCTTGCCATAAGGCAGGCTGGACTTTGCCACTCCGGACCTAGGTTTCATAGTCAAAACTTAGCGTGGTGTAACAAGAAGCTCCTAGGCATCGATGCAAAGTCTATACCAGTCCCCCTAACTATGATGTATCATTTATAGTAATGGAAAGAGACACCCTTTGGGCCCCCTAAGGCTCTAGGGCCTGGATGCGATTGCACCCTCTACACCCCCTCAAGTTATGCCCTTGCTTAGTATCAGGAAATAAGTGAGCGTGCAGAGAGAAAGAACCAAACCAGTAGCCCTATGGCCAAGAGGGTTATAAACAAGCTGAAGTCAAAGAGGTTAGCCCAAGATGTAGCTAAATCCAGGATGTCACAGATACAATATAGTGGAAATCCATGACAGCAAGCCAAATGTTTGTAACCAGAAGGAGTCAGGAGAGGTACAGGGAGTAAACCAAGGACCACAAGGAGCCCAGCCAAACAATCTTAGACTAAGACTAAAGCTAAACCAATTTTAAATACCCTGCCCCAACCCAGGATTGGAAGGTGAAAGAGAACTCTGAACCTGTTTGGATCTCAAAGAAGAGTTTGACTAGGAGGCATGGTAACCTTAAAGCGACAGCGGCAAGGTGAAGCAACAGGAACACAAACTCTGAGACTCCTAACAAAATGTGATCAATATAATCGTCTTAGAAGACACTATACCAATATCTGTTTTCATTCAACGAGCTGAATTTTATACATCAATAGTAAACAATCTATACCGCACTCGGCACACTGTGGATAGAAGTGGTATTTTGGGTGACCTGTACCCTGCAAGAGGGGATTTTGTTCTTTTTGTTCTGCACTACACTATTTTATTATTTTAGTGTCATGGATTCTCCGAGATATGTAGATGGAACTAAATATATTCTGTAGACAAAATCTGCAGCCGAGACTGAATATCACTGTCCGAGAAGTGGAAAGGCCGGCAATCTGCCTGTTTCAATCAGGGCTATCAAAGCACAATTCTACATGGTTACTTAGGCTTCATCCAAGAGCCTGGGAAAGTGTAAGAAGCATTATATGGAGCATAGACAGGGCTGATTAATGTTGGCTCCTATACCAACAGCAAACAGGCCCATTCACATTCAATTATTGCACCACTCCTCTGCAGTCAAGAGCTAGATGTTTGCTGCCTCCAGCATCTTCACAGCATCTCAAGCTCCTTCTTATCATTAAGAGGACTTCTCTGAGAAATGAAGGTTCCACTCTGTTTGTCCTGAGAAACTTAATTAAAAAGTTACAAAATCTTCTGGTTCGCTTGCTTATACTCCCACCATACAATCTGTCACGTCAAGTTTCTTGGGAATTTTAGGAGGAACCGTTTGAAAGAAATTCGGCAACAAGGAAATACAAAGAAATGTACAATAGTGAACGTGTTAATGGAAGCTCTACGGAAAACTGAAGTTGCACATTGCCTATGTCTCAGGGTCTATTCACACGTTACACTCATATCATGGTATTTGTCACAATCTCTTTCTTTCTTTCTTTCTTTCTTTCTTTCTTTCTTTCTTTCTTTCTTTCTTTCTTTCTTTCTTTCTTTCTTTCTTTCTTTCTTTCTTTCTTTCTTTCCTACCTTCCACCCTTTCTTTCTTCCTTCCTTACATCTTTCTGCCTTCCATATTTCTTCCTTCAATTATTTCTTCATCCCTTTCTTTCTCCTCTCTTCCCTTCCTTCATCTCTATCTTTGTTAGTCATGTGTCCTACCAGAAGCTAGTCCATTTTAGACAGCACCATTGATGCTCCTCTCCAGGACCTTTGCCATGTGACTGACAATGACTTCACTAGAGGTCCTGTAACTCTTTTTGTTCTGGTTTTGCAGAGGTTTGTGTGTAAGGCCCAGTTCACATCTGCGTTCTAGCTATTCCGTTCACCTATCCGCATGAAATATGAAGAGAGAAAAGTCCTGCACTTTTCTCTCTGCGTGTTTTGTGCGGAAATGACACAGACCCCATTATAGTCTATGGGGTCCGCGGGTTTCCGTAGGCAACCGCTTTTTTATGCAGATAGGTTTCCGTTCAGGGGGGTCCCCAAGTGGATTCCCTGAATGCAAATGTGAATAGGGCCTGAGCTGATAAATAATGTCAGTATCTCTTACCACCACTTCTGATCCTCTGCCCACACCTTAACCTGTAACTGGTAATCTAGGATAGGGGGTATGCGTAGGGAGAAGCAAATTCCCAAGAAAGACTGTTTTGGAAGCACATAGGAATGAGTTGTATGGAGGGAACATGTACAATAGGGAGAGAGATCTGGCTCCAGGGATCAGACAAAGAACGGAAAACATGGAGCTGTGGTCTCAGAACGGAACTGGAATATTGGGTGGGTAACCAAAGAATTGGTGGACCCTGAACTGTGATCTGCTGTGTCTAGTCTCTATATTATATTTACACATTATATCTTATTACACAAAGGAACCATCCTTTGGGTCCATTTGGGGACCTGAAAGACAGAAACCCTATCTGCTTAAAAAGAGGTTACATGGGTTGTATGAGGTCCGTTGGGTATCTTCAGCTGACTCTCCACCACTACATCTGTGATCAGCGCCCCCTAGTAGACTGGCTGTTCCACTAATAGGCTGGCTGTTCCCCTAGTAGGCTGGCTGTTCCTCTAGTAGGTTGGCTGTTCTCCTAGTAGGCTGGCTGTTCTCCTAGTAGGTTGGCTGTTCCCCTAGTAGGCTGGCTGTTCTCCTAGTAGGCTGGCTGTTCTCCTAGTAGGCTGGCTGTTCCCCTAGTAGGCTGGCTGTTCTCCTAGCAGGCTGGTTGTTCTCCTAGAAGGCTGGCTGTTCCCCTACTAGACTGGCTGTTCCTCTAGTAGACTGGCTGTTCTCCTAGCAGGCTGGCTGTTCTCCTAGTAGGCTGGCTGTTCCCCTAGTAGACTGGCTATTCCCCTATTAGGCTGGCTGTTCTCCTAGTAGGCTGGCTGTTCCCCTATTAGGCTGGCTGTTCTCCTAGTAGGCTGGCTGTTCCCCTAGTAGGCTAGCTGTTCCCCTAGTAGGCTGGTTGTTCCCCTAGTAGGCTGGCTGTTCTCCTAGTAGGCTGGCTGTTCCCCTAGTAGGCTGGCTGTTCTCCTAGAAGGCTGGCTGTTCCCCTAGTAGACTGGCTGTTCCCCTAGTAGGCTGGCTGTTCTCCTAGTAGGCTAGCTGTTCCCCTATTAGGCTGGCTGTTCTCCTAGTAGGCTGGCTGTTCTCCTAGTAGGCTAGCTGTTCCCCTATTAGGCTGGCTGTTCTCCTAGTAGGCTGGCTGTTCCCCTAGTAGGCTGGTTGTTCTCCTAGTAGGCTGGCTGTTCCCCTAGTAGGCTGGCTGTTCCCCTAGTAGGCTGGCTGTTCTCCTAGTAGGCTGGCTGTTCTGCTAATAGGCTGTCTGTTCTCCTAGTAGGCTGGCTGTTCCCCTAATAGGCTGGCTGTTCCCCTAGTAGGCTGGCTGTTCCCCTAGTAGGCTGGCTGTTCCCCTAGTAGGCTGGCTGTTCCCCTAGCAGGCTGGCTGTTCTCCTAGTAGACTGGCTGTTCCCCTAGTAGGCTGGCTGTTCTCCTAGTAGGCTAGCTGTTCCCCTATTAGGCTGGCTGTTCTCCTAGTAGGCTGGCTGTTCCCCTATTAGGCTGGCTGTTCTCCTAGTAGGCTGGCTGTTCCCCTAGTAGGCTGGCTGTTCCCCTAGTAGGCTGGTTGTTCTCCTAGTAGGCTGGCTGTTCCCCTAGTAGGCTGGCTGTTCCCCTAGTAGGCTGGCTGTTCTCCTAGTAGGCTGGCTGTTCTGCTAATAGGCTGTCTGTTCTCCTAGTAGGCTGGCTGTTCCCCTAGTAGGCTGGCTGTTCTCTTAATAGGCTGGCTGTTCTCCTAGTAGACTGGCTGTTCCCCTAATAGGCTGGCTGTTCCCCTAGTAGGCTGGCTGATAGCTGGCTGATAAGACACCTATCCTGTGAACAGGTGATGTTTTATTATAGGAAAACCCCTTTAAGTGCTAGTAAACCTGTTTGTAGGAATGTATTAAGCACTTTACTTTCTATAACAAAACCATTAAAAGGATAACTCCTGGGTTACTATGACTGTAACCCAACTCACC
Source organism: Leptodactylus fuscus (assembly GCF_031893055.1). Lineage (NCBI taxonomy): Eukaryota > Metazoa > Chordata > Amphibia > Anura > Leptodactylidae > Leptodactylus > Leptodactylus fuscus. The sequence continues at coordinate 332,933,280 of NC_134265.1, forward strand.
GGCAGTCAGACCCGCTCTGCTCCATGACTTCATATTATGGATGAGTCTTAGTTATGTGGCAGCGAGTCCAGCGTCACCTTGACTTCATTGTTAAGTCATTTATAAGTTGTCTTCTGCTCCCTTGAATACTGTAAGGAGATGCATAATGTCCCTGAATAGAGGGATCGATCTCTGGGGCCGACAGGCAGAACTGACAGGCCGGGTGATTCACATGATGAACAGTACATGATACACTTTCAAGGTAACCCACTGATGTCAGCTTCCCCCTTCTTAGAATATCGCTGCCAAGTTTACAGGATGACCAATCTTTACTTCTTAATTTAACAGATCTTGCTTGTACCGGCCTGTACATATAAAACCTAATATTTTAGTGATATATGTTTAATAACTTTTGTTTGTTTGTGCCTTGTGCAACTTAGGTCATAGTAGCTGAGCCAGAGAGCAATCTATAGACACTGTTTCTGGGTTTTTCGCCTTCCTCAGTATAGGGCAGTATAAGATGCCTTAGACACAGATCTTGGGGTACTGACTCTCAAGAAATCAAGCAGTCTGTCTACTGAAAGGGAACCTCTCATCTGCTCAGATATGTGTGGTATTATATACCACTATAAAGCTGACAGTGCACTGAATTCAGTGCAGTCCCAGATTTGCCGTTACATGCTCAGGTGCTGGAGATATCAGGGATGAGTTTCAACACTGATATCACTCCACTGTCAGAGGGGCCGGCCTTACAGCCTAGCATCTTCACTGGGCTGTAAGGCCCGCCCCTCTGATGGTGGAGAGATATCAGAGCTGAAAGTAATGGCACCAATATCTCTGACAGATTTGTCGGTACATTCTCAAGGGCTGGAAATATTAGGTTTCGTCACTGATACCCTCCAATGTCTGGGGGGCCTGCCCTGGGGCTTTAAGGCCTTCCCCTCTGACAGTGGAGATAGCAGAGCTGAAACCCTGGTGCGTACCGGCAAAGCGGTATATAATACAGTATATTATAGCGGTATTTAATATTGCTGCTCTGCGATGACATGAAAGTCTGCTTTACCCAGCACAACCCACCCCCCCACCCCCCGAAAAAAAAAAAAAAAAAAAAAAAAAAAAAACAGGCAGGTTGGCTACTTGACAGGCTAAATTTATTAGGCTGTGTTCACATTTGCATTGGAGGATCCGTTCAGAGCAGTTCCAGTTGATTTGACACAGCACTATTGTAGAAATTAAAAATTATACACCCTGTTGTAAGTTAACGTGAATTGCTGCCTGCATTGCCAAGATATCTATATTTTTGTCAATATGCAAATGAGCTCTTTGGATCATTGAGGGCATTGCTGCTTACCTCTGGGGTGCAATGGTAACACCCCTGTTGCTCCAAAGAGGCAATTTGCATTGACAAAAATGGCAATATCTTGGCAACGGAGGCAGCAAGAGGTCCATTGAAACCTTCCATGTTCATCATCAAAGTCAGGGTCTAATATGTTGCCTGTTAGCATCAAACTTACAGGAATATTGAAATATATTATCTAGTTCTGTAGCAGAACTAAAATAATGTTCAAAATGCAAAACTAAAATGTTCAACACATTTTAAAAAGCGAAAAGAAAGAAAAATCTCAAAAGGTTAGATAAAATATTATTGAATATTTGCACCTACATCCCTAAGATGTTCACGCATAGAACTAGAGATACAAAATATCAATAAGAGATCTGTCAACAGCATGTCAGGGGGTTCCAGTGGGTTGGACTAGGGCTGTGCAGTCAGTAGGCCAAACCACCGACTCTGACTCCTCTATTCTAACAACAACTCTGACAGCCAATGTAATCAGACGTTGTAAATCTACTCTTATTCATTACCAATTATTGAAATTCTACAAATGCAATATCATTAATTCTACTATATAATTAAAAATAATTCCTAATAATTCATTTTATTTTGAGGCCGGAGTCGGTAACTTTTTTCCTAACTATGACTCCACAACTTCAACCTAGTTTGAACCAAAATGATCACAATGTCAATCATGTCCCGAAAGTAAATATTAAAATGAAACTGTCAGGTCGATTTGGTCGATAGGTCCTTATTAGAGATGAGCGAACACTAAAATGTCCGGGGTTCGAAATCCGATTCGAACAGCCGCACACTGTTCAACTGTTCGAACGGATTTCGAACCCTATTATAGTCTATGGGAGGGAAATGCTCGTTTCAGGGGTAGGCAAAATTCGATAAAATTATACTTACCAAGTCCACGAGTGACGGTCGGGCTGGATTCTTCTCCCTGCGCAGCGTCCCCGCATCTTCTTCCGGCTGGAATTCACTCTGCCTAGGCATCGGGGCCTAGGCAGAGCCGACTGCGCATGCATGGTCGGCTCTGCCCGACGCCTGAGCAGAGCCGACTGCGCATGCGAGGGTATGCTCGCGCATGCACAGTCGGCTCTGCCTAGGCCGGATGCCTAGGCAGAGTGAATTCCACCTGGAAGAAGACACAGGGACGCAGAGCAGAGAAGACTTCGGAAAGGTAAGAGAAGAACCAGCGTTGATTGGCAGAATGTATAGCATTCTGCCAATCAACGCTGGTTCTGCATCAAACCTTAAACTTCGAACAGCTAGTAGTGTTCGATCGAGTACGAGTATTTCGAATACCGTAGTATTCGATCAAACACCTACTCGATCGAACACTACTCACTCATCTCTAGTCCTTATAGATGGGGGGTTTAGTGTCCCAAATCAATACCTCTCCCAAAAATAATTCTTTATACTTGCCAAGAGATGAGTCTCATCGGACTCATCTCTGGTGCTCAGTGAAGTGAAGACATACACCCTGGATTCACTACGCAAGTGCTGGAGGTCTGGCGCATGCGCACTGAAGCTGAGGTGTACTCCTCTGGTATCAGAAAAGAATTGTGGTGGCAGCAGGAGGAGTATACAGCTTTTTTATTTTTTATTATGGCCATGGACATCTTTATAATAGGGTGATTTGGGACCTGTGGGTGGTATAGTGTCCCAAAGCGTCTTGACAAGTTCCCTTTAAGATATGTATTTCCTTTAAATAGTTAAATAGGAAGGAAAACAGTGAGGATGACATTGAGATCCCATGGAAGCTTCCTTTGATGTCCTATGTGTAGCGTCCGTCTCCACAACAGAAACTCTCAACATTTATAGAGAATAATTCAAAATAAGAAAAAATGATACACGGATTGTCATACGGGATTATAACGGATTACTGTATAGGAATGTTAATCATAGAACAAAGAGCTCTCACAGCCCAGTTTAGGGTTGTTTAATCGCCGCAGTGTCGTAACACCAGCATGTATAAACGTCAGGAAAGTCAAGGTAAAAACATGTCTATCATAAAAAGAGCACTGGAAGAATTTCTGTTTATTATCATGGAATCTTCATTACATTATCCAATTTTCAAGTCTATTGTCTTAAGAAAAAGTCTATGTCCCTTTCAGGGGTTGTTTATTAATTGCCAAGGTGCAATGGGAAAAATGTTCCTCCTTAAGGAGAAACCACCTATTAGGTGTGTGGAGACTTATACAGCCATAGTCGCTCCACTGCCAGGGAACATGGGAATCCTCCCATGTTCCCTTGCAGTGTTCCCTTGTGGAACATTATCCCCATAATCTGGTCTCTCAGCCTCTCACTTCTACCAAGTCAGTTCTCTCTAGGCTGCGCTGACGAGGTCCAACCAGACCGAAATGGCCGCCCGTAGCTGAGAAATTGACTTGGTAAAAATCCCACATTATGCAGTAAAGGCTTCTGGGAAAGTCGGGCATGATGTTCAGGGTGCTTCCTATAGAGGGCAGCATAACAGAGGCACTGTCTCCCTGTTTACATCTTGGGAAGAATATGCAAATCAGTTCTCTCTAGGCTGCGCTGATGAAGTCCAACCAGACAGAAACAGTGCCGTCCGTAGCTGAGAAATTGATTTGGTTATAACCTCGCATTATGCAGTAAAGACTTCTGGGAAAGTCGGGCATGATGTTCAGAGTGCTTCCCAATAGAGGGCAGCATAACAGAGGCACTGTCTCCCTGTTTACATCTTGGGAGACAAATTTGCATATTCTTCCCATGTTCCCTTGCAGTGGAGCAACTATGGCTGTATAAGTCTCCACACACCTGAAAAGGTGGTCTCTCCCTAAGGAGTGACATTATCCCCATAATCTATTTACATCTTGGGAGACAGATTTCCATATTCCTCTCAAGGTGCAATGTTAAGTGGTTTTCAAGGATAGGCTGCTAAGTGTGTCCATGGGGAGTAACATTATTCCTGGTCATTATATGACTTATATTCTTCAGTTCTGAGCAATTTCTTACCCTACATGCTCTGTCTATAGTTGGCATTCCTCTCTGAGCTGGTGAGTGAAAACTAACTGCTATACACTTCACACAGTAAGTAGAGGAGAATCTCCTCTATAGCTGTATCTCACTTAGAAACAGCCCCAGGACCATGCAGGAAATATATAAAGAAGTATTGACCTCGACTGATGTAATAAAGTGTTCTGGTCCTGACAAGTTCTTAATAGAAACTTTATTTCTTGTCTTTCTCACTTTCTTCCTGCTCACTCTTTTCCCCTCTCTATAGACAAAGTAAAATAATAGATACAGTTGGATAAAGACACACGCCCATGAAGTCCAACCTATAAATATTCTAAATTGATCCAGGGGAAGGCAAAAAATTATCCCAGGAGCCTGATGACAATTCTACCAACTCAAAATGTGGCAATTGGACTAAGTTCCTAACTGCAATTGGATTAATAGGAGGCCAAAGGAGTTACAACCCACTTCTTGAGGGGTGTCTCTAATAATATGGCCTTTCATTGTACATTTCACATACAGTGGTCACTACAAGGAAAATGTGATATTACATAGTAACAATTTCAATAAAAGATAATCTATGAAATGCAAGGATGAACCTTGTCAAGGAGTTGACACCTGTTCTTGCCCATCGATGGGTCTAGTGGAAATTATTGGCTTAAAGGGGCTTTTCACATACTCTATTTGTTATGTAAGGTTCACACTAGCGTCATCTCTTCATTGTTCAGGTCCTACAGACACTCCGACACGATGCGCAGAGAGAAAAGTCCTGCAAGCAGGACACTTCTCTCCACCAATTTTGGGCGGAAACTGGGCTGAACCCTTTATAGTCTATAGCAGGGGTGCTCACACTTTTTCAGCGTGTGAGCTACTTTATTAGCTGACCAAGGCAAAATATCTACTAGGGCGGGGCCGGGGCGAGCCTGTGGGCGGGGCCAGGGCTGACCTATGGATGGATTGTGGGCGGGGTGTGTGTGTCTGTGGGCGGGACATGTGGGCGGGGCCGGGCGGATCGTGAGAGCAGGAAACAGCGGCGTTCTGTGGCCGCCCAGGGATCCCCACTGTCTGTTTGTTCACAGTGCAGGCTGAGAGTTATCTCTGGACACTGGCATGCTGGGGCTGCGGCAGCCCCGTCTGCCAGTGTCTGGAGATGACTCTCAGCCTGAACTGTGAACAAGCATACACTGGGGATCCCTACATCCCGCGATCGACCCATACATCCTTTGCGATCTACCAGTAGATCGCGATCGACGTATTGGGCACCCCTGGTCTATAGGGTACACAGGTAACCGCTTTTTAGCGGACCCAAAGAATGGAAACCAGAATACTAGTGTGAACCTACTGTTAGAAGGATCCTTTAACAAAGTGTCCTCCCACTTGGACCATGTTCAGTTTCTCTGGAGCGCCACCACAGGCAAAATTAAGCATTACACATGGCCTATTAAAATCATTAGGTTGTAATGCAGAACAGGACAGGTCCTCCAGATTGAGACGGTCACGCCTTGTACCCAACCTAGCCTAGGTATGAGCACCTTCATCAGGAGTCCGTGGTATTTACTCCCTTAGAGAGTGCATGGAAAAGGGTTTCCTAAAAAAGTCCATCTTCAAATATTTCATTCTACTTTTTTCAATATCTATGGCCAAAAAGCTTACATGGTAAAAAGAATTGTTGTATGCGTCTAAAAACTCATTTTCTAGTTCAATGTTATTGGGTTGAATTGGATCTCCCAGGCCCCAGAACCTGCAGCAGGGCCCCCATCTACCATGTACTATTTATAATACTGGCATCTTATGTATCCTCCTTAGACACCAAAGCCCAGGTATTATGCTAACTATATATCCTGGCTTCCATGTACATGCACTGCAGGAAGACATTAGTTATTGCATGGTCCCAGGGGACTCTTCAAGTTAAGGAGACGCCAGCATGCCCATGTATATCACATCATCAGGTATTGTGCCGAAGAACAAAATTTAAGGTAGGAAATAAAAACTGATATACCTATCCCTATTCCAAAATGTTTCTCTTAATGATTTTCTTCCTGGCACCGTGAAGTAGAACATCGTGTAGAGAAACCAGTTGCTACTTGATGGAAATAGGTCCGCAGGGATAAGCCAGTTCAAGGTAGGAAGGAGCTCATGTTATGACTTGGTCTATAAGAAACATCCCGTTTTGGGAATGAACATTTTGTATTCCTCTTCCAGCCAGCAACGCTCCTGAACGGTAAGAAGATCTGCTGCAAATTAAGAGATTAATGTGGAATGTTTTGCCGGGTCACCATAAATCTGTCAATTCCAAGCCTTTAATTTGATACAGGACTACATTTACTAAGTACAAAAAAGTCACTTAGTCTCCATCATGTGCAACCAGGTTCAGGAGGAGTCATCGAGAACCACTCAGGAGTGAAAACTGCTCCCGAGGAGAGTGGTTTAATGCACAGTAAATAATCTGTCACTCAAGGCAAGATGAAGGGAAGAAAACGGAAATGACTTCAAGTGAAAGTATGTATCAGAATAAAGCGATCTAAGATGACTTATTGAGGAGCATTTCCTGGCTGAATGTACTTACGTATGTATGTAATCAGAATAAGGACGCATGCACGTGGCCATATTGCTGACCCGTGTGGTTCAGATCTGTAATATGGGTCTGATTTTACATGGACATTAGAAGGAAGTTTTCTGAGACACTGGAATAAAGCAGTTTTACCTTACGTGGTGAAACTTCCTGGTGGACCATCCAAAGCTGCAATGAAGAACAGAGGTCAAGGCAAAAAATTTGGCCGTGATAGTCTGTAAAGTCAGGCAACTAGTCCTAGTCTAGATGAAGGAGGGGTCTTTACAAAGATGCGGCATAGATCAACATACATTTGTAACTTATAGTTGTAAGATCAGGCTGATGGGTAACTTTTCAAAGTCCAGTGTGTAGTGCAGCACACACCAGGTAAAAATGGCCCAGACACTATACAACTGCAGCAGACAACTCAACTGGTGGACATGGCAGTGACCTCATTCATGGGTTTGACCAACAGGTTTAGGTACACAACCATTTTTGCTAGCACAGAGGTACAGTACCTAAGAAGTAAAACTCATGAGTACCAGTGGAGCCCAGAAGGCAATAGTTGGACATCCTTCGTGATATAACATATTAGTGTCCTTGATTCAGGGGTATTATGGGTGATGGCAAAGCCTCTGTAAGACCTGCGGTATACACCAGGATGGATCTTCCACAAAGGTCGATTAAGGGCTGGGTTGTTCATGACTTTCCCTGTAAAGACTAAAAGCCCATAGCACCATAGTCTTAACACTCTCCCGATCTAGGCTGCCAGTTGATGACATAGGGAAATGTTAGAGCTAAAACATATGCCCAACCCTGTGTTATAAAAAAAAAAAGCTGTCCTTTATACCGAAGTAGCTACATGGTACACCTAAGAAATGGGGCGCCTGTGTGCCCATGTGATCTTACATTATTGTGAATGAGTCACTATAGAGATCCACACCAATCATGGCAACTGGAGCCATACTTCCACATTGCCATATTGGTTAGGCATGGCTGAATACAATGCACTGGAGAACCACTATAATATTACAATGAGGTGCAGTACAGTTATTTTTGGCATCCCATGGGTCAATGTTGAGGTCTCATTGGTTACATGGGGGATGTCAAAATCATGGTGCCAGTGTCAAATTGTCATGACGCTCATAGACCTCCTAGGCTCAATCCCAGTTCTCTATGGTGACCCAAGGCTATTGACGTCAAAGAATTGAGCTAAGAAAGCTGGAGACAATGGCGAAAGAAGACCAGCCACTGTAAAGAACCCAGTAAAAGTAAGTTGAGTAGAAGTGGTTGTTCTTTTTCTGCATCTTCCTGGGCCACCATTATCATACTCTTGGGTCTGAAGAGAACCTAGAATATATTAATGGTTTGTGGTTGGGAAAACCTCAAAAATCTCATAAATTTTTGGAAAATTTGTAACCAATCCAGATTGTTTTGAACCAGTTTGATCATTTCTATAGGATATTGCAATTATCATTTTCAATATGGAACATACACAAGAACAAAAAAATTACGCAATAATATATTTGTGTTTTTATTTGTCTTTTCCCCCCGATGTTTTCGTGAAGAATTTAGCGGATAAGAGACCGGACTGTTCGGGGCAGGAAATGACACAGAAGTGAAGGAAGGCAGAGTTTCTTGGAGGTTCATACCACATGAGAAGGTTTTGTTGAATACTTTCATTCCAGGTTTCTTAAAGCCAGCAGATACTGTGCAAACCATTAGCATCTGCCACACAGTGCGGCGCAAGAATAAACAGCAGAGCCAATGGCATCAGATAAACAAATACTTGGCTGTCTAAGACAAATAAATGGTTTTGACAAGATGTAAGACAAACTGCAGAGCAGTAGTCCTGAGACCACCTGGCTGAGCAACAAATATAACAGGACCACAGAGTTGATCTTGAACAGCCGACAACAATAACACATCAAGTTTTTGGAACGGAGAGTCATGCTGTTCTAGTGAAGACTCAGCCAACAGCACCTGATGCCCATATCGCCACCATCACACTCTCTACTTAAGATTGCATTGGTATTATAATACAGATCCAAATCACTTTCTTTACTTGCAACATAGATCAATTTAATAGATATCGCTATTATTATTGGATGTAGGATTCGTGAGAATAAGCCAGGTCCACCAAGCACATGCTTTGAATCATGGTTACAGAGTACAATTGTAAAAAAAAGATATAACTCTATTAAGTTTGGAATATTTTCCTGCCATGGTATTAGAAGGAAAGTCCAAAAGCCTATGTGACATAAGCCAATTTTCCTCATCATCCTTCACAACTTCGAATATGGAATAAATCCTAGAACGTAAATTCTTGGATTTCTGACCCATCTCTAAGCGCTCTGGTAAGCATAACTTGTAAAATTTTTGTACTCGTCTTGGCCCCCTCGGAACTCTTCTGGACTATTCACAAGGACAATTTTCTCTGGCAGACAGGTCTATAATCTTATACAGTAAAGAATCCCAATCTATGATGGTAGAGAGACCTTTTTCCTTCTAGATAGTGGTGTCTCATTGGTACAAAGTCCTGGTTCAAATTGACCATGAGAGAGAACTCGGTAGTAACCTTTGATGGACCTAAAAAGGACCTTTCACCGCTTTCACCAACTTCATCTCTTTGAATTTAATAGGTGCCGGATTCTGGAATCGGAAGAGTGACATCCATTGAAGGATGCAAAGAATTGAAGTTGGTGGAGGTGATGATAGGTATTAGGTTACCCATCCGCCATCTTTTTTTTTTACACTAAATAATCCTAATATTGATCATCTTTCTTATTCTCAAAAACTAAAGAGCAGGGTAAAAAATGGAAAAAGTATCTAATTTTCTGAGCATTCGTTGGCCAAAAATGTGCCACTTTTACTCCAGAAAACCATGACCGGTTTAGTAAATTCTCCTCAATATTCCATGTGTGTTCTAATGGTAGAACTACAGTACATTCTCCACTAGTACATCTATGTATCTTTTAATGCATCTCATTGTCTTACGTAATTGTCTTGGCAGCAACTGCCTGGCACTGGTTGCTACAATTATGTATACTATTGACTAATATCCTCAAGTCATTTTCCATTCTACTTTTCTCCAGTGTTGTTTTCATTTGTGCAGAGGATCTTATATCCGGTATGGCTCCACTATTATCCATGGATTGCTTTGTTCTGCATTGCTTTAATTCAGATAACTATGGTAAGCTAGGTGGTGGAGGCATCTTCCTTGTCCACATGAGTCGACACATTTAAGACTGATTTCTTTGACTTTGCTTCTGGGTGATCCTTCAAAACTTGTCATTTTATAGATAGGAAGAGGTAATCCATGTATCTGCTATGGGGTCCATGGAGAAGGGAGCCTAAGCTCAATTTGAGAACTACAGTATTAGCAAACAAGGTGGAAGAACAGTCTAGAGGGTCTTCCAGTTTTCCTACCCTACAAATAGAATGGTGGTAAAGTACCCATGTTCCTACCATTGGTTGTGGTGGCTGAGAATCAAGCAACAGAAGAGGTCCCATATAGAGATGAGCGAACACTAAAATGTCCGAGGTTCGAAATCCGTTTCGAACAGCCGCACACTGTTCGACTGTTCGAACGGATTTCGAACCCCATTATAGTCTATGGGGGGAAATACTCGTTTCAGGGGTACGCAAAATTCGATAAAATTATACTTACCAAGTCCACGAGTGATGGTCGAGCTGGATTCTCCTTGAAGTCTTCTCCCAGCGCAGTGCCCCCGCGGCGTCTTCTGGCTGGAATTCACTCTGCCTAGGCATCGGGGCCTAGGCAGAGCCGACTGCGCATGCACGGTCGGCTCTGCCCGGCCCGACGCCTGAGCAGAGCCAACTGCGCATGCGTGGGCATGCCCGCGCATGCGCAGTCGACTCTGCCTAGGCTGGATGCCTAGGCAGAGTGAATTCCAGCCGCTGCACGGAGAAGACTTCTAAAGGTAAGAGAAGAACCAGTGTTGGCATTCTGCCAATCAACGCTGGTTCTGCATTGAACCTTAAACTTCGAACAGCTAGTAGTGTTCGATCGAGTACGAGTATTTCGAATACTGTAGTATTCGATCGAACACCTACTCGATTGAACACTACTTGCTCATCTGTAGTCCCATATAATGAATGCATCTATGACCACTGAAAATGAGGTCACTTTGCAGCAGTAGGTGGACTCAAATGAGTTGAACTTTCAGTTAAATTTCTTGATGACAGAAACCATGGATACATGAAGTCCTGAGAGAAGGGAAGATGGAGTAGAATGAAGCATAGTACACCTCAGGATGCAAAACAGTTATGTATGGAAATGCTATTGTTCTACTCCTTGGTGCCATAGTGAGGGAACAATGCCTAGAGTTGCAGGACCTGTTATGCTACACTACTGGTATATGGTGCAATGGTCAACTGGGCCTGCATTGAGAACCACAAATGTGTGGAAGGAATGGGGGGGGGGGGGACGGGACGGAGAATATACTGTATATTATAAATAAGAACTGAATGATTGTCCACCCAATAGGTAAAATTCAGGAACCCGGACAAGGGGCATCTCGATACCCCTGCCTTGGGCACCAGTAGAACCAGTCCGTTTCTTTTGATACATCAAACCCCAGGTTTTTAAGGTAAACATATTTACTTGAGATGTCATTATCTCTAAAAATTTAGCATCAATGAAACAACATAATTTTTGGACTTCCAGGCGAGCCTACAACAGATTTCCTCTTATTTGCTCTGGTCCAGGTCGAATAGCACAGCTGGAGACTTTAGTAAACATAGGTGAATTCTTAACCCATTGGAGGGTCGTAAAATTTATCGCATGTATAATTATTAGGCTTGCTGCCTATATTACCAGCGCTCGTGTTAAAGCCATATAAAAGAAAAGTGAGATCTGTTTACTAAAGTGAATAAGACAGAAATATTTTCAACACATTTTAATTTACAACTATGGGGCTTCATTGAAGTGGTAAAATCTACTCGGATGCCCAGAAAATGTCTTAACCACAGGGTGTCATTTCCAGAGTACTATATAATGAGACTTCAGAAGGATGCTTGCATCTACACCTTGGGTGGTTGATACCACACTTGGACCTGCACAAGTCTTCTCAGTTCTAGATTGTGGGTCTACTAAGAGGTTCATGCCTGGTAGCAGGTCCCGGTTCAAAGTAAACAAGCCACATATTATTAAGTGACATCGCACTGTCCTCCTCTTTGCACACTGGAAGATGTTGTAGGAGGAAGCTATCTGGGTGATCATGGGGTTGGCACTACTTGTAAGGATCGCACTTCCAGATGGTGAACCCACTGGCTGGCATGTTTTTCCTCTAGATTTCTACGTTAGCTTTTAATAGTATCCCTACCACTTTATTTATCCTCTTAGAAGGTGCTCGCTAAGCTTTTTTGATTTCCTTTAGGAAAATATTCCAACCCTCTAATGAAAACCTTTAATAATGCCTCTGAGTATTCTAGAACAGCAATTTAGAATTTTAGGATCCATCAGGGGGTTGTCAACTAATATTGGATTGTGGTATTTATGACATAAATCTCACTGCTAGTGATATGCTCTTTAACTACATGAATACAATAAAATTCCTTGACAATGGTGCCCAATGGTCTGGAATTCCCAATAATTCCATAGTTGTGTAATAACTCCACCCCTCTTCGTGAAGAGCTATCAAACACACAGGTCCGAGCAGTAGCTCCAAAATGGCGCCATGAAAATTTTCTAGCGGGTCATGACGTCACGCATCCGGACTCCTTTCCCTGCCTTTACTATTACAAGAAGCCACACGACTATGCAATCCGTTGTCTCCACCCAGGACACAGTAGTGGACGAGGTGTCGGCCATTTTTTAGTAGACCAAAACCTATGTCCCCCCTTTTAACGATCTCAGGAAATTTGTTGCACTTGAGAAAGGGCCTAAGGAGCCCGAAACGCGTCGTGCTGGTACATAATAAAGTCTTGTTTGGGTAAGCGCTGCCTTTGTAATTCTCTTCTGAAGAGCTTGGTCCGTATGTGCTGAATTCTCCACGTCCTTCCGACGGTACTCCAGTTGCTACCCCTTTTGAATGTCACATGTGAGCCACACAACTTGATAAGGTGAGAGGCCATTTTTCGCCTATATATATTTTACATTCCGTTTTCTTAAAATACTGCACTAGGGTCGGCTCGGCGCCCTGTTCTTTTTATCTGCTTATCTTGTCTCAGTCTATACAGCAAAGCTGAAAAGTGATCTACAGAAAGCAGGAAGCTTATTGTGTCTTGCAGTATGTCAACTTTCTTTTATATAAAAAGTCAGTAAATAAAACAACACCAAACTTAAAGGGATCCTATCATTGGATACCCTTTTTTTCTGACTAACATGTAGGAATAGCCTTAAGAAAGGCTATTCTTCTCCTACCTTTAGATGTCTTCTCTGCACCGCCGTTCAGTAGAAATCCGGGTTTTCTTCAGTATGCAAATGAGTTCTCTCGCAGCATTGGGGGCGGGCCCCAGCGCTCAAACAGCCCTGAGGGCGTCCCGAATGTTGCGAGAGAAATCTCTAGCGCCGCCCCTATCTTTTGAAACGGCCTCTCCCTGTGTCTTCTTACATCCTGGGTTTCAATCTTCTAGGCATGCGCAGTCGGCTCTGCCATTGGGCCTCAGGCAGAGTCAACTGCGCATGCCCCGTGGCCACAAGACATCTAAAGGTAGGAGAAGAATAGCCTTTCTTAAGGGCCCATCCTACGTGTTAGTCAGAAAAAAGGGTATCCAATGATATGATCCCTTTAAAAAAAAAAATACTGTATTGAAGTAGAATTATTTTCAGTTGATTTATTACCTGTAAATGAACTTCATCGTCACCATCATTTCTAGAAATTGAAGAATTTTGTGAGATTTTTGCAAATGTTTGTAAGCTATGTCCACCTGTTTAGTTTCTGGCAGATCTTGAACTGAAAGTGTTTTTATTATAAATTGGGATCTCTTCAGACCCCAGAATATAATAAGCGAAGGCCCGAGAAAGGGGCAAAAACATAACAAACACTTATACATACCCGACATATGCCTGACATGAACACTGAGGCCCAATTACAGGCCTCAGCCACCCCCATGATCCTGACATCACCCAGGAGGCCAGAAGAAGCAGGAGGACACCAAAGGGGACTCCAAGCTCAGGATAGATGAGAAGGTGAGTATCAGAGTTTATTTTGTTTCCTCTCACTCCTGCACCTCCACTTATTATACCCTGGGGTTTAAAGAGACCCCAGAGTATGATAGTGATTTATGGGTGACAAAAACCAAATGTTTCTGGTTCAGGTAGAATTCTGAGCCAGTTCGCTCATTTCTAGTTATATACAGTCCTATGAAAAAGTTTGGGCACTCCTATTAATCTTAATCATTTTTAGTTCTAAATATTTTGGTGTTTGCAGCAGCCATTTCAGTTTGATATATCTAATAACTGATGGACACAGTAATATTTCAGGATTGAAATGAGGTTCATTTTACTAACAGAAAATGTGCAATATGCATTAAACCAAAATTTGACCGGTGCAAAAGTATGGGCACCTCAACAGAAAAGTGACATTAATATTTAGTAGATCCTCCTTTTACAAAGATAACAGCCTCTAGTCGCTTCCTGTAGCTTTTAATCAGTTCCTGGATCCTGGATGAAGGTATTTTGGACCATTCCTCTATACAAAACAATTCGCGTTCAGTTAAGTTTGATGTCGCCGAGCATGGACAGCCCGCTTCAAATCATCCCACAGATGTTCAATGATATTCAGGTCTGGGGACTGGGATGGCCATTCCAGAACATTGTAATTGTTCCTCTGCATGAATGCCTGAGGATTTGGAGGTGTTTTGGATCATTGTCTTGCTGAAATATCCATCCCCGGCGTAACTTCAACTTCGTCACTGATTCTTGAACATTATTCTCAAGAATCTGCTGATACTGAGTGGAATCCATGCGACCCTCAACTTTAACAAGATTCCCGATGCCGGCATTGGCCACACAGCCCCAAAGCATGATGGAACCCCCACCAAATTTTACAGTGGGTAGCAAGTGTTTTTCTTGCAATGCTGGTTTTTTTTGGACGCCATGCAGAATGCCTTTTTGTATGACCAAACAACTCAATCTTTGCTTCATCAGTCCACAAGACCTTCTTCCAAAATGAAGCTGGCTTCTCCAAATGTGCTTTTGCATACCTCAGGCGACTCTGTTTGTGGCATGCTTGCAGAAATGGCTTCTTTCTCATCACTCTCCCATACAGCTTCTCCTTGTGCAAAGTGCGCTGTATTGTTGACCGATGCACAGTGACGCCATCTGCAGCAAGATGATGCTGCAGCTCTTTGGAGGTGGTCTGTGGATTGTCCTTGACTGTTCTCACCATTCTTCTTCTCTGCCTTTCTGATATTTTTCTTGGCCTGCCACTTCTGGGCTTAACAAGAACTGTCCCTGTGGTCTTCCATTTCCTTACTATGTTCCTCACAGTGGAAACTGACAGGTTAAATCTCTGAGACAACTTTTTGTATCCTTCCCCTGAACAACTATGTTGAACAATCTTTGTTTTCAGATCATTTGAGAGCGGGCTGTCCATGCTCGGTGACCATCAAACTTAACGGAACCTGAATTGTTTTGTAAAGAGGAATGGTCCAAAATACCTTCATCCAGGATCCAGGAACTGATTAAAAGCTACAGGAAGCGACTAGAGGCTGTTATCTTTGCAAAAGGAGGATCTACTAAATATTAATGTCACTTTTCTGTTGAGGTGCCCATACTTTTGCACTGGTCAAATTTTGGTTTAATGCATATTGCACATTTTCTGTTAGTACAATAAATCTCATTTCAATCCTGAAATATTACTGTGTCCATCAGTTATTAGATATATCAAACTGAAATGGCTGCTGCAAACACCAAAATATTTAGAACTAAAAATGATTAAGATTAATAGGGGTGCCCAAACTTTTTCATAGGACTGTATATATATATATATACCGTATATACATACCGTATATACTCGAGTATAAGCCGACCCGAATATAAGCTGAGGCCCCTAATTTTACCACAAATAACTGGGAAAACTTATTGACTCGAGTATAAGCCGAGGGGGGAAATGCAGCAGCTACTGGAAAATTTCAAAAATTAAAATGGTCGGAGTTTTTGGGTGCAGTAGGTGCTGGGGAAGGGGAGGGGGTGTTTTGGTTGTCTGTCTGCCCCTTCCCTGAGCTTGAGGATTGTTTTTTTTTCCCCCACTTGGAATTCACCCTGGCTGAATATAGGGTATCTGCAGTGCTCCTATTAACCCCTTCCTGACAGAAAAGGAGCGCTGCAGATCTTCAGTAGACCGGGCACTGTCAGACACAGGGACACCTAATGTCTATGTGTTTCACAGTAATTTTCTACTTTTATATGTACTCTAGGGAAATGAGTGATTTACAACTTTTTTTAAAAAAAATTTAAAGCTTTTTTCCCCCCACTATTTTATGAGAGATTCTATACATTGATATTGCGGCTGGTCATAGACTCCCCTCCCCCCCCTAAAAAAAAAATATATATATATTTTTTTTTTTTGCTTACTCGAGTATAAGCCGAGGGGGCTTTTGCAGCACAAAAACTGGTCTGAAAAATTTGGCTTATACTCGAGTATATACGATATATATATATATATATAGACACACGCGCCTAAGGTCATGTTTTCCAAAGATTGCCTTAAATATCCTTCTGCCTACATATAATTACCTCCCAGGCCCCCGGCTTCTAACCCTATAGGAGGCCGCACATTCTTCTCGGTGGACAGTATCTTCCAGTCATAGTCTCTTAATACGATCACTGATGAAAATAAGATTATTTGCTGTCATCGCCTGTAATCTAAATGTTTGATGAGATTGTAAAAAACCTAAAGGGAAATACTTATGAGGCCCTCGGATCCATATTCCTATAGCAATGACTTGATTTTCTTAAATCAATATCCTACACTATATTAATGTGATTTACGGCTCAATGTATCAAATTACATGAAATTATTTCCCAATTCGCTCTCCGTTCCACTTCATAAAGTAAGTCGCTGCAGGAAATTTAGGTCAAGATAATTATTCTCAGCGGTGAACTCTGTGCATATATTTATGGCCACAATTCTAAGAACCAATGAAGGAAAATATATTTTTTTAACCATTATAATTTTTTTTTCTCGACTTGTCTTGCCCTAATTGCTGTTTAGAAGACTATAGCGGTAAATTTGATATTCAATATTCTTTTCACCCACTGGGATTAAGTTGATGTGTATCTATTTTTCATTAAACTTTTTCCGATTCTAAACTTATTTTATGTAGGCCCAAGAAAGCATGGCCGCCATCAAGGCAGAAGAGGGAGTACTGCTGTCGGAGGTCCAGGCCAAAATGGGACTGTCCAAACCCGACAGCTTCCATATATCGCCATGTAGACTTCCTATAGATTGGCCAAATTGGCAAAAGTCTTCCATTCCCCTTGAACCAACCAGGTATGGGACCCACAAATTACAAGGGGCTATTTTGTATAGGAAAGTGGACAACATTATGGACCTGATCACCTCAGATCCCTAATGGGGGTCCATGACTGAAAATAGGAATTCCCAGGGAATTGAAAATTTTCGTAAATGGGCACCAGATACTTTTTGATGGTAGACCTGATTGAAGGGTTCAAAGATTTATTATAGTCTTTCATACATTATATTGTGAAAAGGCTTTGACCCAACCTTATCATAAAGCATCAACAATTGATCATTGGGGGTCCACTCCTGGAACCCACACTGATCAACACAGTGACCAGTGACTCATTAGTATGGCGGCTCTGAGTACCAGACACAGCAACCCATATGGCTCAGCCACCATGCCAGTGTAACGCTGCCAGTGTGCTGTCATAGACATCCTGTTCCCCTTGCAGCATCACTCATCGTCTCAACTCTCTCCCACAACTGTATCACCCTGCTCCTTCCAGCTTTTGTCTGGACCTCTCCTCAGCTGCTACTAGTGGTGCCCGTAGTGTACATGCACCATCTCTCTCTATTTCCTAAAGTGCTAGCACACACACTAATAATAGTGTCCTGAGCCAATTGTATCCTCTGATAAAAGTGCTCAATCCTTTGCTTGGAACCTGAGCCATTAGGTTCCTAGTATGCTAAACCTTTTATACGTGTTTCTGTATCTGACGTCACCTGACCAGTAAATTGACTCTTGGCTAGGGTTGAGCGATCAGGATTGGAAAAGATCGGATTCTGATGGGCGATCGAGTATATTTCACGATCGAGATCGGAATTCCGACCCGATGTTTCCCAGCGGGATCGAGATCGGGGGTTATCTCAAGATCGTCTCAACCCGAAAAGTGACTTTTCCCATAGAAAAGCATTGACTAGGGTTGAGGATCGGGATCGGAAAAGATCGGATTCTGATCGGCGATCGAGCAAATTTCATGATCGAGATCGGGATCGAGATCGGCTGGAAAATGATCGGAAATCGGATTTTAAAATCGATCTTGAAATCTCAAGATCGGCTCAACCCTACTCTTGGCTTGTTTCTGAATATGTATCTATCTGATATTCCTGTCTTGCTTTCCCTGACTTCTGCATTCCTGCCTCCAGCTTTGACCTCCTGCCTGTACCTGACCATTTCCTAGCCTGATCACTATTGACTCTTGGCTGACTTGGCCAGCTACTATGAATACCAACCTGGATGTGTCCTTGCTGTGTAGTACAGATTTCTGCACAGGGGTTAAAGGATGAATACGGGGAGGTGACTTAGACAATCGCCAAAGTCAAACCAGTTTGGTATCACAGTGGGTTCACAAATGATCCTTGATATCCAGTGACATGGTTGCTGCAGCCCCTTCACTGAGACAAAAATCCTGTGTAACCTTTACACAAAAAATTTCCAACTTTTTGAATGATACCATCTTTACTAAGTGAGGGCAACTCCGAACATGGAGGAAGAAAAGAGGTCACTTTAGGAACGGTCAATGGCGTTGACTGTTCTCAGGCGGAATTTTGCCAAATTCATCGTAGGTGCCAAAAGAGTTTGTCAGGCCATTGCCAGTGTCACTTTCTTAGCTGACCAAGGGGATGTTTTTCTAACTAATTCCGTGTATTAACATTGGTGCAATGAGGATGTCATGGCTGGCATCACTGAAATATGTTTTCTTCTAAATTTGTTTTCCCAGACTCAGGATAGTAAAATGAATTTCTTGGCTCGCCGTTTGGTGACAGTAAATACAGCGGCATTCTGGTCAATTTCTGCAAATATTGTTTCTTACGCACTCCATGTCTAGAATGATTTTTAAGAGTGACTGAAACCTGAGAAAGCCAAGACGTCTCCTTTACTGGCTTCTACCTGACACTTGAGGTTTGGACAAATTGCTGCATAGAATTAGAGAACCCAATCACTTTGCTTATCTTGGATGGCCGTATGGGTGAGTAAACTTGACAAAATTTCCTCTTGCATGCAGATTTCTGTAGATATGCTTCCTGAACAAATTCATTTATACAACATTTTTGCATGGGGGGGGGGGACTGCGGTAATTCATGTATCGGAAAGAAATGTGCAGATACGTCACAAATTAGAATACAGCAGGTATATTCATTGACTTACTGCGGACTTGGCTTCTTCAATGCTGTAACCTCAGCTATGAGATGTTCCCTTCATGATAGTCTATAACACTTTATATGCTCAGCGGGCTATGGCGCATGTCCTCCATTATATCTCTTAGCAAAAATTACAGAAGTGGGGAGTATTGGGTCCCAGAACAAGGGTTACTCAACATCACCTATGTCATAAAAGAAGGGCCTCCATAAAAATTCTATATGTGATGAAATTTTAGGCTGCTGAAAGTGGCAACTAAATATCAGCCACAAATAGTAGCAAACGTAGAAGACAGGGGGCTTCATAGCAAAGATCAAAATGGTCTTCCCACAATTGTTCTGGGTTTTACTACCAAGGGGCTTCCTTGCACATCACCTATAGTTATGTTATACTTGCCAACTGTCCCAAAAATTTCAGGTAGGGTGACCTCCCAGACTCCTGGAAGAGTGGTCCTAGCCAGGCAGAATATTTGCACAGCCACCAGGCTTGCAACCATCTTTTTTTTATGGACACTTGGACACAAAAAAGGGATGTGGGCAGCAGCCAAAGCGCTTGCCACAAAAAGGCGACATGCCGAGGCCACAAAGCAAGCGTATTGAGACCCAAAGTGGTGTCTTGCGTCACCCAAAGGGGGCATGGTCTTACCTGAAAATGTATGGTGCTCAATGCACACCATTCTCTTGGGCATTTGACCCCAAGTGTTGGCAATAATGAGTTACGTCCCTTATGTAATGTTTATTTTACAGCAATAGAGTATCTCTGTCTTTTCTCTGGGGAGCCCGATGGTTACTGACAACCGGCTACCTGCTCTTACAGCTCCATGATCCTTGGAGAGTTATTCGCCGACTACGCAGTCCTATACAGTCAATGCATGGTGGGCAAGTGGTTAATGAAGGAAGAACTTTTTGAAGAAATTCTCAATTACAAGCACTTTCCTTGCTTGCTGATAAGTCATAAGACATTGCAGGTATCAGACGTTAATCTCATCGATATTATCATATTTGGGATTATTCTATTACTGTGTATGTTTCTGTCCATTATTCCTCAGACAGCAGACTGTTGATCCTCACAATCGTCCTTGTTCACACCTCATGAATTTACTATTTTCCTTGACAAAACAACCACTTGAACATAATAAAGGTCCTGATTCCCGTGTTACAGCTGGAATAGAGAAGACGTCACCCTCCATGTAATGTCTCACGCGTTTCTCTGCCTCTGACCACAGACTCACACCTGATTTACTGTCTCATCCAGAACTGCACAATCGCTATTATTTCCGTGCTATTCATCCAGCGAGAGCGGTAATTTACCGGGTTTACATATGTCAGGTCACAACATGACTCAATATAAACAGAAAACAAATAAGACCCTGGGAGTGCTCCAGCCATTGTGTGCACATTGTGGGAAAGTGCTGGAACGACTGGGCACAAATGGGCCGTGGAAATGTATATATATATACTTTATGGATTTATTTATAGGGCTCACTCTTTAGACAGTGACATTGTAAGGCATAGGCAGAAGGGCTTGTTACGGTATGTCTCGGGCTAGAGATCCGGAGTCCATGGGATGGGAATACTGTACTACATAGCAGGGGGTAGACCCTTTCACTCAAATGAGTCCATTCCCTAGTAGAATCCACCATTAGAGATGGGAGAACCTTCTAAGATTCATTTCGGGTTCAAATGGATCAGGGCCCTGAGTTTGGATAATACCAGAAGTCACGTTATTGTGCGCTGGGGCTCTTCAGAGTATAAAAACTGAACAATTTGGGATATTCGGGTCGAACCCATCTCGTCGTGAAGCAGTTCGCCTCTATTCGTAGTCTTCACTGAATGGCCACTTTATTAGAAATATCCCACTAGTAATACTTCGGACTTCTTTGGTCTTTAGAACTTCAGCAACTTGCCCAGACAGTGGCGAAACTACTGGGGTAGCAGCGGTAGAAGCTGCCACAGGGCCCAGGACAATAGGGGCTCAGCGACAGCCGCTACCACTGCGTGTTTTAAAAATTAGTAGGCCGTTACAGGCTGCAGTTACTCCAAACGGTAACGGGCCCTATTTACTTACCGATCGTGGCAGGGGCCGGGATCAGTAAGTGACGTTGTGGGCCCTACAAGCACTATTATTATTATATATAGTGATCGGTGGCCCAGGAGAGGTAAGGAAACATAAAAAACAGTGTTACTTACCTGTTTGGGCTCCAGGCAGGCTTCGCGCCTACTTCTGTGATGTCCATGATGTCACATGACCGGGGCCTGCGTTCCGGGTCATGTGACGTCCCGGACATCATTGAAGATGGCCGACACCACCGAGGAGTGCAGTGGAGCCAGGGAGAAGTAAGTAATGGTGTTTTTTATGTTGTTATCCCCACTTTGTCTCCAATTATTATATTCTGGGGTCTGAAAAGACCCCAGAGTATAATATTGTTCATGGGTGTCCACAGTGGGGCATAATGGTGTGTGCAAGGGCCACTATGGGGCATCATACTGTGTGCAGGGGCCACTATGGGGCATAATAGTGTGTGCAAGGGCCACTATGCGGCATAATAGTGTGTGCAGGGGCAAAAATGAGGTATAATACTGTGTGCAGGGGCCACTATGGGGCATAATAGTGTGTGCAGGGGCAAATATGGGGTATAATAGTGTGTGCAGGGGCAAATATGGGGTATAATAGTGTGTGCAGGGGCCACTATGGGGTATAATAGTGTGTGCTGGGGCCACTATGGGGCATTATACTGTGTGCAGGGGCCACTATGGGGCATAATAGAGTGCAAGAATGCAGAGGGGGCAGTTGGGGTCTTCAGCGGGCGTCAGTCGGGGGGGGCCCATGTCAAAAGTTTGCCACAGGGTTCCGCCATTCCTAGTTACGCTACTGTGTCCAGATATACACAGGAATAATCCACAGGTTTCAGAGGACCAGGATGTGGCTAGAAAACGTTCCACCAAACATCATTGCCCCATCCTGATCTGCTGGCACCTGCCCATGGATTCATGCCACATTTGCCAAATTCTGACCCTCCCATCAGCATGGTGCACCAGAAATTTGGATCCATCTGACCAGGCCATGTTTCTCCACTGCTCAGTGATACAATTTTTGCTTTTTCGCACTGGGGTCTTTTCCTTTGGTTTCCCTTAGACAGTAATGGCGTTTGGACTTGTCGTCTGCTGTTGGAACAAGTAGTTGTGTGTCCAGACATCTTAGTTCATGCCCGAAAAAGCCATTTTCTACATTTATTGTCCCTTCAACACCATATTTTGAGGGCAATAATTATACTTTAGTAACCTTCTATTTTTAGGTTCAGCCCTCCGAAAGTATAAAGTGAAGCCAAGAAATATACTGAACTCCATGTAATAGCCGAAACCAAGGAACGTAACATGTCATAGAGATCTCAGAATTCCACCAACAAGTGACCAGAACATGTAAAATATTCCTACCACAAATCCACTACAAAGTCGAGCGAGGTTTTCACTTCAATGACTCACAGACCTCAAGGAATAAGACAACGCTTATCTATCCGTCCCATAGGAATCTCACAGACCTCGTAGGAGTTGAGACTTTATATTTTATATACAGTTTCTATTTCACAACAAAAAGGTGCTAAAGAAAAATTGTATTTTATAGGATGGAGGGAACGTTCCTGAGAGCGCCCCCTACCACTAATCCATATGGGTATTGTCAATGAGCCCCCTTAATTTACAGTAATACTATGAAGTTGAATAACCTAGTGGCCATGCATTGCACCATACTCATTGCCCTGACACCTAGGGCTCGTCTGGATCAGGGGTGCTCGGGTCAGGTGATGTCTTGTTCCTTGGTCACATGGCCTGTTCACAGATTCTTCCTATTCAAGTGAATGGAGTGAATAAGGACAGCCCCTATACAAATGTATGGTAGTGTGCTTAGTAAGTAGTGAAGAGGCTGCAGCGATCACCTGACCACTGTAACGTCATCAAACAGCTGATCGGCAAGTGACCTGTGTTTCAGACACTGCAGATCTTCATTTGATAACCTAACTTAAGCATAGGTCTTATCAGTGGCGTAACTACCGGGGTAGCAGGGGTATCGGCTGCCACAGGGGTATCGGCTGCCACAGGGGTATCGGCTGCCCGGTGACAGCCACTACCACTGCGTTTTTTTTCCTTAATAAGCCATTACCAGCTGGAGTTACGGACCCTATTTACTTACTGATCCTGGCAGGGGTGAGGATCGATAAGTGACACCACGGGCCCCACAAACACTCTTATACTCAGGGGTCTTTTCAGTCCCCCGAGTATAATGATTGGAGGCCCAGGAGAGGTAAGGGAACATAAAAAAACTATGTGTTTCTTACCTCTCTGTGTTCCAGACAGGCTTCGGCCTAGTTCTGTGACGTATCTGATGTCACATGACCGGGACCTGCGTCCCGGATCATGTGACGTCCCGACGTCATTGAAGATGGCCGACACCACTGAGGACTGCAGTGGAGCCAGAGATAGGTAAGTGTCAGTGTTTTTTATGTTTGTATCCCTCCTCGGTCTCCGATTAATATACTCTGGTGTCCACAGTGGGGCATAATACTGTGTGCAGGGGCAACTATGGGGCATAATACTGTGTGCAGGGGCAACTATGGGACATAATACTGTGCGCAGCGGCCACTATGGGGCATAATACTGTGTGCAGGGGCAACTATGGGACATAATAGTGTGTGCAGGGGGCACTATGGGGGATAATACTGTGTGCAGGGGGCACTATGGGGGATAATACTGTGTACAGGGGGCACTATGGGGCATAATACTGTGTGCAGGGGCCACTATGGGGCATAATACTGTAGGCAGGGGCCGCTGTGGGACATAATACTGGGTGCAGGGCCACTAAGGGACATAATACTGTGTGTAGGGGCCACTATGGGTCATAATACTGTGTGCAGGGGCCACTATGGGGGATAATACTGTGTGCAGGGGCCACTATGGGGAATAATACTCTGTGCAGGGGCCACTGTGAGATATAATACAGTGTGTAGGGGCCACTATGGGTCATAATAGAGCATGCAGGAAAGCGGGAGGGAAGTCGGTCGAGGTCTTCAGCGTCCGTGTCGGTGGGGGAGGGGGGGCCCATGTCAAAAGTTTGCCATGGGGCCCTCCCATTCCTACTTATGCCACTGGGTCTGTATTATTAAGTGTGGAATAACCCTTTAATCCCTGCATTCATATAACATGCATATTTACTCGCATGATAACTAACATGCACAAAAATCTAATAAGAGAAGCCCAAAACAGCAACAAATTGTAGTCTAGTATTGTAGCTAGCTCTAATGAAGTCAACAAACCAGAGCTGCAATACCACTCACAACCTGCAGACAAGTGTGGCGCTGTCTCAAAAGATATTATCTATGTTTTTCTAATCCTACACAATGCCTTCAAATAATTCGAGTAACAAGATTCATTTAATCAATTAACAGAGAAGACGAGGGATCGCATCTTGGATCATTACGCAGCGTATTCCAGAATGCTAAGTATGTGATGAATGCAAATTTGATTGAATAAATATTTGTAAGGTGCAGTCTGAATTAAGCACAATCCCCTTGTCAGTAATGTCAGATCTCGCATCAGTGTTTCAATCTGTAATTCAGTGTTTTATTGATTTCCAGCTCGCCGCGGAATATCCGGCGCTCTACGTACAGACTAATGATACTTATGCAGAGATACAGCTGTGTATCAAGATTCCAATCTAAATGCTAAAATCTACAGAGACGCCGGGTCAGCCGAACAGCTGCGCAGAACATCCCTGGTTACATCATCCTGTATAATAGGAGATACCGAGGAACCTCTGTCAGGGTAAACTTCTTACTTTACCAATTACCAGCGCTGCCATGACAGCTCATTGATATACATCAGAATACATCCCGTAACATCGCTGGAGGGATTAGCGTGAGGGGTAAAACTCCATAGTCTTTAGCAGAAGGTTTGGAATCCGTAGTCATGTAGGAGGTTTCATTCAGATGGTGACTATGACCTGGTAAAAGGCACAGCTTAAAGGGAGTCTGTCAACGAAACTTGCAACACCCAGTGAACTCTATTATAATCAAACAATGAAGAGCCTGGTGCAAATGTGAACCTAGCCTAAGCCTTCATTCAGACAACCAAGGTACAAAATGGTCATGAAACGTCCATTTTTCACTGCCGTCTTGCACCGAAGGGCACTTGTTTTCACAGATCCCCCATACATTTGAGTGAAAACAGTGGGTGACAGGCAGAGTGCTGGAGTCATGGTATATCTTCCCCAGGTTTCTGACATATGTGTGGTCCAGTGTGGGTCCTGGGTCATAAAAGACTGCAGAGCCTGTGCTTCAGGGCAGATCCTGGGAGCGGGAGGAGGTGCCTGGGTCTGTTCTAAAATACTGAGAGTCTGGTGAGACCTAAGGACTCGTTCACACAGGCTGAGGGGCCTGAATCCTCTTCAAAATCCGCCCCCTCATAATAGTGTTCTGTTCCCATAATAGCGGTTTATTCTCGCTAGCGGAAAAAGAAGCGAGCTGCCCTTTCTTCAGGCGGATTCCACAGCTGATTCAGCCGAGGCGTCCGCCTCGTGGCAACACCCTCTGGACTAGGCCCATTCATTTGGGCCTATTCTGGAGCAGGAAGCCGCGACTGTTGGAAGCCACGACAGTCGTGGCAAGCGTATTTTGGTCCTATTCTGACGTGCGTCAAAATCAAGACCAAAATACGTGGTCCCGCGTAACTGCGTTATCTGTTTGTTAGTGTGGATGGTAGTAAGCCACATATATAGTTAGCTTTGTCCTGTTTAGTTAGTGCTCGGGCGAGCAGGTTTTTGTTTGACGTTTTTTACCTGAAATGAAGGTTTATTTTATTTTGCTATTTTTTCAAATAAACCTGTTTGTACCAGACATTGCCTCCCCTGTCTCTGACTGGTTGGGTTCGCACCATTGCTGCTACCGAGCTACCTTTTTAATGGGATAAGTACTTTTAGATTTCAATACTTTGGGCATTTTGAGCATGGGGTTCCCCGAAGTGTTTATGTTTATTATTGTTTGTTTTTATAGTCAATATAGGGAAAGGGGTTTGATTAGATTTTTTATATGTTTTTATGCTTTTTATATTTTTAATAACTTTTTTTTATTTTTCTTTTATTTGTAGACCCCCTAGGAACCTTGAACTCTAAGGGAGGAAAATGGTGAGGAATTTGGTGTGGAATTTCAGCAGTGAATCTGAGGTAGATTCCATACCAAATTCAGCACCATGTTCCTCTGTGTGAATGCACCCTAAGGCCGGGTTCAGACGGAGTATTTTGGTTCGTAATGTGGAACGTAGACGCCGTGGGAGCTTTTGCGGGCCGTATACGCTCCCATTGTTTTCAATGGGAGCTGGTACCGTATACGCGGCGCTATTTTGCGGCCACCTCAAAATCACAGCAGCAAAATAGCACCGCGTATACGGGCTCCCATTGAAAGCTCCACTCCTGAGCCCCTCATGACCAATGATGTACAATTGCTGAGGTACAATGTTTTTGGGTGTTTGTTGCCGCCGTGGCTTGCAGAGGAATATCCGATCTGACTGTAATTCTGCAGCCTGCCTGCACTGTGTGTCCCAGCCTTAGGAGTTTTGCTATACTTGTAACATTCCACCATTTAATCACCGATATTACCGCCTGGCAAACTCCAGCCCCAGTAGACCCCTCTGCGGACATAGCGTACGTCAGTGAAGCCTTGGAAGTGGTTACAAATACTATATGAAGAGCTGCTTACCATCCTCTTGATCATATGATCTAATAGCAGATGGAGCTTGTTAAAGCAATTAAAATGGACGTCAATGGTTTAGAAACAACTTACTGTATAAACACTTTGTAATTGCCGACTGTTCTCGAGAACGCTTTGAATATGTAAAGATGGTGCTTTACGTCCTATTATCCTTCGCGCTGTTCTAGTTTTGAAGACAAAAGAAGATATCTGTTAATTGGGCACTGTTCACATCAGCTATTTTTGTATTCCTTTGAGGTTTGGGGGTTTTTATACAGCAAAATAAGCATAGAATGGTTTGTTATTCGTGCTATCAAAACACTAGAATCTCATCTGAAATCTAACAGACCCTACAGGATCCATCGGGGTGTCTTATGAATGGATCCAATACTCCAGTCCTGCAAAGGTATTCAATGTACAATGGCTGCCATCTATATTATATTGGTGTCTTAAGAGAAAACTTTTGGGTCACCTTAGCTACAAAGCCCTGGACATGATTACTAACACTGAAACCCCTTTAACTGTATTCCTAGAATGAGACAGACTATCACTAGGCCTCTTCCTCCAAAGGGCACCAATACAGTTACATGGGTACATTACTACTATTGGGCACCAGTAGCTGGGCCCTGGTTCCCCACTTTTGTTTGCAATAAAAGCAACTGGCTTAGTTTATGGCAGCTTTGTCTCACATGAGAGCTACAAGTAGCCGGTGGAAAGTAGTTTGCTTACAGTAGGTAAGCACAGAGGGGCGCTGTGTTGAGCAAGGGTATATTGGAGGGCAAAGAGGCTGACATGGAAGCCGCTATATGAGCAATTGACCTCCTTGCTGCATATGACACCCAGGATTACTGCTGAAGCCTGTAACTGGACCACCAGTGGACACATGTTCTCTATAGAGATCCCAGAGTATGATAATGTCATGTTCATTTTGACATAACTTCAAGAGTTAGGAATTAGATAGATAGATTCCTAGGAGCCCTGACAGTGTTCTACAATATGTTTTATAGATAGGTTCCTAGGAGCCCTGACAGTGTTCTACACTATGTTTTATCGATAGGTTCCTAGGAGCCCTGACAGTGTTCTACACTATGTTTTATAGATAGGTTCCTAGGAGCCCTGACAGTGTTCTACACTATATTTTATAGATAGGTTCCTAGGAGCCCTGACAGTGTCCTACACTATGTTTTATAGATAGGTTCCTAGGAGCCCTGACAGTGTTCTACACTATGTTTTATAGATAGGTTCCTAGGAGCCCTGACAGTGTTCTACAATATGTTTTATAGATAGGTTCCTAGGAGCCCTGACAGTGTTCTACACTATGTTTTATAGATAGGTTCCTAGGAGCCCTGACAGTGTTCTACACTATGTTTTATAGATAGGCTCCTAGGAGCCCTGACAGTGTTCTACACTATGTTTTATAGATAGGTTCCTAGGAGCCCTGACAGTGTTCTACACTATGTTTTATAGATAGGTTCCTAGGAGCCCTGACAGTGTTCTACACTATGTTTTATAGATAGGTTCCTAGGAGTCCTGACAGTGTTCTACACTATGTTTTATAGATAGGTTCCTAGGAGCCCTGACAGTATGCTACACTATGTTTTATAGATAGGTTCCTAGGAGCCCTGACAGTGTTCTACACTATGTTTTATAGATAGGTTCCTAGGAGTCCTGACAGTGTTCTACACTATGTTTTATAGATAGGTTCCTAGGAGCCCTGACAGTGTTCTACACTATGTTTTATAGATAGGTTCCTAGGAGTCCTGACAGTGTTCTACACTATGTTTTACAGATAGGTTCCTAGGAGCCCTGACAGTATGCTACACTATGTTTTATAGATAGGTTCCTAGGATCCCTGACAGTGTTCTACACTATGTTTTATAGATAGGTTCCTAGGAGCCCTGACAGTATTCTACACTATGTTTTATAGATAGGATCCTAGGAGCCCTGACAGTATGCTACACTATGTTTTATAGATAGGTTCCTAGGAGTCCTGACAGTGTTCTACACTATGTTTTATAGATAGGTTCCTAGGAGCCCTGACAGTGTTCTACACTATATAATTCAAACTACTTGAGACACAAAACATAAAAAATATATAATTTTATTAATAAATATCACATAAGACAATACAATACATAAACAAACAGGGGAGACACATGGGAAAAAAGGGTAAATTTCCCCATTAAATCGCAGAGGAGTACCATAACCCTCCCACCGGCAATCACACAGAGTATACCCCCAACTATAGAAGATAATAGAAGGATACTAAGAAAAAAGTCATAAAAATCACAAAAAGGGAATATATTCCCTAATATAGACTAAATACCTAATATTACACACCAAACCTAGGTAAGAGGACTAGATATCACATGTCCACTAACCATATAGTACAATCAATAAAAATAGAAGGTGGTGAGTAGGTAAAAAAGTGTACCCCAATAAGGTCACCCTTAATACATACCCGTAGGTACCGACATGTTTCCTATGATCCAAAGTAACAAATGAAGGTAGCAATAGGGGGAGCTCGGTCTGAGGCCGGTGGGACTGTAAGAAACGCCTGACGCGCGTTTCGCCCGCACTCGGCTTCGTCAGGAGGCCTGACAGTGTTCTACACTATGTTTTATAGATAGGTTCCTAGGAGTCCTGAGAGTGTGCTCTACACTATGTTTTATAGATAGGTTCCTAGGAGCCCTGACAGTATGCTACACTATGTTTTATAGATAGGTTCCTAGGAGCCCTGACAGTGTTCTACACTATGTTTTATAGATAGGTTCCTAGGAGCCCTGACAGTATTCTACACTATGTTTTATAGATAGGATCCTAGGAGCCCTGACAGTATGCTACACTATGTTTTATAGATAGGTTCCTAGGAGTCCTGACAGTGTTCTACACTATGTTTTATAGATAGGTTCCTAGGAGCCCTGACAGTGTTCTACACTATGTTTTATAGATAGGTTCCTAGGAGCCCTGACAGTATTCTACACTATGTTTTATAGATAGGATCCTAGGAGCCCTGACAGTGTTCTACACTATGTTTTATAGACAAGTTCCACCCGAACCTGAAATGACACAAATCTTAAGAGGTCTCTAGTGTGAATGTATGTGTGCAAACATACAATATATATATATATATATATATATATATATATATATATATATATACAGTCCTATGAAAAAGTTTGGGCACCCCTATTAATCTTAATCATTTTTAGTTCTAAATATTTTGGTATTTGCAACAGCCATTTCAGTTTGATATATCTAATAACTGATGGACACAGTAATATTTCAGGATTGAAATGAGGTTTATTGTACTAACAGAAAATGCGCAATATGCATTAAACCAAAATTTGACTGGTGCAAAAGTATGGGCACCTCAACAGAAAAGTGACATTAATATTTAGTACATCCTCCTTTTGCAAAGATAACAGCCTCTAGTCGCTTCCTGTAGCTTTTAATCAGTTCCTGGATCCTGGATAAAGGTATTTTGGACAAACAATTCAAGTTCAGTTAAGTTAGATGGTCGCCGAGCATGGACAGCCCGCTTCAAATCATCCCACAGATGTTCAATGATATTCAGGTCTGGGGACTGGGATGGCCATTCCAGAACATTGTAATTGTTCCTCTGCATGAATGCCTGAGAATTTGGAGCAGTGTTTTGGATCATTGTCTTGCTGAAATATCCATCCCCGGCGTAACTTCAACTTCGTCACTGATTCTTGAACATTATTCTCAAGAATCTGCTGATACTGAGTGGAATCCATGCGACCCTCAACTTTAACAAGATTCCCGATGCCGGCATTGGCCACACAGCCCCAAAGCATGATGGAACCTCCACCAAATTTTACAGTGGGTAGCATGTGTTTTTCTTGGAATGCTGTTTCTTTTTGGACGCCATGCATAACGCCTTTTTTTATAACCAAACAACTCAATTTTTGTTTCCAAAATGAAGTTGGCTTCTCCAAATGTGCTTTTTCATACCTCAGGCAACTCTATTTGTGGCGTACGTGCAGAAACGGCTTCTTTCTCATCACTCTCCCATACAGCTTCTATTTGTGCAAAGTGCGCTGTATAGTTGACCGATGCACAGTGACACCATCTGCAGCAAGATGATGCTGCAGCTCTTTGGAGGTGGTCTGTGGATTGTCCTTGACTGTTCTCACCATTCTTCTTCTCTGCCTTTCTGATATTTTTCTTGGCCTGCCACTTCTGGGCTTAACAAGAACTGTCCCTGTGGTCTTCCATTTCCTTACTATGTTCCTCAGAGTGGAAACTGACAGGTTAAATCTCTGAGACAACGTTTTGTATCCTTCCCCTGAACAACTATGTTGAACAATCTTTGTTTTCAGATCATTTGAGAGCGGGCTGTCCATGTTCGGCAACCATCAAACTTAACTGAACTTGAATTGTTTTGTAGAAAGAAATGGTCCAAAATCCCTTCATCCAGGATCCAGGAACTGATTAAAAGCTACAGGAAGCGACTAGAGGCTATTATCTTTGCAAAAGGAGGATCTACTAAATATTAATGTCACTTTTCTGTTGAGGTGCCCATATTTTTGCACCGGTCAAATTTTGGTTTAATGCATATTGCGCATTTTCTGTTAGTACAATAAACCTCATTTCAATCCTGAAATATTACTGTGTCCATCAGTTATTAGATATATCAAACTGAAATGGCTGTTGCAAACACCAAAATATTTAGAACTAAAAATGATTAAGATTAATAGGGGTGCCCAAACTTTTTCATAGGACTGTATATATATAGTTTTAGACAGGTGTGTCAAAAATGCTACAAAGTAAAAATTCTTTCAGAAATAGAAGTGTTAATAGTTTATTTTTATCAATTAATAAAATGAAGTAAATGAACAAACTCATTTCAACTCACATCACTACTTGGTGTGTTCTGTGCACAGTACTGTATACACGTGGAAGTCACAGTATGTATCTATGTGTCTTTGTGTACTATCCAAAATTGTCTATGTTCATGGTTGTAAAACTTTTTCCATCTCTTTACTCTCTATAAAACCCTGCAAATGTCTCTGGTCTTAGGGACATTGTGATTGCCAATGGGCATTGTGGTTCTTGCAGGACATTATGGCAGACATTTGTTTCCATACTTTCACAGGACTTTTAGCTTATGGGTGTTCATACAAGCCAACCCAAGCTGCTAAATTATGAGCATACTGCTGACATTAGATGTTACTTTTCGGTTCCATTTTGCTGACTTCTATTTGGACGAGTCTTCATCTAAGCGTCTTACTTAGAAAATCGAATTACGAAGCCAAAAAGCATTATTTTAGAGTAGCATTCATAAAACCACAGCACAGTTTCATGAGCAATATTTCACCATTTGTCCAACTGGTTTAAGTCAGGACAACGCACAGAGACAAGTGAAACCTAATCCTGGGTGTATTTACAAGCTGGAGGGTTTGATGTCACTGACAAACCCACAACAAACTGGGAATATTACTGAAAACTACAATTACGGATAAGGCTGATCCTCCATTTACCAAGGAGAACATAGAATTTCTATGTGATTAGATGGAGACAATCCCAGAACCTCACAATATCATAGTTTCAACCTTCTGATAGTAAAAAAAAATGGTGCCAATGTGGTCAGTAATAATGATACATCACGCCTGGTACATGCAAAACAAAAAACATTTGTTACTTAGGGTACAAAACTTGCTGAATTTGCAAGTAAATACTAACATCTGAGGTTATACAAGTCCTGAAGATTTCTGAAAATCGGCCAATGGGGCAATTCCCACTGGGTGTTCATCATTTCCACAAATTGCGGGGAGAAAATTTGCACAAAACGCTTGTGTTTTTGGAAATCTCGTTGCATCAATTATACCTATGGGTATAATTCCACCCCCAAATTCCACAGGATAGGTCATGAGTTTGTGATTGATCTGTGAGGATACAACATGTAGATAATTTATTCTAGCAGCCTCTGTGTGCTAGTGGACGGGCCATAGGCAGCAATAGACTGGACCCGACTCATTGAGATCTATGGGAGAGTTTTCTAGACATGTTCAGTGCATGGAGGGGGAGTGGATATGCTGTTACATCATCTATATTATTGCAATATATAGTATTATACTGCACGCTGGTTCATGGATGCCTGAGGTCCTCAACCGCACATGACCACTGACACCAATCTGTTGACAAGGATGATGTATGAAAGTGACATCACTGTCTCTTCTCCAGCAACTGCTGAGGTCACTGACTGGTCTTAGCCTTCATATGAGGCTGAGGACCTCTGGCATCCAGGCAGCAGCATCAAAAGGATTGGTAACATTGGACTATAGGGACAGGAGACAGGTGAGTATGCTTTGTTTTTTTTATTTTGCACCTTCCTATTCCTCCACACAGATTGCTCCAATTATTGGACAACCCCTTTAAGTTGGGACGGGATGACCATCCAGTGTATATGGTGGCTCCCTGATATCTGCTCTGTCTTATGTGTTGCATTTCAAGTGCCATATCCTTTTGTTCTCAGGGATGTAACATACTACCAGAGGGGCCTATCAGGAGCTTACTCCCCACTGTGTCCACTGTGCCTATTGCGCATGTATATAGGGGACAGCAGGTGTATGGCTAGGCTGAAAGTTAAGAGACACATCGGGCTTGAGGCAACTGCACTGTGGCCACTTGTGGTGGCCATTGGTTACCTGATGTTTCAAGTAATGCCTCAGACATGTAGCTTTACCTTTAACTACACAGATATTCCATTTTTGCACTCAGTGTTCAGCCACACCTATTGCAGACAGGTATTTGGTAGCCATGTGGGTCATACTGGAGAGCTCAAATGTGACCATCGGCCCCGGTCACATATTGGGAAACCAAACAAACTGATGGACACACAAACATCTGATGGACAAAGCTGGGCTTGACAGATGCCCAGAGAATCCTACCTATGAGAATGCACAGTAACTACTCAAATGTAGATAATTGTCACTTACAACTTTATGGTAACCATTTGGGATAGGTCCTGGTTCAGAATGATGGACCCTGTGCACATAAAGACAAGGTGTGAAAAGTCCAGTGTGGAGGAGCTCAAATGTCTACACAAAGTCCTCACCTCAACCCTCACTCAGACCTTCTCATCCAACACGGGTGTCTAACCTCACAAATGTTCTCTTGCTACTGACACACTCGAAATCTTGTGGAAGACATTCCAGAACAATGGTTGTTGTTATAACCACAAAGGGGGCTCAACTCCATATTAACTGCCAGGGTTTTGGAATGAGATGTTCTACAAGTTCATACAGAAGTGATGGTCAGGGGTTTGCATAGTTCTGGATAGATAGATTAGATAGATAGATAGATAGATAGATAGATTAGATAGATTAGATAGAATAGATAGATAGATAGATAGATAGATAGATAGGCCGTGTACCGAGGTGGGCTCCCCAGGATACAGCGAAGTCACGAACAAAGGAAGTGAGTCCAATTCAATTTAACCAAGATAGGACTTTACTTAGTTTAGATAACCTCTTTTATCCAAAAGAACACTCCCAGGTATTACATTTACACAGCCTAGAGGCTGGGACCCTGGTGTTATACAGCACAGTGCCCACTCGTGTGGCCTTCAATATACTCCAAGCTTTTACCTACCTGCAGGCTGCGCCTATGCAGCTGCCTGTTATTACCATATTACACAGGAACAATTCAGTGTGTGTGACACAGGCATCCGGCGGTGTAACACCAGGGTTTACAATCTTATCACAATACTACTAAATTCCCCCCAAACCAAGTACAACTAAGCAAGTATAATGGTTAGTTAGCTTGCAAGCCAAACAGTGTAAAGTTATACTAAATGTTGCTCCCAGACTTCCTTACAAGTCCCTCTCTGGGAGATATAACTCTGTAGAAATCCTCTGTGACTTAGTCCTTTTACCAGACAGGTAGATAGTTCACCAGTATTGCAGCCTGGGGTGATGATTATACCGAACTAACTAACTACAGGCTTTTTACTCAGTCCCAGCAATATGGTGCCAAACTTGCCGTGTGGTGCGTGCACGCTTACTTCTGTTGGGTACCTTTTAGTCTCTGTTAGCATCCGGGTGAAGAGGAGCTCCTCGGACAGCATGCGGTCTCACTGACAGTCTCACTTCTCAGCCAAGTCTCTGACAGTAATCTTCTCCTTAGGATGGTGTCTGGACAGACTCTGAAAGTCTCAAATCCTCAGCTATTCTTGCTGTGGCTTCTCCCTCCAAGGACCCTCTCTGCACAGTGATGTCTCCACAGCTCTCTCTTCTCCTCTAGAGTCCAGCACACTCTGACTCAAAATGGCTCCTAGAACCTTCCTCCAACGATCAGGGTCTCCACATCAATCTTCCAGGGGCATACAGCCTTTTTCCTTTTACCTGTTATCTTGCAACAGCGACCTCTCGTGGTCAAACAACAAAATGTCAGGTTATGAAAACACCAACTCAATTACACATTGCACATTCACTACACAGGGGCTGTTTCACCCTCTTACAGATAGATAGATAGATATGAGATAGATAGATAGATAGATAGATAGATAGATAGATAGATAGATAGGAGATGATAGATAGATAGATAGCTAGATAGATAGATAGATAGATAGATAGATAGATAGATAGATAGATAGAAGATAGATAGATAGATAGATAGATAGATAGGAGATGATAGATAGATAGATAGATAGATAGATAGATAGATAGATAGATGATAGATAGATAGATTGATTGATTGATAGATAGGACATGATAGATAGATAGATAGATAGATAGATAGATAGATAGTAGATAGATAGATAGATAGATGATAGATAGATAGATAGATAGATAGATAGATAGATAGATAGATATGAGATAGATAGATAGATAGATAGGTGATAGATAGATAGATAGATAGATAGATAGATATTAGATAGATAGATAGATAGATAGATAGATAGGAAATAGATAGATAGATAGATAGATAGATAGATAGATAGGAGATAGATAGATAGATATGAGATAGATAGATAGGTGATAGATAGATAGATAGATAGATAGATAGATATGAGATAGATAGATAGATAGATAGGAAATAGATAGATAGATAGATAGATAGATAGATAGATAGGAGATAGATAGATAGATAGATAGATAGATAGATAGATGATAGATAGATAGATAGATAGATAGATAGATAGATAGATAGATATGAGATAGATAGATAGATAGATAGATAGGTGATAGATAGATAGATAGATAGATAGATAGATAGATATGAGATAGATAGATAGATAGATAGATAGATAGGAAATAGATAGATAGATAGATAGATAGATAGGAGATAGATAGATAGATAGATAGATAGATAGATAGATAGATAGATTATGAGTCACATGAAGCATATCTGTTAGCTATATAAAGGTTACTACTATGAAATTATTTGACACATCAGTCAATAAATTCCCAGATTCTCTTTCTCTTTCTGTCATGTTTACTTGGAAGGTCTGAAGTAAAACATCTTCAAGTACAAGGAACGTTCTTGGCCCTTTCTCCTCCTCATCTGAGCAGTTGTCACTTCAGTGTAAACAGACATTAGTGTACAATATATTATTACTAGGGCTTTGTCTCTAAACCTCAGCATTAAATTATGATCATCCTAGAAATCATTTTTCGTGTGTCTGCGATGACATCATTGATCTATCTAATATCTGTACGCCGTCCAATGATGAGCTAATGTGAAGGGAGATGAAATAGTTTTGGGCTCAGGATTCTCTTCTTGACTTGTTTTCTGGTACAGTTAAGTCTTTTTTATAGTACCTTCAAAAACAGTAAATGTCAACCAGATCTGACTTAGTGGTCCTCGTTGCCTATACCAGGGTCTTATAGTACCATAGTAAGGATCATTGGGCCCACCAGATGGTGTGATTCTGAGGACAACCCTCCATCTATACAGAACAGGTCCACATCCAATTTGTAATTTTTGTTATCAGCGTCCACACAGGGCATATCATCAGATTTAAAGGGATTATCCACTTTTAGACTTCTCAGGCAGGAAAGGATCTTCCATGAGGCAACTTGAGGCGATGGCCTCAGGCGGCATCTCCTGTAATAACCTAGCTGGCGGCATTTTTCTTTTTAATCAACCGCTACTTGTGTTATAGTGGGCGATAATATTCACTTACCTGTCTATGCTCCTGTCCAGGGCTCCAGCTCAGTATGTTTTTTTAATTTTTTTTTTTTTAACACTGGAATATCTTGCACAATATTCTAATAATCAAAGGTCTATGGGAGGTGCGGAGACGTAATAAACACTAATGCTCGTCTTCTCTCAACTATCTGGGGCGCCCTCACGACACCCAATGTTCTTTATTGGCTTCCTAGGTCAGGTCATAGCGTCATGATTTTGACATGCCCCATGTGACCACAGTCTGGAGCGGTGACTCTTGACCACTGACGTCACCATTAGGTTGAGCTTGTAATATAGGCATTCTATGTAGTAAATTCCATAACTCCTTGCAGGGAGCAGATTAACAGATTATGACTCCATAGTCAGCCCATAAGGCAAATATGGTAGGTTGACCACTTGGTACATGACAGTCCATCTATGATAGAATAAATTGCTAAAGCAGCAGGGCTTCTCTGGACAATATCTGTGTGTGCATATCCTCATTATTATCTATGGATAAGCAGAGCGGAGCACGAATGCTGCAGGAGACGGATTATCATCCATAGTCTAAACAAGCCATTGGACTTAGAATAGAATTCAGGCAGTCGTGACAAATGACTTGTTAGGTGTCTCGAATACACAGTCTGAATGCCGAGAGTCCACGTACAGAACCGTGTCCATAAAATGAAATTGAAATATCAGAGACAAAACGTAAACGTATCTAACCTGGTTCTAGTCATTGTAATGTCTATAAGTATAAAGGCCTGGCCGGTCGCCAGATAGGGGGACGTTACACATGCAGCACAAAAGAGACAAGGCTTTTAGTCTTATGGATATGTAACAATGGTGGCCTATCTTTAGGATAAACTATTGTGGGGGTACAAGCTCTAGGGCCCCATGTATCAGCAGAACAAAGGGGCCACCTTTCCTTAGTGTGAATCTGGTTTAGGACTCCAGTTTCTCATAAACCAACTCAATACAATATTGCAGTATGTTAACAAAACCCTTGACAAGTCACAATTCTCCATACATCCACTAGGGGGGTCATACTTACACATATTAGCTAGATGTCTTGTGACATAATATCACAAAATTATGTTGTTTTTAAAAGCTAGCCATCCTGTGACAAGTCATGCCAATAGGCAAAATATAGAAGGACACGTCTGTAGCTGTCTGTATCTGTGTCTGAAACTGCTGCAGTGCTTGATGCAACAGCTGATCTGTGCAGGGTCAACTGCTGATACTGATGATATATCGTGTGGATGCATAATCAATTTAGGACTGCAAAAGTCCTTTAAGCCCACACCAGTCTAGTTGCTAAGAGGTTAACAACATTTTTCCTTGTGGCCAGTTTTTGCAGAACTATAATAAGGCTGATGCAAACACATGATACAGAATTCTACCTATGGCATCAAACAATGGTAAAGACACCACAGGGGCACAATTTTTGCATTCATCAATGACCCCGTTCTGCCGCTCATCTAATACATCTGATATCTACAAAATCTGAAGCTGGTGGAGCTGTCAGGCAGCCGAAGCAGAAGTTCATTGTCGGGGCAGAGCATTAATTATAACTTCAGATATCAAGGGTTTCCATACCGCAGCATCGCGCTCCTCAAGCTGAGAACATCAAATAATTGCTCCGGCTCATTGATGTATCTTTTAAACATCTTGGTGTGAGCCTCGATGATTTAACCATGACGTACAATATCTTGTTCCCTGGGAAAGGTGAATTACAGCTTGTTAAAATCTCCTTATGAGATATTGGAAAATTCCAGACCATAGGATGGCTACTGACTATAAGTATATTGACTTACTCTGCTTATGCCCTCCTCTAAGAATGGTGCAAAGGTCATGTAACTTAATATACTAACTGCACTGAAATGTCATGCAAATGTTATAAATACATCATGTATATTATACTGAACTGATCCTGAGTTACATCCTGTATTACACTCCAGAGCTGCGCTCACTATTCTGCTGGTGCAGTCACTGTGTACATACATTACATTACTTATCCTGTACTGATCCTGAATTACATCCTGTATTATACTCCAGAGCTGCACTCACTATTCTGCTGGTACAGTCACTGTGTACATACATTACATTACTTATCCTGTACTGATCCTGAGTTACATCCTGTATTATACTCCAGAGCTGCACTCACTATTCTGCTGGTACAGTCACTGTGTACATACATTACTTATCCTGTACTGATCCTGAGTTATATCCTGTATTATATTCCAGAGCTGCGCTCACTATTCTGCTGGTACAGTCACTGTGTACATACATTACATTACTTATCCTGTACTGATCCTGAGTTACATCCTGTATTATACTCCAGAGCTGCGCTCACTATTCTGCTGGTACAGTCACTGTGTACATACATTACATTACTTATCCTGTACTGATCCTGAGTTACATCCTGTATTACACTCCAGAGCTGCGCTCACCCTTCTGCTGGTGCAATCACTGTGTACATACATTACATTACTTATCCTGTACTGATCCTGAGTTACATCCTGTATCATAATCCAGAGCTGCACTCACTATTCTGCTGGTACAGTCACTGTGTACATACATTACATTACTTATCCTGTACTGATCCTGAGTTATATCCTGTATTATACTTCAGAGCTGCACTCTCTATTCTGCTGGTACAATCACTGTGTACATACATTATATTACTTATCCTGTACTATACTCCAGAGCTGCACTCTCTATTCTGCTGGTACAGTCACTGTGTACATACATTACATTACTTATCCTGTATTGATCCTGAGTTACATCCTGTATTATACTCCAGAGCTGCACTCACTATTCTGTTGGTGCAGTTACTGTGTACATACATTACATTACTTATCCTGTACTGATCCTGAGTTACATCTTGTATTATACTCCAGAGCTGCACTCACTATTCTGCTGGTACAGTCACTGTGTACATACATTACATTACTTATCCTGTACTGATCCTGAGTTACATCCTGTATTATACTCCAGAGCTGCACTCACTATTCTGCTGGTACAGTCACTGTGTACATACATTACATTACTTATCCTGTACTGATCCTGAGTTATATCCTGTATTGTACCCCAGAGCTGCACTCACTATTCTGCTGGTACAGTCACTGTGTACATACATTACATTACTTATCCTGTATTGATCCTGAGTTACATCCTGTATTATACTCCAGAGCTGCACTTATTCTGCAATAGTCATGCTTGTAGCCTCTAATAGCTAACCAGGCTTCTTATAATGTACAAATACTTTTTCCTACACTGTGCACTTTCTAGAAAGTTATATGCAGGCATTGACTCAACATGAATGTTGGATCTCAGCTCTGAAGTCTGCAAAATAGTGAATGCAGCAATGATCTGTAATAAGCTTGGATCTCTGGATCAGTCAACGATAAGTAATACAATGCATATACAAAGTTACACAGTTTTTAGATATTTGGTAACAAGTCCTGACCAATCTAAAGGGGTTGTGCCATTATGAACACATATCCCCTAGCCACAGGACAGGGGATAATTGTCCAATTGCTGAGGAACCAAATGCTGGGTCCCCCAGAGATCAGGAGGAAATTGGACTGAAAATCCCCCTAAGACCTCCTTGTGATTGGAGCAGCAATGTGCTTGTGTGACTAATACTCCATCCACGTCATACGCCCAGGGTGACTGCTGAGGCCCGTGAGTGTGTCACAGCGTTGGCATGGGCATGACGAGCGTCGTGCAATGTCATATCGTGGCGCTCAGGGTGCCCAAGTGACTGATAATATTCAATCACAGGCCTCAGCGGTGGCCAACGGGGGATGACTTCACCAAGGAGACCAAGAGAGCCCATACCCATGTCATGCCCATGCGAGGAGACCTAACAGAGGTGAGGGAAGGTGAATATAAATGTTTTTTATGTTTGTCATCTCCCTGGGCCTCCATCTGTTTTATATATATTGGGCCTGAGGAGATCCCTGAATATAATAATTTCACTTCTAGCTTTACCCAACTTTGTTAGACTCAAAACAGATCAAGGACCTGAGCTACCCAAACCCAAAATGAAGCGAATCTTGGAATGTTCGCCCATTGTGACTATTAATTAGTCTCAGCGGTCATGTGAGTCTCCCCTGCCGCCCCAGAATTTGCAACAATTCCTGGTCAACCCCTTTGTCGACCATGAGGACAACGTCCCAAAATTGGTCCCGGATACAATCTACATTTTCTACTCCAGATCCGTTCCAAAAAGTGGCACCAATTTCAGTAACTGTCCCTGGAAACTTTATATAGGACTGCCAATAACCATGCTACAGTAACCCCTGTCCTATCCAGTTCTGCTACATCTATCCTCATGATCTGTATTTTACTTTGGCTCCTGTGCATTGTAGACTGTGTTTAGCTATCGCGGTGAAGCTATGCGCTGGCTGCGGCGCGGGACACAAATTCTAAATGTTTATTAAATGGCTTGTATATGGGGCTGCTGGATTTATCCCGTCAAACCATTAAGGGCTGAGGTTTGCCAGTAATGCAGAAAACCACATAGCTTTATTCTAGTGATGTATGTGGATACACATAGCTCCATGAAAACCTCTGGCCTAGATAACAGGCGGCGTGAAGATTGTTTTCATCTAGCATTGCCGAGCAGATTCTCGGTTTTATTTTAAGCCATGATACTCTGTAGCGCTGGCTGAACGATTTGTCACATGTCCAGGAGGATTAACAAAGGCATTCCAGCGCCTCTGTCCAGCTATGCTTTGTCTTAAAGGTTGTACGGTGTTGTCACTTTCAAGAGGATGCTCCTGCTAAATCTCACCTCTTGTTGACAATGATCTTCATCGGGAGATATTTCACCATCATATTTGCGCTTTGCGGTCGTGTAATATAATGTAAATAATTGTCACTTTCCTATTCATTTTCTAGAAGTTTTAGTTATAAAACAGTGTTTCATAAATGAATAGTCCAGGGGAATATAAGAAACCTTGTAATATGTCTTATTAAAGAAATCTGTTTCCTTCTCCGTTTATTAGGCTGATATACATTTTACATAGTAGTCTATGGAGAGGGGAGGAGGAGGAGGCTGCAAGAAAGCATTTAAATTACTGCCACTCTCTACTACATTGTGAGTCAGGGAGCTTTTCTGACATTGCTGAATCTTCAAAGAATGGGGTAATATATCAATTAACTCCCCCTCCCCTCAACATAGAGTTCTGTGCGTGAGCGGGATATGGTAAGGGGTCCTTGGTACAGATCTCCTTTGTAGCATATATTACTTATTTTCACCTGTATTATTTTATAATGGGAGGTTCTCTTTAACCAGTTCTGGACTGCCCATAGACTAAATACATCAGGGCCTAACACTGGTCCTGCAAGAACCATATACAGTACAGACCAAAAGTTTGGACACACCTTCTCATTCAGAGTTTTCTGTATTTTCATGACTATAAAAATTGTAGATTCACACTGAAGGCATCAAAACTATGAGGTAACACATGTGGAATTATATACTTAACAAAAAAGTGTGAAACAACTGAAAATCTGTCTTATATTCTCGGTTCTTGAAAGTAGCCACCTTTTGCTTTGATTCCTGCTTTGCACACTCTTGGCATTCTCTTGATGAGCTTCAAGAGGTAGCCACCGGAAATGGTTTTCACTTCACAGGTGTGCCCTGTCAGGTTTAATAAGTGGGATTTCTTGCCTTATAAATGGGGTTGGGACCATCAGTTGTGTTGTGGAGAAGTCAGGTGGATACACAGCTGATAGTCCTACTGAATAGACTGTTAGAATTTGTATTATGGCAAGAAAAAAGCAGCTAAGTAAAGAAAAACGAGTGGCCACCATTACTTTAAGAAATGAAGGTCAGTCAGTCTGAAAAATTGGGAAAACTTTGAAAGTGTCCCCAAGTGCAGTTGCAAAAACCATCAAGCGCTACAAAGAAACTGGCTCACATGAGGACCGCCCCAGGAAAGGAAGACCAAGAGTCTCCTCTGCTGCAGAGGATAAGTTCATCCAAGTCACCAGCCTCAGAAATCGCAGGTTAACAGCAGCTCAGATTAGAGACCAGGTCAATGCCACACAGAGTTCTAGCAGCAGACACATCTCTACAACAACTGGTAAGAGGAGACTTTGTGCAGCCGCAGGCCTTCATGGTAAAATAGCTGCTAGAAAACCACTGCTAAGGACAGGCAACAAGCAGAAGAGACTTGTTTGGGCTAAAGAACACAAGGAATGGACATTAGACCAGTGGAAATCTGTGATTTGGTCTGATGAGTCCAAATTTGAGATCTTTGGTTCCAAACACTGTGTCTTTGTGCAAAGCAGAAAAGGTGAAGGGATGGGCTCTACATGCCTGGTTCCCACTGTGAAACATGGAGGAGGAGGTGTGATGGTGTGGGGGGGGCTTTGCTGGTGACACAGTTGGGGATTCATTCAAAATTGAAAGCATACTGAACCAGCATGGCTACCATAGCATCTTGCAGTGGCATGCTATTCCATCCGGTTTGTGTTTAGTTGGACCATCATTTATTTTTCTACAGGACAATGACCCCAAATACTTCCAGGCTGTGTAAGGGCTATTCGACCAAGAAGGAGAATGATGGGGTGCTACGCCAGATGACCTGGCCTCCACAGTCACCAGACCTGAACCCAATCGAGATGGTTTGGGGTGAGCTGGACCGCAGAGTGAGGGCAAAAGGGCCAACAAGTGCTAAGCATCTCTGGGAACTCCTTCAAGACTGTTAGAAGACCATTTCAGGTGACTACCTCTTGAAACTCATCAAGAGAATGCCAAGAGCGTGCAAAGCAGTAATCAAAGCAAAAGCTGGCTACTTTGGAGAACCGAGAATATAAGACAGATTTTCAGTTGTGGTCACACTTTTTTGTTAAGTATATAATTCCACATGTGTTACTTCATAGTTTTGATGCCTTCAGTGTGAATCTACAATTTTCATAGTCATGAAAAAGTCACAGAAAACTCTGAATGAGAAGGTGCGTCCAAACTTTTGGTCTGTACTGTATATATATATATATATATATATATATATATATATATATAT
Source organism: Leptodactylus fuscus (assembly GCF_031893055.1). Taxonomy (NCBI): domain Eukaryota; kingdom Metazoa; phylum Chordata; class Amphibia; order Anura; family Leptodactylidae; genus Leptodactylus; species Leptodactylus fuscus. The sequence continues at coordinate 332,977,622 of NC_134265.1, forward strand.
ATATATATATATATACAGTCTTGCAAAGGTTAGCCTCCTGCATGGAACATGGAAAAACTAAAACATAAAAATAAAGCCCATCCTACTCTACAGTGTACAGTTCTAACCCGCGGAGCACCGTAAACTCGTTGACAGGCGAAGACATCTACCGATCTCCTTTTTTGGTTGCATGCTTGCGGTTAAGATGACCCTTTTGCCAAAGTTTTTGCATTGCTTCCAAATACCCCCAGTGGGTATCCCTATGGGGAAGCTCAGGGCGATGCAGTCAACTATACTGATATTTATTTGGCTCTCCAGAAGACATAAGATTCCCAAATCTTAGCTAACAAGTCATCTGGTGGGTTGGCTGTTCCAGACATTCTTATATATTATGGGTCAGCTCATCTCTGATATGTCCCTTCCTGGACATCATTACGGTTATATAATAATTGGACAGAGATAGAAAAGCTATGGTTAGCCCCAATACATCCTAACTCACTTGCGTCCATCACCAAAACAATCCTTATTGGGTCCCATGTGGTTCCAGAGAGAGGTCTGTTTGTACTGCAGGCAGCGTTTCTCCCTGACCTCACACTATATGTCCCTAACACCCTTGTTCCTAGAGGGTGTACGCTCCAATATCATGAGAAGAAGAGGTAACAGAAGGTAAGTATACATGTTTTATTATTGTCACCCCCCCTGGGCTTCCAGCTATTATACTCTGGGGTGTGAAGAGACCCCAAGTTATAATAATTTACCATTGGTGGCCATTTTAGTTAACTGAGAACAACTTGGAATATTTGGATTGGTACAAGTTGATTCTCCCATCTGTAGTAGCCACTGACCATTGGGGCACAGTAAATATGTATTCCACAGCTATGGTTTCAGACCTCCTGGACCTTGATCATGACCTGATGTCTGGTGATGAAGGCACATGGTCTGGTAGTATCATCCAGTGATTCCACCATATGCCTCTACCACTAGATATCAGTCTATGGTCAAGATCCAAAATGTTTGTTCACATCTGTGTCCATTGTCAGAGGATCAGAACAACGGCTACACAGACTGCTAAAAGAGTGGACACCAACTGTGACCAACAGACCCCATTGACTATAATGGCACCTGTTGGGTATCCACTATTTTAACCTAAAATATTCAGACTCATAGCACTTTTTTGCCCAACGAATTTCGATGCCACCTTGACGGAGACTCCGACAAGCCTCAGCTGTGAGATACATATTTCCGTGTCAGTCTGACTTTAATTCATTGAGGTAAGTACCTGAATATCATATGTAAAATTTCATGGCTCGGCTTCATAGGTGTGGCAGGTATTTGTACAAGCTTCTTAAAATGCAAATTCCCCTACTTGTGAGATACATCTGTCACCAGCATAAGGAGCTTGTCAGTCCCAAAAAACAATGGGAAATCTGTGTATGAAAATGCATCCAGCTAGAAAAACAATTAGACTTTGTATAATTAGTTTCCTACCAGTCTGCGACTAAACAATTACTTACTTTGGCAGCGTATCCGGCACGTAACCTGCTCCGAGAGGTTCAATGTATATTATGAAGGTCATTATTTAGGACAAACTCTACTAAATCTATCTTATACAATATAATAGGGGACACTACTCTCATCCTAGGTTCACACTAGCATTTGGATTTCTGGAAACCCTATACTCTAAAAAGTGGTTACCCACGGAAGCCTGCGGACCCCATAGATTATAATGGGATCCATCGGGTTTCCCCTTGGATTCTGCCCAAAATTGACATGCTCCATATTTTGAGTTTTATACTTTGGGTATTTTTGGATGTTGGAGGCGCCTATTGTGCTCATGTTTATTTATATTATTTGTGATCTAGTGACTTAGAATCTGATAAATTTGCCCACTTGCCTGTTCCTGCCTGACCAAACACCTGACGTTAGCTTAGTTACCATCAGACATCAAAAATAATTGCTCAGAAATGCAGCAACCTGGCGGAGGGGGATCAGAGAGTGCGGAATACGGCAACACGGGCTGTGCTGCGTCATAGGTCTCGTATGCTACTCACACACTCCGAATCCTCCACCAGGCTGTGCAGTAAACAGGGAGGCCTGCGCTTCTTGTCTTTCTCTGGGGCACTCCTTGTAGGAGAGGGGACCTCTCGATACTGAGCCGTGTGGATGTTGTTCATGAGATGCCCTGATGGTGATGCAGGCGACGACTAAGGAGACCAGGCAGTTGTAGGGGTAAACCAAATAACTTTTATTGAACGCCAATTGCAGGACGGTTACATCATACAGTTCAGTACACAAAGTCCAAGACTTTTAAAGAGTTTAGCAATGGTAATATAGACACTGCAGTACTTGTACTGTTCTCCTCTCCTCCTCTCATACCACTCCCTAACTCAACAGATAGGGGACTGTAAGGGGCTTTGGGTCCTGAGCCTCCAAGGTACCTCTGTAGCTCCTAATGGCACAGACAACAAGGTGATATGGGACATTATACTGTGTGGAGGGGCCACTATGAGACATTATACTGTGTGGACGGTCATTATGGGACATTATACTGTGAGGAGGGGTCACTATGGGACATTATACTATGTGGAGGGTCACTATGGGACATTATACTGTGAGGAGGGGTCACTATGGGATATTATACTATGTGGAGGGTCACTATGGGACATTATACTGTGTGGAGGGGCCACTATGGGACATTATACTGTATGGAGGGGCCACTATGGGACATAATACTGTGTGGAGGGGCCACTATGGGACATTATAATGTGTGGAGGGGCCAATATGGGACATTATACTGTGTGGGTGGACCACTATGGGACATTATACTGTGAGGAGGGGCCACTATGGGACGTAAAACTGTCTGGAGGGGCCACTATGGGACATTATAATGTGTGGAGGGGCCAATATGGGACATTATACTGTGTGGGTGGACCACTATGGGACATTATACTGTGTGGAGGGGCCACTATGGGACATTATACTGTGAGGAGGGGCCACTATGGGACATTATACTGTGTGGAGGAGCCACTATGGGACATTATACTGTGTGGAGGAGCCACTATGGGACATTATACTGTGTGGAGGGGCCACTATGGGACATTATACTGTGTGAGTGGACCACTATGGGACATTATACTGTGAGGAGGGGCCACTATGGGACATTATACTGTGTGGAGGGTCACTATGGGACATTATACTGTGAGGAGGAGCCACTATGGGACATTATACTGTGTAGGTGGACCACTATGGGACATTATACTGTGAGGAGGGGCCACTATGGGACATTATACTGTGTGGAGGGGCCACTATGGGACATTATACTGTGTGGAGGGGCCACTATGGGACATTATACTGTGTGGGTGGATCACTATGGAACATTATACTGTGAGAAGGGGCCACTATGGGACATTATACTGTGTGGAGGGGCCGCTATGGGACATTATACCATTATACTGTATATAGCTATTATACTCTGTGGTCTGAAGAGTATAACCACTGATCATAGGTTTGGAGGGGCTTAAGGTACAGAGACTCTATTTTTGCAACTTTTTGAGTCCCCTTTTTTATCTTCCTTCATACAGTCCTGGACCTCACAGTTATAATTGCCGTTGTATTGTATTTTAGTGGGAACCTTCTTACCTGCCTGGTTCCTATCAGTAAGTATTTATTTTATGGCTGACATGTTTACTTGTCTTAACTGTTTGCTGAAGAAATCTGTCACAGACGACGCACAGCGGGAAGACGTTTGGGACATTGCCAGGAGTTCTGACTGTAACATTGCCCAAGGAATAACATTTACAATTATTTTATGATCATTGCTAGGAGAATAGTCCCACTTGGCGTAGGCCGCAACCAGTAGCATTAACTTGCCGAATACCTCCCCCATTACTAATGCTCCGCAGCTCTGACCTCTTATTGTTTGTAAATCCTGGTAATCCTGGATATGACATAAAGATTGTTGGGATTGTCCCAGCAAAACCTGGACTGTCCACAAGTATGATAATCTACGTAAAAAGTGTACTGGGCTTGTAAATACTTATTTATCAAACATGTCAAAAAGAAAAAAAATACCTTTTTCTTTCAAATCAACCAATCCATGGTGGAGATGTGATGATATTATCTACACCAGATGTACAGTGCTTGGTGTAAAGACTGTACTAACTGTATAATATTCAAAGAAATTACCATGCAGACCCTGAACAAGTAGGGAATGTCTGGAGATTTCATTTCTGAAGCCTGGAGCATTGTGAAAGCTCAGGATCAGTAATGTAATGTATGCACACAGTGACTGCACCAGCAGAATAGTGAGCACAGCTCTGGGGTATAATACAGGATGTAACTCAGGATCAGTACAGGATAAGTAATGTAATGTATGTACACAGTGACTGCACCAGCAGAATAGTGAGTGCAGCTCTGGAGTATAATACAGGATGTAACTCAGGATCAGTACAGGATAAGTAATGTAATGTATGTACACAGTGACTGCACCAGCAGAATAGTGAGCGCAGCTCTGGAATATAATACAGGGTGTAACTCAGGATCAGTACAGGATAAGTAATGTAATGTATGTACACAGTGACTGCACCAGCAGAATAGTGAGCACAGCTCTGGAGTATAATATAGGATGTAACTCAGGATCAGTACAGGATAAGTAATGTAATGTATGTACACAGTGACTGCACCAGCAGAATAGTGAGCACAGCTCTGGGGTATAATACAGGATGTAACTCAGGATCAGTAATGTAATGTATGTACACAGTGACTGCACCTGCAGAATAGTGAGCGCAGCTCTGGAGTATGATACAGGATATAACTCAGGATCAGTACAGGATAAGAAATGTAATGTATGTACACAGTGACTGCACCAGCAGAATAGTGAGTGCAGCTCTGGAGTATAATATAGGATGTAACTCAGGATCAGTACAGGATAAGTAATGTAATGTATGTACACAGTGACTGTACCAGCAGAATAGTGAGCACAGCTCTGGAGTATACTACAGGATGTAACTCAGGATCAGTACAGGATAAGTAATGTAATGTATGTACACAGTGACTGTACCAGCAGAATAGTGAGCACAGCTCTGGAGTATAATACAGGATGTAACTCAGGATCAGTACAGGATAAGTAATGTAATGTATGTACACAGTGACTGTACCAGCAGAATAGTGAGCGCAGCTCTGGAGTATAATACAGGATGTAACTCAGGATCAGTATAGGATAAGTAATGTATGTATGTACACAGTGACTGCACCAGCAGAATAGTGAGTGCAGCTCTGGAGTATAATACAGGATGTAACTCAGGATCAGTACAGGATAAGTAATGTAATGTATGTACACAGTGACTGTACCAGCAGAATAGTGAGCACAGCTCTGGAGTATAATACAGGATGTAACTCAGGATCAGTACAGGATAAGTAATGTAATGTATGTACACAGTGACTGTACCAGCAGAATAGTGAGCGCAGCTCTGGAGTATAATATAGGATGTAACTCAGGATCAGTACAGGATAAGTAATGTAATGTATGTACACAGTGACTGTACCAGCAGAATAGTGAGCGCAGCTCTGGAGTATAATACAGGATGTAACTCAGGATCAGTACAGGATAAGTAATGTATGTATGTACACAGTGACTGCACCAGCAGAATAGTGAGTGCAGCTCTGGAGTATAATACAGGATGTAACTCAGGATCAGTACAGGATAAGTAATGTAATGTATGTACACAGTGACTGTACCAGCAGAATAGTGAGCACAGCTCTGGAGTATACTACAGGATGTAACTCAGGATCAGTACAGGATAAGTAATGTAATGTATGTACACAGTGACTGTACCAGCAGAATAGTGAGCGCAGCTCTGGAGTATAATACAGGATGTAACTCAGGATCAGTACAGGATAAGTAATGTAATGTATGTACACAGTGACTGTACCAGCAGAATAGTGAGCGCAGCTCTGGAGTATAATACAGGATGTAACTCAGGATCAGTACAGGATAAGTAATGTAATGTATGTACACAGTGACTGTACCAGCAGAATAGTGAGCGCAGCTCTGGAGTATAATACAGGATGTAACTCAGGATCAGTACAGGATAAGTAATGTATGTATGTACACAGTGACTGTACCAGCAGAATAGTGAGTGCAGCTCTGGAGTATAATACAGGATAACAGATTGCAGCTGGGGATCAGTACAGGATGAGTAATACAATGTGTACAAACTTACTCAACTCTTTATGTGGATTAATTCTATATGTAAAGTGTAAATGGTTTTAGAAGATGGACAAACACTTTAGGGTCAGCAGAAGCCATATATTGCTTATTATGAAGGACTTACAGCTCTGCATGGGATATTAGTAGTTTTCAGACGAGAAGTCTCAGTAACAAATTCCCTGACAAAAGCTTGTACTTGATTTAATTGTGAACAGAGTCTGACAACTTTCATGATGATCTATGAGCGGGAGCACTCAGCTTGTAATTGTAATAAGAGTTATAGAGCCGCGGATGGTGAAGGCCGGTTTAATTCATCTTGATTCTACCCCTTTAGTAAACCTAGCATAACTTTATGTGTGAGGCTGAAGAAATTAGACTTGACCTTGAAACATGGGAAAACTTTCAGACGCAGAACTTTTTCTATGGCTGTTTATAGCCGCCTTTCACTATAGATTGCATCTCTGGGGTTCAGTAAAACGCAGCGGTGACACTGCGAGAAGTGGAACATAAAGGAGAGATAAAAGGCGATCATTACCTGTGATCAGGAGGTGATTTAGTGCGTTCTGAGACATTGTATCAGGATTTTATGGCGCTCCCAGATGAAAAGCTTCTGCCGGAATAAATGTAAAACTAAACAAGGTTTTGTAAAGCAACAAAATTCTGCACCCTTAGGTCAAATGGCTATAAACTTTTTCAGTAAACAGAAATTCTGCAAAATCTATATTGGATTTGGAGAAGAAAGATTGGGGGATCCAATTAGAATAGGGATGTCAGATAGAGACAGCAACCTCTACTGTATAAGAGTCTCCTTGGTTCACTCTATGGGGAAGGGGCAAACTATTTTTTTTTTTGGGGGGGGGGAGGGGGTGGGGGTACAGACACTCTTCAACTCTTAGGAGGCCAAAGTGGAGAAGTCACTGGACCTTTGCCTGCAGGAACCTTGTAGATGGGCATAAATCTCACTAGCTGCAAGATGGAAGCATGATCAGAGCACAAAGCAGGGGCAGGGCAGAAGGCGGAGCACAGTCTACCCTATGCCCTGCCCATGCTTTATTCTCTGAGCCCTTCTTCCTGGTGAGATCTATTTCCTCCCACAAGAGAGTGATTGCCACAAAATGGAGGGTCCAAAATGGAGGAGACTTTTGGATGGAAACAGATATCATCAGCTACTACAGGGAGCTGGGATCATATCATAAAGCACAATATGGACCTTCAGTGGGGTCATGTAATGTGTAATGGGTCCAGATCAAGTTTTTGCCCAAGGGAGGTTCAGAAAAAAACACCATTCCTCGCCTCTTCGGGGCTCCACCATGGTATCCGGTCTTTCCTACTGGCATGTTCCAGCTTCTTAGGTGATGTTAGAAGTTCCAGATCACTACTGAGGCCTGTGGTTGGGCCCAAGCAGTCACATGAAGGGCTTTTGCTTATTATATTTCCAAGAGACCCCAGAGAATAATAATAGCAAGCTTGGTCTAAACCAAAACTTGGGGGCCAAATTCACAAATATTTATAAAATGAATCTTGCTTGGTTCGCCCATCATTAGTTCTAACCATTCCTGGCAGTGTTGCTTATACAGATTCAGAAATTACCCTGGTGGGGGATCCTTGTGGTTGCCAGTAGGAAGAATAAGGGAAGAGGGCTGATTTTACCAGCCCCCCCATGTCCAGTCTTTCCCACTGTACATCAGTCAGAAGCTCAATGACCACTTTAAAAACAATTTCCAAAAACATTTCAATGAAATACATATGTAGCACAGATTGCATTACAGAAGATGGAGACATAAAACATTTGCCTTTCCAGTGGATTAAACAAAACTGTAGATTTATTTTTATTGGACACATTTCTTCCCAAAGGTCAGGTTCTTTCGAAGATTTCGAGGGGTTATTTGTTACGGGTAAGATGATCCTGACGTGAGACGGAAACCATGGAGAAAGAAGAAAGATATCGAGATACTCCAAGAATTGTCTGCACTCATGATTTCATAGAACAGCTCGGCTTTTAAGATCAATTCATTACCCTTTATGTAAAAGTAAAGACTACTGCAATGCATCATGGAGGCAAAGGTCGGCCACCGCTCAAGTGGGTGATATAAACATTTTGCTAATGGGCCAGAGGGAAGGGAGACTTGTTAGAAGAGGGAAGCAGATAAATGAGACATGGCTCTTTTATCTACAACACTTATGTCTGAACAAAGCCTCGTGTTCCAAAGCGGAGCGGACACATGTTTTGAAACAACTTTTTATTTTTTTTATAGATAAAATTTTATTCGAAGGTGTTACATGATTTTACTAGACAAGAATTTTCCAAGATTTTCGAGTAAATTAGTTAGGATTGTAGAAAACAGTTCTAAGAAATAGTGCGTGATGTATGTGAGGGACACGAGGCTACGAGGGCTACATTTACGGAATATGTTTGTATTACTTTAATATTATTCTTCGTGTTCTTGGACATAAATTCTGGAAAATATAAAGATAATGGCAGGATAAACCAGAGTCGGAATTGGAGACCTGGAGTAGGAATTTCAATTATATTATAGAATTATTAATATTCTATGATTAGATATACAGTTTTTTACATAGTTACTGTAATTAGTTATACAGTTTGTTACAAAGTTACTTTCGCAGGGATGCAATCATTGGCTTTTTAATGATTTTGAGGATTTTTATTGCTTCTGCTCGTCCATGGATGTTGGAGTTGGATTAGGATTAGGAGTCGGAGTCGGAATTGGATAAAAAATGAAAAGGAATAAAGCAAAACTAAAAATCTTTTTGGATTCCATGAGGCATCTATTTTGTCCTCCTCTCTGTTTACCTCTCTCAATGCTGTTGCATTAGGTTTTATTTCTTGGTCTGCAGTGGAGAACACATAGTTCAGGTTCCTTGCCTCCAGCCCATAAGGGTCAGTGGTTGTTTTCCTTGTCCATGATCCTTGGTACAGTTTTCATACCTTACAATTTGCTAACAGCTTTGTTTGCAGCTCCTGAACAGGGAGTCTTGAACAGATTCTTGACTCTCAAAAGGAAATAAAATAGAATGGTCAGGTCTGGGCTCTGACTTATCCAAGGAACCTATATGGTTCATATGGTTCATATGCCTCATGGTTTGTCAGCATGTTCTATCTTCTTAAATAAAGTAAGTAAAAATAGCAATGTCCATGCACTAAGTTCACTTTGGAAACTGTCATCCCAAGGTGAACTTAGCTTGGAGCTTCGTATCTATATATGCTACTGGTAGTAAACTAAAGCATATTAAGATTTCTACATTTGCCTCCAGATACATTTCTCAGGTTTCTAGTACTTGATTCATTGGCCCATTACAAAATGAGCAGGAAGGAGTATAATGTTGTTGGTTTGGGTATATAAGCAGGTCTACAAGAGATTTGAACTCTAAGTCATACTAAGGCTATATTCAAACGACCAGGTTTCTTGGCCGTATGGTGTCAGTGATCCATAACAAAAAAGACATGTTTTGTTTTTCACGGGTCGGCTCAGATGGGTCTATGAAAAAATAATGGATCCGACACAGAATGCAAATTGATTGTGATGAACGTGGCCAAGAGTCAAAACTTTGGTTTGAATGGAACTACCAGATTTGGCTTAGCAATACATTTGGAAGTAGAAACTAAAGAAACCTAAAGGAGTTAGAGCTCCTTATCCTTAACCCTGGTATAGGCGGTCCTTAGGATGCTATCCATGGTGAGGTCTGTGTTAACAACAGCTGGAGGGTAGATGGACTGTAGCCACCAAATTATGGGGATAACGTCTATCCTTAGGGAGAGACCACCTTCTCAGGTGTGTGGAGACTTATACAGCCATGTAGCCACCAAGTCACGGTACCAAGGCAGCAGGCAGGAGTTGCTGTTGGACATAGCACAGCTCAAGGCAAGTGGAGGTTGGTCATAAGCGGTAGGTGGCAAAAGATGTATTCAAGTGACAAGCCAGGTTGAAGTGAAATCTGCATATTTCAGGAGCCACAAAGACCTTATTTCTCTGCCATTGAGAAATGGGGAATGGTCCTTAAAAATCAAGGTGAACTTAGCATTTGCTGAAGTTGGGGAGACTGGCACATACTACATTTATTAGGAACTGGAGAGGGAGCGTGGCTATGGAGAGTAGGACAATGGCTACCAGATAAGTGGACTAGATAATCATTGTAGGATCTGGATGGAAATGGTCAAACCTGTCTGGAAAATGGCAGGAAGAAAGAAAAACAGTCACAGTAACATTTGCTATGTGTCCTAGAGGTCAACGTGTCCATGTGTACTACGCCATTCTTTAAGACTTTGAACCTCTATGTACAGTACACTCAACAATACAAACACCACTTTGCTGTTCCGAAACTCATGTCACCTAAAATAGAAGATGTTTTACATATCACATTACAATACTGCAAAATAATAAATGATGGTCCACTTATAAGTTATGGATATGCCAAACCCTGAATTACACCGTACAACAAGACTATAATCATTGACCAAGTGAGGCTCTTATTAAAGAACCACATCTCAGCGCAGAACATACGCCCACCACTATATTGTCCAGGAGTAGACTATGTACTGGTGACCATAAATATGCCAGGTCCACTGCCCTGCCAAGATTAATTACTTGTTATAATGGAAGTTCTAGGTAGAACTGATTAATGTCTTCATTCGTCTACTGATGCTCAATTACTCTTCATGGTTGGCTAGAATTGTGAAGTTGTACTTATCCTGATAAGCATGGCGCCCTTATGATATATACCGTGACCACACATAGTGCAAGACACAATGGAGTCTGCAAACAAGTCTACTTTATTGTCATGGAGCAAAATGTCCTTGGCTGAAAACAATGCAAATGGGTCTACACTTCAGATGGGGCTTCCATAGTTATCTGTAATGGCAGGACATAAGACTTTTGGCCAGACGTATTTGAAGACTTAAGTGGTATAATCCTCATTAATTATCTTCTAAGAAAAGAGGGATTTGTAGGCTGAACCAGTTTGCCTTGAGTAAAAGTTTCATGTATGATCCCGTAGCATAAAATGAAGACAACTGATGGCCTTCAGCTCTTTAATCTAATGTATATCCAGTATCAAGTTATCCTACATGTGGAGCTAAATGTTGGACCATAGAAGATGATGTCAGGCATAAAACTGGTTTGGAAGGACAAATTAGATCTCCTCCAAATGGAAGTATATGATTTCTAGTGGCACTTATTTGAGGTAGCTGTTGTATAAATCAAGGTCGGATCCTTAACCGAGCCTTGCAACATGATAAGAAGTTATTAGCCAAACCAGAAACATAAGATTGCTTGAAGGTCTGACATTGACTTGAAGGATAGTTATCTCCATTGGGTGGCTATAGAGAGACAGTTTTCTTCCTTCTAGACAAGAGCTTATTTGCATTTTGTATCCAATGGAGTACTGCCTGTAAGGTTGTAACTAAGAAAAGTATTTGCAAAAAAATTCTCCTTGGAGGGGAAAGGAAAACTTCCTCTAGCGCCACCCTTTGGATGATAGCTCCCTATAGATCAATGTCTAGTTTTCTAATAATATATTGATGTGATTTGAGATGAAGTAGTTAATTCTCGGAGCCTTAATAGTATTGCGCAGTAATGCTACAGACACTGCAGCAATGCCTGCAACATTACTTCTGGCTGCATTACATAGTCATGGTGTGGGCCCAGCTGCTGGTCAGGAGATACTCTGAATCCTTTGGATTAACCTGTTGGATGCCGTGATCAATGGTAATCATATCATCCAGGGGGTCCGGGGACAAGATCGCCTCTCCCCCCGCCACCCCTCAGTCCCACGTGTTAAGATGGGGGGGTCTAAGGGTTTGTCTTGGCAGCCAGAAGGCCGGCCCATCCACAGTGTTTTTCCATATCATTTGAAACAACATTAACATATTTAGAAATTGATGGGAGCACATCTCAAAAAAGTTAGGACAGAGTTTAAAAAGGCTCAAAAAGTAAGTTGTACTAATGAAAAACATTAGTCACAAGTCACATGACTATGTATGAAAAGAGCATGTTAGAGGGGCAGAGTCTCTCAGAAGCAAAGATGGTCAGAAGATCACCAATCTGTGAAAACTTGTGTCTAACAATTGTGGGATTATTTCAGAAATATATTCCTCAATATAAAACTGCAGACTTTCACTCTCTCACCATCAGCACATAATATCAACATAGAATCTGCAGAAATCCGTGTGAACAAGGCTGATGATCAATATTGGGTGCTTGTGATCTACGTCCCCAGACAGCACTGCATTAATGAAAGGCATGAATCGGTAATTCAGATTATTGCATGGGCTCAGGAATACTTCTAAAAATGATTGTCTGTGAACACAGTTCGCTGTGCAATCCACAAATGCAAGTTAAAGCTGTATCATGTAAAGAAGAAGCCATGTATCAACATAATCCAGAAGTGTTGCTGTCTTCTCTGGGTCAAAACTAATTTAAAATAGACTGAAACAAAATGGAAAACTGTTCTGTGGTCAAATGTATCAAACAGTTTTTTATGGAGACCACGGATGCCATATCCTGCGGACTCAAGAGGAGAGGGACCATCCCGCTTGTTATCAGAGCATAGTTCACCAGTCTGCATCTCTGATGGTATGGGGGTGCATTAGTGCTTATGGTACTATAATTACTGAGCAATACATAGACGTTTTAAAAAAACATACGCTTCCATCCTGATTACGTCACTTTCAGGGAAGGCCTTGGATAGTTCAGCAAGACAATGGAAAACCACATGCTGAACCATCACAACAGCATGGCTTCACAGAAGAGTCTGGGTGCTGAACTGACCACCAGCAGGCCAGACTTTTACCAATAGAAAACATTATAAAACAATAAAATCTTGGAAAGCGGACCCAGGAATATTCAACAACTAGAATCCTACATCAGACAAGAATGGGACAACATTCCGCTCCCAAAACTCCAGCAATCGGTCTCCTCACTTCCCAGACATTTACAGTTTAGAAGAGGGGACACAATGGCAGACATGGTCCTTTAGAAGTATTGTTGCCATCAATTTCTAAATGAGTTCTATGTTCTATTGTATAACTTTCACCTTCTGATGTGTTCTATGTTCTATTGTGCAGCTTTCACCTTCTGATGTGTTCTATGTTCTATTGTGCAGCTTTCACCTTCTGATGTGTTCTATGTTCTATTGTGCAGCTTTCACCTTCTGATGTGTTCTATGTTATTTTGTGTAACTTTCACTTTCTGATGTGCTCTACGTTCTGTTGTGTAACTTTCACCTTCCGATGTGCTCTATATTCTATTGTGTAATTTTAACCTTCTGATATGTTGTATGTTCTATTGTGTAAGTTTCACCTTCTGATGTGATCTATGTTCTATTGTGTACCTTTCACCTTCTGATGTGTTCTATGTTCTATTGAGTAACATTCACCTCCTGATAAGTTCTGTGATCTATTGTATAACTTTCACCTTCTATGTGATCTCTGTTCTATTGTATAACTTTCATCTTCTTATATGTGTTCTTTGTTCTATAGTGTAACTTTCACCTTCTATGTGATCTATGATGTATTGCTTAACCTTCACCTTCTGATTTGCGTTGTTTGTTCTATTGTGTAACTTTCACCTTCTGAAATATGTTCAATATTCTATAACAAAATCTGAATACAATATGATCATATGCGATTTCCAAATCGTTGCCTTCTTATTTTCTTTACATTTCACACAGCGTCCTAACTTTTTTGGAATTAGGGTTGTACTTTGCCTCCTCCTCCTCCCGGTCTTGACTATAAGTGTATGCTTGTTAAGGCATCATCAAAACGTTGCTATGAATCCAAGTAAGATCGGTATTGACTCTCTTGATCATATGGTTATGTAGGACAAAAAACTGGATTCATTTCTACAACAATAGTTGCAAATTATGGCAAGAAAAAAATACAATAAGCGAAAATTTTTATTTTATTTCCCTGCGAAGTTTTGTTTCTAAAAATTCTAAATTATAAAAATGCTCAAAACCTGCAACTTATCAAGATCCAATTTTAGAGACAACGTACAGATAGTGTAATTTGTTGTAACCATGGAAATATTTAGAAAGAGAGTAAAATTGGTAGATGTGCAGCAGACATCTAAGGTGATCGTGAAGAAAAATATTTTAATAGTAGAAGTAAAGCACTAAGTGAGTTAGTAAAGTTGTTGACCAAGATCTTTTCATATCTGTGAGGCCAACACATATAATGTAATTGCAAGACCAAATAATTAGCCTATTAAGTCCTGCCAGAGGCAACACCATCTATCACACCGCCGAGGCCGAGGAGAGAGGATAACTATTGACAGAACCTAATAGGTAATCGTAGCTTGTAGGGAGGAGGAGATAGGGCAGCCTTATAGATGTTGCAGTGGCTACTGACAAGAGCATTGAAGGGGTTAAATGCCCGGGACTGGCCTTATATCTGATCATAACCTCCACCAACTTCAACTCTTTAAAATAGGTGCCGCTTTCGAGTAGTACTCGATCGAGTAGGTATTCAATCGAATACTTCGGTATTCGAAATACTCGTACTCAATCAAGTACCACTCGCTGTTCGAATGTAAAAGTTCGATGCAGAACCAGCATTGATTGGCCGAATGCTATACAGTCGGCCAATCAACGCTGCTTCTTCTCCTACCTTTAGAAGTCTTCTCCGTGCAGCGTCCCCGCGGCGTCTTCCAGCTCTTCATTCACTCTGCCAGGCATCGGGCCTGGGCAGAGCCGACTGCGCCTGTCCACTTGTAGTGCGGGCATGCGCAGTCGGCTCTGCCCAGGCCCGATGCCTGGCAGAGTGAATGAAGAGTCGGAGGATACCGCGGGGACGCTGCAAGGAGAAGACTTCTCAGAGGATCCAGCCCGACCCTCACTCGTGGACTTGGTAAGTATAATTTGATCGAACGTTGCCTACCCCTGAAACGAGCATTTTCCCCCCATAGACTATAATAGGGTTCGATATTTGATTCGAGTACTCGAATATTGAGGGGCTACTCAAAACGAATATCGAACCTCGAACATTTTACTGTTCGCTCATCTCTAATCTTGATGTAGTTGGATTTTTTTTCAAGCCTCCATCGTACCTGAGGAATTAGAGTTCCAACACCCAATATGCTGAATTAGCCTCCATACTGTCAGGTGGGTGGTCCCAGGTTGCCCAACTGCCTAATTAACCTATAGGGTCCTGAACCTAACGGCACTAATTGCTCAGAAATGGTGAGGGCGAGAGAAAATATCCCAACTGCATCTGAATCAGAGGATTGGCAACTATTAAAGGATGGAGTCAGAGTTGATGAAGACGTCGAAAGGTCCTCTTTAAGACTCCAAATATGGCCAGGAATAAATACCCATTAATGTACCTTTAGTAATTGTCTTCATTGTGACCTCCGATTCAAGCAAACCATTCTGCGGTTATTGGATGAAGTTTTTGGCGTTCACCAAAGGTCACTGACCGTCAGTCTTTCATGAAAGTCTTAGGCCTCCAGCACTTGTGGCAAAATAATATTGCGGTAGAAAATAAAGGCTGGCTGCCATATTGTGTGATGCATTATTTCTTATGTGCTATAAATAAGTGTTTCATTTCCACAGCATTGAGGTGAAGAACTTGTGGAAAAGCCGTAGCGCCATCCCAGTGACATAATTCTCCGGGCCAGCTTCTTACACATCTGAAACAAAGTCATTAGTGGTTCACCACAAGAAAATACCAAGTCCACTTTAAAGCCGGTTTAGGGTTTGTGAGTTTGTTATTAGTGGATGGACTCGTTGCTTATGATTCATTCCCCTAATTACCAGGATAGGGCAGGGGGCGGCCTACAATAATCCCGCATCGGCTGTCAATCATCTACATGGCCATTATGTTTAAGAAGTGTTTCTGAATGACTGATCAGTATCACATTATTCTGTATGGAAGGAGTCAGATCCATGATGTGGAGGGGAGGAAGGACCCTAATGTGTCCCTAACGTGTCCCTAATGTGTCCCTAATGTGTCCCTAATGTGTCTCTACAGTGTCTCTAATGTGTCCCTAACGTGGAGAAATACAGATTCCTCAGTAATTCAAGAACTGCAAATATACATACATTTCTGTAAATCCGATCAGTCTATTTGACCAATTTACTTGACACTAGTCTTTGAGTAGAATAGACTATAAGTGCAGCGCAAATGTTATAAATGAGATTGTCCACTCTATCTATCTATCTCCTATCTATCTATCTATCTATCTATCTATCTCCTATCTATCTATCTATCTATCTCCTATCTATCTATCTATCTATCTATCTATCTATCTAATCTCCTATCTATCTATCTCCTATCTATCTATCTATCTATCTATCTATCTATCTATCTCCTATCTATCTATCTCCTATCTATCTATCTATCTATCTATCTATCTATCATCTATCTATCTATCTATCTCCTATCTATCTATCTATCTATCTATCTATCTATTTACTATCTATCTATCTATCTATCTATCTATCTATCTATCTCCTATCTATCTATCTATCTACTATCTATCTATCTATCTATCTATCTATCTATCTATCTATCTCATATCTATCTATCTATCTATCTATCTATCTATCTATCTCCTATCTATCTCCTATCTATCTATCTATCTATCTATCTATCTATCTATCTCCTATCTATCTATCTATCTATCTATCTATCTATCTATCTATCATCTATCTATCTATCTATCTCCTATCTATCTATCTATCTATCTATCTATCTATCTATCTATCTATTTACTATCTATCTATCTATCTATCTATCTATCTATCTATCTCCTATCTATCTATCTCCTATCTATCTATCTATCTATCTCATATCTATCTATCTATCTATCTATCTATCTATCTATCTATCTATCTCCTATCTATCTATCTATCTATCTATCTATCTATCTCCTATCTATCTATTTATTTATCTATCTCCTATCTATCTATCTATCTATCTATCTATCTCCTATCTATCTATCTATCTATCTATCTATCTCCTATCTATCTATCTATCTATCATCTATCTATCTATCTATCTATCTATCTCCTATCTATCTATCTATCTATCTATCTATCTATCTATCTCCTATCTATCTATCTATCTATCTATCTATCTATCTCCTATCTATCTATCTATCTATCTATCTATCTATCTATCTATCTCCTATCTATCTATCTATCTACTATCTATCTATCTATCTATCTATCTATCTCATATCTATCTATCTATCTATCTATCTCCTATCTATCTATCTATCTATCTATCTATCTATCTATCTCCTATCTATCTATCTATCTATCTATCTATCTCCTATCTATCTATCTATCTATCTATCTATCTATCTATCTATCTATCTATCTACTATCTATCTATCTATCTATCTATCTCATATCTATCTATCTATCTATCTATCTATCTCCTATCTATCTATCTATCTATCTCCTATCTATCTATCTATCTATCTATCTATCTATCTCCTATCTATCTATCTATCTATCTATCTACTATCTATCTATCTATCTATCTATCTCCTATCTATCTATCTATCTATCTATCTATCTATCTATCTCCTATCTATCTATCTATCTATCTATCTCCTATCTATCTATCTATCTATCTATCTATCTACTATCTATCTATCTATCTATCTATCTCATATCTATCTATCTATCTATCTATCTATCTATCTATCTCCTATCTATCTATCTATCTATCTATCTATCTATCTATCTATCTCCTATCTATCTATCTATCTATCTATCTATCTCCTATCTATCTATCTATCTATCTATCTATCTATCTATCTACTATCTATCTATCTATCTATCTATCTATCTCATATCTATCTATCTATCTATCTATCTCCTATCTATCTATCTATCTATCTATCTCCTATCTATCTATCTATCTATCTATCTATCTATCTATTTATCTATCTCCTATCTATCTATCTATCTATCTATCTCCTATCTATCTATCTATCTATCTATCTATCTCCTATCTATCTATCTATCTATCTATCTATCTATCTATCTATCATCTATCTATCTATCTATCTATCTATCTATCTCCTATCTATCTATCTATTTATCTATCTCCTATCTATCTATCTATCATCTATCTATCTATCTATCTATCTATCTATCTATCTATCTATCTATCCCGTGTGAACATGCCTACAATGTCTATATACAATAGCGCCATATCACTACAATAAATTCAGTTTATCTTCATTGACCTATGTCCTATGTTCTATGTCCTACTGATAGATGGATTAATGAAGGGAATCGCACTGACAAAGATGGACATGCTCTTATTTTCCCACAACTTAGTTTTTCACACGAGGCGGAGCGTGTGGTGTTTGCATTGGATAAACTGTATGTCACACATCAGCGAGTTACTTTTTCAGGAGAAAACAAGCGGCTAAGCCTCAGAGCCACGTAGCTATCCTACAGGACGTAGTCACACACACCACTGAATGGCTCATGTCACTTCTATTCACTTCTTCGTTATTTTTGGGTGGCGCTGGGACAAGTTTTCACTTTCTCTAGCGCTGTTTTGGGATACTTAGAACTTGTTCAATTTTATCTTTTTTTTAAGTTGTAAAAAAGCAGCAGTAATCCTATTGTTTCACTGGAATGTTTGCATTGTTCACCATGGGTTTCGAATAATGTGTCAATTGTTGGCTAGGGAGGTGCTGATGGCCCTACAGAAGAAGCCCTCTCCCTCTGAGAGACCATTTCAGTACTGAGACCACCATTGGCTATGGTATTTGTGGGGTTAACCCTGTATGGGGTTAACCTGTCGGTTCTCTTGACATGCCTGCCTTAGTAAATATTTGTATTCCCCATGAAATAGCAATTTCTCACTTCTGTGTTGTGTCGTTCCTCTGTCATTCCTCCTAAATATGCATGACTACATTGTAACCCGGACGTTTCCGGCAGGGGAGTGTCCCTAAATAATCTGACTCTCTCCAATCAGAGATGACCGTATCAGACACACCCCTTAGACAAAGAGACTGGTAACACCCAGGTGTCAATTTACTGATAACGTCTCTGTTTGGAGCAGAGTCCAACATAAATCCCATATACAAAAGCCCTGCAAGTCCCGCAACAGTTCAGGAGATGTATTGTAGGGGGACACGCTACAGATTTATGAGAAAATAGGCTTTATGGGAAATACAAGTGTTTACTTTAAAAACAAAGGGTTATCAGGTCTTGTTCTGGTAACCCACTCCCCACATGGGGAATCGGGGGTTAAGTCTTCCTCTTCTCTGGACAAGGACCAAATGGTGTTCAGATGATGTCTGCAGGAATTGCACTGCAGCATGTTCTCCAATGGAGTCCAATCTGCAATACCAGACAATGTGGAAGCCTATTGAGACCTCATGCACACGGGGAAAGCCAGACTGAAGAATCCCATCCATACATCTGTTGGATTTCCTGACCTCAACCCAGTCAGGAGTCGGGACTCCTTGCATCATAGAGATCTATTGTCTCCAGACTTGGTAAGGGTCATGGTGCAGGATGGATTTTCCAGTTTGGATTACCCATTGTGCATGGGGTCTTATGGGTCATAAAGACTTACGATGTTTGCCCTTTCAAAAACATTACATTGGCCCATCGACGGTGTCAGTAATTGAGGCAGGGATAGATTACTATGATGCAAGGGGTCTCAGTCTCCTGAATGAGTTCGGGCATGGTTAACCAGCCAATGTGTAGACCAGTCTGGATTACCCAGTGTGTAAGGGATCTTACTAGTCAAAAAGACTTACAATATCTGCCCTTTATCCAGAAAAAAGCATCACTTGTCCTTTGATGGTGTCAGGAACTGAAGCCTACTTCCTAAATGAATGCAACTTTTTGCAAACAATTCAAGAAAATAGGAAGAAAATCTATTCCGCCATTTCCACTGACATTTCTAGTAAATCTTCAATTAACCGTCCAGCCACATGCCTATTATATGAGATTCTTTAGCAGTCCTCACATATCAGTCCCTGGCATTGATATGTATGAGAATGGGCCTTTTAGGCTGAGAAAGTGGGCATAGTTTAGCGGTGGTGTCACATTTAGTGACACAAGCCTGCTCCTTTCTGGCAGGGCATCATACCATTCATTAGGAGCGGGGCCCAATTAAAGTAAGCAATTGATTATACAATCCAATCAGGATAATTGGTTTAATGAAATGCCTTGAGTAGCTATGGGTGGACTCTCCGCAAGCGTTGGGAATGAATGGAGTACACCTCTTTAGGATTTTTTTTCTTTATGGCGTAATTAGGACTGGCTTATTCGTGCCCGGACTTTAGGTTTAAGAGTTCAAGGGGGAAGAAAAAGCAGTTAATGAAGGCTGCATGTGAAAGGCCGAAGAATAGAGAGCGGGATGATGGCAAACAAACCAGCAATGGCCATCCTTGTATACACTGTGTATGGGTATTCAGGCCCGCTATGCAATTAAGAGACTGTTTGCAAGTGTTTAAGTGACATCATCAGTTGTATTTTTGACAGCGTGGGGCGAATCCACTGAAAAAAAAAAATGCAATAAAGGAGATCCTAGTAGAAAGGAACACATTTGTCCCCAAAAAACTAATACAAGTATTAAGGCCGTTGTCTTAAAGGGGTCTCCCATCCACATAACCCTATTTAAATTTGTAGAGAATAAAAAATTTAACAGTTTTGCAAATATAAATACTTAAACATTTTGCTGAGTTTTTAAAATTTTCTCCAAATATCTTAGCAGTCTTTTGTCTTAATGGGTTGCCAATGGATGTGACATGAATGCTGGAACCTTCTATGGTCTGGGACTTGACCCAGCCATGATTTCTTTATGAACAGCCTATCTCCAAAATTCTAGTCCCCATATGTTGTGATATTTTTACTTTTAAGCTATCCAGAGCCCTCGTTTTAGCCATATTCAAGTTGGGAAGGAATTTTTTTCCTCTGATGGGGCAAATTCCATCTACCTAACACTATGTTCACACAAGAGTTCGAGCACTTCGGCCCAGATTCCGCTGGAGAGAAAAGTCCGTCAAGGAGGACCCCATGGTCCATTAGGGACGCTTTAACCATAGGGTCAATGTTGCGATTGCATCGGGCCCTATGGTAGCTGGGGCCCCCTTTGGACAGGGATACAGTCCTGCATTTGCTGTCCCACTGTCCATAGCTGCTGGTCCAGGCTGCCCCAACTCATATGCAAGTTGCAAACAACGATGAAGCAGGGAGCTGTCTGCGCCTTAGGAGCAGGAGGTGCAATGATGTCACTTATGTCAAGCCCGGAGCTTCGCAAAGACTCAGGACCAGAGAGAGGAGTGAACGGCGGGAACAGGGAAAGCTGAGTATTAAGTTTTGTTTTTTTCTTTGATTATATAAAGTGAGGGCAACTTGAGTGGGTGTACAAGATGAATCTGTGGGGCCAAACTGAGGGGGACATAAACCTGTGGAGATAACCCTGGAGGGGAGTGGACATGACACTGTGGGGGCAACCGTGGGAGTGGAATGGATATGACACTTTGGGGGCAACTTGAGGGGGGGACACAACACTGTGGGGACAACCTGGGGGTGATCATGAGGCTGTGGGGGCAACCTGGGGGGATATGAAACTATGGGGGCAACCTTGGGTGGGGCACAACAGTGTGGGTGGACACACTGTGGGGGAAACCTGAGGAGGACATGATACAGTGGGGGCGACTTGGGGGGTGAGACATGACACTGCGGGGGCAACCAGGGAGTGGGGGGATATGAATCTAGGGAAACTTGGAAGGGGTCATTATGAGGGGCCTTATACTGTGTGAGAGCCACTAAGGGGTGTTATACTATGTGGGGACCATCAAGTGGGCATTATAATTTGTACAGGTCAGGTATTTCTAGGTGGTGGTGATGGGGGGGGGCACTTATGAATCCTTTGCCCAGGGCCCACCAATGTGTTAAAACGGTCCTGGACTCCATTATAGTCTATGGGGTCCGTGGGTTTCCGCTTGTAACTGCTTTTTAAGTTGACATGGTTTCCATCTTTTGGGTTCCCATTGGACAAGAAGGACGGAAAGCCAAAGCTAGTTAGAACCTAGCGTTATTTTGTTTTTTGCCTTTCTCTTGGATCAACCTGGTAGGCAGGTTGGACTTGATGGACTTGTCTCTTTATTGAACCTAATCAACTATGTTACAGCTGAATTCTGCTGCATGACCAAGATAACAAAAGCATCATGTTCCAAAAATTCACTTAAATTTAGAAAATTTTTGTGTATAGACTGCAATAAGTTCACAGCCTTTATGTTTGTTTTTCTATGTGCCTGTGTACCTCTCGTGTATAGAGATGATTCCATCTAAAAACTTAAGTAAGAAACATCTGAGATGTGAAGATGCAGGTGAGCTCCCAGTGGAAAATATGCAAGATAGATGAAGGTCCAGGTGCTGAGCGGCACCTACGTGAGTTTATTATACATCTTTCTGTCAAATTACTCAAGTGAGACGAGGTATATGTCAAGAACCCTCAAGAATGTGGCTTCGTAGTTATAAGTGCTCTTCAGCACCAGCGTTATGTACAATCGTCTGACTGTTTGTGCCAACTAGTAATAACAAGAAGGATTCACGATTATGTGAAGATAGGCTATAGTATAGGATATAGTTATGAGGAGTTCACACTTCTGGAGCTCTATGGTAACTCATTAAGCTACAAGGACAGACTGGATACAGTTGGGTGCTTTGTCCTGATGATGTTATTGGATGGAACATCTTGTCTTTATTGTGTCCATTTCTTTTCTCATACACATAAAAATGAATGTCTGTTCTTCATGTACAGTGAAACGACTGGACCAATCTGCACTAAATTTGGTAAATAGATAAAGCTGGTTCTTCCGAAGGCTTTAGACCTTCCTCTAGCACCTATCATTCTCGACATATTCATATAAATATAGCACCACTGGCTCCCACATCAAAGGTCTTCCTCCATATCATATCAGATTACCAATATTAGGCAATAAAAACTTGCAGGCCTGTCATTCGTAGCCTCACTGACATACACAAAAGTTTAGGTTTTCATAACAACTCAGCCATTTCTGTATTAAATCAGGTTTCCATAACAACCCAGAGACATATTCACAAAAGTAAATATGGTAAAACTGGCTTCCACGTTAATGGCCTTCCTCCATATCATATCACTTCACCTGTATTAGTATAGAGGCTTTTAGATGTGTCATTCTTAGCCTCACTGACATAGACAAATTTTTAGACCAAGTTTACATAACAACCCAGCCATTTCTCTTTTACACTAGGCTGATATAACAACCCAGAGACATATGTACAAAAGTAAATATGGCACAACTGGCTTCCATATCAAGGGTCTTCCTCCATATCACATCACTTGACTTTTATTAGTCAATTGAGGCTTTTAGATGTGTCATTCTTAGCCTCACTGACATACACAAAAGTTTAGACCAAGTCTCCATAACAATCCAGCCATTTCTCTTTTACACTAGGCTTCCATAGCAACCCAGAGAGATATGTAAAAAGTAAATATGGCACCAGGTTTCCATAATAACCCAGAGAAATATGTACAAGAGTGGCTTCCGCATGTAGCTTCCGCATCAACAGCCTTCCTCCATATCACATCATTTCACCTGTATTAGTCAATAGAAGCTTTTAGATCCACCATTCTTGGCCTCACTGACATACACAAAATTTTACAACAGGTTTCTAGAACAACCTAGCCATTATTAATTTACACCAGCTTTCACTAGCAACCCAATGACATATTCACAAAAGTAAATATGGCACCAGGTTTTCATAATAACTCAATACAAAGACATATTCACAACAATACATATGGCACCACTGGCTTTCATATCAAAGGTCTTCCACCATATTACATCAGATAATCCATATTAGCTAACAGAAGCTTGTAGGTCTTTCATTCTTAGCCTCACTGACGTACACACAGTTTTAGACCAGGTTTTCATAACAACCCAGATATTTTATAAGATGTTGGGTTCAAGTTTTTAACCACACATACATCAAAATAGACCTTTTCTAGTAGTTTATACAAACAATATCCACCATGTGGTTTATCGCAGACTATACAATATACTGATCATAGAGTATTGACCAGAAGATGCCTATGAACAACCAGTCCAGTGTCCATAGGCAAAGAATGACTGGTCTGTAGGTCACAGGTATGGCACAGGTGGATCAGGACTATAACTAGTATCAGCCACGGACATCCCAATATTCACATAGTACTAGAAGACCGGCCAACATAGTGTAGTCCATCCTGGAAGGGAGATAACTAGTAGAAGGCATAGTATCTGAAAATGATAGTAGAAAGATTTGGAAAGGTCTAAGATGCTGACAAAGTTGACAACTTTACTTAATAGTAATGGGTCACCAGAAAATTACACATTTTTTTTTAAACTAAGCTAAACATATATTAAAAATATTCTTTTAAGAATTTTTGGTATACTTTTTCCATGTCACTACTTATATTTAACAAAAAGTATATCCTGCAATTTTCACAGCAGCCACTAAGCCTAACAATGATCAACACTAGCTAATTCTATATGAGTTTTCTTTGCAGCGGTCACAGATTTACAGGGTTACAATAGAGGATAACACCTCTATAGATAAAACCACTGACCCATAATTGAAACCACTACTGACAATAGATGATGTTACATCTTACCTGCATAAAGCATGCCTATACCTGAATATGTTTAGGATGTTTAGGTGCAATTACTTTTAAGAAGTCAGAAACACCCTCTACCCATCCACCCGTCCTGTCAATTTCTGGAAACCTTCACGACCTGGTAAATATGACCTTTTGCCAAGTGACTTCATCCTGTCCTCTAGATGTATGATGTCACCAAAGCTTACATTGACAATGTAACTGCACTTATACTTGTCCTCAGTGACCTTTAAAGGGTGTTAAAGAGTAAATTAAGTTAAAAGGGGGGGGGGGGGATCGAGAAAATGCGATGCCAGAAAACAGATCTGTTCTATTGCTTGGTAAGTGCCCGTTCTGTAGGACGGGATAAGTAAACTCATGCCAAGACAATCTGAGACTCTCTGTCTACAGAGAAAATAAATCCAACTGTGATATAGATTATATGTAAAGTGATATTTTCTCATTTGCAGTAAATGTTTGCTTGCACTTTCCAACTTCATTTTCGCGTATTTACTTATTTTGTCTCTCTCCTAGTTGAATGCCACAGAAAATCCCACATAATCCAGGGAATGGAGGGGAAAGGTCCTGCCAAGTACCTCAAGTACATACTATGGTTTATACTAGATGTTTATTACAAATATATTCTGTAATATTTTAGTAGTGCTGCCAGTCGCCTTCCACAGTATGGTTGGAATGAACATGGCCTCATGGCGGGGGTAACAACCTCAGATGGAAAGATTTTTTTTTCCATTTATATACTGATACCGATCGGTTTTGGGAATATATTGGAAATCGAGACCTAACATGAAGTTAGAATCCCTTCCAACATTCTAATCTAAAATCTAAGTTAGGTAAAGAGGTCTCTGTTGAGGGTGATATAATTTACCCCCCAAAATACAGCAAATGCTATGAAAATCTGAGAAACTAAGAAATGTTATGGTTCTCATTGGAGAAGTGGATCCTTATCTGTAGTTGGTTTGGGTCTGGCGAAAGTGAGGTGTAGAGTCTGAGAAATGTCCCCATTCTTTGCCCTAGAAGACTCAATAGGAGATCCTGGTCTGACCCTTTGGTCATGGGCCTCAGAGTTGTCACCAATTGGCATCAAATATGGTATAGGAAAAGCAATGTCAAGACGGTCGAAGTAATAGGATGTGACAGACTGGTGAAACTGAAGACAAAATAGGACTAGACTCGTCAAGGGAGAAAACCAGAGGTTCAAACTACAAGTACCAGGCAACGAATCCAAAGAATCAACACAAAGGTAGAATCCAGCCAAAATATGGATAAAATATTACACCATATGCACCTTACACATAGTTATTTGTATACTGACAAAATGTCTCGTGTAAAGTTGCTGCTGTGTGACATCATCAGAGTAGTTGGAGTTGTGGACTTGATGTGGCCACCAGTTTTATCAGCTGTGAGCAAGAGAGCAGGCAGGAATGAGACAAGGTGAGTAACAGGAATCTCTGGTTTCATATTGTCAGCATCTGTCTAGTGAAGGGACTCCTTTTGCTACTGAAGGAGTCCCTGCTCTGGGGGTTTATAACAGTGAAGTCATGACTAATGTCTAATCTCAGTGCAATGAGCGTTTCTATACACCCAGATGCCATGTTCTTATGATGCCACCGTTTTCTGACTTGTTTGACTTACAAAAGTATCACCTCCCAGTTTTGCCCAACCTCTCTTACAAACTGACTAGTCTTATTATGGGAATAATATGCAAATCTGTCTTCCATGATGTAATTAGGAAGTCAGGTGCCTCAGTGTTGCAAACCAATAGAGGACGCTCACTGGAATGTGCAAGCCTGTCTTCCCTGATTTAATTAGGAAGACAGAATCTCAGTGATATAATCCAATAAAGGCTGCTCCCTTTAACATCATGCTCGACCTTCCAAGAGGCCTTTGTATTGCAATGATGCTGGGATTATTACCAGGTATAGTCTCTCAACCGAGGACGGCCGTTTCGATGTTATTGCACCTCGTCAGCCCGGTGTAGAGAAGACTAACCTGGTAGAGGTGAGAGGCTTAGACAGGGTTAGGAGAATATCGTCACTCCTTAGGGAGAGACCACCATATAGGTGTGTGGAGACTTATTAAGCCTTTAGCACTCCAGTGTGCAAGGGCCTATGGGAAGAATATGCAAATCTGACTTCCATGATGTAATTAGGAATTCAGGTGCCTCAGTGTTGCAAACCAATAGAGGGCGCTCACTGGAATGTGCAAGCCTGTCTTTCCTGATGTAATATGGAAGACAGAATTTCAGTGATATAGCCCAATAGAGGCTGCGAAGACAGATTTGCATATTCTTCCCATAGTCCCTTGCACAGTGGAGTGCTAAAGGCTTAATAAGTCTCCACACACCTATATGGTGGTCTCTCCCCAAGGAGTGACGATAGTCTTATTATGTCTACTTACTCCTGTATCCCAATTTTTTGAACTTGTCACTGATATAGTTATGCAGTGACTTTTTGTTGGTCTCTTTCCAAACAACTGTATCACCAAACTATCCTTGTGATTTCTGGTTCCCCCAAAACTAGACATCATCCAAGCCTTCAAAAACTAGAAAGTCTTGGGGCCGGATGAGCATGTTGATCCAACCTGTGGTGCCCGTAAAGTGTGTGATGTTGATTGATTCAAGTGCCATCTGTGTATTGAAGAATTCAGAGCATTGTTAGTGGACTGGCGAGCTGGACGGGTGGCATGACAAGTGGTGGGGTGTACCTATCCTTTTTGAAGGCTTGTTTTTTTTTTTTCAACAGTCCAAAGAGAAATATTCACTCAGATACAATATGTCTCTAGAATGATCCCCTTTGTTAAAAAGAACTTTTAAGGTTATGTGTAAGGTAAAGAATATTTATTATTTGGGGAAAACTATGCATTTCATGGAACATTTAAACAAATGGCTGAGTCTATATTCTCATTCCGTGAAGTTAATAGAACTTGTGTTGAGCGTAATAAATCTCACCGGGGGTGTTCATAATGAAGATTAAAGATTTTCACAGAATAACACAATGTTTCTAAAATCATTTAAATATTAAAAGGAAATGACTGGCTCTGATCTCAGCACTTTACTATGGTAATGTTTGCCGATTTAGCGTCTAGGGATATTACAGGAAGAAGATAAATGCTGGTTTATTGTCGTACTGTATTAACATGATGTGTACTTTACTTGGAAACTAATGTAAACACATAATCCCCCAATAACTTTGTGAGGTTCTTCTTTAGATCAACTGTACGGCCATTTTAAATATTGGGAGAACACTTATGGTACCTCTTCCACCAAAAATTGCTCATAGTCCCACCAAGATTGAAATATCTCCAAGGTGGAACTAGTCCTCTATCCTCTTCCTTCCACCTTAATTTCTTACGCATTCCCATTGGCATGTGCATATATCAGAGGTACATGTTGCCAAAATAAAATAAAAACAAGACCTAAGCCCCTAGATCTTTAAAGGGATTCTATCACTAAAATACCCTTTTTACAATAAATACGCGTAGGAATAGCCTTAAAGGGATCCTATCTTTTAATCTCAATTTTTTCTCCCTAACATGTTGGAATAGCCTTAAGAAAGGCTGTTCTTCTCCTACCTTTCCTTTTCTTCTCTGCGCCGACGTTCACCTGCAATCCCGTTTTTCTTGATATGCAAATGAGCTCTCTCGCCGCACTGGGGGCGGGCCCCAGTGCTCAAACAGCACTGGGAGCATCCCCAATGCTGCCAGACAGCTCTCCAGCGCCGCCTCCATCTTCTTCTGGGATGAGGTCTTCATCGCGTCTTCTTTCGGTGGCATCTTCTTACTTATAGGCCTCAGGCCTAGGGCAAGCCGACTGCGCATGCTCGCCGGCCACAAGAAAATGGCCGCTTACAATACTGTGGAAGCGGCCATTTTTCTTGTGGCCTTTCTTAAGGCTATTTCGACGTGTTAGGGAGAGAAAATTGTGTTTAAAAGATAGGATCCCTTTAAGAAAGGCTATTTGTCTCTTACCTTTATTATTCTGATCCGCACCGCCGTTCCTGAGGAATTTCTTTCTTCCTTATGCAAATGAGTTTTCTCGCAGCACTGAGGGCATCCCAGTGCTGCTTGAAAACTCTCCAGCGACGGCCTTGGTCTCCTTCACCGCCTCTGCCTCTTCTCTGGCGCTCTTCTTCTCTTAGTCCAAAAGCGCCGACTGCACATGTACGTCGGCCATTTTTCCTGAGAAGCACATTCTACAGAATGAACACTAGTATCATGGCCCAAAATTTGATTTAATGTCCTGATTTGTAGTGACGGCTACCTGTTTACTCTATCTGCAGCATGTAAAATGTGCAAGGTGGGACACAAGAACGACAACTGGGTTGTCACTCATGAAATATATTAAAAGTCCTTTCAATGTGGCAGAACCAATGAATAAAATGAAATAGTAAGCAAACATCAGGAACACTTCATCTTCAGCTGTCTTGCCTGTGTAGAGGGAGTCTCCTTCTCTCTTATACCCGGTGTAACAGCGGAGCCAATAACTTGATCCTCCAGTGGTAGTCCCACACAGTGTTCATCGGTGGCACTCCTCATCGACAGAGTTCTCTGGGTCTCAAGATGGCTGCCTTCTCTTTTGTTTCCATCAACAACACCTCACTGCTGTCTCTTAGTTTTTGCTATGACCTAAGGACTTACTTAGCCCTCTCTTCCAGGATCTGGAAACTCCAACCAGACTAAACATGGGCCTAACTCTCGGGTCACAAAGCGTGTCCTTTCTCTCTGCCCGTTGCCCACAACCTTCTATCTGGTTTCTATAGTCATGTGATGATCTTATCTGGTTGGGCCTCCATAAATTCCAACACCTGTTTCATCGCATAGGGCTGGGTAAAAGCATACAATAGACTAGAAGAGAGCTTTCCACCTCGCAGGCGCTCCAGTCCCATCATGGCCACTGATGGAGATGGACAAGACCAGACCTGTTCCTTAGAAAATCTGTCTTTGTAGCCCATTTCACAAAATTTTTTAAAGTGTTTATATAAATCTGCCCAATATACTAATAAGTAGTCAGAGGTGTAACTTAAAGTGCCTGCACCCCAGTGGGTCTCCATTCCTACATTGTGCCATTTAGAATAGTGGTGTATTTTATGTGACAGAAGGACATTTGGGGCCATCATGTTTCAGGCCTGGTAGCAACTGCTGCTGCAGTATGCCCTATATCTACACCCCGGTAGGACAAGAGCTAATTTGCATACTTTTTCCCATGGAGCATTGCTCATTAGAGATGAGCAAACACTAAAATGTTCAGGGTTCGAAATCCGATTCGAACAGCCGCACACTGTTCAACTGTTCTAACGGGTTTCGAACCCCATTAAAGTCTATGGGGGGAAATGCTCGTTTCAGGGGTACGCAACATTCGATCAAATTCTACTTACCAAGTCCATGAGTGAGGGTCGGGCTGGATTGT
Source organism: Leptodactylus fuscus (assembly GCF_031893055.1). NCBI lineage: Eukaryota > Metazoa > Chordata > Amphibia > Anura > Leptodactylidae > Leptodactylus > Leptodactylus fuscus. The sequence continues at coordinate 333,007,862 of NC_134265.1, forward strand.
TCTCCCTGCTCAGCGTCCCCGCGGCATCTTCCGGCCTTGAATTCACTCTGCCAGGCATCGGGCCTGGGCAGAGCCGACTGCGCATGCCCGCACTACCAGCGGACATGCGCAGTCGGCTCTGCCCAGGCCCGAAGCCTGGCAGAGTGAATTCAGAGCCGGAAGAGGACGCGCGGACGCTGAGCAGGGAGAAGACTTCTAAAGGTAGGAGAAGAACCAGCGTTGATTGGCAATGTATAGCATTCTGCCAATCAACGCTGGTTCTGCATCGAATCTTAACTTCGAACAGCTAGTAGTACTCGATCGAGTACGAGTATTTAGAATACCGTAGTATTCGATTGAATACCTACTCGATCGAGTACTACTTGCTCATCTCTATTGCTCATAAGTCTCTATAAATCACCTAGATCATGAGAACCAGTACGCTCCAAAGAACACTTCCTAAGTTCTACTTACTCTCACTTTTTACTATTAGAATATTTTGGAATTCTAAATACACATTTGCACACTTTTTATTTGGTTTTATTGCATATCTATTTTTTGCATTTGACCTTGGAGTTCTAGATGATTCCTTAACACAAGCTTAGTCCTTTTATCTTATCCATACGCCTCGGATTTTCTTAAGTAATATTAGCCTATGTTAAGATAACTCTCTCTCCATCGGAATCCAGCACTTTGTCTGTTAATGGTCCTCCTAGAGATTATGCTTCCTACCATTACCCTGGAGCCCGCCAGGCCTCAGCAGCGGGGGCACTGACCCCTTGTTCTAGCACATGTCACGCTCTGTAATATGTAACATTAGATAATAATTACAAGTCCCATCTGGGAGTTATAGAGAGCTCTCTGCTTGCATACTAAAATAGAGGAGCCCAAATAGGAGACCCTTATGAGACAGAGATAAATCTCCCCCGGATCACTGAGCCATCTGAAAGATGGATATGTCTAATATTTAGGGAGGTACAAATAATTCTTGTCATTAGCTGGAGTCAGAGAGAATACGGCAGCTCTCCGGAGAGTTCCTGCGGTGCGGCTTCAGCCTTCTATGTATTTATAGGCAATGGACTAAGACAACGGCTCCTTGAGATCTCGAAGGCGAAAACATTTCTATGTTTATTGCTGACAGTTCCCAAAATATTACTGTACCCAACAGTTAATCCTTTTAATGTAGGTCATAAAGGACAAATGCTGAGCTGTAGCAGAGAAATATTAGGTATGGAATTGTAGATAACTGCTTAAGAAAGGAGGTTTATGGGCCTGCTGGAGGACAATCTGCTGTAGCACGTGATGTCTATGATAGCATAGGTATTACAATGTCATTAGACTTACTGGACCCGTATATGTATAACCCAGCTAAAATTAGGTGACTGGTATTACCGATAAGAAGAAATACTCTCACACCATCAAATATGTGGTATATGTGGGAAGGCCACAGCTTTATTTATTCAATAAACATTGCAACTTTAATCAAACAAAACCAACTATGCCCAAATTTAACTTCCGGTTAACTTTTACCTGAATGCCCTGCTCTAACAACAGGCATGTAGGATTTAATGTAAGGCTCCTGGGCATGGAAAAAACCGCCAAGCTGTGACAACGAAATCCTAGAAAGAAAAAACCCCAAGAAAGACAAACAAACAGACGGGTCAAGACTAAACCACAAGGGCAGGGTGGGCGGGTGTTCCTCTCACCAGCCTAAGCTAAGCAGAAGGTTAGCACCCACCTACGTGCCCCATTCTTAAATAGACCCTTAAAACAACTCCTCCTCTAACTCTCAACCATTTGTCACCTTAGTCAAAATATTTACAAACAATTTCAAAACCTCAGCCAGCAAGTCCAGAGCCCTTTCCCTATGCGGTCCAGGGCAGACAAGACTTGCTGGACCCGTATATGTATAACCCAGGTAAAATTAGGTGACTGGTATTACCAATAAGAAGAAATACTCTCACACCATCAAATACGTGGTATATGTGGGAAGGCCACAGCTTTATTTATTCAATAAACATTGCAACTTTAATCAAACAAAACCAACCATGCCCAACAAGTCGTCGGACCTTCTGTCTTTTCTTGGGATAAGGGAACCCCTAGCTGCTTCATCAGCGATTGAAAGGTAAAGAGCAGATAGGCACAGACATTGGTACCACTTGGACCTACAAATAGAAAGTCATCCAAATAGTGCAGTGCCGATGGGATGCCCGTCTCAAAACGCAAACGCCACTCCAAAAAGGAGCTAAAGAGCTCGAAATAATAACATGAGATGGAGCATCCCATGGGCAAGCACATATCAACGAAGTACTGCTCCTTTACCATACAACCCAAGAGATGAAAACAGTCTGGGTGCACCGGTAACAAGCGAAAGGCTGACTCTATATCGGATTTTGCTAACAGTGCACCCGGACCCGCGCTACGGACTAGGAGGACAGCACGATCAAAAGAGGTATACGACACAGCCGCATCCTCCCTAGATATGCCATCGTTGACTGATGACCCGGGAGGATATGAAAGGTGGTGGATGAGACGAAATGTGCCAGCCTCCTTCTTGGGCACTAGGCCCAAAGGGGAAACCCGCAAGTTGGATAAAGGGGGCTCCAAAAAGGGGCCCGCCACGCGACCCAAATCCACCTCCTTAAGTACCTTTTCCCAGGCCATATCCTCATTCTCCCTCACCGATTTCAGGTTCTGAGAAAGGATCAATACAGAAGAGGGCTCGTGGGGAATGTAAAAGCCAAGGAGGAAGCCATCAAGCAGAAGGCTTGCCTCCTGCTTCCTGGGGTACAGTGCGAGCCACTGTCCCAGCACTCGTCCGTTCACCGGCGTTCTCAGTTGCGCCGGCCGCACCCAGCTTGCTCCCCGGCCGATTACGGCGGAAGCAACGAAGCGCTGAGTGCGTTCCCCCACAGATGGAACACTCGTGTCGGAACCGACACGTGGCGTGGAAACGGCAGTGCCCCTCATTATACAGCCAGCAGGCTCCGCTAGGTTTGTGAGCCGCTGTGCCGGGTTGGCCACCTGACCCAGCGGCGCTAGCCGGAAAGGGGCGAGGAGGAGAAGGGCGCTGAGCCAAAATTAGCTGTATCCACACGTCAGCGGCCTTAGTGGCCCAACCGACCGAGGGGTCAAGAGCCAGGCGGCGACGAAATTCTTTGTCATATCTCCACCAGGCCGAGCCCCCATGCAATTTGTAAGCATTAAAAATAGTGTCCAAATAGACGAAGAGCTCCGGGCCCTTAGCCGGACACAACTGACAAATAATGTGGGCAAAAGTGGCGAAGGCCTGCAGCCAATTGCTGAAAGACTTGGCCACTTTAGCTTTCCGCTCAGCACCCCTCTCAAAGGAACGCTCCTTGTCTACCGTCAATTGTTCTGGGGAAAGCAAAGACCAAATGTCTATATACTCACCCCACGTAATTTTCTCCCTAACATCCACGGGAACGTGAGTTCCCAATGGAGCAACACCACAGTACATGGAATCCCTAACCAAACAACTAGCAGCTAGATCCCTGACCGGTGAGGGGGCTGCCCCCCCGGGTAATGCTACCGACTCTGACAATGCCGAGGGCCTCCCTTCGGCAACGTCCAACAACTTCCTAAGCATAGAAGTAAAATCCCCTTGACTAGCATGTGTAGAAGTGAGAAGAGGTGCCCACGCCGGAAGGCAGGCGTACTCACCGACTTTCGACGTAGACGGGACCTGAAGGGGTTCAGCCGCAGAAGCGGCTGGAGGCAGCACCTCCGGGCGAGGAGCTGCAGATGGTGAAGGGGTCCTCCGCCTCAGTTCAGGAGGTGAGGTCCCACGGCGACTCCGGCCAGCGGATGAACGAGGACGTGACCCGCCAGTCAGACTTCGGTTTCCCCGACCATGGCTGCACCTTGATCGCGATGACGAGCGGCTGCACGGGGTACGTGCACGGCTCCTCCTGTGGACACGGCTACTGCCGTAATCACAGCTCCTGCGATCATGACGGCTCCGTACAGACTCTGACCGTCGCCCGCGGCGGCGGTGGCAATCACTCTCTGAAGAAGAAGAGGAAGAAGACGTTAGGTAGCGGCGAGAGCGCCCCCCACGGGACGAAGATGTGGGACCTCTGTCTGCCAACTGGTCGCTCCTCCCCCGTCTGCGCGATGCCGAGAGAACACCGACGCCACCCCGGGGACCACCCGCATCAATGGCAGAGGGCAAACAGGACCTAAAAGCGAACTGTGACCCCCCAAAAACCCCCCCAGTAAGGGCATGGGAAGGAGGGTGTGGGACATGTGTTACCTTAACTACGTCACCAGAGGGGCCGCCCCCTCCGGGGGCAGACCCACCCTGGCAACAGCTAGAGAGAGGGAGCTGTATGTCAGAATTTACACATGCCTGCAGCTCTGCTGAAGCTGCTGCAGGCATGTCGTCACGCACAGTAAAGCCGGCGAGCGAAGCAGCAGCCCCGCCGCCGGCCATAACGACCGTTGGCCCCGCCCCCGTAACCAGGGGAGGGGTCGGGGAGGAGAGAACAGCGCACCCGACATCATCCTCCACAGACAGAGCCGGCGGTGAGAGAGAAACATCGCCGAAGAGGAGAGGGGAAGTCCCGCCCACCGCTTCCTGCCTGGGAAAAGCTCCAGGGAGAGAAGCATGGTGGCCCGACGCGGGCGCCATCTTAGGAACACTCAGAGCACCAGGTAGGGATGCAGGCCCACCCCCCCCCCGACCCCGGAGCCCGAACCCCGCTGCCTGACGCGAGCCCGACGCCCACCCCCGCCGCCCATGCTCCCCTTAACTAAGGGCCTACCCCGGACACGCTGCTCACCACACCGACCCGACTCCCGGACCCCCCCGCGCGCCGGTGGGCTGGGGCTAAGACGCGACGGCGGGCGAGACACCCGTTGAGGTCGACCATCGGTCCTGGGGGCAGAAGCTGCAGCCGCAGGGGCGCCACTCTTTTTCATGACGTCCAGGAGCCATCCATGGCCCTGGCTGGCCACGCGGTCCATAATTAGCTGCTCCAAAGTGTCCGCCATCAGCAGGTCCTGTTCCTCTCACCAGCCTAAGCTAAGCAGAAGGTTAGCACCCACCTACGTGCCCCTTTCTTAAATAGACCCTTAAAACAACTCCTCCTCTAACTCTCAACCATTTGTCACCTTAGTCAAAATATTTACAAACAATTTCAAAACCCCAGCCAGCAAGTCCAGAGCCCTTTCCCTATGCGGTCCAGGGCACACAAGACATGTCTCTTCAGACCCCAGAGGAGGTGTAAAAAATAACAAATATAATCACTTTCCATTATCTGTTTTCGGCATCCTCGTGGCATCCAGAATTCCATCTAGGTCTTCTTCTGGCCTCTTCCAGCCTACTTGATGATGTCATGTACTCAGGGGTGAACCTAATCTTTGTGCCGCCTGAGGTGGATGTCAGAAAGCTGCCCCCCCCCTGCCCGGGAGGAGGGGGCGGAGCCGAGCGTAGGGGGCGGATCGCAGTGGAGGGGGCGGAGCGGGCAGCGTTAGCAGGCAGAGAGCAGGCAGGGAGAGGACCTGCTCTCTGCCTGAGTGTGAGGGGAGGCCGCTGGAGCAGCGCTGCGTCCACAGGGCCGCCCCAATCCACTGCTCGGTGACGGTGACGCTAAGCCTTGTCCTGGACTGGCTTAGGACAGCAAAAATGCCACCCCCTCCCCGGAGCCCCGGCATAGCGCTACCTGAAGCGGTCGCTTTAGGTCGCCTCATGAGAGGTGTGGCATTGCATATACTCCGGTGTCACCTCTGAGGCCTGTGATTGGACATCAGCAGTCACATGGGGCACATCAACATCATGACGCTACGCAAGGGTCTGAAGAGACCCCAGTATATAATAATTTTACAACCAGTTCGTGGTTGACAAAGGTTTAAGTGAAACCCAAAAATTTTAGAAAATTTGGATTGAATCTGGTTCGATTGAAATTGGTTGGTTCATCTAACGTGATTTCATCATTTCATGAGATGTTTATTACGACGTGTTCTATGATGTCATAAGATGGGATATATTATACAAATGATGTCAAGAAGACTAATATGGCATGAATTATGTGATGACTATGATGTCATGTGTCTTGTGATGTTAAGAAATATTGGGAAGTCTAAGATGTCTTCTGATGTCATGATTTTGCGCTATATTTCTATGACGTTATGTGACTTGTGAAGTCATAAAATGTCATGTGATGTCTATGATGTAATACATCCTTTGATGTAAGGTCATAAAACATCTTGTGATTTCTCCAAGCTAGATGAGATCCTGGTGATACAGAGCATAGCCTCCTGTCCTAAAGTGTCATGAAATATAACAAGATGTCTATGATGTGTAACCTGGGACCTGTCTCTGCCTCCTCTGTGACATCTGGTGCTCTTCTGTGACATCATGACAGGTTTGGGCCACAGTGGTGACATGGGCAGGTGAGTATAATGTTTTTTTATTTTTTTTACATCTCCCTTAGGCCCCCGCCTATTATACTCTGGGGTCTGAAGAGAGGCCCGGGGAAGTGATTAAAAAGAGTTATACTCACCTGGTTTTGCCTCTCCTGGGCAACCTTGCCATGGCCGATGGTTCCCTGATATCCTCTACATGTCTGTTGCTGATGTCACACCCCATGTCACTACCATGTCATCAGCATGCCCCACATGACCACTGAGACCCAATCATAGGCCTCAGGAGGGGCCACACGGTGGCTCAGTGGTTAGCACTGCAGCGCTGGAGTCCTGATGTTCAAATCCCACCAAGGGCAAAAAAACCATCTGCAAGGAGTTTGTAGGTTCTCCCCATGTTTGCATGGATTTCCATCCCATATTTCAAAAAAGACGTACTGATAGGGAAAAATGTACATTGTGAGCTCTATATGGGGCTCACAATCTACATTAAAAAATAAAAAAAAATCATAGGCCTCAGGGGTGACTTCAGGGTGTGTGACATCAGACAAAGGCTAGACGAGACCTGAAGAGGATGCAAGAGGACCACCGTATACCCAGGAGAGGTGAAGCAAGGTGTGTATAATTGTTCTACTTACTCACCTCCCCTGGGCCTCCACTTATACTAGTGTTTCGTGGGTGATGAACCCCAAAATTTTCAGTTCAATTTTACCTGAATCATCCCTGTCAGTAACCTGGAATATTGACTATACGTCCTACAGAATTACAAGTACCTTCTTTTGTATCACTGTCACCTAAAAACTCTTTTAGAAGAACAAGGAAAGTCAAAATAACCATTTAATTTTCCTTCACGTTAAAGACTATTGTCTTCATCTTGACAGATTCTCTTTAATGTCGCCGTCTCTCGCCGTGGCTCATCGAGCGGTATAATCTCACATTCATAGAAGAGGTAATTTTAATGATAGTTCTACGGTAAACAATGACATTGAGAACGTTGCACCAGCTACTTGACACATGATTATGGTATTGTATCGGTTGTTTTGAAGCGCCTGCCATTCTGTCCTCTCGCTTCCAATCTACGAAGTGTTACGCCAGCCTCGTGACTGGCTGGGTGATTGAATATCACAGTCGTAAAAGTTCTGCAATTATACTCGTCCACAAATGTCTAGAAGCATGTGAGGAATGTCAAGCCCCTTTGGTACGTAGTGACCCGACTACCACTGAAATGTTGGCGAAGAGGCTCCATCCTTGGATCTGCCAGAAAAAGTCTTTGCTCAAATTTTGCTTTCATAGATCTAAAAGCTAAAATAGCCATTATTATATAACGATGTACCGTATATACTCGAGTATAAGCCGACCCGAATATAAGCCGAGGCCTCTAATTTTACCACAAAAAACTGGGAAAACTTATTGACTCGAGTATAAGCCGAGGGGGGGAAATGCAGCAGCTACTGGAAAATTTCAAAAATTAAAATGCTCAGAGTTTTTGGGTGCAGTGATAGCTGCGTGCTGAGGAAGGAGAGGGGGTGTTTTGGTTGTCTGTCGGCCCCTTCCCTGAGCTTGAGGACTGGGTTTTTTTTTTTGTTCCCCACTTGGAATTCAGCCTGGCTGTATATAGGGGATCTGCAGGGCTACTATTAACCCCTTCCTGACAGAACAGGAGCACTGCACATCCCCCATATTTAGTAGACCGGGCACTGTCACACACAGGGATACCTAATGTGTTTGTGTGTCACAGTCATTTTCTACTTTTATATGTATTCTAGGGAAAGGAGTGATTTGCAACTTTTATTTTTTTATTATATTTTTTTAAAGCTTCTTTTTTTCACTATTTTATGGGAGACGCTATACATTACTATTGCAGCTGGTCATAGACTCCCCCCCCCCCTCCCAAAAATAAATAAATAAATACATTTTTATTTTTATTTTTTGCTTGACTCAAGTATAAGCCAAGGGGGGATTTTTCAGCAAAAACTGTGCTGAAAGATTTGGCTTATACTCGAGTATATACGGTATATTTATAACAATGTTATATAGTAGTCAAAATGGAGAATATAAAATATTTAGGCTCACAGCATGGAGAATTATATCATTTTATGTACAACCATTTTAGTGAAGAGATGGTTACGCATAACTGTTCCAACTCTGTTCAATATTTCTGTGACATTTGGAGTTGTAGAAGCTCATTGGAAGGAAGACCAGGAGGTTGTTAGTGGTAGTGTGGTCATGAAGGAAATGATCTCTACCAAATCCTCCTTGGCTGGTGCAGTGCTAAAGGTGCCTGCAGATTGTCTGATGGTGGTAGCAGGGCACATCCTGGTAGTAAAGCCATCATGAGCCTGATGGTGGTTGGAGTGCCCATGAGGATAGATGCAAGAATGGGACTTAGGAGACAGGATTGCAAAAGTCATAATTCACAGTTTAGAGTATAACTAAAAAGTTTCTTTACATAGCCTTAAGAGCTTCCACTTAAGGTGCATTCACACAGAGGAAAATGGTGCTGAATTTTTCTGCTAGCAGAAAAAGGAACCTATTGAAGTCAATGGGAGGCTTTATTTTCAGCGCTGAAACTCCACACCAAATTACTCACCATTTTCCTCCATGAGAATGGACCCTTAGGCTGGAGCTGTGCAGTTGGTACTTCCCGGTCAGTCTGAGTCTCCCTTTTTGGGACAGTCTTCCTTTTTCACAGCGTGTACTATTAAAATCTAGAAAATGTCTGCAATGCCCTAACTATGGGGTGCGAACCAAAAAAAAAGGGTTGCCCTGTACCATCTGAGGCTAACAAACAGGTTTGTAGCTATGAGGTCCATGTCTTGGCTTGGTTATCATCATCATTCCCATAGACTTTGGACAGAGCAGGTGTATGAATGGCTTCCATTTAGGAAAGAGACATGCTTACGACCAGTGGTGGTCCCAGCAGAGGGCCTTCCAAAGATCAAGCACATACCACCTATCGTCTTGTGATTTTTGGACAATCTTGAGTTTTAATCCTGAGTTAGCCCGGAGAGGTGTTTCCAGACACCAGGGAACTGTCCTGAAGTCGCTCCTGGATTTCAGTTTCTAGGAACCTTATATAACATAGGCCGACTATATGGTCATCACACGTTTCCATTGAGTAAACAGTCACTTGGTGGTTCCGCAGTTTTGGTTCCATAATAAGTGATAACACCTTGTAATAAAACACATTACCAATATAAATGCCATGTAGACCAGCCCAGAGTAACGTACTCTCCGAGCTGCCAGTCACACCTTTGGGTGGGCTACACAACTTTTTATGCATTTTTCATTGCAAACTGGCAAATGCTTTGGAAATACTGAAGGAGAAATTCAGTAGCTTTTCACAGATTTTAATATTACCTTTCCTCTCACACATGTTCTGGCAAAAGGTACAATATTTGCTTTTGTTAGACTGGCAGGATTAGCGACAGACGGTATTGGCATGTGCCCTTGGCATGGGGGAGAACTGTATGAACACAGCAGCATTCATTCACTTTTCACTGGTCATGGAGGTTAATATAGCGTTACACTATATGTCTTATAACTTTGGCCATGTTGAAAGTAATACCTTAATATCTTCTATATGTGTCACTTATTATTTCCTACCTCTTCTCATAAGTGGCTGCTACTCCGACGTACCAGTAACATGGCGGCAATGATAACAAATTTCTAAACTTTGAAAGAAAACGTTCCGCAATAGTGAAATATGAAGTTTTTATTTTCCATTGCCAGTATGCTTTACATATAACATAGGATCATTCTTCATTCTCGGAACATTTTGTCTTGTCTGTAGCTGAATAGGGTATGTCCTATATTTTTTCCTTGGGCTGGTTTGGATACTCCACGATGGACTCGCCTGCAGCTGCTAAAGACCAACAGACTGTTCTCCTGCTTTAAGATTAATCTTAATGGACTCACATCAATAAACATTCATGTAAGAAGCTTACAAGACCTGTAGGGAGTTTTCAAGTGCTCTGGCTTGCTTTCTGTAAGTTTTTTCCTGTTGTCAGCTTGCCATTTCTTCCATTTTATGTTGTACAATGTGAGAAAATGTAACAAGACATGACGGAAAGATGTGAAGAATCTGGCAAAGGTGTCTCAGAACACAGACGCGGAATCTGAGAGGTTGACTGATACGCCATATGTTTCAGAGTCTGGAAGTAAAAAGGTGATTTGGCAGAATGAGACGAGCCTTAAAGTAAAACAGTAACAGGGAACGGAGTGGAAGAGTCTCTCTAAAGATATAAAGATATACATCAACTAGCAAACGGGTTATCACACTGCGGGAAAGGGGCATTGCGTCACATCAGCCGTCCACTTCTATTCTACTGTAAGCAAATTTTAAAGTGTATCTAACGTTATGATCAATTTCCTAAATAAAAAGCACAGATGATAATAGTAAGTATTTTATTATAGAAAAATGCTTTTTTCCCTCCTGTTCAATAGATTTCAAAACGTGGTTAGTGTTCTAACACACCTGAACACCTGAGCATTCCTAAATATTTAGGATACTTTTCATAAATCAACAGTGCAGGTAATAATAGTAAACTATGTTCTATATTTTATTAAAGAAAAATGCTTTTTTCTCCACCTTCCCCAGCATTGATCACTGTTTCTGAATGCACTGTGCAAATCTATACATGGAACACAGCTTACAGCTCAACCCATTGAGGTTAGTGGAAAGTGGAGAGGGGAGGAGAATTAAGAACAGGCAGAGAGCAGAGAGATAATCGATATGGTTCAAAAACAGTGATCAGTGCAGAGGAAAGGGGTGGATAACAGGAGAAAGAAGCATTTTTTAATGAACTATATTACAAAATGTACTAATATATTTATCATTTTGTATACCATGGTTGTTTGCACAAGAACTGGAGATGGGTGAACTGTTTTGGCATGTGCTGAGTTTGACATGAATATCCCAACTTGTTCGAAGCAATTTGGGATTCGCCTCGGACCAACTAAAAATGCATTGCAGTGAATTATTATATTCTGGAGTCTCTTCAGACCCCGGAGTATAATAGGTGGAGGCCCAGGGGAGGTGTAAAATATAAAAATATGTATACGCACTTTCCGTTACCTTTTTGAGGCCTCTTCGCAGTGTGTGGTGTTATTATTTATTCGTTATGTTTACTTGTATAGCGCCATCATATTCTGCAGCGCTTTACAGACATTGAGTATAATAATTTCCCTTCCCATTCTATCCAAGCAAGTTCAGACTGTAACAAACCTGACAATCGTTTCTTCTGAACCCGGACGAAACGACTCTTCAGAGGTTTGCCCATCTCTAATAAGAACACATTCAATTTGAAGATAGATCTAGGTGTTTTTCCTGCCAAAACAATAGATATAGAGATGGATCTAGACCAGGGGTGCCCAATACGTCGATTGTGATCTACCGGTCGATCGCATAGGTAGTATGGGTCGATCTCGTGACACAAAAAAAAAATAGATGTCAGCCTATCAGACATCCTGACTATTAGACTGCTCCCTGCTCTTCATGTCCGCCAGGTCTGCCCAGGTGACGTTCTGTGGCCCTGACAATTTTGCGGCCCAGGCCTCGCCCACACAGCAGAACTCAACTGTAGTGGGTAGTAGATCATTTTGACTTGGTCATTATATACAGTCCTATGAAAAAGTTTGGGCACCCCTATTAATCTTAATCATTTTTAGTTCTAAATATTTTGGTGTTTGCAACAGCCATTTCAGTTTGATATATCTAATAACTGATGGACACAGTAATATTTCAGGATTGAAATGAGGTTTATTGTACTAACAGAAAATGCGCAATATGCATTAAACCAAAATTTGACCGGTGCAAAAATATGGGCACCTCAACAGCAAAGTGACATTAATATTTAGTAGATCCTCCTTTTGCAAAGATAACAGCCTCTAGTCGCTTCCTGTAGCTTTTAATCAGTTCCTGGATCCTGGATGAAGGTATTTTGGACCATTTCTTTCTACAAACAATTCAAGTTCAGTTAAGTTTGATGGTCGCCGAACATGGACAGCCCGCTCTCAAATGATCTGAAAACAAAGATTGTTCAACATAGTTGTTCAGGGGAAGGATACAAAACGTTGTCTCAGAGATTTAACCTGTCAGTTTCCACTGTGAGGAACATAGTAAGAAAATGGAAGACCACAGGGACAGTTCTTGTTAAATCCAGAAGTGGCAGGCCAAGAAAAATATGAGAAAGGCAGAGAAGAAGAATGGTGAGAACAGTCAAGGACAATCCACAGACCACCTCCAAAGAGCTGCAGCATCATCTTGCTGCAGATGGTGTCACTGTGCATCGGTCAACAATACAGCGCACTTTGCACAAGGAGAAGCTGTATGGGAGAGTGATGAGAAAGAAGCCATTTCTGCAAGCATGCCACAAATAGAGTTGCCTGAGGTATGCAAAAGCACATTTGGAGAAGCCAACTTCATTTTGGAAACAAAGATTGAGTTGTTTGGTTATAAAAAAAAGGCGTTATGCATGGCGTCCAAAAAGAAACAGCATTCCAAGAAAAACACTTGCTACCCACTGTAAAATTTGGTGGAGGTTCCATCATGCTTTGGGGCTGTGTGGCCAATGCCGGCACCGGGAATCTTGTTAAAGTTGAGGGTCGCATGGATTCCACTCAGTATCAGCAGATTCTTGAGAATAATGTTCAAGAATCAGTGACGAAGTTGAAGTTACGCCGGGGATGGATATTTCAGCAAGAAAATGATCCAAAACACCGCTCCAAATCCTCAGGCATTCATGCAGAGGAACAATTACAATGTTCTGGAATGGCCATCCCAGTCCCCAGACCTGAATATCATTGAACATCTGTGGGATGATTTGAAGCGGGCTGTCCATGCTCGGCGACCATCTAACTTAACTGAACTTGAATTGTTTGTCCAAAATACCTTTATCCAGGATCCAGGAACTGATTAAAAGTTACAGGAAGCGACTAGAGGCTGTTATCTTTGCAAAAGGAGGATCTACTAAATATTAATGTCACTTTCCTGTTGAGGTGCCCATACTTTTGCACCGGTCAAATTTTGGTTTAATGCATATTGCACATTTTCTGTTAGTACAATAAACCTCATTTCAATCCTGAAATATTACTGTGTCCATCAGTTATTAGATATATCAAACTGAAATGGCTGTTGCAAATACCAAAATATTTAGAACTAAAAATGATTAAGATTAATAGGGGTGCCCAAACTTTTTCATAGGACTGTAAGTAGCTCGCATCGTGAAAAAGTGTGAGCACCCTGATCTAGACAATCTCCAATGTAATTTCTGTCCTAAAGTAAAACCACTATGTAAATGCAAACAGCACATTGCCGATGTATCCAACCCTTACATTCTTCTTCAGCAGCTAAAGAATGATATTGGTTGGGAAAAGCCGTAAATAATATTACATTTTATAGCTGTTAAATTCCAGATTGAGCGTTGGAGAATGGCAGCTAGCACATTCCCACCCTTCTGTAGGGTTAGACATTTATTGGACTAGAACATATGGAGTCCTGGAAACCATTGTCTCCAGGAATACCAGTGTAACCAGTCATGTAGGGCAGTGGGATTTTTTACATTCTTCCTTGCTCACATTCTGGACTGATATAAAACCAGAAGTTATATTACCATAATCTTAGGTACCATAGACGTCACCTTTCACTTTTTGACCATAACATATCACACACATCTTTGAATGGAGGGTGGATGAATACCATTTGTTAGCACGTGTGACAGAGAGGGTAAGAAACACTGCGAGAGTAAATCAGCCCGGATCTTACCTAGCACCCAGGGAATGACTTACACTACAGGCCTGAGGACTATGAGCAAGCAGATCAAACCACCTGAGATGGGCCAGAATAGACAAACTAAAGGCTGGAAGAGGCCACTGGCCATAACACGCAGTAATGGGAGTGCGTGAGAACTTTTTTCCCTGCTATATACTGTGTGGGGGCACTGAGCAGGCATCATACTGTGTGGAAGACCACTAGAAGGGGGTGTCTTTCTTAGGAAGTAGGAAGGGGAACACCCGTCAATTTACCTGTATGGTGCCATGAAATACCCAATGACTGCCCTGAATATTCTGCATGTATAGTTTGCTTTATACCATTCAGTATAATGTTAATGTAAAGTTTGTCCTTACAAGATACTCCAGAATGGAATCCATTGAAATCTAATATATGTTGGCCTGCAGCGTGATCCTCATATAACTGAAGGGTGATATATATCGCTTCAGTAACTGTAGGGAATTTGCTTGTAAACCTGGAGTCATAAAACACAACTGCAAAATACATTCCAGGCTCACTTTCCCTGTAATTCGGTGGTTGGTGCTCTGAGACCCCATGCTACCGGCTTGTTGTTGTTGGAGTCCTCCATTTGCTTGTATTGCCATGGCAGGACTGAGGTGCCAGAGATAGATATACTGGAACGGAAATTCTACGGTCCATTTATCTCTCATCGGATGTAGAATAAACCCACAGGAGATTCTTTATTATATCAGAATTGCGCGTCTACCTATCAACACGTCTGCGCCCTTTTTTTTTCATTATTTATATTTGACATGTGTTAAAATCCTTTAAGGGGAACCTGGCAGGTGGTTTTACAGCATAAACTGGTCCCAGTTTGCTATGGTGCCTTACTAAGATCTCTGTTGCTGAAAAGTTACCCCTATACACAGAATAGGGGGCAATGTGTCAACCCAACCGATGAGAACCCCACCAGTCATGGTAGACCACCATTCCTTGGACCCTACTAATAAGCAGATTATCCCCTATCCTGTGGAATACTCCGATATATAAGTTATTCTGACCCTGTTAATTGTTAAAGGGACGGTCTCCTAAATACAATCACAAAGACGCTCCCTCTAGTTCTATCTTTCGATGACACGTCTCCCCTGATTGATTCGCTTTTAATAAGCTGTACACTTCCAACATCAAGTCTCCTTAAGAAGCCGTTCTGTGTCTTCCTCCCGTATTAAGTAGAACAGCGTGCACACTTATAGACGCAGCAGGGCCGAGGCGGCTCATAAAGGATGGATCAGGGCAAATTAAGCAATTTATAGGTTTTATTTATTTATTAACTGGCATCTTATTTAACATGAACCCCCCGCCATGTCCTCCTCCGGCGAGACGTAAGAAATAATTTGTCAGTCCGGCCCCCTGCTAGGCCTGCTTAATGTATAAAAAAATGAAGAAGCCTTTCATATGGCTCCCAATGTGGAGAATTTTTGCCGGTTTTGTAAGTAGTGTGCATATGTTGATATGTTGGTAGGTTTAGCATAGCTGAGCAATAGGAAGCCTAGAACATAGCATTATATGTACTGTATAGTGGATTGGTGTACAGGTGTAGCAGGGTTGGGTTTGTCATCAAAATCTTTGGTCCCGCACATTTTGAGCACTATGTATCTCTATAAGATTTCAGCATAGCTCCGTGACCCTGTGTGTCTTAGAGCAGAGTAGGGCACACAGTATTATTCACCATAGTAGTCCCTGCACACGGTATTATTCACCATAGTGGCCCCTGCACACAGTATCATTTCCCAAAGTGGCCCCTGCACATAGTTGCTCCTGCACACATTATTATGCCTCATAGTGGCCCCTGCACACATTATTATTCTCCAGAGTGGCCCCTGCAAACAGTATTATGCCCCATAGTGTCTATTGCAAACAGTATTATGCCCCATAGTGTCTATTGCAAACAGTATTATGCCCCATTGTGGACCACCCATGTTCAATTATTATACTCTGGGGTCTTTCCTGGGCTCCAGCGCACTCCCAGGTGATCTCAGCCATCTTCAATGATGGAAGAGACATCACTTGAGCAGGGGCTTGGGTCGTGATGCATAAGGATGCAAACCTGGCCTGCATGACGTCTGTGACATCACCAAGCAGCCCTGAAGCCTTCCGGAGCGTAGGAGAGGTAAGTAATAGAGATGAGCGAGTACTATTCGAAATGGCTGTTTCAAATAGCATGCACCCATAGGAATGAATGGAAGCGGTCGGCATGTAGACTCAGCCGGCTGCCGGCCGCTTAACTCCCTGCCTATCAGCTGTGTCCATTTGTTCCTATGGGTGCGTGCTATTCGAAACGAAACTAGGGGGTCTGGGTCTCTGATTATTATACCCCCCTCCCAGTATAATGATAGTGTTTGGGGGTTCGCAGGCTCGCATCCTCACTTACCGATCCCGGCTCCTGCTCACAGCTGCCTCCACAGAAGGGGAAGCGCTGGCGGCCATGAGCAGGAGCCGGGATCAGTGAGTATATAGGACCCGTTACCTGCAGGAGTTAATCCAGCAGGTAATGACCTATATTTAAAAAAATCTGCAGCGGTAGAAGCTGCCGCCGGGCCCCCTGATGTCCCGGGCTCTGTGGCAGCCGCTATTACTGCTACCCCAATTGTTACGCCCCTGCACAGCTCCTATTCAAATAATCCTATTAATATTATAAATGTGAAAGTTTGTGAGTTTGGATGTTTGTGGGTTTGTGTGTTCGGATGTTTGTTAGTCAATCACGCAAAACCCGCTCGACCGATTTGGCTGAAATTTTCCACAAACATAGTTAATACACCCCATTGCGCAATAGGCTACTTTTCGTCACAATAGCGCACATACGTTTTTCCCAGGACCCCCACAAACCCCAAACTCACATCACCATCTCTGCAATCTCACACACTTTGGACCATAGCAAGCCACAAAATTCATATTGCCCTCTGCAGCCTCGCCCCTAACCCCACACAATCACATATACATATACTTTACCACTTTGCCCCTCACCTTACCGATTCTCCAGGAGGCTCTCTTTAACGCTCCGGAGCAGCCATGTTTGCCGACCCCCACCACTCTGACAATCCGCGACACCGCCCACCCATGTCAATACCCCTAGGCGGTCTAATAAATGCAAAAAAAAAAGTTTAAAAAAAGTAAAAAAATATTAAAAACAAAAAAAAAAGGATTAAAAATTCAAATCACCCCCCTTTCCCTAGAACACATATAAAAGTAGTTAAAAACTGTGAAGCACATACATGTTAGGTATCCCCGCGTCCAAAATCGCCCGCTCTACAAAGCTATACAAATATTTTTCCTGTTTGGTAAACGCCGTAGCGGGAAAAATGGTCAAAAGTGCCAAACCACGGTTTTTTCACTGTTTTGATTCTGATAAAAATTTGAATAAAAAGTGATCAAAGCAATAACATTTCCTGAAGATGGTAGAACTACAAAGTACACCCGGTCCTGTAAAAAAAGACGCCCTATAAATCCCCGTACACGCACGTATAAAAAAGTTACGGCTGTCGGAATATGGCGACTTTTCAAAAAAAAATTTTTTAACAGTTTTGGATTTGTTTTTAAGGGGTCAAAATGTAACTAAAACCATATAAATTTGGTATCCCCGGAATCGTAACGAAACACAGAATACAGGGGACATGTCATTTTGGTTGCACAGTGAACGCTGTAAAACCAAAGCCCGTAAGAAAGTCGCAGAAATGCATTTTTTCTTGAATTCCACCCCATTTTGAATTTTTTCCCTGCTTCCCAGTACATTATATAGAATAAATAATGGCGGCATCATAAAGAAAAATTTGTCCCGCAAAAATTAAGACCTCATATGGCTCTGGGAGCGGAGAAATAAAAAAGTTATGGGGTTTAGAAGGAGGGGAGTCAAAAACGAAAATCAAAAAATGCCATCGGCGGGAAAGGGTTAACTTCAAATACTTCTGTCCCAAAGTCACTATGTAAAGTTTCTCACAACACCGTATAGCAGCTCAAATACAAATTAACTTCAACACAAAAGTCTCACGTATTCTCAGAATTACAGCAAAAACAAGATACAAACTTACATTTCATATCCCATACCTTATACACAGTACGAAAACCTTACCCACACCTGTATATACCCACTGCTACAATCACCGCAGACGAAGTCGCGGGTACCAGCTAGTAGACTATATAATGCAGAACTAGACAGGTCATCCACAGACAGACAGAGATCCTCTTGATGCCTACACTATACAGTGGCCAAGAGATGAGGATCCTGAGTAGAGAGAGGACTCCTCATGTTAAAATGCAGAATTCACTAGAAAGGTGTACAGCAATAGGATTTGTAAAGAGGATACGCTCTTGATTAAATAGATCAGAGAATAATAAATTCATAAAAATGAATTTTTATGAGTATTTATAAAATAAATATGTAGTCACTAGCTGGAACTCTAGAAGCTTCCACTACTCACCTCCTAGGAAGAATGGCATCGACAAACGTCTATGTATATGTAGCATCAGTACACCAGGTGCCCTTTACTGGACCGGGTCTCCTCCTTTGAGAATTTGCACAGTGTTACTCTGGTATTTGTGGTTTGGGTAACTACAATCTGCACTTCAGGGTCCACCAAAGGTTGAGATCTTTCGCTAGCTCATGTCTTACCACCATTTTCTGCTGGCCACTGTTTTTCCTGGAATGCCCTACTGAGGAACAGGTCTCTCCTCAAAGGGGTCTGACACCAGAACCCATGGATAGGTTAGGGCCACCTGAATCGGTGTCTGCCCCTTGTGCCCGTCCCTCCGTTGCAGAGATTTCACTGTTTTTGTCAATATGTGTTCTTTGAAGCAATAAGTACATAGCCGCTTTGGAGCAACGTGGTTCAAAGAGCTCATTTGCACATGGATAAAAACTGTGGAAAATAGTGTTTGAGTTTGGTGGCCCAAACCTATCTATTAGAGGCCGGGTTGATAATCTGGGCTCTAATGAAGACTCCCTTTAAGAATGTCTCCCATTCTATCCAATGCTATGGGTGAGGGTAGAGGTACAAGTGCGTCCAGAAGAACCACAGACCCCAATACCAAATTTTACTGGTCACGGTCATTTACATTTGGTAGGCCCACACAAGGTTTGTTGTCCTCCGCCATTCTGTAACTGGAATCTATTGGAGCTGGGGCTTCTGCGGCTTAGCGAGGCTGATACAGGAGACTTATCAGTCCAACCAGGTAGCATACAAAGCAGAGACAGCAGGATACAAACTAAAGACAACAGGAGAATATCTATACGTAGTATGTTGCCATTTTGCATATGGTGCCCGTTCCTCTAATTGGCCATGTGACAACTCTTGGCATCCCAAGACTTTCTCTGGTACCAACGATGGTGCTGGATGTGTCACATTGAGTATATTATCCTCAAAGTCCTCCTATTTACTTGACCCTTTCCACAAGAGACACTAGGAACACAGAAGATGAGCTAGAAATAGCATCATAGAGAGAATCATAACCAAGGTAGAACAAGTCAAGAGGGAACATAAAGACGCTTAGGAAGTGATTCACTGTGTAGAGGGGCAGCGCGCTGTAATGGCTCCCAGTTGCTTATTTTTCCAGAATTCTGATCCTAAGTGAACATAAATAAAACAGATAATGGTTCGCTCAATGGCTGGTGCACATTTTTTGGCAGCCAAATGAAAAATGATGGTACTTCAGGCGTCCAAGGTTATATGGCAGTCCCAGTACGTTGGGAAAAGTTCTCCATCTCTAAAGCTACTGTGTTTATATAAAAAATATGAATTTCAAGTTTGCTTGGTTCTGATGAGACATCGGCAAACCAAATGGTTTGACCCGAACCGTATTTTAAGCCAATTTAAGGTGTGGCTCGTACCAAGTGTGTTGGATTTGGGAATTGAGCGACACGAACTCCTAATGAATCCTGAGAAGTTCGCTGATCTTAGTATTTAATAATGTTTCATGTCAAAATATTACCATATAGTGCTCGGAGATACCAGGCTCAAAAAATAGAAGAAGAAATTTTATTTTGGTTTCAAGCAAAATTTAGATTTCAAGAAGACATGTTAAATACATAACATTGTGATTTGTTTTTTGGGGGTTTATATATTAAAGGAGTTTTCTGGCGCCAAAATGATTTTACGTACTGATGACTTATCCACAGCATAGGCGATCAATATCTCATTGTAGGGGTCCAACACCCGGCCCATGAATAGATTAGCCGTGACGACACTGGACGTTATTGGACAGGGACAGGGAATACATTCTGTTGTCCGGAGCCTGCCAGAACAGCTGATCTGTGCAGGGTCTGGGTGTTGGACCCCCACAGATCAGATACCATAGTTTCTTTTGTGTCTGGAAGGCCCCAAAACTTTTGGTACATATATTATACATTGGTCTGTCTTCACAGACCTTCGTTTATACCACGCCGTATGGAAAGTGCAGTATATTTACAATCGGTGACTTAAAGGGGCTCTATCAGCAAAATCATGCTGATAGAGCCCCATATATGCGTGAATAGCCTTTAAAAAGGCTATTCAGGCACCGTAAATGTTATGTTAAACTACCCCCCCCCCCCCCCCGTTTTAAAATAAAACCCTAAAACAGAATGTGATAAACTTACTATCGTGCACGGTGGGCGGGCATTCAGGGTGTGCCGTCATCTTCATCCACGCCTCCTCTTCCTGCAACGTCCTCGGGTCCCATCCTCCGGCGCTCGCGAGCTGACATTGCTAAAAAAAAATGGCCTGGGCGCATGTGCAGTAGCATGCTGCTTCTACTACGGCTACTGCGCATGCGCCCAGGCCATTTTTTTTTTTAGCAATGTCAGTTCGCGAGCGCCGGAGGAAGACGGGACCCGAGGACATCGGAGGAAGAGGAGGCGTGGATGAAGAAGACGGCAGACCCTGAATGCCCGCCCCCCGTGCATGATGGTAGGTAGATCACATTCTGTTTTAAGGTTTTATTTTAAAACTGGGGGGTAGTGTAATATAACATTTACGGTGCCTGAATAGCCTTTTTAAAGGCTATTCACGAATATGTGGGGCTCTATCAGCATGATTTTGCTGATAGAACCCCTTTAACGTGGATGAGTCTGAGCTGCAATACCCTATATAACCTACGGACAAGGTTGGCGCTGTTCTGAAAAAAAAATTGTTTTTGGATCTCATACTATCTCCTTTAGCGGAAAAAAAAAATAATTCTAGTCTCACATTACTTGCCAGGTTAGATTACAGATCTTTGTTTAGATGGAACGTCAGTAATGTTTGTAGCGTTCCTTATTAGAAATCTTGTATCAGACTAATTACGTTTCCTGTGTCGGCTTTTTTCGGTTTAATTGCTTATATTAGAAAGGTGAGGGTAAACACGAGCTCTCTATTTACATGTGCAAGAGGCTCCACGGGAAATGATAGCGATGTCCTCTGTTACACGGGTAACGCAATATAAGATGTTGGGTGACACGAGGGGCTATTTATTTACCTACAAGCTAAAAGGTCCTAGCGTAAACACTGGGGCCAATTTATTAGGAGGGAATTTTTAATGCCCTTTTTCTGACTTGGCTTAATTTTTAATAGTGTTTTTTGCAACAAATTTATCAAACTGTTTCACACTGGTTCTTCTATTTGCCATAATTCTCTATATGAGGGGTGCCTGAGTTTCAAGGATTTTCAAAAGCCAAGTTAGAAGAGATGTGTGCTGGTGCAAAAATTTTGCAATATTTTAAAAAGTTGCAAATAAGGCTGGGTCCACATCTGCTTCGTCTTTGATCGGAGACGCCGTCATACTGTCCAATAAGAAGTCATGCAAATCTGACTTTTTCAACAGACCCCTTTATAGTCAATAAAGTCTATCGGGCTCCGTTCATGTCCACTGTTTCAGTGGTCTATTTGTCCGTTGTTCTGGCCCACCAACGGACCAGAACAACGGACAGCCTGACACTAGTGTGAACCTAGTGTCCTATAGTAGGGTTAAACCTATGCAACAGTAAATCATGTCCACATTGCTAGACAGTTTGGTAAAAAGGCGCATTAAAGGAGTCCACGGGCCCCTCAGTAGACCCTTGTATTATAAATATCTCAGTTACATTTTTTGTATGAGCCATGATAATGTACACTATATTAAAGGGGTTTTCTGGGACTTATTTCCATAGGATGCATGAGAGTGCAACACCCAGGACCTCTGCAGATCAGATGTTGTGCCCTCCATGCAGGTCATGTGGCATCACAATTATCAGTACAACCTGGTTATATCTCAGTTGTGTTCAAGTGAAGGGGCTGAGTTGTGATACCCAGCACAGCCACTGTACAAATGTATGGTGCTGCTCGTGGTAAGTACTGCTCACCCGAACACTGCAGCCTCCTCTAACAGCTGATCGGCTGGGGACCCGAGTGTCGGCTCCATACTAATCATTCATTGACAAGCTATTCTACGGATTGCACATCAGTTATTAGACTGGAAAATACCTTTAATTATGTACTAAATGACAGGCTGTATTAAAATCCAGAGCTGCACTCACAATTCTGCTGTCTTCAGATATTATTACTTCTATATTATATTCTATAATATTAATAGAATATTAATCCAGATTGTATCATGACTTTTCTCAAAATTTATTCCATATTTTCCTATCTTCACATCTACTTTATTCTTATTCTATGAGCACCTACCACTAGAGATGAGCGAGTAGTACTCGATCGAGTAGGTATTCGATCGAATACTACGGTATTCGATATACTTGTACTCGATCGAGTACCACTCGCTATTCGAATGGAAAAGTTTGATGCAGAACCAGCATTGATTGGCCGAATGCTATACAGTCAGCCAATCAATTCTGGTTCTTCTCCTACCTTTAGAAGTCTTCTCCGTGCAGCTTCCCCGCGGCGTCTTCCGGCTGGAATTCATTCTGTCAGGCATCAGGCCTGGGCAGAGCCGACTGTGCATGTCCGCTTGTAGTGCGGGCATGCGCAATCGGCTCTGCCCAGGCCCGATGCCTGGCAGAGTGAATTCAGAGCCGGGGGATGCTGCACGGAGAAGACTTCTCGGAGGATCCAGCCCGACCCTCACTCGTGGACTTGGTAAGTGTAATTTGATCGAACGTTGAACGTTGCCTACCCCTGAAACGAGCATTTTCCCCCCATAGACTATAATAGGGTTCGATATTCGATTCGAGTAGTTGAATATTGAGGGGCTACTCAAAACGAATATCGAACCTCGAACATTTTACTGTTCGCTCATCTCTACCTACCACCAAATATAGTGGACCCATAGTTAATTATTCTGTATTCATGAGGGCATTGGAAGTACAGAGTGATGCACAGAACCATCAGTCCATGGCAAGAAGGGTGTAAGGAGCTATAATTCGGGGGAAGGCAAAGAACTGATTCGCTCAAGATCACTGTAACATATCCTGTTTTCTGCAATTTAATTTTCAGCTTTGCTGTGTAGAATGGGTCAGTTCCGTAGAGACATCTCATTCTTAACACAGGATTGGTGAGTTAAGGACAGCGCTATTGTACTGATGGGGGCCAGGTTAGAAGTACTATACAGTATAGATCTTCAGACACATTCCTAGCTAGCATTGAGTGCAAACGCCCTGCTACACTCTGGAAAGCGAGTGAACCTCCATTATGGCCGCCCTTAGGAAAGTTTTCAAAAACAAAAATAAAGAGTTACAACATTTTCAACAAAAAAGTAGAAACAAATTCTTTTTATTCCCCAGACTTACATCTAATTAATGTACCTAAATTACACACGCAAGACATTCCCTTTAATAAAAAGTGAAGCTTCACTTTAATTGGAAAGATTCATTAAAGAATTTGATTGAGATTTACATTCCATGTTTAAGTTGCTTGTTAGACTAAATTACTTCTCCTTGCAGATAATGGAACTGAAATAATTATTGTCTGAATTTACGACAATTAGCAGTAGATTTCTAGTATAATTTCGGCTGTGTTCTTTGTTTCCATTGGGAATTTCATCACTGGATGACTAAAGTTCATGCAGACAGTTCTCTCGGAGCAGCCATAGACCAAAACGGAATGTGTGTAATTACAATTGTGCTAAAAAAAAGTCTAATATTACTCATCTGAGAAGTATTTTATTAGAAGACAAGCATACTGAAGAGTACTTTTTTTTAGGTTCAACAATCCAACCAAATTTATTTCAACAAAGTGGCTGAGCTTATCCCATATATATATACTAGCTTTTACCCGCGACTTCGTCTGCGGTGATTGGAGAATTGGGCGGACACAGACGTGTGAAACTGTAAAAGTGCTTTAAAAAGTTTGGTGGGCTAGCAAATGTGATGTGTTATATTGTGTATCTAGTGATACAGACAATGTGATGTGTTGTATTGTGTATGTCGTGATACAGACAATGTGATGTGTTGTATTGTCAGACAATGTGATGTGTGGTATTGTGTCAGACAGTGTGATGTGTTGTATTGTGTATGTCGTGATACAATGTGATGTGTTATATAGTGGAAATCTATATGTAAATGTGAGTGAGTAGAGTGAGGGCTACTCCTGAGGTGACAGTAAGGAGTGTGCAGGCAGGTTGAGGCAGGAAATGCCAGGCAGTGTGTGTGAGTCTATAGCTGGGGCTAGGAGTCCTGCTTTTGTGAGTCTCCTGCTAGGAAGCCATGTTGTTTAGTGGCACCAAAAGTAGCCTGTGACTCAATCCTGAGGGAAAACTATGTTTGTGGAAAATTGCACGCAAATCCATCCAGGCGTTTTAGCGTGATTGAGGAACAAACATCCAAACTCACAAACATCCAAACATCCAAACACACAAACTTTCACATTTATAATATTAGTAGGATATATATATATATATATATATATATATATATATCAGTTATAGTTTATTATGCTTACTTATATAGTGCCATCATATTCCGCAGCGCTTTACACACATTGACAGTTACTGTCCCATATTGGGCTCACAATCTACATTCCCTATCAGTATGTGTTTGGTGTGTGGGAGGAAACCAAAATACCCAGAGGAAACCCACGCAAACACGAGGAGAACATACAAACTCCTTGCAGATGTTGTTCCTGGCGGGATTTGAACCTAGGACTCCAGTGCTGCAAGGCTGCAGTGCTAACCACTGACCCACCGTGCTGTCCATAGTTAGCATTAAAAAAACATAGATATATATATCTCAAAGCACCTTTGTAGTGCCCTGCCAGGACCTTCCTCCTCAGTTAAATCTTCATATATAGAGCGGCAATTGCTATATAGTGTGGATTCCTTACCTCTCTCTTTTAATATCTTCTTGTTCCCAATAGGAATCAGAAGGGCAGTGACCACTGAGGGAAAAAAGAGATGGTCGGGTGATGATAGCCCACAATTTTGTAAGGGTGGGTTCACATCTGCGCCTCGGTCTTCAGGTTTCCATCTTCTGCCTGAGAAACTGGATAGGAGATGGAAACCGGCAGTCAGTTTTCAAACCCATTTATTTGAATGGGTTTGCAAAGTGTCCGCCCGTGAGCGCTCGTGAGCGTCTTCTGGCGAAACCGGGGGTTTTTTAACGGACACAAAGTCAGACATGCAGGACTTTGTGTCCGGTTAAAAAAAAATGGTTTTGCCGCAGAACGCTCATTGGCGGACACTGTCTGCTGGGTTTCCGTCTCCTGTCAGCAGAGGACGGAAACCTGAAAGCGGAGACCAGGCGCAGATGTGAACCCACCCTAAGATATATCATGTTACACACACACACACACACACACACACACACACACACACACACACACACACACACACACACACACACACACACACACACACACA
This sequence comes from Leptodactylus fuscus, assembly GCF_031893055.1. NCBI lineage: Eukaryota > Metazoa > Chordata > Amphibia > Anura > Leptodactylidae > Leptodactylus > Leptodactylus fuscus. The sequence goes on from NC_134265.1 coordinate 333,033,756, forward strand.
CACACACACACACACACACACACACACACACACACACACACACACACACACACACTTTCTGGATTTAAATGAACAGAAATGGCTAAGTTTAGAAAGATAAATGCTCAGTTCTGGAGACACAATTACTCTACTAGACTTGTATTGTGAGTTTCACCTGTGCAGAGAGGAGGACAGCGCTCCAGAGTGGAGCACATAACTTCATCAGAAATCTCTCAGTTATTCACAAACATTATACTACACAGACTTATTTTCGAATAAAGGGGGCTTTTTTTTTCTTTACTTGTAAGCCAGAAATATGTTCCGAGCAGTTCTCCCTTTTTTCCCCCCATCCTCTTTATAGTACATAAAAGAAGGCTACTTAGCAGGGAGTGGCAAAGAGAAAGGAGAAAGTTCCTATCAGGGCAAACTTTTTTATCTTTCAGGTCACAAAGCCATATGATGGACTGTTTGTGGGGCAAATAGCAGTTTATACAATGTTCTACAAAGCCAGAAAAAAAATTCAGAATACGGTAGAATCAGACTAAAACTGCCATTGCACCATATGTTTTTTTATTAGTTTTACGGCTTTCACTTTGCAGCAACAATGACGCATTACTTATATTCCGTGTGTCAGTGTGATAACCTGTGATACCAAATTGTTTTATGACCTATTTTAGTTGGCAAGTTGTAATATTTTACTATTTTGAGGAGCGTTTGATGGTTTTGATCTCTTTTTATTTCAATTTTTTTTTTAGGCAATAATAAGGAATTTGGCCATTGTTATTTTCCCCACTATTGGGTACATCGTACACTGTCTACTAATAAGTATTTGGACACCCAGTAAAGGTGCAGGTTAAGTTATGGTCCGGGGGTGTTTTTCCTGGTATGGTCCCAGTGCATGGTAAACTCAATGCCGACGCCTATTTCACTATTTTAGATGCATTATGGCGGTTCTATGGGTCAGACCAATGTTACTTCCAGGATGACAACACCAGCTGTCATGTAGCGAGGTCTACCATGGCTTGGTGTAGTGACAATCAGGTTAATCAACTGGACTGGGCTGCCCAAAGCCCAGACTTGAACCCTATCCAGCACCTCTGGGATGAGTTGGATCGCTGAACTAAGGGGTGCAGCAGCCGAACAAAATCAGTGAAAGAAATTACCTGTCTACTCCAAGCCAAATGGAATAAAATACCACTAGCCATCATACAAGGAGTTGTTGAAAGCCCCGGAGGGCTGAGGTTGTAATTGCCGCTCGTGCCGTTCAGACCATTGGTGTCCAAATACTTATTGGTAGACAGTGCATGACAAAGTTATTTATGTATTTTTATAATTTTGCCAGATGTCCATACCTAATATTCTTATGTATTTTTATTCACTCTGTGTAATTACGGAGCATATTGGTAAGGGCTTATATAATAAATGGCCTATTGCAAGGAAATGTCATACTATAGCAAAATTAGTAATAGCAGTTTTTCCTCCTGCGGTCCTGTCTGATGATGTCATCTTATTGGCTGTAGCGGTGACATGCCACTCACCGGCCTCAGTGGTATATTACACGGGACTGCTGAGGTCAGTTATTGGCTGACATGGTATATAAGAGCACGTCACCGCTACACCTATGTAAACAAACACAGTCATGAAGGATTGGAGGGTACCACTGCACTGGTAAGTATCACTTCTTATATTATAATATGACATTTTCAAGTTATATAGCTAGGAAAACTCCTTTAACTTATCCATTGTCTAATGATAATAAAATGACCCTGCTCAGTCTACACAGCAAAGCTGAAAAGTGAGCAACCGCAACAACTCTAGTGGCCAATGTGAAAATTGCAATATTTCAACCCAAACCCCCAATCCACACCCCCTTCTCTCACCTCAATCCCTTCTCTCTAGTTATTTCTCCTCTTCCCCTTCCTGGATAACCATAGGTCTCAGTACAATGTTCACTGGTTCTATACTCTCCCTACCCGAGATTTCATGTTTCTGAGACTTCAGGAGGATACGCCGACAATCTGGGAATATTCATACTGCATATTCCTTTACTGTATGTACTAGATATTTTGAACTCATACTCCTAATTTGTACTCTATATGATGAATTACTCTTTATAATAAAAAAAAATGAAAAAAATTTATAGAAAAAAAAGAAAACTGTAAAATATCAGAATTTTTAAAAATGAATAATAAAAAAACACCAAAAAGCTCAAAAAATAACAGATAGATATAGCTATAAATAGATACGATTTTAGACTGTATGGCTACCTTTTTGTACACAAAACAAAAAAATTATATTAATTTATTGTAAAAAAAATTCAATATTTTTTTTTAAAGTTACTATTCACCCAAATTAAAAAAACAAAAAAATTAATTTATTGTAAATTAATTTATTGTAAAAAAATTCAATATTTTTTTAACCCCTTAGCGACCCTTGACGTAACTGTACGTCATGGGTCGCATGGGGATGTATGGAGCGAGCTCACACGCTGAGCTCGCTCCATACACGGCAGATGCCGGCTGTATAATACAGCCAGGACCTGCCACTAACAGCAGCGGTCGGTGCCCGAGCCGATCGCTGCTGTTAACCCTTTACACACTGCGGTCAAACGTGACCGCAGTGTGTAAACGGCGCCGGCGGCATGGGCGCCGCCATGTTTCGCCGATCGCCGCCCTCCTGAACGTCACATGAGGGCGGTGATCGGTTGCTATGACAGCCGGAAGCCTATTGAAGGCTTCCAGGCTTGTCTCTGCATGAGATCTATTAGACGATGCCAGAGGCAGCCTCTAATAGAAGTGCTGCGATTTTCCTATTCACTGCAATACTGTAGTATTGCAGTGAATAGTATGAGCGATCAGACTCCCTAGGTTTCAAGGTACCTAAGGGGTCTGATCATAAATGTAACAGAAGAAAAAAAAAGTTTTTAAAAGTATTAAAAAAATAAAAAAAATATAAAAGTTCAAATCACCCCCCTTTCCCTAGATCAGCTATAAAAGTAATTAAAGAACATTAAACATAAACATATTAGGTATCCCCGCGCTCCAAAATGCCTGAACTATTAGAATATTAAAACACTTATCCCGTACTGCGAACGGCGTAGCGGCAAAAAAAATAAAAACAGCCAAAAAGCGTTTTTTTCAACACTTTGCCTCCTATAAAAAATTGAGTAAAAAGTGATCAAACCATCGGATCTTTCCCCAAATGGTATCAATAGAAACGTCATCTTGTCCCGCATAAAAAGACACCACAACCAGCTCCATACATGGAAATATGAAAAAGTTACAGGTGTTAGAACATGATGACACAATTTTTTTTTCTATTTTGCAAAGTTTATCATTTTTTTAAAAGTATCAAAAAATTTCAAATACTATATAAATTTGGTATCACCGTGTTTGTACTGACACGTAGAACACAGGTAACATGTCATTTGTACCAAACAGTGAATGCTGTAAAAATTAAACCCATAAGAAAATGGCGCAAATGCATTTTTTCTCCAATTGCGCCTCATTCTGAATTTTTTTCCAGCTTCCCAGTACATTGCACAGCATATTGAATGGTGCCATTACAAAGTACAATTTGTCCCGCAAACAATAAGCTATCATGTGACTCTGTGAACTGAAAAATGAAAAAGTTATGGCTCTTGAAATGTGAGGAGGGAAAAACGAAAATGCGAAACCAAAAAATGGCCTGGTCCTTAAGGGGTTAAAAGTTACTATTCACCCAAATTTAAAAAACAAAAAAATAATTTATTGTAAATTAATTTATTGTAAAAAAATTCAATATATTTTTTTAAAGTTACTATTCACCCAAATTTAAAAAAAAACCAAAAAAAAACCATAGAGCATTTTTTCATATTTTTAATAGTATGACATGATTAGGGTTGAGCTGATCTTGAGATTTCAGGATCGTTTTTAAAATCCGTTTCCAATCATTTTCCATCAGAACCCAATCCCGATCCCAATTCCGATCCTAACGCAAGTCAATGGGATTTTTTAATGATCGAAAATCGTATTAAAAAAAAAAAAAAGCATCATGTCTAGGGTTGAGCGATTGAGATCAGAAAAGATTCAATTCCGATCAGTGATTGAGTAAATTTCACGATAGCGATCGGGTTCCAATCCCGCCTAAAAAAGATCGGGAACGGAATTCCGATCCCGATCGCTCAACCCTAGACATGATGCATTTTTTTTTTTTTTTACAATACAAAAAGTTATCGCAAAAAATCCAGTAATAATTCAATATTTGTTAAAATAGACAATTACACAAAATAATAAAAGAACACCAAATAGCTTAAAAAATAAAAACAAAAAAATAAAAAATATCTGTATATATCTGTATATTGTAAGATGCATTTCCATTTTAAACTTTTTTATTGTTAAGTTTTTCAATTTTTTTTTTTTCATGGATAATCATACAAAAGAACCAAAAAAAGAAGAGAATTTTTACAAAAATAAATATATTTTAAAAATCCGGATTTAAATAATGTGTCACTTTCTGATAATATATTGCCTTCGTATTGTAAAATAAACTTGTATTTCGTTAGACTAGAAGTTAGAGACGCGCTCCGCAAGCCCAGGCTGCACATTGTCTGAAGTCTGAAGAAATTGTGTGAAGTTTTGGCGTCGGCTTGGATAACGTTCACGCAGTCTCGGCTCTTGATAATTGTTCATTCTCTATAAGTAAACCCGAGGTCCGTGTCTTATGGAATGAACAAAAAGTCATGTCAAATTGGGAATGAATGATGGGGCCGTCGTATTTTTTTTTTATTTTTTGCGGGAGACGTGCCAATACCTTTCTGCTATGTTGAAGACAGGAAGCATTCAATCAGTCTCCGAGGGAAGGAAGAAATTCGCGGACTGCAGGATGTTTGCATAAATTCCTACCTCGTTTATTATGATGCTTGAGCTTTAACTGTATACTTTATGAAACACAGCTGTGACACATTACCTGACCATTAACACTCCGCCAACCTTCTTTTTACAATTTTCCTAACACTGCGCGGTTTTACTCCTAATGCGTTCCTGATGCTGCCAACATTGTAATCAACACCGGCCTCCTGGGACCATTGTCTTCTCGTACAGCCTCGTACTCAAGTACTTCTCCGGCGTCTCAAAAATAACATTGGCTTTGGATTTAAAGGGGTTGTACAAGATTACAAAACATGACTCCTTTATTTTTCCAAAAACAGCACCACACCTGTCCATATTGGATATTGCAGCTCAATTCCATTGAGATATGATACCCTACACAATCTTTGAAAGCTGCCATGTTTTGTTAATATTGGACGCTGTGGCCTCTTCAACCAGCTGATCTGTTGCGATCGCAGACCCCTGCCAATCTCGTAAAGATAGGTCATTAGAGATGAGCGAACACTGTTCGGATCAGCCGTTCCGAACAGCACGCTCCCATAGAAATGAATGGAAGCACCTGGCACGTACACTTTGCCAGCGGCCGGTCGCCATGCCAGGTGCTTCCAGGAGTTGGTGAATAGAGATGAGCGAACACTATTCGAAACAGCCGTTTTGAATAGCACGCTCACATAGAAATAAATGGAAATGTGCTATTCAAAACGGGAGCGTGCTCTTCGAAACCGCTGTTTTGAATAGTGTTCGCTCATCTCTATTGGTTAAAGGTCCTCTTTAAGGAGTTTATAAGAAACAAAGGGGGTTAAGACTTATCTGTGAATCTATTAACAGGGATATGTTACTATACTGGTAAAAGAGTTAAAGGGGTGGTCTAGGGACTGTTAATTTATTTACTTGTCCCAGGTTATGGCAGCCAATGGTATCATGTGAGATCGGTGTAGGAGAAGCAACCATGGAGGCTAAAGGCTGCTTCAGATCCCATGAACCAGGTCCCTGCACAACCCATCACATTAAAGGTATCTGGAATGTACCCACCTTGTTCCGGTACCACTGCTTCCCCTTATAATGAGTCTCACTAGGTCAATCAAAGTGAAGAGTTGAACCATCAAAATACTGCCCTCTGTGCCAGTTAGAGGTGGATGTTCCTCTGGTTTTAACATATGGACATTTTTTGGTCTTCCTTCTATACAGTTAACTGTCTGTTGCTGACCACAATTACTTTAAAGAGGACATTTCACCATCTCCAGTCCTTTGCATCATAGACTAGGTACAGCTCCGCTTATTCCAATGTAGTTGGAATTTTTTGCTCTCAACCCCCACCATCCCTGAGCAATTGGTTCTGTTAGTTTCAGCACCCAATATTCTAATTAGGCTTCTACTGTCAGGTGGGGGTCCTAGACTATCAGCCTTGGCTCAGGAAAACCTATCTGACACTACAGAGACTAATTAGCATATCAGACACCAAAACTAACAGCACCTATTGCTCAGGAACGGTGGAGAGTAGAGGGAAAAACTCCACTTTTTCGTGTTTACTGTTCCCTTACAGTAGTAGGAATTGCTGTAGTAACATCCACATAGTACATATCCACATATCGGAAAAAATAATCATAGCTGGGCAATCCCAACCATCCTGTTCTCAGTTAGAAATAATTTATAAGCTTTTCTCCTATGAGAAGGCCATAAAATCCATTTTATTAACTTTCTAGTGGAATTGTCCGCAGTTCAGTTCTCAGTATAGGATTAATTACACCGCACTATTATAATCTGTTCCAATGCGAGTAATAAACAGGAGTCTCTCTGGTGAATATAGGGAAAATAAAGCCAGCTTTTTGACATGTGTGATATCTGGCAGCTACAATTGTTATTCCCAGCTCTACAGGAGCGTTGACCCGGGTGGTTTAAAAGGCCATAAGTTCAAAGAAAGTAAGGAGAGATTTATTAGCGCACAGAAAGCTGTTCCAAAAAAACGAGGGATCAGGGCTAGAAATGTCTTCATACACAATGGAAATCAGTGACTACTGTATGTTTATGCAAATATAGTACATGGGCCATTTTGTAGTGCAGAGACTCAAATGGAAGTTGTCAGGTCTCAGTTAGTATAAAATATGAGGACTGGTGATTCTGGTTTGTTTGACCTAAAGCTATCCCTCCAGACCTCCCCACCCTCCACTTGGCTTTTTTGGAAGCAGCTTATCTACCTTTCTCCCCCCCCCCCCCCAAAAACACAAAGAAACCTAACAGCCCTATCATTTTCCCCAACAGCTGCCATGGGGGTAAGTCAGACCCTCTCTAATCCTACCTTGATAAGACCTGATCCTATCAATTGGTTACGTATAAATCCTTTTAACCTCAATATTCCTATTAAAATTCCCATTGTAGAATTAAAGGGGATCTGTCACCAAGTAGAAAATGCAAAGTAACATATATCATTTGATTCTCGCCATTCCCCCGATCAATTTGTTGTTTTTCTTTTTAATATCTGCCCACCCATTCAAAAGATATGGCCCCTGGAAGTTCAGCTGTAAACTAGCTCTGATTCTCCTTGTGGGCGGGACCTTCTATTTAACATTCCCGCCTCCTTGGAGAATCACAGCTGGTTTACAGCTAATCTTCCTGGGGCCATATCTTTTGAATGGGTGGGTGGATATTAAAAAGAAAAACACCAAATTTATCAGGGGAATGGTAAGAATCAATTGATGTATATTATTTAGCACTTTCTATTTAGTGACAGATCCTCTTTAAAGGGGATCCCTAGAAGTATGTATATCAGGTGAATACAGGAATACAGGTTAAACTAGAATAAATATTAGAGCAGATTTATGAACTTAAATGATTCCTGAAATGTACGCCAGCTCTTTGCATCACAGTATGGTCACAGGTATGACGTAGGATGCACCTGATTTATGTTGAGGCGTGCACCTTGTCATAATTCTGGGGAATCCTTCACTGGAGGAAAGATGATCAAGACCACTATTTGGGGAGATGAGTAGTTAAGCGGGTGGCTCGATAAGGCATATCTTGGGGAAGAGTGTATTGTACCCCCACACTGTGTAACACCCGCTTTACTGGCCAACTCACAGTATACTGCCCTATATTGCTCCATTTATTGGCCCCCACAGAGCATATAGGTCTCCATACAGTATATAAGATAAGATAAGATAAGATAATCCTTTAATAGTCCCACATTGGGGAAATTTCAGCATGTTACAGCAGCATAGTAATACAGATACAGGATAATACACAGTAATATATTACAGGACACACATATGCTGAGAAGAGAAGATATACTAGGAGTCCATAGCAGCTAAGGAACAGAAGAAGAAAGAAGGAAGACTTCATAGTCATTGTCATAATCATTAGTTTTCTGTGCAGAGTGATCTTTGCTTGGTTTGATGTAGATTATACAGCCTGGTCGCGGTTGGAAGGAAGGACCTGTGATAGCTCCTTCTCACACTTGGGGTGAAGCAGACGGTCACTTACAGTGCTGCTAAGTGCCATCAAGGTCCCATACATGGGGTGGGATTTGTTCTCCTGCATGGAGATCACCACGGACAGTGTCCTTCTGTCACCCACCACCTGTACTGGGTCCAGGGGGCTCCCCAGGACAGAGCTGACCCTCCTGATCAGCCTGTCATATGGCTCCTTTTATTGGCCCCATGCAGTATACTGGCCAGTTTATTGCCCCCCATATAGTATATTGCCCCCTTTATTGGTATCCACATAGTGTATCATACCTTTTATTGTCCCCCATGCAGTACACTGGCCCCTTTACTGGGCCCTATTTATTGGCTGCTACACAGTATATTGCCCCTTTATCGTCCCCTACATAGTATATTGCCTTTTATTGGCCCCTAAACAGTTTGTTGCCCCCTTTATAGTCCCCTACACATAGTGGTGAACCTAGCCTCAGTGCTGCCTGAGGTGGACGATCAAAAGAACCTCCTCCTACCAGACTGAATACTGAATACTGGGTAAAAAAATATGCAAATCTATTCTCCAGGATGTAATTAGGAGAACAGTGCCTCTGTATGCTGCCCTCTAGAGGGCAGCATCCTTAACATCATGAACGACTCAGTTATAAAGTCTTTTTAATCATAATGTGGATTTAATTGCCAAATCAGTATTTCTGTCCCAAAAGGAACAGATTCCCAGCTATGGACAGTGCTGTTTCGGCCTATTGGGCCATCCTCAGCATTGGACCACCAATTAACTATTTTTATTCTCTGGGATCTTTTCAGACCCTTGAGTATAATAATCAGAGACCAAGGGGAGATGGAGGAACATAATAAACACTTTTACTCACCTCTCTGGGATCCTTTGTTACTCCTACAACAGGCTTCGGGCCTTTATGTTAATGTCTCAGATGTCATGTGGTCTAGGACATTACCATACAGGCCCAAAGCCTCCTAGGAGTAACACTAGATCCAGGTGATGTGAGTAACAGTATTTATTATGTTCCCCCACCTCCCCTGGGGCTCCGATTGTTATACTCTGGGGTCTGAAAAGACCTCCAAGTATAATAATGGTTGTAGTTGGGGTTCACGGCCTGGGCCTACACATGGCCTCCCCCCCCCCCCCACCTGCGCTGAGACGCAGAGGTCTAAACCAGCCCAGGAAAGGGCCACTCAGTTTGTTTTTTGTTGTCCTGGGCTAGTTTAGAAAAAAAACAGTAAAAAAAACCCAAAATAAAGTAGTCAAATTGACGCCCCACCGAAAGGGCCGCCTCACCTCTCCTCATTAGAGGTGCGGCCCTGCCTACACAGTATATTGATTAAAATATCGTCCATTACCTCTTAGAGTAATCCAATAGTTAGTGGCCAATATCAGGGGCCCCGATACTACACTAGTAGCTCCACCAATGTAATAATGTCTTCCATAACTAAGAATGAAAGTGTTCATTGGTCACCAGGCCACCGCTAACCTAAACCACCATCCCCGAGAGAGGAGGTCAGGGAGACCTGACCACCCCCATGTCCACGCCCCTGAACATACATAAATTAACTGAAAACGCAGTCATTATTGATACATTTTACAATTACATAAGCTTCCTTAAATCTCCTGTATTAACTCCGCGACTCCCACGCCATGCTCCTGGGTGATCTCATCCTGTCTATAATCGCCATCGAGTACCTTTTAGGCTACAGACTTGTGCGACCTATTCTTCCATTGTTCTGATCATACAGTAAAATGATCGCGGCAAACTCCAGACAAATCCCATTTCGTAGAGATCTCCGTATGTCAAGATGTTCCCAAATACCATGATTATGGCCTTAAATAAGTGTAGGAGCTGTCAGAGCATCTCATGCCGCCCCGAGGAAAGCGATTAGGAAGGATTACTAGAATATGGCAATGTCTGCTATTAAGCACATACATTCCCTTTTTTTTTTTTTTTAAGGAGCCCAAAGGCTTATCTTTTTGTCATTGTTTCAAAGCACAGAGAAGACAGAAAGATGATTATAGAGATACGCTGTTAATCCTTAACATGAGGTGGGGCTTACCGCATCTGTAATACGACTGTGGACATATTTTCAGGCCTAATGTACTTAGAAAGGAATAGGATTAACTATGTGCGTCCTGACTAGATATTACCACCAGATTTCTCAGTCATCCATGGACCATTAGTCGTCACCTTGGATGTTGTCTGAGATAAGATGGTTGAGCCATCTACAGTTCTCAGGTCTTCTTCTCCTCGTTCTCCTTTACTTTCACCTTCTTCTTCTCCTTCACTTCTTCTTCAAGACGTATTACTAGTAGAGATGAGCAAACAGTAAAATGTTCGAGGTTCGATATTCGTTTCGAGTAGCCCCTCAATATTTGACTACTCGAATCGAATATCGAACCCTATTATAGTCTATGGGGGGAAAATGCTCGTTTCAGGGGTAGGCAACATTCGATCAAATTATACTTACCAAGTCCACGAGTGAGGGTCGGGCTGGATCCTCCGAGAAGTCTTCTCCTTGCAGCGTCCCCGCGGCATCTTCTGGCTCTGAATTCACTCTGCCAGGCATCAGGCCTGGGCAGAGCTGACTGCGCATGCCCACACTACAAGTGGACATGCGCAGTCGGCTCTGCCCAGGCCCGATGCCTGGCAGAGTGAATGAAGAGCCAGAAGATGCCGCGGGGAAGCTGCACGGAGAAGACTTCTAAAGGTAGGAGAAGAACCAGCGTTGATTGGCCGACTGTATAGCATTCGGCCAATCAATACTGGTTCTGCATCGAACTTTTCCATTAGAATAGCAAGTGGTACTCGATCGAGTACGAGTATTTCGAATACCGTAGTTTTCGATCGAATACCTACTCGATCGAGTACTACTCGCTCATCTCTAATTACTAGTTTTCCATAGACTTGTGGTCTCAACGCTCAAATTACAACAATGGTTGTTCCGAAAACCAAGTCATATTTGAGGGACTACTTGTACTTGTTCCACGTGTTCCACCCACTGGTGGCCTCGTTACTTCTTCTTAGAGTAAGTTCATATGGTGATTTGTAAAATCTGAAAAATTCTACTTCAGGAATTCAGACGCAGAATTTTTCCACTTTACCAAATCTGCCATGGAATCCACCATGGAATTTGCAAAATTTGTGACAAACTCTGCATCTACCAGATGGGAGTTCTCAGGTGAGATCTGCAGGGAGTCGCAATGCCATAGCTTTGTAGTAACCTGCGCAGGAGGCGTAACTTGAAACTCCTGGGCCCCAATGCAAAATCTGCAATGGGCCCCCCTCTTACCATATGCTATCAATTATACTGGTGTTTTACTATGTTGTAAAGATGTCCTTTGGCTCCCTGAAGCACCAGGACCTGGTAGTGATGGCTATGCCTGAGCTGCCCTATTCTGCACCATGAAGTAGTACTTGCATTGCATCATGCACATGAGCCATCAGACTTGGGTTCTCAAGCGGCGCATCTGAATTTAGCAACAGCACTAAATCTAGCTCATGTATATGGGGGAGAAAATCTGCCAAGACAGGTCACATGTCAAATATACAACATAATGTTACAGAGATGGAAGGGGACAGATGGGGCCCCAATTTTTGAATGGAGTACTACTTGGCATTATGGCACTTTTGGTAAAAATAGTACTATTGGAAGGAAGTATATTGGTAACCATATAAAATACTTAAAGGGAATATATTCTGTTAGATTGTAGATTTTTTGAAATTTTATCTTCTGTACATGATTATGGGGGCGGCGATCTTGCCTGATCTTCTCCTCTCCTCTGTTATCAGCATTTAGTGCTATCTTCAATAGTCTGGAGCCAACTCATTGAGGTCTATGGGAGAGTTTTCTAGACGTGCTCTGTGCAGGGAGGGGAAGTAGTTAAACTGTGACATCACCTATTGCCAGTAGTGGATGTAGTGATGGATCAGGGGTGTTATCTTCTATTGTAATACTACCTCTGATGTTAATATGACTGCAAAGAAAATCTTTATAGAATTGGCAAGTGTTTATTTTTAGTGGTCAGAGTGAAAATTGCAGGTTATGTCATTTTCATAAAATGGAGATAATGAGATTAAAAAATTAAATTTTTTTAAAAAATATATGTTTAATGTAAAATAGTAAGTCAAGGTTTAGGCCATCTATACTGACTGTACAGTACAAGATCAAGGACTGAGTACTTGTAATAATGATGGCTATACATATCATTACATAAATTTTCTATTTAGATTCGGATCCAGTTGGCGAAAGTTGAAGGACTTTTCGCTTTTCGCGGTTTACATTTCAGCTGTCATCCACATTCCATTGTAGAGAGACAATATCTTATAAATCACTTGTAGTGAATACAATGAGACAACGTTTTAGCCAGACTAAAGTTGAAACAAGACTTAACCTGATTCCCTCGGAGTAGTGATTGAGAGCTGCACTCCACAGCCGCTTCTGCCGTAGGCTGGCAGCAATTACCGTCACTTGGAACACACCCTGCCAGTATGTTCAAAGCGGCTGTCCAAAAGTGATTGGCAATGGCAACTCCATTTACTGTGCTTAGGAAAAACAAATCCATACGATTCACCTCCATGCTGGCAATCTGGGAACAATGCTTCTAATGAAGCATGTGCATAATGCTATATTAATGATATCTTCCTCAGCCAGCATGGCATAATGATCATGTAAGATAAAAAAAATCCACAATATCGGTGGTAGGGCATGGTGCTTCTAATGCAAAGATGCAGGCGGAACGTGCCAATGCATGATGTCATCGCAAAACTGATCCAAATGTGGTGCAAATGGCAGGCAGCAGGCTGGAGATGCGATCGTACGTAGCTGCAAATATGGGCAAGATCGCCCTGAAAGATGTAAAAATAATAACACTACGTATATATACAGTACAGACCAAAAGTTTGGACGCACCTTCTCATTCAGAGTTTTCTCTATTTTCATGACTATGAGAATTGTAGATTCACACTGAAGGCATCAAAACTATGAAGTAACACATGTGGAATTATATACTTAACAAATAAGTGTGACCACAACTGACAATATGTCTTATATTCTTGGTTCTTCAAAGTAACCACATTTTGCTTTGATTCCTGTTTTGCACACTCTTGGCATTCTCTTGATGAGCTTCAAGAAGTAGTCACCAGAAATGGTCTTCACTTCACAGGTGTGCCCTGTCAGGTTTAATAAGTGGGGTTTCTTGCCTTATAAATGGGGTTGTGTTGTGCAGAAGTCAGGTGGATACACAGGTGATAGTCCTACTGAATAGACTAGCAGGAGGACTTGGCTTCATACAAGTATATTTCATTTTTTGTTTGTGTAGTGACCCCATAATTGTCCTGTTTTGCACTGGTGTATTTTGTATGTCGCTTGTGTGTGTGTCCATAAGCGTCATGTGATCATGTGTATCTCAGTTTGGATATCAGTAAAAAACCTGTGATTGGTTGTTTTCGACACCTGACATAAAGCTGTGTGAATGTGAACTTGTGTAACAGTGTCACCCACAGCACCCTGCCCCTTTAGGGCTAGTTCACACGTGAGTATAAGGGGAGGTTTTTGACAGCGGATTTCGCGTCCAAAACCTCCCCTTATAATGGTGGTCTATGGAGACCGCCGGGCTTCTTTTCTCCGCTAGCGGCGGGCTGCCGCTAGCGGAGAAAAGAAAGGACATGTCCTTTCTTCAGGCGGAAGCCGCGCAGGCTCAGCCGCGCGGCTTCCGCCCCCGGCAGCTCCCTCCTATGTCGGCTCATTCATTTGAGCCGACAGCAGAGGGTTAAGCCGCGACAGCGATGGTCGCGGCAGGCGGGTTTTGACAAGAGAGAGACGCGGCTTGCCGCGTCTCTCTCTGTGTCAAAACCCGCACTGGCAGTTCACGTGTGAACTAGCCCTTAAAGCTGAAATACAGCAGTGACGAAAAATGGCTAGGTTATTATGGAAATCTGGAGTAAAGCTATAATGTGTGATAGTGTGTGTTGAGCTGTGTATCGAACCCTCTGATGTGTGTATCTCAGTTTGGATATCAGTGTTTGATATAAGTGTGGGATACACCTGGATTAATACTGTGAGCATGTGGAGTGACGGTGTGTATGGCAGGTGGAATATGAGTGAAAGACTAGCAGGTTTGTATTGCTAATGCAGGTCATTGTATCTCAGGAATGGTATGTCCAAGGGAGTTGAGACCCAACCTAAAATCTTCCCAGGCACCTGATGTATCTGTGTGTCACTCTGTATTATCCCTGTACTGTGACATCACTGTGTGTATTATCCCTGTACTGTGACATCACTGTGTGTATTATCCCTGTACTGTGACATCACTATGTGTATTATCCCTGTACTGTGACATCACTGTGTGTATTATCCCTGTACTGTGACATCACTGTGTGTATTATCCCTGTACTGTGACATCACTGTGTGTATTATCCCTGTACTGTGACATCACTATGTGTATTATCCCTGTACTGTGACATCACTGTGTGTATTATCCCTGTACTGTGACATCACTGTGTGTATTATCCCTGTACTGTGACATCACTGTGTGTATTATCCCTGTACTGTGACATCACTATGTGTATTATCCCTGTACTGTGACATCACTGTGTGTATTATCCCTGTACTGTGACATTACTATGTATATTATCTCTGTACTGTGACATCGCTGTGTGTATTATCTCTGTACTGTGACATCACTGTGTATATTATCCCTGTACTGTGACATCACTGTGTATATTATCCCTGTACTGTGACATCACTGTGTGTATTATCCCTGTACTGTGACATCACTGTGTGTATTATCCCTGTACTGTGACATCATTGTGTGTATTATCTCTGTACTGTGACATCACTGTGTGTATTATCCCTGTACTGTGACATCACTGTGTATATTATCCCTGTACTGTGACATCACTGTGTGTATTATCCCTGTACTGTGACATCACTGTGTATATTATCCCTGTACTGTGACATCACTGTGTGTATTATCCCTGTACTGTGACATCACTGTGTGTATTATCCCTGTACTGTGACATCACTGTGTGTATTATCCCTGTACTGTGACATTACTGTGTGTATTATCCCTGTACTGTGACATCACTGTGTGTATTATTCCTGTACTGTGACATCACTGTGTGTATTATCCTTGTACTGTGACATCACTGTGTGTATTATCCCTGTACTGTGACATCACTGTGTGTATTATCCCTGTACTGTGACATCACTGTGTGTATTATCCCTGTACTGTGACATCACTGTGTGTATTATCCCTGTACTGTGACATCACTGTGTGTATTATCTCTGTACTGTGACATCACTGTGTGTATTATCCTGTACTGTGACATCACTGTGTATATTATCCCTGTACTGTGACATCACTGTGTGTATTATCCCTGTACTGTGACATCACTGTGTGTATTATCCCTGTACTGTGACATCATTGTGTGTATTATCTCTGTACTGTGACATCATTGTGTGTATTATCTCTGTACTGTGACATCACTGTGTGTATTATCCCTGTACTGTGACATCACTGTGTGTATTATCCCTGTACTGTGACATCATTGTGTGCATTATCTCTGTACTGTGACATCACTGTGTGTATTATTCCTGTACTGTGACATCACTGTGTGTATTATTCCTGTACTGTGACATCACTGTGTGTATTATCCTGTACTGTGACATCACTGTGTGTATTATCCCTGTACTGTGACATCATTGTGTGTATTATCCCTGTACTGTGACATCACTGTGTGTATTATCCCTGTACTGTGACATCATTGTGTGTATTATCTCTGTACTGTGACATCACTGTGTGTATTATTCCTGTACTGTGACATCACTGTGTGTATTATTCCTGTACTGTGACATCACTGTGTGTATTATCCTGTACTGTGACATCACTGTGTGTATTATCCCTGTACTGTGACATCATTGTGTGTATTATCCCTGTACTGTGACATCACTGTGTGTATTATCCCTGTACTGTGACATCATTGTGTGTATTATTCCAGTACTCAGTGTAGGATATCCACCGCACTTGAATATGATGCATCATGGTCAAAACAATAAAATATTTTAGTATGCACCAGTTCAACAAGGGGAAATTTTGCTCAAAATACTTCCAGTCATGAAAGGGTTAGCTTTGCCGTCTCTCGATAATTTGCACAAATTAAATTTCACTTCAGCCGAGTCCAAGAATTAAAAAATCAATAGACCGACTGAGCAAAAACTGTAGCCGTGCCGTTCCTGAAGACTCTGCAGAATCCTTCACAAGCTTCACAGATCTGGATTCATCCTTATTAAACCCATCTCGCACCGTACACACCATCACAGCTCTTAGTAGGGCAAGGAGTCCCGAGTGAAAATATCCGACCGCCTGGTTTACCGAGGCCTTCAAATTATTGCAGCGTCTCGGTTTGTCAGACCAGCCGGAGCTAAATATAGGCCAGTTATTATGAAGCTATCAGTCTTGGCCAGACGTAGGTTGACAGCATTACTGTAGAAAATCGATGGGGCAGGTAACAGAGCTCGTTACGTACAGGGCGGGGGATTTCGTGTTCATTGTTTTTATAGATCACACAATGTTACCGAGAATTAAGGATCTCAGGGGCTGTAAAATGACACAAATATAACACAAACAGGACCACGTCAGCAAAAATATCTGCTGTGTGTAGGTATAGGCTCGTGTGTCATCTGAGATCCCATGGCTGTTCTATATTCAGTCCATAAGAACACGCCATATATTATTTACATAGTGAAATACCTTTAATCTGATGTCAGGTTTATGGTAATCCCAACAGAGATGATGATCAACATCAGCTAGAGTACACTGTGCCACCATATGTGCCCCCAGGGATATACTGTGCCACCATATGTGCCCCCAGGGATATACTGTGCCACCATATGTGCCCCCAGGGATATACTGTGCCACCATATGTGCCTCCAGGGATATACTGTGCCGCCATATGTGCCCCCAGGGATATACTGTGCCACCATATGTGCCCCCAGGGATATACTGTGCCACCATATGTGCCCCCAGGGATATACTGTGCCACCATATGTGCCCCCAGGGATATACTGTGCCACCATATGTGCCCCCAGGGATATACTGTGCCGCCATATGTGCCCCCAGGGATATACTGTGCCACCATATGTGCCCCCAGGGATATACTGTGCCACCATATGTGCCCCCAGGGATATACTGTGCCACCATATGTGCCCCCAGGGATATACTGTGCCACCATATGTGCCCCCAGGGATATACTGTGCCACCATATGTGCCCCCAGGGATATACTGTGCCACCATATGTGCCCCCAGGGATATACTGTGCCACCATATGTGCCCCCAGGGATATACTGCGCTACCATAAATATTTGGTGCCTTGGGCAGACAAGATCCCAAAGTAAATTCCAACTTTAGACCAGATGTTGGAAATAATGCAGATGGCAGATCAGATAAAGACAGTGGACCAAATCGCGGGACAAATTCAGGCAAGGTTCTCACCTGCGTCTGGTCTCTATTCGGAGATTTATCCCGAATCCACTTGAAAAATGCAGAAAAAAGTCCTGCAAGGAGGACTATTCTCTCTGTATTTTTCAGCGGAAACCCGGAGGGCTCCATTATAGTCAATGGGGTCTAGATTTGCATGGGTTACCACTTTTTAAGCAGATTGGGTTTCCATTGTTCGGAACAGGTGTGATCCTAGTGTAAGACTACATTTGAATCCCAGACCTCAAAATGCATCTATATCCTGACTCAGTCCCAAGTTCAGACCCCACACCAGACCCCTCTGGTCCTTGTTTCAGCGTCCATTTTACTTCATTATGGCTTCTTCATGTACAGTACTTAGAATCTAATTGTTCCTCACCAAGAGGTACGAGTCTCTGAGGTCTAGTGATGGCGCTCTTCCAGGCTGCCGATAGCAATTAATATTAATTGACAAGTATAAATAAGCCTTAAAGGGGTTTTCTAGGCCTAACAGGTAACCAATGCTTAATATAGGTAATTAATATTAGGTAAGTGTGTGTCACCTGATACCTCCACTGATCAGCCAATATCAGGAGCTGGGACTACTGGAAGTAGCACAATGGAGCACTCAGGAAAATAATACTGTGTGGAGGAACTACTGTGGGACACTATCGAACAGTGTACTGTTTGGAGCCACTATTGGACATTATACCATGTGGTGGGGCCACTAAGGGACATTATACTGTGTGGTGGGGCCAATTTGGGACATTATACTGCCTGGGGACCACTATGGGATTTTAAGCTGTGTGGAGGGGCCACCATGGGACATTATACTGCATGGATGGGCCACTAAGGGACATTACAATTTGTGGTGGGGCCACAAGATTACAGTTATACAATAATTTACGCCAGTTTTCTGGAACACACTATGATAAATGTGTTGGGTGAAGAACACCCCACCCTGCTCCAAGAAAAGGATTAAAATAGGGAGTAGTGGGGAAAGTGGGAAAAACAAGGAAAGTATTATATTCAATAAAACATTTGATCTACCCACCTCGTTCCTCCTATTTACGATTATTATAATATTAGTCACAATTTTTAACAAAAATTCCAAAAGCATCAAAAGATGAATATTTTACAACAAAAAAATGGTGTAAAAGTGTTAAAAAAAATTCCCTCCTTGTATTTGTTTCTCCCTCCGGTTTGTATAAACCTTGGAGTAACCAACCAACCTTGTTTACTAAGCAGGTAGTTCTTCTGGAGAGCAGAGTTCATGCCTAGCAAAGTTTCTATACCCAACATTGGTGCTTTCACACTCCACCCTGAGAGGGTCCACAAAACAGCCATTTTGGGGGCAAATATGCCTAAACCCTGGACCACATTGTTGTCCAGTTTGGAGGTTCTCCCACCAAGATTGAGACTATGGGAGTCCTGCACAGGTTCTTGTAGGACATGACCAATGAAGGATGGACTACTCTAGTTAAGGGCCCGGTCCGAACTACCTGAGCTGCCTCTACGTTGCGTGCTTTCCCAGCTTTGAGTCTCATACACATTAACATTTTAGTCTCTACAACCTTCCACCTCCTTTATATCTGAGTGTTTTCACATGCCAGATTTGGGATTTTCTCTATCTTTTTTTCTATTTTTTGATGGCAGTACATTTTGATTAAATCTATTCAGCTTGCAAGTAATCCTCGGCAGCATGAAAAGGACCATGTCCGCTTTTTTTAAAAAAAAACATTCTCCTAAAGTATTCAGCTAAGTGTGTCATTAAAATACCTCCCGACACCTGCTCGCTGCAGAAAAGTTGATTAGCAATTAAGACATTTCGATAGCCATTAGCCACAGAAGAGGGTGTTGTGAATCAGCCGCGGCGTGGAAGATAAATGTTGCATCAAAGCCATGTTTGGAGACTGTTCAATGAATCGGCAGTACACACAGGAGGAGAAGAAGAAAATCTCACGTCTTACGAGTGCCTGTTCTGGTCTGTGCTTTAATCTCTCAGGATCTCCAGCTGTTTAAGTATTAATAATTTCAATAAAAGCGCTATTAAAATCTCCCAGAGCTTCTGAAGTTCCGAGGCTGAAGAATAGCAATTTGACAACGTAGCAATGAATATAGCTGGCAGACGGTAAGATGTTTTTATAAGGTTTACACCATGATTAGAAGACATTTAATTTATAACCACTGTTTGGTTAGAGTCCAGAATTGTCATAAAGAGCCATTATGAGAAGGCTGTGGACAACCAGGTCAAAGACAGAGCCATTTTGACAATCAACTGTCCATTTTTAGTGTAAGAAAACAGAAGAAGTACATCTCAGCTTCACTGAGCATGTACCTGAGGTCTGGCGCATGCGCACTGAAAACAGGTATACTTCTTTGGCTTCAGTGAATGACCATATACAGCGTCACACCTCCCATGAGACGACCTGAAGCAACCGCTTCAGGCGGCGCTATGCCAGGGCCCTGGGGAGGGCGGCATTTTTGCTGACCTAAGCCAGTCCAGGACAAGCTGTCCTGGACTGGCTTAGGGTCACCGTCACTGAGCGGTGGATTGGGAAGGCCGCTGGAGCAGCCCCTCACGCTCAGGCAGAGAGCAGGTCCTCTCCCTGCGTGCTCTCTGCCTGCTAAAGACGCTTGCTCCGCTCGGCCCCGCCCGGAGGCCCTCCACATGGCCCCACCCCCTCCACGCGGCCCCACCCCTCCCGCTCGGCCCCCCTCCGCTCCGCCTCAGGCGGCAGAAACCCATAGTTCACCCCTGACCATATAGATGCCAAAAATACAGAAGAAGTACATTTCAGCTTTACTATACCCGTACCTGAGGTCTGGGGCATGCGCACTGAAGATGGTATACTTCTCTGGCTCCAGTAAACGATCATGCAGATGCCAAGAATACAGAAGTACATCTCAGCTTCACTGTTCATGTGTCTGAGGTCTGACGCATGCGCAATGAAGACGAGTATACTTCTCTGGCTTCATTGAACGACTGTGCAGATGTCAGGAGTCCGGAAGCTGGAGAAGTATAAAGGGGTTTTTTTTGTTTTGTTTTTTTTAATCATAGGCACCTACAGGATTTTGGATGCATATCCGCTGGTCCATAAGGAACAGCGGGTGGTTTAGCATCCCCCAAATAGACCTGACAGCTGTACTTTAGAGGGATTGTGTCAGTTTTGTATAGCCTGTTGTGTTACCTGTGCTGAACGCAATTGATGACAATTTGCCTATCCGGCACTCTATCTGAGATTCCCTAGCCTGAAATATGGTATGGTTGGACCTGCCAACAAGCTGAAGCCAGTGGGGGGAATTTGCCAGCTTCGCTGAAATCTACTTTTGGTGTAATCTGAATTCAGTGCACTGTCGGCTTTCCCGATCTGTGCCCCGGGTAAAGAGCTATTGGTGCCAGTACCGTAGCTCTTTACAGTCAGAAGGGCATTCCTGACAGTCAGTCAGGAACGTCCTTCTCCACAGCAGCGCCTATCACGCTGTGCTGTGGAGCGGGGAGGAACGCCCCCTCCCCCCCGATAATACTGGTCTAAGGACGAGCACTGTGAGCAGAGGGAGGGAGCGTTCCTCCCCGCTCACACTGTACAGCGCTATAGGCGCTGCTTTGAAGAAGGACGTACCTGACAGACCGTCAGGAACGCCCTTCTGACTGTAAAGAGCTATGGTACCAGGACCAATAGCGCTTTACCCGGGGCACAGATCGGGAAAGCCGACAATGTGCTGAATTCAGCGCACTGTCAGCTATCCAGCAGTATATAGAACTGCCTGTGCCCCTGACCATGAAAGGTCCTCTTTAAGACTGTAACATATTTTACCATGACTGCAGGTGCATTGCACCATCATCATATGAGCTGCCTGTCAATTCATATGAATTGCCAGGCAGCTCCTGCCTCCTCCCCAAGGAAAGTGGATGGGAGACAGGAGGGAAAGAGGATTCAGGCACTAATAGCGTGAGATAGCATTGCAAGCGGATTGCACTAACATACTCTGCCTAATGTTACTGAATCCTACATCTGTACGACAGTCTTAAACAATTCCCCCATTGATGTGAGAGGCGGCAGCATTATTAAAAGGCTTCGGGTAGTCACATGCACCAGAAATGGAATCTATGCCAGGCTAAGATCCTATTTATAGGGTCTTGGTTTTCTGGTTTAGTGGTCTTTTAAAAGAGAGATTACAGTCACATACCTTGATAAGCAAGCTGTATATTCTCATGTCAGTATAGAATATAACAATAGGTCACTCCGGGGTATACGGGCTACAATGTAACAATAGGCGGCAAAGAAAGAACAATAGTATTATAATCTTTCATCTTGAAGAAGCGCAATGAAGTATGTATAAAGGAAGCAGAGCACCTTATAATCACTTAATCTATGTCTTCTACCAAAAGCTCCTATAGTCATACAAGCATGTGCATATCTGTATATAGCAGCTCTACTCCGAGAGGGATTTATTACACAGCAAACAATGCAAAGAGTCTTTAGATTAAGAGCTTAAATCCATCCTCTGGTTCACAATAAAACATTTGCAATAAATGTGGAATACATAGATATGATACCCGGTGCCCTTCTATATAATGTATTAATTTTGTATGCACTGCTCACATCCAAAGCTGCATTACTGTAAACTCTCAGGTTACCGGATATCAGAGCAGTCAGTCCTCCTGTATTCTCAAATTGATAACATAATCATCGGTCTATGGGTCAGTCTGTTATTTTCCATTGTGACCCTTGCCCATTCTCTTAAAAACAGGCAGCGGTGACAGAGAAGCCAAAACCCATAAATGAGTTACAATGATATTTTCTATCACTATAATCTCTCTCCTACTTTCAGCCATAGTTTTGGCCACTCTTTGCTACGTAAAATTGTAATGGCCAATTTCCAGTCATCGGTTTAATATCAACATAGAAAAAAAGGCGAAAGTTGCCAAAAATACAAATAAGCAAATTTGCAATGTTTCTTTCCGAGCGTTGTTGGGCGCCAAACATTGAGATTAATGGATTGTGCGGCATTGTTCAATTAACAAACAATGTAACAGCCCAAACAAAGGATGATTAATTATGGTGGGCGACCTTGAGGCTTGTGTGAAGGTCTTACTCTACCGATCAGCTTCATGAATGAAGAATAATATACATTGAGAAAGCCTCCTCAACCCACGTTTCACACGCCTGTCCGTGCAAACATTGTGCACATTTCATACATACGTGTTTATTGGCGATGCCAGGCCCATGTCTGCAGGCATTATTCAATTTATGGATCTTTCAAAGCCATCCCAATGTAGGTTCTAGGTGGCTGAAAACATCACTTAGAGGACAACAAAGCTTCCTTTCATCGGCCATCAATGACACACTGTAAGTCAAATACATCTAAAGTTTTCAGACAGGGGATCTCATTGTAGATGAAAAATGAGCTCGCTGAAAAAAAAAAGGGCCAATGGTTCTCGCACAGGCTCAAGTGGGCAAACAGAAAGGTAGCAAAAACAAAGTGGTATTGAAGAGATGTGTCTGAACGGCTGTCAATAAGGTTGTGCCATTGCTATGTGGGAAAAGTGCAAAAATGGAGCTTTGTCTTTGCATGGATGGAGTGACTATATTGTCCTGGTGTTCCCTGCGCTCTATTAAGAAGGGATTGAATTTTTTGAACAAAAATAGTTTAGGGAATTTTAGACTTTCTTTCGATTTTTCTAATGTGACTTTTTGGTCTACTTTTGCATATAATAATATTAGTCTAGGAATTTATGGCCATATTTACAGGCGCAACTCCAACATCCAAGTGTAAGAGTATGTTTACACAGTTTTTTTTGCAGGCAGATTTTGACGTGGAATCCACCTCAAAATCCTCCATTCATTTCAATGGGAGTCCCTCGCTTTTTTCCTAGCAATTTTTTCCAGCTGCCGGGAAAAAAAAGCTGTAAGCTCTATCTTCACATGGATTCTGTGGCTGAGTTAGACGCGGCATCCGCGGTTCAAGACACCCTCCTGATTAGGTCCATTCATCCGGGACTAATCAGGAACGGGATGCTGTGACAGAATGCTGATGCATTGCATCGGCATCTTGTCGCAGGTAGCCGTGCCAAAAAGCCACACGGCGGAAAAGGACTAGAGTCCTCTTATACATAATCTCATGGCAAACTCAGTGGTTTACAATAGTGTTCCACCACCACTGGGTTGTAAAGGATGAAACTTGAAGGGCCAACATTGTATTCTCTAGGTTGGCAATGAAGTCCAAGTCTAAAGTTGGACATACAGATGAAATAGCTGTGGGCCAAAGACTTGAAATATCCCCCAACATAGGCAGTTGTAGGTCACCTACTTATGTCTAATAAACAACCCGGCCCAAGAAATTTATTACAACTAAGGGCTCGTTCACATCTGCGCTCGGTTTCTGTTCTGCAGGTTTCCGTTTCCTGCACAAAACAGAGGCAAGAGACGGAAACCTGCAGGACTCTTTCATACCCATTCATTTGAATGGGTTTGAAAGCTGTCCGGCCGTGAGCGGCGGTGAGTGTTTTATGCTCTCCACTGCAAAACCGTTTTTTTTAAATCCGGACACATAGTCGGACATGTAGTACTCTGTGTCCGGATCTTTAAAAAAATGGTTTCGCAGCGGAGAGCATAAAACGCTCACCGCCGCTCACGGCCGGACCCGGTCTGTGGTGTCCGTCTTCTTGAATGCAGAAGATGGAAACCACAGAACGGAGACCTGAACGCAGGTGTGATGTAATCTATGCCAGTTTCAAAGCGGAATAAACTTCAATTCTGAGAGAGGGCACCTGATTTATTAAGGGGTGCGCGTCACACCAGTCATACATAACCCTAGTAGCTCAAAATTTACCAATTATAAAATTTTCCCAGAATAAAAAAAAGTTTGCAAAGAATGGAACAGAAATACTTCAGGAAGATATTAGGTTTGAGCCCTATATTTGGGGAAAGCAAAGCTTCTCAATGTACCTATACATCTAAATACCGGACAGAAATTAACAGAGGATCCTTTTTGCCTCTGTATGACTATATATATAAAAGCATGGTCAACTATGTATATGTACCTTGCAATAAAACATATACTATGTGGGGTGGCGGAGCTTTCCCAAATATCCGCCTTGGGCACAGAGAGAGCTTGTCCCAGTCCTAGATGCCTGTATATATATCTGAGTCTTTTTGTCACCTATTGTACCATATTGTAAAGTCAGTACAATGGACCCATTCATTTTATACAGCTATGTCAACCTTCATGGAAACAGCTTGCCCTGGACGCTGGCGCTTTACGATAAAACATTTCCAGTATCAGGGTTGAAAAGCCGAGAAAATGATAAGGCCGAAATAACAGAGTATCACATTTCCTGATTCAAAGCAGAACCATATGTTTTCCATACTAATGGCCTGATCTCGCACATAAAAGCTGAATTTTGTTCCATTGTTGTAAGATACGCTCAACAAAAAGTCATTTTGTGCTCCCCTTATTATAGCGGACACATGTATAAAGCCTTCTCTTTTACCCTACACCTCCCGCGACAAGTACGAGTGACACATCTCGTGCGGACATATCGGATAAATTATTTGTTTAGAAAGCTTTCGCTGAACCTCATCATTAGAAAGATCTTCATCCTCATTTATAGAGAATTTCCTTCCGAGACTATACTGCTGTGAAACTACAGCCCCAAACATGTCCAGACCATTGAAGGCCTTGCCCTATGCCATCTTCTTACATCAGTATTTAGTATATTATAATGGTAGCATATAGAACTGGGGGATTTTGTCTAAAAATAAAATTTCAATTCTTTCAAACTTATAGGCATTTCTCAATTTTAATCTCTATTTTCTTGTGTTTTTGCTTAGCCCCTGACACTTTTGGACATCTCCTGCTTGAGCTTTGAATAAAGTACATAACAGTTTACCCCGAGTAGGAGCAGCGCCGCACCTCCCAAGAGGCGACCAGAAGCGACTGCTTCAGGCGGCGCTATGCTGGGGCATCGGGGGAGGGGGCGGCATTTTTGCTGACTTAAGCCAGTCCAGGACAAGCTGTCCTGGACTGGCTTAGTGTCACCGTCTCGGCAGCCCAGCACGGGAAGCGAGTGGTGGATTGGGGTGGCCCTGTGGATGCAACACTTCTCCAGCGGCCGCCCCTCACGCTTAGCAGAGAGCAGGTCCTCTCCCTGCCTGCTCTCTGCCTGCTAACAACGCCCGCTCCGCTCAGCCTCCTCCGCTCGGCCCCACCCCATCCGCTCCACCCCCTCCTCCGGGAAAGGGGGGGAGGCTTTCTGACGTTCGCCTCAGGTGGCACAAACCCTAGGTTCACTCCTGAGTAGCAGACATAAAAGGGGTTGTCCGGGATAGATAGATCTTTGAAAGCTAAGCTAAACACCCTCATCCCGCCTACCTTCTAAATGACTTACTGTATCAAAAATCTATAATTACCAAGATCTCCAGGGCTGTCATGTGACTGCCCCAGGCACAATTGCCGATTTTTCAGTGACGTTCTGTTTCCCTGTTTCCGTAAACGGAACATCACCAATATACTAACCCACCACCACCCCATCATACATACCTGTCTTCCAGTCTGGATCTTCTGGGTACAGGTCATTTCTTCATCTTGGCCCGTACCTGCGTAATAGCACCAGAGTGTCGGCTACTGCACATGCTGGCACTCTGGCTCTATTGCGCAGGCGTGGTTGGCTGGCAGACGTCAAGAAGATGAGGTGTGGGCCATCCAGATGAAGAGACATCCGTCCCATGCCCAGAAGGTCCTGCCTGGAAGACAGGTAAGTATGATGTGTGGAGGGAGGGTTAAGTTAGTTAGGAAGGGCTAATAGTGGGCGGACAATCTAGGGAAATAGGGAGGGGGTGTGAGTGAGAGAGGGAGGGGAGGAAGGGACTGAGAGAGGAATTCGGTGTGAGTCAGCTCTGCCTTGGCCAATGCTGACAGCAGCACCTTGATAATAAAAAATAATAAAAACCTCACAACTAATATCGCCACATCCGTAATATCCCTGAAAGGTACATGTAAAACATTATTTATTTATTTAATATATTAAATGTCATAAACCTTTAAATGCAGAGGTGAGAATTTATGTTTTCTGTTCATCTCACATAAACAAAAAAGTGACATTTTTTGGAGGGTTTTTGTGATTTTAATGTGACTATTAATGAGTTAAAAGGAGTCTGTCACCATAAACCAGCATATCACACAGCCCCACCCCTAGGTTAGGTTAACCTGAATCATATGCTATTTTTGCTATGTGAATTGATGACTTCATTGCTAAGATGTTTTTGTCAGGTGTTGCTATTGCTCCATAGAAGTAAGTGGCAACACCCTCATTGCTTCAAAGACAAAAAATAGTGATATCTTGGCAACAGAGACACCAATTCACAAGGGAAAAACACTGTTTGGTTCAGGTAACCTATCTATATGCTGGACTGAACTTGCCAATTTCAACAGAACCTGCCAATCATCTCTTTAGATGTGATCCTGAGGAGTAAGGAACCAGAGTCTCCTTCTATGTTTTTTTTCTGCACAGCCATCCAGCCATTATTACAATCTAATGTTGAGATTGCAATCCCCCCATAAAGCTACCTTTGTAACGTTTTGTCTTCTTGCCATCATTCCATCCCTCAAGTAAGTGCCTTACCAATTTACCCCAGGACTTGGAGCCACCTTCTGTTTCTGGTTACATTAATGTTAATGTAATGTTTGTCTGTGACCACCACTGTTGGGTAGGTCAGCAAACTAAAATCTGTGGTCACTGGGACAGGAAGTGATGTCATTTGATCAGGGGTATTACTATAGAAGGGGCAGGTATGCCAAAGTATCCTCTGACACATAAGAAGACACTATAATGGAGAAGGTAAAGCTCACTCTGTGGGACGCGAAAATAAGAAGGGAGCAGAGTTGTGTGTGAAGAGGGAACACATGGAGGTAGCAGAGTTGTGGGAGTGGAGAACAGGGAGAAAGTAGAACTGTGTATCTAGGGAAATGCGGGCGTAGCAGAGCTGTGTGGGGGAGAACATGGAAGAGGAGCAAAGCTGTGTGTATGTAACCAGCATGTGTAAAGGAAAAGGCAGAACAGGGGCAGTAAAGAACTAAAAAGGAGAACAGAAGCCGAATACAGTTGACCTTTTTTTTTTTTCAAATGGTGATAAGTATGGTAGCGGGGTCCTGAACGAAAAGGAGGTCCCAATTTCACTAACTACTGATCTATAGGGAGAAAGTGAGTGAGTTTTCTTTTTTCCATCCAGGAGAAACCTATTTTCATATTCCTTTTCAAAAAATCTTAGAAGGGTGTGCATGGTCTTTTAGAGTTTGCACACCATAAAGTGGCCTACAAAGGCAAGACCTCCCTAAGGAGACCTAGTACCCCCAAGTAAACACAAGAACATCTATATGGCCAGTATGGTATATCATAGGCTGCTAGCATATGGTGTTTTTCCCCAAAACTGTTGATTTTTTGTTTTTGCCTCATTTTTTCTAAAGTAGAAAAAAAAAAGTTACACGCAAGGGGAAAATCTATTACGTCAAACCGTTCCACTACTAAAATAACATAAACTGAGGGTCTTTGTGCCTCTGTCATGATGCTCAAAGGAACTCTGTAGCCTGTAAATTACAGATGTTTTTTGTAATGTAGAATGAAATACCTGGTACCAAGGCCCTGCACGGCCCCGCACGGCCCCTCAGTTTGCCTGTGTTACAGTTGACTACTGTCCCTTGTATTTCAGGTATATCAATGAAACAGTTGTTTGCTGCGTGATATGCACTGTGGGCCCATAAAAGACCAGTTGTATTTCAATGGGTCATAGAAATTTCAGAAAGTGCGTATGTACACAGGTATATTCCTATGGGAAAAAGCTGATTTAGTCACAGAAAATTAAATCTATCGCAGAGTCTAAAATGCAGCTCGTAAATCTCCCGTGCCCTGAATATAGTGAGATTTATTTTCTGAAACATTGCTAGTTAGTACTGAAAAGATGTCATGATTTGACTTCCTGAATCGGCGCTAGAACCCCTGAGGCCGGTCATGTTTTTCCATAGTTCTCTGCAATTTTTTGTCTGAGCACTTTCACTTTTTTAAAAAAAATGATAATTTTTTTTTTCAAAAAATTATTTAAATCTAACATTATCGGGACCAAACAAGTGTAACATTTTTAGGTATTCTGGATTATTGCGCATTAAGAGAAATTTTGCATAAAATTTCCTCCATTAAAACTGGTTTTGTACCAGGTTTTCAACTTATCACCTATCCACAGGGTAAAGGATGTGTCTGACTGCTATGATCCTATTGAGAAGCCAACAGGGGTCCTATGCCCCCCCCCCCCCCCCATATCAATGGAACAGTAGGCCGAGAACGCACACTGCACCTCTATTTGTCAGTATGGGGGTGCCAAGCATTTGCCTATTTTGGGCTGTCATGCAGAGGAAAGTCGGGGTCCTGTTCTATCCACAGGATCAGTGCTAAAGGGTATCTGAATTTGTGCAGTCTTGCTGGGCTGTCCGTTCTATGACTGTATAAGCCATCATATACGATGTCTTATCAGGTTCTCTGCTGCTAATAATCACATTATGGCTGCAGCAAATTTCGCATTTGTCTCTCAGGCAGGGGATTTATACAATAAGGAGACATCTATCCCCCTCCCCTATCTGTTACTGATACTGTTCTGCCATTCTGCAAGGAGAAACTGTACAATAGCAAACAAATTGCTGAGAGAAAGCCCAAGTGACCATAATATAGGAGATCCAGGAATACTGGAGTGCAAATACATGACACATACATGCAGGCAAGCAGGAATAAAAGACAATCTATGAACAATCTATGAACACAGTCAGGAAAGTTGTTTGCTGTCTGTCAATATCCCATCTGTACAAAGACTACTTTCTTCTTATATTGTAAACTATGAGAATTGCAAAATACTCAGTCCTTTGCACAGAGCAACAGTTTGCAGATATGTTTGTGAACCCCTTTGAAGAGGGAAGAGGAGGCTGCAAGCAGGAGAGGATGAGTGTTAAGTGAAAGCAGTCAGTCCTCCTCGGTACTGCAATCAAGTTGTTAAAAAGTGGCATCCGACCCGGTGCTGCTACAGACAGAAATCAAATACACAATGTCTGTATTTTTCAAAGCATTTCAAATGAAAGGGCTTATATCTGTGGAATGGCTGAACAGATTTGGATAAACAAAACATCTAAATGCTCAGGGTGATAGCACCGATCAGATGAGGTCATTGGGGTTTTCAGACTTAGTGAGAGGCCCTCTTTAATGTGTCAGGCATTCAGTTTTCATGAAAGCTATGTTTATATGGCATTAGACAGTCACTTTGTGCATACTTTTTTCCCAGGAAGCATTGCCTGTCCCTCCCCCAGCTGGGGTCTCGGCAAGGGAAAGCAGTTTTCCCAGAGAGCTTGTTTGCACATAAGGAGGGATTCTGTATATAATTTAATTGAAGTATTGTACATACGTTATGGATTCGCTCTTGGTGTCTCCTACCCAATTGCCAAGCTAACACTTATAAACTTTATTAACAATGAGCAACACATAGCAATCCACCCATGTGCATGCGGAGATGATGCTTAGTAGGGGATAATATACTGAAGAGGGGCCTACGAATGATCCGGCTCTGATCACCGTTCAGTGCATATTTCTGTTAGTCTGTGTATAAAGGTGCACTGGCCATTATCAAGGCTCCATCTGCAATACCAAGTCACGAAACATGGCTGGATTAACCCACTTTTAATCGTTCCTACAAATATCCCTTGTTTGCTGAGTTACCAGAGACAGGAATTAGGGACATTCCTGAAGGTTTACAATTTTGTGCCGCTCTTAAAGAATGGCCCTAATCCTTCTTGTACACCAAGATAAGCTCACACAAGTTCTTGCAGCATCTAATATGGCCTAAGAGAGCTCGAGTGTTTATTAAGAGCGCTCATTGAGCATGCACCTGTCACCTACACTGCGGTGGGTCACTACCAGCGGCTCAATGCAAGGGGCTCCCCTGGTATCATGTGGTTTACAAAAAAATTTATCATGTTTTAGGTACTTTTATGTGATCTTTTTGGTATTTGATAGGAGTCAGTATCATCATTGCTAGTAAATGTAGATGATATTTGGGACCTCATTGCTTAGCACACAAACACCATGGACTGTGAGTTTGTGGGTTCACACAGATAAGTCTTTAAGAGAGATTAAGACCTGAATTTTATTGTTAGAAAAAAATTATCATGGAGCTTAAAATGGGTCTCCCAATCTCTGAACCATCTGGTAAAGCAACATTTAGGTGGAGAGTGGCAATTCTCCATCCACTGTTATTTGAGCTAAGCTAACTTCACATCCATGTTGTCCTAAGAGTTGTCTATGTATTTGTTCTTCTGGTGTGCCGTAGTACCAGAAGAACAGAAAAACTGACTGTCAAATCACGGACAGCAACAAATCTCAATTTTTTTCTCAAATCACTGGGTAACGTTTGTAGGATTTTCATGGCCAAGATTTTGGATGGACCCTGTAACAGAGACTCTGAACAGAGACTCTGACAAAGCCTTACAAAAACAGTTTGGCCAACTCCGATAAGTGTAGTTGGCAGAGGTTGGGCCTTCTTTACATAGTTACGTAGTAGATTATGTTGGATGAAGACACCGGTCCATCAAGTCCAACCTATAACCCTAGAGTCTCCTACAGTGTTGATCCAGAGGAAGGCAAAAAAACCCTATGAGGCTTATGCCAAATGCCCCATGTCAGGGGAAAAAATTCATTCCCGACTCCAATCTGGCAGTCAGTATAAACCACAGACTTGTCCATAACAAAATCTAGAACCCATAACCCATAATATTTTTTTCTGATGGAGAAAGGCATCCAGGCCCTCTTGGAACTTGCTCAATGTATCCACCACTTTTAGGGTCAGGAAAACTGAACCTAAAAACAAGGACATTGGACAAGGACATTGATCCAAGTTAAGTGGCTATTCGGTCCAAATATCAGTGCCAAAAATGGTCAAATAAGTCATTACGTTGCCTAAATAACTTTACCAAATAATACAATGCGCAAGAAAACTGGATGCAAAGGAGCATAACTAGTGCTCAAAAGGTCTCTCTTTCCCAAATAAGGATTAAAACCTCTATTTTTGGGGTATTATACTTGACGGGCCCATTGTATATTTTTAATTGGGGTCACCTAGGAAGCATGGGATTTTCGAGGTGCACACTAGGGATGCCAAGTCCACTAGGGCTTCCTACAGTAAGGAGAGAAGATGCAACTTCTTAGGTTGCACTCCCCAAAGGCCCTACATGAATAATAACATCTCATAAGTTATAATGAACCTTATGTTATAGCTCACATATTATGGAACAAGTTTAGTAAATGTCTAATTAAATAAGAAAAACTATGAAGAAGGATCAATTACCAAATAGGAAACGTTCCCCTTCATACTGTACATAAGAAGGCCACATATGTAGAGGTCTCCATTGACTGGTTCCTATTGTTCCCTCCAACAAGCAGCTATTGAGTCGAACATCTGCCCTTCTCGGCTGCTGTAATAAACGTCTGAAATCCCAAGCTGTTCATTCTCCCAGGTAATAAATCACAAATTCAATATTTATGAATTCGGAAAATTCTGAATTACGGTCTTGTTGTTTTACATTATTCTAAAAAGTATCATTATGAATGTAGAAACAGGGGATGTCAGGCTGATGAATGTCTCCTGTAACCGCACGCCGGAGCTGCTACTGAGCAGAAATATTTGGTGAGCTGCCGCTTAGTAACGCAACGCATGGAGATTAGTAATTAGCACTGCCGGGACTTTCAGTTGGGATTTCTAAGTTAAGACAAACATGGTCATGAAGGGGAAGGAGGAGGAGGAGGACGACGTCAGCGGTCTCATGTGTCCTCCACTGCCGTCATATAACCCTGGTTTTAACTCCTTTCCAACTATTGGTAAAGTAAATTATGCAACATACAGGATAGTGTTAGATAATCTAGGGTCAAAGTTCATGGTATTTGGGATTTTTCCAATTGCTCATCAACCTTACGACTGTTCAGCCTGTAGTGTAGTGGTAGCAGGGTTATGTAGGTCATAAGTGTTCCTAAAAAGGTGAGTTCTCAGGTCATGTTTGGAGAGTTTGCTGGAAGGGGATAGTCTAATGTCTTGGGGAAGTGAATTCTAGAGTACAGGGGAAGCACAGGAGAAATCTTAAAGATGGCTGTGTGAGAGGCAGATAAGAGGAGAATAAAGAAGAAGGTCTTGTAAGATTGGGAGATGTATGGAGGGGACAGGTTGTGAACAGCCTTGTATGCTATAGATATTTTGTGTTGACTTAGTTGGGCAGTGGGCAACCAATGAATGGCAAGACAGAAACTACAAGAGGTGGAATAACTTGCTGGAAAGAAGGTTACAGACAAGAATATTGCAGTAGTCTAGGAGGAGGAGGATGAGGGCAGGGACTAACATTGTAGATGACTTTTTCGGATACAAGAAAAGTTTTGCAAGGTGGAGGTGATAAGAAATAGTAAGGGCTTAGATATATAGCTTGAAAGACAAGGTAGAATAAAATTCTGGGCTGAAAATATTGAAGACCCGTTCTAGAGATAAGTCAACAATATCAGATCTGGGGGGGTTTAACTCCTGCCACTGCCACCAGTTCTTAGCAGCTGGTATACAGAGAATGGAGCTGAAAGCAGACAGTGCCGCTCTCTGTGTAGTGACCAAACTGAGTCACTGCAGCTTAGGTCTCATTCAAATAAATAGGAGCTTGCCTGCAGTATTTGATATGAACACTACACAGAGAACAGCGCTGTCTGCTTCCTGCTCCATGTATCAGCTGCTAAGAACAGTCAATTGGTGTGGGTATCGGGTGTTGGACCCCCACAAATCCGATATTTATGATCTATTCTTAGGATAGGTCATCAATATTTTGGGCCCTAAAGTTTACCCAAGAGCAGCAGTGTGGAGCAGTGTGGAGCAGAATGCGTGATGTAAGTGACAGCCTGATGAAGCGGGGAACTCTTCGGAGGATGCAGATGAGTTGAAGTCGGGACATACCTCCAATTGACTGGGACAGCAGGGCATCACCCAGAATCTGGGACTGTCCCTCTAAATCCGGAACAGTTTGGAGATATGATACATGTAATAATGAAGTTGAGTAATGAAGTTGAATCCACCTATTTCAGTGGGACCGGCTGACTCGTATGTGTGTAGAGGTGTACACATAATTTCAGAGAAAGAAAGGTTTGGTCATGTTGCATTTCAACACCTGATTCTTTCGTCTGGCAGGGGGTTACTCCCCTCACTCGGTTGAGAAGACATACAGACCTGATCAAGCCAAGCATTTGAGTGTATGGGGAACATGAGAAGAGCAAGTATTTAAATTACTGTTATTAAAGGGAACCTTTCAGTAAGTCCAGTTCCTTTAATTATTTAATAGCTGCTGCTTCACTAATTCTGGAACAGTTGGAATTTTTTTTCTAGCCCCCACCATTCCCGAGTAATCCATGCTATTAGTTTTGGCGTCTGATATGCTGTTTAGGCTCTGTACTATCAGGAGAGCTCTGACATTGGCTGCCTCTGATTGGATATCTGAATCACGCCCCCTGCCTGACACCACCCACCTGACATTATAGACCACATCAGGCACAAAAACTAACGGCACTTATTGCTCTGGAGCCGTGAGGGCTAGAGAGAAAATTCCAACTGTGCTGGAATCAGAGGCGCGGGATCTATTAATAGATGCTAAGAACTAGTATTGGTCCAGGTGGTGAAAGGTCCTCTTTAAAGGTGTATGGGTAGTGTAAGAAGTGAAGAAAGCCATGAAAATATAATGTCTGCTCCTCTCAGCTTGTAATTGATGGCGCTAGAGCTCACCGGTATCTATTATTTTCTCATATTCTATTGCAGATTTCAGATAATGACAGGTACATCTGTTCTAAAGTATCTCAGACTGCATAATAATTGTACTGCCGTGATAGCGACATGTGCGAGCTATCATTATACCTGCAAATCTAAGACCATTAGTCAGAAGGAATGCTAGGACAGCCATTAGATGACAGGATGGCGGCGTGTGACATCACAATAATAGGTTTTTCATGTGAACATTTACAGCATACTAATACAAGCTAAGAGAAGGGTCATGCAAAAAGCCAAAGGTGCAAGATGGGTAGCCAAAATTGTTATGCATGTGTACAATAATATTATAGACTCTAGAGATGGGCGAACCAACTTATACCGAGTCTGGTTCAACCCGAATATTCCAAATTATTGAGTTCCTTACAAAACTGAACAAATGGAGATTTGTCTTGGGTAAATGAAATTGGCCGCCATGTTATACTCTGGGGTCTCCTCATAGGTGGAGACCCATCGGAGGTGATAAAATAAAAACAATTTATATTCACCTTCTGTTACCTCTTTTGAGCCTCGTTGTTGCATCCGGCGCTCTCTCTGCCTCGTTGGGCGATGTCCTGTGCACACGGTCAATGGTGAGGCCAATAATTGGGCCACTTGTGGTCACATGGGTGTCTTGAGTGTCATGACATCATGACGCTCAGAGTGCCCATGTCACTACTGAAGCCCAATCACAGATCTCAGCATTGACTCTGTCATCCAACAAGGTAGAGAGAGCACCAGCGCAGCAAAGAGGCTGAAAAGAGGTAACGGTAATGGGCCTGCCCAAGGCTCATAATGATTCAGGTGTATCTAGTACAATCGGGGAATGAGTTAGGAATGGTATTCTTAACAGTCTTAATAAATTCCAACCAATGGAAAACATTTTGCCCATCTGATTTCTTTTAATTGTATAAAATTACACATCTTCAACAACAAAATCCCAGATGTTCTTATATCTGTGTCATATTTTAGTATATACCGTATATACTCGAGTATAAGCCGAATTTTTCAGCCCAGTTTTTGAGCTGAAAAAGCCCCCCTCGGCTTATGCTCGAGTCAGCAAAAAAAATTATTATTTTTTTTTTAGGAGGGGGGGGGGGTCTATGACCAGCCACGATATTAATGTATAGAGTCTCCCATAAAATAGTGCAAAAAAAACACAAAAAAAATAAGATTTAAAAAAAAAAAAAAGTTCTAAATCCCTCCTTTCCCTAGAATACATACAAAAGTAGAAGATTACTGTGAAACACAAACACATTAGGTATCCCTGTGTCTGAAAGTGCCCAGTCTACTGAATATAGGGTATCTGCAGTGCTCCTGTTCCGTTGGGAAGGGGTTAATAGGAGCACTGCAGATCCCCTATATTCAGCCAAACTGAATTCCAAGTGGGGGAAGAAAAAAACAGTCCTCAAGCTCAGGGAAGGGGCAGACAGACAACCAAAACACCCCCTCCCCTTCCCCAGCACCTACTGCACCCAAAAACTCCGACCATTTTAATTTTTGAAATTTTCCAGTAGCTGCTGCATTTCCCCCCTCGGCTTATACTCGAGTCAATAAGTTTTCCCAGTTTTTTGTGGTAAAATTAGGGGCCTAGGCTTATATTCGGGTCGGCTTATACTCGAGTATATACGGTAATTCACTTGATTATTACTTTTTGCTGTTTCTGTTGTTTTTGTGTGTCCAA
The DNA here is from genome assembly GCF_031893055.1 of Leptodactylus fuscus. NCBI lineage: Eukaryota > Metazoa > Chordata > Amphibia > Anura > Leptodactylidae > Leptodactylus > Leptodactylus fuscus. Next base: position 333,070,031 of record NC_134265.1, read on the forward strand.
ATTGATAACATTCCTACCTTGCCCCCCTCTTCTTCTTGGCAACCCTTCCCAAGAGACAGTCCCAGGACCTCACTTGAACCTAAATGTGCCAAGACGTTAATCTGGATTCTGAAGTGTTTTAGAGCAAACAGTGTCTTAGTCAGAACAAGGCCTTTCTCTGTACATTTCATTTTCTCTCCTTCCCCATGCAAACATAGATGACATTTTTACGCACAATGGTCCGACACAAAAAATAGAAAAGGCCTTTTCGCGAGGGATTTCTTATGAAGCTATTCTTCCACATCTGAGCTCATCTCAAGTTGTGTAGTAAATACATAATCATGTGCCAAATACCAGATTAGACGCTGGCCGACGATGACAAAGACGTGTGTGGAGAGTGTCACGGAATGTGCAAAGAAATATTTTGGATTAATGAAAAGCCACCAACGGCTTCTATCGAAGATTTGCAAACCATACTATGTTCACCGGCCCCTTCGCCGACCAGATTCCTTTTCGGTTGTGGTTGGTAAAAGGACTCGAGTGCTTAACACGCTGGGAGACTTGATGTCTGAAACTTTTGAGGTTGAAGTGGTTCTGGGAATTTGGTAATGAGAATTGAAGTGGCTTCTCTGCTTGTCTACATTGTGATCCGCTCTCTTCTTTATGTCCAGCATCTGGCTCTCTTGTCATTCCATAGATTCTGAAAAATAATATAGAAAAGACACAAAACACAGGCATACCTTCAGGAGATGAATACTTTTTTGTATTACTTTTCTCTTTTTTTTCGTATGCATTATGTCAAGTTAATTGGAAGTGAATGGTGAACACACTGTTGGGCTCAAAAACTTTAAGTGGAAACTACAACTCAAGAACAACTTGTTCCTTATCAAAAAAAACTGGGCAAACCTTGTGAGGAAGGGAAAAGGTTTCCACCGATGGATTTTGAATGAGGTAAATTCAAGATTTTTTTCTTTTCGTGGAAACAATGTCTAATGTTTGGCCTAGCATGCCTGTGTCCTGAAAGGGAAGAAGGGGAGCAGTATAACCGTCATCGTTGGGTTTCAACCCACTTAGTGTCATTGCTGGTTCTTCATTTTATACCTCTTGGGTTACCCCAAGAGCCCAGTACAGCTTTTGAAGACCATCAGATGGTCCCATCATGTTAATAAGTCAGGTGCCATGTCCTGTCTCCTGACCTCTAGGAAGTAGATGACTCTTTAGCAGTGGCCACTCAGGTACTCTGGTGCCAACTCTGGACTTCCCTTTGTGTCCCATGGAGGATTCATTGATGGGAATGGTCACATTCAGGTCCAGTAGCCTACACTCCTTCTACCTGGAGCAGCTGGCTCAACAGATCATATCACCACTCTGAAATTTATTCGGTCGTTTTCATAGAAGTGTTGTTATTGCACCTGATGGATCTCAGTGCATAACAATCTGCTCATGAGAGTTGGGAACATTGTTGAAGCCATCCCGTGGTCCTGCCAAGACCAGAGAACTCTGGTCACTCAGTCCTTAGCACCTCTTGACTTTTGTGGTGCCCTGGTGTCTTTCAGGTGTTCTTGGACAACCTAATCTGCTGTTCATTCCATGTCACTGTAGGGTCAGGTGCCTCCTGGAGTTCCTCCGAGTCTGAATTAACCCCCCCCCCCCCTAAACTAACTCTTCTTTTCATTCTCAAGTCTGATCTACCCAACTTCATCATGTGTAAGGTCATACCGTACCAGGGTTTTTAGCACACTGTGCTATAAATGGGGCAAGCAGACATAGCACATGAACTGAAAATTTTTTACTCAAGAAGAAGAAGCTTTTATGATTGTTATAGAACAGTCTTACAAGAGGCAATAAACTTAATGGTTACAGAGGGAAATGTGAGTCTATTAGCTTCATGGTTACTTAATCTCTCAATAAGGATACAGACAGTGGTGTAACTAGGAATGGTGGGGCCCGTGGCGAACTTTTGACATGGGCCTTCCCCTCAAAATCTCCAACCGCCCCCTCCCCTGCATTCCTGCACACAGTATGATGCCCCATAGTGGCCCCTGCATACAGTATGATGCCCCATAGTTGCCCCTGCACACAGTATCATGTCCCATTGTGGACCACTCATGAACAAGACCCCAGAGTATAATAATCGGGGACCCAATGGAGGATAAAAACATAAAAAACAGTGTTACTTACCTCTCCCTGGGCTCCGGCGCACTCCTCGGTGATGTCGGCCATCTACAATGATGGACCAGACTTTACGTGACTCAGGCCGGCGTTGCAACACATAATGACGCTGGCCTGGGCCACATGACATCTGTGACGTCACCAATAGGCCCGAAGCCTGCCGAAGCATAAGAGAGGTAAGTAACAGCATTTTTTATATTCTCTTACCTCTCCTGACCCTCTGATCATTATACTTGGGAGTCTGAAAAGATGAGAATGTTTGTGGGTTTCACGGGCTCATGGCCTCACTTACTGATCCCGGCTCCTGCTCACAGCCTCTGCAGAAGAAGAAGCACTGGCGGCCGTCAGCAGGACCCAGGATCGGTAAGGAAATATTTTTTTAAAAAACACAGCATAGTGGCTGCCGCCAGGACCCCTAGTGTCCCAGGCCCCGTGGTACCACTGCTACCCCAGTAGTTACCCCCCTGGATACAGATAACATGAACAGCATCAGAACACAGTCGTTGACAGTAGAAAATGGGCAGGCCAGTCTAAGGGTTTGATGATGTGAAGCTGAGGTGTACTGCCCCAGCTTCATTGCAAAACTGTGCCTGCATCTGGAGCCTTGATATTCATCAAACGCAACATATCTAGGCCACGACACTGCACATGCTTAGTACACCATCTTGGTTTTCGGACAGATGCAGGCTTAAGATTTTGATCACGACATCAGAAGCTGCAAGTGACACAGCTGTGAAGACAAGATGGGGAAGGCTCAAACAGATAAAGAGGTGTTGACTACCACCCAAGACATGTTCAAAAAGTGATGATGGAGCTGTGCTTGGAGCACAAGGAAAACATCTCCTATCATCTGTGGAGCTAATTTGCATCATAATAAAATGTGTTTAAAAAAAAAAAAATACCATCAGGGTGTTACCTATAGAAGTGTTATCTTCTATTGTAATTCCGTATGCAGTATAAATTAGATCACTGGTGCAATAGGATCAGCGAATGACAGTCTATTATTAGCCTTAGTGGTCAGAATGAAAATTGAAGGATATGTATATTTAAAATACAAATATACATTGTGAAATAAAATATGAAAAATTATTTAAATATTAAAATATTTAACACAAAAACTTATATATGTCATTTTCCGGGGACACCTCCCTTTAACACCACCGCTGAGCGCTGGGGGTCCCGGCAGTAAGAGACACCATGATCAGTTTATAGTCTAGCATAAGATCCCTTTAATATTCCTACAGAATATTGTACCATGGCACAGACATAAGTCTATGTTTTATCCACCACGCCTGCGCTATCCTCATATTATGTCACAGGCCATTTGGTAGCAAATCGCTCTACCTTAATGCTCAATGTAACACATAACACAGGATGAATTTCCCCGGAGTCACCCGGAGTGATCCATCTTTGCAGACTTTACAGCCTAGCACCCATAACGTAGGAATAATCTTCAATTTATAGGCTGCCTTAGGGTAACATGTCCCAGACAGTATGACGGCGGACTGGCGGTAACTGGTGAAGGCTTCACTTGCTGGGAAAATCCTAGTTTATGTAGCATTGCTGAGAATGTATTGCCTTCTTAGCGCTTACTGCATGGTGCATTGAACATTCAGTGCATGCTCGGTGGGTTTATAAGCTGCTGTGCATCTGTCATTCTGTCTGTGTTATGTCACGTTACCCTGTCCCCATAGAAAGCCATAATATCTCCATTCACTTAGAAGAATTGTTTCCTCAATGATGTGGCCTCGGGCTGATGTCGCTGCCGGTGTCATGGGAAAGACACGTACAGATAGCAAACATCTTAACTGTTAGCTATTGTATAAATGAATGAGCGTACTCGGTACTTAAAGGGGATTTCCAGTTTTATATAAATAAAAGTCTAAAACTTTTTATTATTCCTCTATTCCAATCTCTCACGATAATCTGCTTGCTGTCAGTGAATGAGAACGTTCTATATGTATATATATATATATATATATATATATATATATATACAGGTAGTCTATTCTCAGCTGAGATGTGGTGATAATTGTATCCAGCCTAGACAATGCTCTGTGAGCTAAACTCCCTTGACTCCATACTGATACATTGTAGAAAGCTAGCAGCTTTAGCTCACAGAGCGTTGTCTGGACTGGATACAATTGTATCACAGGAGCAGATAGGTAAGGGGTTACTACTAGAGATGAGCACACCATATTTGTTATGAATGTTCCAAAAATTTCAGGTTTGGACAACCTACCGTAAAACTTTGGGGGTTCATAACCCAAGAATCCAGCGGACCCCATTATAGTCTATATAATAGTCCTTTTGCGGGTAACCAAGTGGACCGAAAGAACGTAGACCTGAATGCAGGTGTGAACCTAGCGTTACATGTTATTTAACCTATTATTTTTTTTACTATTCCTCCCACCGAAAAGTCTTTTTAATTTTTTTTGTTTGCCTGGAGGGAAATTTATGCCAACTCATAACAGGTGCACATTTCTGTCATAAATGATGATTAAGGGGGCGGCCATCTTGCCTAGGCTTTTCCTCTGCTCTGTGGAGAATTTAATGATATGCCTTATAATACAGTGAAGACCATAGGCATCCATAGACTGGAGCCGACTCATTGAGGTCTAAGAGTTTTCTAGACATGATCTGTGTAGGGAGAGGGAGGAGATAAACTTTTTCTTCATAAGATGAAGAAAAAGAAAAAAAGGAGGAGAAGATGAAGAAGAAAGGAGACGAAAAAGATGAAGAGGAAAGGAGGAGAAGAAGATGAAGAAGAAAGGAGGAAAAGAAGATGAAGAAGAAAGGAGGAGAAGAAGATGAAGAAGAAAGGAGGAGAAGAAGATGAAGAGGAAAGGAGGAGAAGAAGATGAAGAGGAAAGGAGGAGAAGAAGATGAAGAGGAAAGGAGGAGAAGAAGATGAAGAAGAAAGGAGGAGAAGAAGATGAAGAGGAAAGGAGGAGAAGAAGATGAAGAGGAAAGGAGGAGAAGAATATGAAGAGGAAAGGAGGAGGAGAAGAAGAAGAAGAAGAAGAAGAAGAAGAAGAAGAAGAAGAAGAAAGAGGAGAAGAAGATGAAGAAGAAAGGAGGAGAAGATGAAGAATAAAGGAGGAGAAGAAGATGAAGCGGAAAGGAGGAGAAGAAGATGAAGAGGAAAGGAGGAGAAGAAGAGGAAAGGAGGAGAAGAAGATGAAGAGGAAAGGAGGAGAAGAAGATGAAGAGGAAAGGAGGAGAAGAAGATGAAGAAGAAGAAAGGAACTTAAAAAGATGAAATGAAAAAAAGATGATGAATTTACAGAAGAAGAAAGAAAAAGAGGATGATGAAGTTGAATACAAAAAAGAATGGAGATGAAAAAGAGGAAGAAGAAAGGAGGAGAAGAAGATGAAGAAGAGGAATGGAGATAAAAAAAAAAAAGTTGAAGTCATGGAAGAACAAGAAAGAAGAATTAAAGAAGAGCAAGCAGTATAAAAAGAGAAGAAAATGAAAAGAAAGAAAGAAAGAAAGAAGATGGTGATGAAAAAGAAAAGAGGGAAAAAAGAAGAACATGACAAAAAGAATGATAAAGGTGAAGAAGAAAGAAAATTGGGTCAAATAAAGGAAAAAATGAAGAAAAGAAAAAGAAAATGAAGAACAAAAGTAGAAAAGAAGATCAGAAGAAGGAATGTGCACGATCTAAGTGGATGAGAAAGGAGGAAAAGAAAAAAGAAGATTGAAAAGAAAAAGCAATTTAGGAGAGAAGGGAAACAAGGAGTAAATGAAGAGAAGCAGAAGAATAAAACAGGGAAAAGGAGAAAGAACGAGACAAAGATAAAGAAAGACAAGAAAAGCAAAAAGAAAACATAAAAAAATAAAGCAGGCAAAGAAGAGAAGGAGGTGAAGATGAGAAAAGAGGAAGAAAACATAAGAGAAGAGGTATCATGGCCTGAGGTGGTGTCACTAGATGGCGGCTTTATGTCCGCCATACCTTCTAACATGAAACATGTAGGTAATATAATATCAGATAATATGATGAGATTTAGTTGCTGAGAAGATGCAACAGATCTGCGGAGAACATCGCCCTCACTGCAGGGAAGATCTAATAGGACATCCTGATATCTTCCATTTAAACTCACTTTGATAAATGTCTCCCCTTTATTCTTGAGAAGTGTTGGGTGGGGGAGGGGAGGTTGAATTCTCTCATCTCTGGTTCCCACACAAACACGGCTCCTCCGCCATCCATTTATGTAATGTAATGTATGGCTCTGTAACAAGCTGGGAAGCTGCACTTTAAGTAAAAACACATAGAATTGTTGTATGAGTCCTCGAATCTAAGAAGGAAGAAACATAACAGCTCATTTATAAGGTTCCTTCATGTGACACATTGAATGTGGACGTGTGACTGATGGAAGGCCCTCCTTATCTCTGCGCGATCCTTAATATGGGGCCTTAATGGATATTGTAAACCTGAGACTCATTTATACAATTGGCTGATTTTTCTCTAAGTTTTATGGTAATGTGAGGCTGAAACTACTTGTAGATCTGGAGATTGGAACCATCGGTGGGGTAAGAAAATAGCAAAATGTACTTTGTTTATTCTGAATGTCAGTTCCCGGTTTAGGATGGGGCAGAGGTTACCACCAAGGGCGTATTCTCTTGTACTATAAGCGGCCCCTTCTGGGTTATACCATTTGAAGGACCTGCTTAGAGGTTCTGAAGACTTTTTTGAAGACACCTGAAGTTCTACCATACGATGGTCTTCTCCAGGGAATAAGTGGCTAGATTGGTCCTATCATTTCCCAACGTGGACACCGGAGATCCATAGGGAACACCAAGGTAGTGGATGAGTAATCAGTAAGCAACGTATAGAAAGACTATTACTGTAGAAGACATGATGGGCAGTATTATTAGTATTGGAGCACTATTAGTAATAGGGCATGCTGGGACAGTATTATTACTATTTGGGTACTAAGAGGGATACTGGGATGCTGAGGGATCATTATTACTATTAGATTGGGGTCATGCTGAGGAGCATATTTACTATTGTATTTGGGGACACTTTGGGGACACTACTACTAATGAGGACATGCCAAGGAGCATTATTACTATTGGGACACAGTGAGGGCATTGAGAATTCGGTACGTATGCATTGGAGCCCAAACCCTAACCTCTGAGCAAGGCAAGTGACGGTTCTGTGACAAGAGGTTAAAAATAATGACTTAAAGAGGACCTTTCACCATATCCGGGCACAGGCAGTGTTATATACTGCCGGAAAGCTGACAGTGCGCTGAGTTCAGCGCACTGACGGCTTTCCCGATCTGGGCCCAGTGTAAAGAGCTTACGGTCCGGTACCTTAGCTCTTCTATGGTCAGAAGGGCGTTTCTGACAGTCAGTCAGACATGTCCTTCTTCACAGCACGGGAGGAACGCCCCCTCCATCTGCTCGCAGTACTCGTCCATAGACGAGTATTATCAAGGAGGGAGGGGGCGTTCCTCCCCACTCACACAGCACAGCGCGATAGGCTGTGCTGTGAAGAAGGACGTCTCTGACTGACATTGATAGATAGATATATGAGATAGATAGATAGATAGATAGATAGATAGATAGATAGATAGATAGATAGATGAGATAGATAGATAGATAGATAGATAGATAGATAGATAGATAGATAGATAGATAGATAGATAGATAGATAGATGAGATAGATAGATAGATAGATAGATAGATAGATAGATAGATAGATAGATAGATAGATAGATAGATAGATAGGAGAGATAGATAGATAGATAGATAGATAGATAGATAGATAGATAGATAGATAGATAGATAGATAGATACAGACAAATATTGGATGGATAGATAGATATGAGAGATAGAGATAGATGATGCTAGATAGATGATAGATAGATAGATAGATAGATAGATAGATAGATAGATAGATAGATAGATAGTGTCAGGGTCTGGGGTTGCTAGGTGGGGTGGCATAGACACAAAAGTCCAGTTTCTTTTAGTCCGAAACAAAGGTAGTTTTATTTTCACTCAAAAAAAGGTAGTGGAGCAACAAAAGGAAACAATACAAAATGAAATACCTAGAATAGAATAGGTTACCTCACCTAGAATAACAGAAATCCAAAAGTCAGTAGAATCATTCAGGACACAGCTCCAAAAATATGACCTCTCTGTTTGCTCTCCAGCCAAGCTCTGCCAAACTAGAGATGAGCGAACACCAAAATGTTCGAGGTTCGAAATCCGATTCGAACAGCCGCTCACTGTTCGAGTGTTCGAACGGGTTTCGAACCCCATTATAGTCTATGGGGAACATATACTCATTAAGGGGGAATCCCAAATCCGTCTCAGGAGGGTCACCAAGTCCACTATGATCCCCCAGGAAATGATGCCAACACCCTGGAATGACACTGGGACAGCAGGGGAAGCATGTCTGGGGGCATATAAATCACTTTATTACATGCAAATCCCTGTCAGCTTGCTATTGTCGCAAGCTAACTTTTTCCCATAGGAATGCATTGGCCAGCGCTGATTGGCCGAATTCTGTACTCTGGCCAATCAGCGCTGGCTCTGCTGGAGGAGGCGGAGTCTAAGATCGCTCCACACCAGTTTCCATTCTGGTCCAACCTTAGACTCCGCCTCCTCCAGCAGAGCCAGCACTGATTGGCCGAATTCTGTACTCTGGCCAATCAGCACTGGCCAATGCATTCTATTGGCGTGATGAAGCAGTGCTGAATGTATGTGTTTAGCTCAACTACACCGGTGGAGTAGTTGAGCTAAGCACACAGATTCAGCTCTGCTACACAAATTAGAGAAGCATCACATGATTTTTCAAACAGTGCCAATACTTTTGTCCACCTCCTTTTTTATGTTTGGTGTGGAATTATATCCAATTTGGCTTTTTGACAATTATTTTTGTGGTTTTCCATTGAAGACAAATTAAATGAAGATAATAATACCAAAGAATTTGTGATTGCAATAATTTTCTGGAAGAACGTGAGTATTATCTGACAGAATTGCAGGGGTGCCAATACTTTTGGCTAACACTGTAGATAGATAGATAGATAGATAGATAGATAGATAGGAGATAGATAGATAGATAGATAGATAGATAGATAGATAGATAGACAAATATTGGATGGATAGATAGATAGATAGATAGATAGATAGATAGATAGATAGACAAATATTGGATGGATAGATAGACAGATAAATAGATATGAAATAGATAGAGATAGATGATGATAGATAGATGATAGATAATAGATAGATAGATAGATATGTAATAGATAGATAGATAGATAGATAGATAGATAGATAGATGCTTAGCCTGCTGATGCTATTAATATGACATTAGCCAGGTCATGACTATTTTGTACCTGCTTCCACAGATGATCCCATGAACCTATTCCGAGTTCTGCTGAGTTTTCCTTCTGTAAAACTCAGGAAAAATAAACTAAACAAGAAAGTGCGGTGGAGAAAGAGAAGGTTTATTTCTGCGTGTGGTGCCACTGGAAGGTACAATAAATTAACCGCTGTATGGTAAACCCATTAAGGCAGTGGAAAGTTGGGCAGTGACGTAGATAGTGAGTCGGAGAGAGGAGAGGCAGCGCTGGCTACAAGGGACATGCCTGGAAAATGCAACATGAACAGAACACATGGACTAATTGATATTGATGGAATGGGTTTTGAGTGCAAGATGTGTTTAGGTTGAAGGTGGAAAGTGTTTACATTGTAGTCATCTTGAGGCCTGGATGCAGAGCAGACGGGGTAATTAGGGTGTTTGGGAATTCACATTGACTTGTAATGAGGTTTCCACCAATGTGAGCATTGTGGATATGACATCGTTCTGCAAACAGTAACTGGGCACACAGACGGCCATTTATGTTGTGGGCCAAGAGGATCTCACAACTGTATAATCCAGTGGGATGGCCCAAGGTGGAATTGTAGGTTTTCCTTTAATGCGTCTCTTGGTGGCTACAGCATATTACTACATAATAGGAATATAGGCAAAAATAGAGACAAAAAATCTGGCAGGGAGATGGTTAATACCCTGGTCAAGGCAGAATTACTTATTGGTGCAAATGCACAACAATATTGCTATGTAAAACCCCCGCCATACTTATACAATCTCAGCACATTTCAGGATTCTGCAGTGGGAAGGTCAGAGACAGATGAGGTTTTTTTTTATTAATAATTCATCAAAGATCAAGACCCCTAAAGAGGTGATGACTTCTCTGTAATGTGCTGCGTCGAGACAACAAATACAAGTTGCCGTGGTCTAGATGACAGGGGGGTGACATTTATTTCGCTACTTTGATCAGCTCTGTATCATTTAATGAAAAAGCCTTTTATTGAAATCATTGAGGAGATAAAGCCTCTGTGCTTTCAGCCTGCAACCTGCAGACGAGTAATTGCTCTTGGCAATGTGCATGGGAAAGGGATGACTTGTACGATACAGATGTTAACTTTCATCTTCTTCCAAACATAAGAACATAAGAACTTGTACAGAACTCGTTGCCTCATATCTGCTCATGTCATGTTACCTCGACCAGGGCAAGAGAGGCAACTAAACAGGGGTGTCCACCACTCGGGTCATCCACCTCTCTGTGGTCTCAAGGTCTTCACAGACAACACAAGGGATGAAAAATGAAAAAGTTGTCATGTGTATCAACTGAACCTGTCTAAAAAAGTGGTGAGCAATGCACTGGGACTGAGATGTGCCATCATATGCTAAAAATTTGACAAGTAAAGATGCATGTTTGACCAATTTCTCAACATGGTGTACCATATACTATGGTGGGGTTACTCAACTGCCAAACCCAGACCACAGACACCAGCTCTCCAGACCCCTACCTCATCTCCCACACTGTCCCCAAGTCCTGATCCCTTGCACTAGTGGTAGTAGGGATCAGTAATCACCACTGCTGCCCTCATACACTGCACAGGCAGCAGAGTCAATTGCCGACTTCTGTTGCCGCTACTGTAATGTACCAGGGCTTGGGGACAACGGGTGGGAGATGAACTGTCCTAATATTAATTATGTGTGGGGACAATAATGGGCAATTATACTGAGGGTACTAAGGAACATACTGTAAGGAGGCACAATAATGGGGCATTATACTGTGTGGGGACACTAATGGGTAATTATACTGGGGGAGTACTGAGAAGCATACTGTGTTTAGGCACAATAATGGGGCATTATACTGTGTGGGGACACTAATGGGCAATTATACTGAAGGTACTAAGGAGCATACTGTGAGGAGGCACAATAATGGGCATTATACTGTGTGGGGACACTAATGCGCAATTATACTAGGGGTACTAAGCATACTGTAAGGAGGCACAATAATGGGGCATTATACTGTGTGGGGACACTAATGGGCAATTATACTGGAGGAGTACTGAGAAGCATACTGTAAGGAGGCACAATAATGGGGCATTATACTGTGTGGGGACACTAATGGGCAATTATACTGAAGGTACTAAGGAGCATACTGTGAGGAGGCACAATAATGGGCATTATACTGTGTGGGGACACTAATGCGCAATTATACTAGGGGTACTAAGGAGCATACTGTAAGGAGGCACAATAATGGGGCATTATACTGTGTGGGGACACTAATGGGCAATTATACTGGAGGAGTACTGAGAAGCATACTGTAAGGAGGCACAATAATGGGGCATTATACTGTGTGGGGACACTAATGGGTAATTATACTGGGGGAGTACTGAGAAGCATACTGTGTTTAGGCACAATAATGGGGCATTATACTGTGTGGGGACACTAATGGGCAATTATACTGGGGGTACTAAGGAGCATACTGTGAGGAGGCACAATAATGGGGCATTATACTTTGTGGGGACAATAATGGGCAATTATACTGGGGGTACTAAGGAGCATACTCTAAGGAGGCACAATAATGGGGCATTATACTGTGTGGGGACATTAATGGGCAATTATACTGGGAGAGTCTGAGATGCATACTGTGTTTAGGCACAATAATGGGGCATTATACTGTGCGGGGACACTAATGGGCAATTATACTGGGGGTACTAAGGAGCATACTGCAATGTGTGGGGGCAGTAATGTCCCAGGCTATGAGATAAGGGTCAGACCCCCAGTCATCTGATATTGATGACCTAGCCTAAGGAATAAGAAACCTTCCATGGATAGAAGGAAACAAAGACCAGCTATTCCACAGAAGCAACATAAAATACTGCAGGTATTTCCATAGACACACAAAAATCTGTGGTTGGGCTAAATTGATGGCGAGACACAAGGACATGTAAACATGAAATAAAATTAAGATTAACACAGTACACGGGTAAATATAATTTTTCTGCTTTTTAGAAAATGAAAAGATACTAATTCCAAGGAAAAAAGAAGAAAGAAGAAGGAAATCATCACAGAACATCCCAATAAGCTTCTCCAAGGAGAACCACTTTGTACGGTGATTGTTCCCCGTTACTATAGTAACCAAATGTTATGCAAAATGTGTTGTTTATTGAGAAAAAACATCTCGGCATTCTTCTTCCCATCTATCATGTGTAGGGTTTATGAAAATAGCGCACTTACACGCGGTTAGGAAATTCTCCACTTCATATAAGGGAGCCGGAGACGATTTCATGCGCCATATCTGACGCCGGGAGTCTCTAGTATATTATACGTGTTAGGTAACAATCCTACAAAGGACATCTGTATAATATGCACAAGGCAATAGTCACGAATTTGTGACATTACACGAACAGGTTTAAGATTATTCTTCTTTGCTAAATCCATATTTACTAGATAGCCCCAAAACTGGCAGATTTGGCTGAGCTTCATCTACTAGTTTTAGGATCTTTATAGGGGTCTAATCCTAATGATTAGAGATGAGCGAACAGTGTTCTATCGAACTCATGTTCGATCGAATATTAGGCTGTTCAGCATGTTCGAATCGAATCGAACACCGCGTGGTAAAGTGCGCCATTACTCGATTCCCCTCCCACCTTCCCTGGCGCCTTTTTTGCTCCAATAACAGCGCAGGGTAGGTGGGACAGGAACTACGACACCGGTGACGTTGAGAAAAGTAGGCAAAACCCATTGGCTGCCGAAAACATGTGACCTCTAATTTAAAAGAACAGCGCCGCCCAGGTTCGCGTCATTCTGAGCTTGCAATTCACCGAGGACGGAGGTTTCCGTCCAGCTAGCTAGGGCTTAAGATTCTGGGTAGGCAGGGACAGGCTAGGATAGGAAGGAGAAGACAACCAACAGCTCTTATAAGAGCTAAATTCCAGGGAGAAGCTTGTCAGTGTAACGTGGCACTGACGGGCTCAATCGCCGCAACCCAGCTTTCCCAGGATCCTGAATGGAATACACTGTCAGTGTATTCCCGTATACCCGATATATACCCCCGATACCCGTTCCAACGGTGTGCCCCCCCACCTTCACCCCAGAAATACCCTGCAAGTCCCCTAGCAATAGAATTGGGGCTATATACACCCACTATTTTTGCTACTGCCATATAGTGCCATTGTCTGACTGGGAATTCAAAGAATATATTGGGGTTACGTGCACCCACAATTTTTACTACTGGTATACAGTGCCAGTTTCTGACTGGGAATTCAAAGAATATATTGGGGTTATAAATACCCTCATTTCTTGCTACTGCCATATAGTGCCAGTTTCTGACTGGTAATTCAAAGAATATATTGGGGTTATAAATACCCTCATTTCTTGCTACTGGTATATAGTGCCATTGTCTGACTGGGAATTCAAAGAATATATTGGGGTTATAAATACCCTCATTTCTTGCTACTGCCATATAGTGCCAGTTTCTGACTGGGAATTCAAAGAATATATTGGGGTTACGTGCACCCACAATTTTTACTACTGGTATACAGTGCCATTGTCTGACTGGGAATTCAAAGAATATATTGGGGTTATAAATACCCTCATTTCTTGCTACTGCCATATAGTGCCAGTTTCTGACTGGTAATTCAAAGAATATATTGGGGTTACGTGCACCCACAATTTTTACTACTGGTATACAGTGCCATTGTCTGACTGGGAATTCAAAGAATATATTGGGGTTATAAATACCCTCATTTCTTGCTACTGGTATATAGTGCCATTGTCTGACTGGGAATTCAAAGAATATATTGGGGTTACGTGCACCCACAATTTTTACTACTGGTATACAGTGCCAGTTTCTGACTGGGAATTCAAAGAATATATTGGGGTTACAAATACCCTCATTTCTTGCTACTGCCATATAGTGCCAGTTTCTGACTGGTAATTCAAAGAATATATTGGGGTTACGTGCACCCACAATTTTTACTACTGGTATACAGTGCCAGTTTCTGACTGGGAATTCAAAGAATATATTGGGGTTACAAATACCCTCATTTCTTGCTACTGCCATATAGTGCCAGTTTCTGACTGGTAATTCAAAGAATATATTGGGGTTACAAATACCCTCATTTCTTGCTACTGCCATATAGTGCCAGTTTCTGACTGGTAATTCAAAGAATATATTGGGGTTACGTGCACCCACAATTTTTACTACTGGTATACAGTGCCATTGTCTGACTGGGAATTCAAAGAATATATTGGGGTTATAAATACCCTCATTTCTTGCTACTGCCATATAGTGCCAGTTTCTGACTGGTAATTCAAAGAATATATTGGGGTTATAAATACCCTCATTTCTTGCTACTGCCATATAGTGCCAGTTTCTGACTGGTAATTCAAAGAATATATTGGGGTTATAAATACCCTCATTTCTTGCTACTGGTATATAGTGCCATTGTCTGACTGGGAATTCAAAGAATATATTGGGGTTACGTGCACCCACAATTTTTGCTACTGGTATATAGTGCCAATTTCTAACTGGGAATTCAAAATGCGCAAGGCTCCCGGAAAGGGACGTGGACGAGGCCGTGGGCGAGGTCGGGGGAATGGTTCTGGGGAGCAAGGTAGCAGTGAAGCCACAGGGCGTCCCGTGCCTACTCCTGTGGGGCAGCAAGCATTGCGCCACTCCACAGTGCCAGGGTTGCTTGCCACATTAACTAAACTGCAGGGTACAAACCTTAGTAGGCCCGAGAACCAGGAACAGGTCTTGCAATGGCTGTCAGAGAACGCTTACAGCACATTGTCCAGCAGCCAGTCAGACTCTGCCTCCTCTCCTCCTATTACCCAACAGTCTTGTCCTCCTTCCTCCCAAAATTCCCAAGCTTCACAGAACAATAACCCCAACTGTCCCTGCTCCCCAGAGCTGTTCTCCGCTCCTTTCATTGTCCCTCAACCTGCCTCTCCACGTCACGATTCCACGAACCTAACAGAGGAGCATCTGTGTCCAGATGCTCAAACACTAGAGTCTCCTCCATCTCCGTTCGATTTGGTGGTGGATGACCAGCAACCCACCCTCATCGACGATGATGTGACGCAGTTGCCGTCAGGGCATCCAGTTGACCGGCGCATTGTGCGGGAGGAGGAGATGAGACAGGAGTTGGAAGAGGAAGTGGTGGATGATGAGGACACTGACCCGACCTGGACAGGGGGGATGTCAAGCGGGGAAAGTAGTGTGGATGTTGAGGCAAGTGCAGCACCAAAAAGGGTAGCTAGAGGCAGAGGCAGAGGTCAGCAGCTTAGGCGAAGCCAGGCCACACCCGGAATCTCCCAAGATGTTCCAGTTCGTACCCAGCCCCGAAAAACTCCCACCTCGAGGGCACGTTTCTCGAAGGTGTGGAGTTTTTTCAAGGAATGCGCCGAGGACAGATATAGTGTTGTCTGCACAATTTGCCTCTCGAAATTGATTAGGGGCTCTGAGAAGAGCAACCTGTCCACCACTTCAATGCGCCGTCATTTGGAATCCAAGCACTGGAATCAGTGGCAGGCAGCAACGGCAGGACAAAGGCCGCCTGCCGTTCACGCCACTGCCACTGCCTCTGTCACTGCCTCTGCCTCTGCCACTGCCACTGCTGACTGTGCTGGCGATGCACTCCAGAGGACGAGCCAGGACACCACTTCATCTGCCTCCGCCACTTTGTTGACTTCTCCCTCATCCTCCCCTGTTCCTGTCTTATCTCCTTCTCCTGCACCATCAAAGGCACCATCAGGCGCTTCTTTACAACAACCCACCATCTCTCAGACATTGGAGCGGCGGCAGAAATACACTGCTAACCACCCACACGCGCAAGCCTTGAACGCCAACATCGCTAAACTGCTGGCCCAGGAGATGTTGGCGTTCCGGCTTGTTGAAACTCCCGCCTTCCTGGACCTGATGGCAACTGCGGCACCTCGCTATGCCGTCCCTAGCCGTCACTACTTCTCCCGGTGTGCCGTCCCCGCCTTGCACCAGCACGTGTCACTCAACATCAGGCGGGCCCTTAGTTCCGCGCTTTGCACAAAGGTACACTTGACCACCGACGCGTGGACAAGTGCATGCGGACAGGGACGCTACATTTCACTGACGGCACACTGGGTGAATGTAGTTGAGGCTGGGACTGCTTCCCAAACTGGCCCGGTGTACCTCGTCTCCCCGCCTAACATTCCTGGCAGGGACACGAGAAGAACACCCCCCTCCTCCTCCTCCTCTACCGCCTCCTCCTCCGCCACCGCCTCCTCCTCCGCCACCGCCTCCTCCTCCGCTGTTAGATTGACCCCAGCTACGAGTTGGAAACGTTGCAGCACTGGCGTTGGTAGACGTCAGCAGGCTGTGCTGAAGCTGATCAGCTTGGGGGACAGACAGCACACTGCCTCCGAGGTGAGGGATGCCCTCCTCGATGAGACGGCAATATGGTTTGAGCCGCTGCACCTGGGCCCAGGCATGGTCGTTTGTGATAACGGCCGGAACCTGGTAGCAGCTCTGGAGCTTGCCGGACTCCAACATGTTCCATGCCTGGCCCACGTCTTCAACCTAGTGGTGCAACGTTTACTAAAGAGCTACCCCAATGTTCCAGAGCTACTGGTGAAAGTGCGGCGCATGTGCGCCCACTTTCGCAAGTCGACAGTAGCCGCTGCTAGCTTAAAATCTCTCCAGCAACGCCTGCATGTGCCACAACACCGGCTTTTGTGCGACGTCCCCACACGCTGGAACTCAACGTTTCAGATGTTGAATAGAGTGGTTGAGCAGCAGAGACCTTTGATGGAATACCAGCTACAAAACCCTAGGGTGCCACAAAGTCAGCTGCCTCAGTTTCTCATCCATGAGTGGCCATGGATGAGAGACCTTTGTGACATCCTACGGGTGTTTGAGGAGTCCACAAGGAGGGTGAGCTCTGAGGATGCGATGGTGAGCCTTACAATCCCGCTCTTGTGTGTTCTGAGAGAATCCCTGATTGACATCAGGGATAACTCAGATCACACAGAGGAGTCAGGGATAGCATCCGATCCGTCACAGCTGGAGAGTAGGTCCACACATCTGTCCGCTTCATCGCGTTTAATGGAGGAGGAGGAGGAGGAGGAGGAGGAAGAAGAGTTGTCCGATGATGTGATGGTGATACAGGAGGCTTCCGGGCAACTTCGAATCGTCCCATTGTTGCAGCGCGGATGGGTAGACATGGAGGATGAGGAGGAAATGGAGATTGAACTTTCCGGTGGGGCCAGAGGAGTCATGCCAACTAACACTGTGGCAGACATGGCTGAGTTCATGTTGGGGTGCTTTACAACCGACAAGCGTATTGTCAAAATCATGGAGGACAACCAGTACTGGATCTTTGCTATCCTTGACCCCCGGTATAAAAACAACATCTCGTCTTTTATTCCGGTAGAGGGGAGGGCCAATCGCATCAATGCTTGCCACAGGCAATTGGTGCAGAATATGATGGAGATGTTTCCAGCATGTGACGTTGGCGGCAGGGAGGACAGTTCCTCCAGTAGGCGACCAAGTTCTCACCGGTCCACACAAACGAGGGGCACACTGTCTAAGGTCTGGGACACCTTGATGGCACCCCCTCGCCAAAGTGCCGCCACAGAGGGTCCTAGTGTCACCAGGCGTGAGAAGTATAGGCGCATGTTGCGGGAATACCTTTCCGACCACAGCCCTGTCCTCTCCGACCCCTCTGCGCCCTACACGTATTGGGTGTCGAAGTTGGACCTGTGGCTTGAACTTGCCCTATATGCCTTGGAGGTGCTGTCCTGTCCTGCCGCCAGCGTCCTATCTGAGAGGGTGTTCAGTGCAGCCGGTGGCATCATCACTGACAAGCGCACCCGTCTGTCAGCTGAGAGTGCCGACCGGCTCACTTTGATAAAAATGAACCACCACTGGATAGAGCCTTCATTTTTGTGCCCACCTGTGTAAAGCACCCCAACATGAAACTCCATGTCTTTACTCAACCTCTCCAATTCCTCCGCATCCTCATACTCATCCACCATAAGCGTTGCACAATTCTGCTAATACTAGGCTCCCTCCAACATGATTTCCCCCAACTCTGCTGGTTAGAGGCTCCCTCCACCCTGATTTCCACCAACTCTGCTGGTTAGAGGCTCCCTCCACCCTGCTTTCCCACAACTCTGCTGGTTAGAGGCTCCCTCCACCATGAATTTGCCCAAACTGGGCTGGTTAGAGGCTCCCTCCACCATGAATTGGTCCAAACTGGGGTTTTTAGAGGCTCCCTCCACCATGAATTTGCCCAAACTGGGCTGTTTAGAGGCTCCCTCCACCATGAATTGGTCCAAATTGGGGTTTTTAGAGGCTCCCTCCACCATGAATTTGCCCAAACTGGGCTGGTTAGAGGCTCCCTCCACCATGAATTGGTCCAAACTGGGCTGGTTAGAGGCTCCCTCCACCATGAATTGGTCCAAATTGGGGTTTTTAGAGGCTCCCTCCACCATGAATTGGTCCAAACTGGGCTGTTTAGAGGCTCCCTCCACCATGAATTGGTCCAAACTGGGGTTTTTAGAGGCTCCCTCCACCATGAATTGGTCCAAACTGGGCTGGTTAGAGGCTCCCTCCACCATGAATTGGTCCAAACTGGGGTTTTTAGAGGCTCCCTCCACCATGAATTGGTCCAAACTGGGGTTTTTAGAGGCTCCCTCCACCATGAATTGGTCCAAACTGGGGTTTTTAGAGGCTCCCTCCACCATGAATTTGCCCAAACTGGGCTGTTTAGAGGCTCCCTCCACCATGAATTGGTCCAAACTGGGTTTTTTAGAGGCTCCCTCCACCATGAATTGGTCCAAACTGGGGTTTTTAGAGCCTCCCTCCACCATGAATTGGTCCAAACTGGGGTTTTTTGAGGCTCCCTCCACCATGAATTTGCCCAAACTGGGCTGTTTAGAGGCTCCCTCCACCATGAATTGGTCCAAATTGGGGTTTTTAGAGGCTCCCTCCACCATGAATTGGTCCAAACTGGGGTTTTTAGAGGCTCCCTCCACCATGAATTTGCCCAAACTGGGCTGTTTAGAGGCTCCCTCCAGCATGAATTGGTCCAAACTGGGGTTTTTAGAGGCTCCCTCCACCATGAATTGGTCCAAACTGGGGTTTTTAGAGGCTCCCTCCACCATGAATTGGTCCAAACTGGGGTTTTTAGAGGCTCCCTCCACCATGAATTGGTCCAAACTGGGCTGTTTAGAGGCTCCCTCCACCATGAATTGGTCCAAACTGGGGTTTTTAGAGGCTCCCTCCACCATGAATTGGTCCAAACTGGGCTGGTTAGAGGCTCCCTCCACCATGAATTGGTCCAAACTGGGTTTTTTAGAGGCTCCCTCCACCATGAATTGGTCCAAACTGGGGTTTTTAGAGGCTCCCTCCACCATGAATTTGCCCAAACTGGGCTGTTTAGAGGTTCCCTCCACCATGAATTGGTCCAAATTGGGGTTTTTAGAGGCTCCCTCCACCATGAATTTGCCCAAACTGGGCTGGTTAGAGGCTCCCTCCACCATGAATTGGTCCAAACTGGGCTGGTTAGAGGCTCCCTCCACCATGAATTGGTCCAAATTGGGGTTTTTAGAGGCTCCCTCCACCATGAATTGGTCCAAACTGGGGTTTTTAGAGGCTCCCTCCACCATGAATTTGCCCAAACTGGGCTGTTTAGAGGCTCCCTCCAGCATGAATTGGTCCAAACTGGGGTTTTTAGAGGCTCCCTCCACCATGAATTGGTCCAAACTGGGGTTTTTAGAGGCTCCCTCCACCATGAATTGGTCCAAACTGGGGTTTTTAGAGGCTCCCTCCACCATGAATTGGTCCAAACTGGGCTGTTTAGAGGCTCCCTCCACCATGAATTGGTCCAAACTGGGCTGGTTAGAGGCTCCCTCCACCATGAATTGGTCCAAACTGGGTTTTTTAGAGGCTCCCTCCACCATGAATTGGTCCAAACTGGGGTTTTTAGAGGCTCCCTCCACCATGAATTTGCCCAAACTGGGCTGTTTAGAGGTTCCCTCCACCATGAATTGGTCCAAATTGGGGTTTTTAGAGGCTCCCTCCACCATGAATTTGCCCAAACTGGGCTGGTTAGAGGCTCCCTCCACCATGAATTGGTCCAAACTGGGCTGGTTAGAGGCTCCCTCCACCATGAATTGGTCCAAATTGGGGTTTTTAGAGGCTCCCTCCACCATGAATTGGTCCAAACTGGGGTTTTTAGAGGCTCCCTCCACCATGAATTTGCCCAAACTGGACTGTTTAAAGGCTCCCTCCAGCATGAATTGGTCCAAACTGGGGTTTTTAGAGGCTCCCTCCACCATGAATTGGTCCAAACTGGGGTTTTTAGAGGCTCCCTCCACCATGAATTGGTCCAAACTGGGGTTTTTAGAGGCTCCCTCCACCATGAATTGGTCCAAACTGGGCTGTTTAGAGGCTCCCTCCACCATGAATTGGTCCAAACTGGGGTTTTTAGAGGCTCCCTCCACCATGAATTGGTCCAAACTGGGCTGGTTAGAGGCTCCCTCCACCATGAATTGGTCCAAACTGGGTTTTTTAGAGGCTCCCTCCACCATGAATTGGTCCAAACTGGGGTTTTTAGAGGCTCCCTCCACCATGAATTGGTCCAAACTGGGGTTTTTAGAGGCTCCCTCCACCATGAATTTGCCCAAACTGGGCTGTTTAGAGGCTCCCTCCACCATGAATTGGTCCAAACTGGGTTTTTTAGAGGCTCCCTCCACCATGAATTGGTCCAAACTGGGGTTTTTAGAGGCTCCCTCCACCATGAATTGGTCCAAACTGGGGTTTTTAGAGGCTCCCTCCACCATGAATTTGCCCAAACTGGGCTGTTTAGAGGCTCCCTCCACCATGAATTGGTCCAAATTGGGGGTTTTAGAGGCTCCCTCCACCATGAATTGGTCCAAACTGGGGTTTTTAGAGGCTCCCTCCACCATGAATTTGCCCAAACTGGGCTGTTTAGAGGCTCCCTCCAGCATGAATTGGTCCAAACTGGGTTTTTAGAGGCTCCCTCCACCATGAATTTGCCCAAACTGGGCTGTTTAGAGGCTCCCTCCACCATGAATTGGTCCAAATTGGGGTTTTTAGAGGCTCCCTCCACCATGAATTTGCCCAAACTGGGCTGGTTAGAGGCTCCCTCCACCATGAATTGGTCCAAACTGGGCTGGTTAGAGGCTCCCTCCACCATGAATTGGTCCAAATTGGGGTTTTTAGAGGCTCCCTCCACCATGAATTGGTCCAAACTGGGCTGTTTAGAGGCTCCCTCCACCATGAATTGGTCCAAACTGGGGTTTTTAGAGGCTCCCTCCACCATGAATTGGTCCAAACTAGGCTGGTTAGAGGCTCCCTCCACCATGAATTGGTCCAAACTGGGTTTTTTAGAGGCTCCCTCCACCATGAATTGGTCCAAACTGGGTTTTTAGAGGCTCCCTCCACCATGAATTGGTCCAAACTGGGGTTTTTAGAGGCTCCCTCCACCATGAATTTGCCCAAACTGGGCTGTTTAGAGGCTCCCTCCACCATGAATTGGTCCAAACTGGGTTTTTTAGAGGCTCCCTCCACCATGAATTGGTCCAAACTGGGGTTTTTAGAGGCTCCCTCCACCATGAATTGGTCCAAACTGGGGTTTTTAGAGGCTCCCTCCACCATGAATTTGCCCAAACTGGGCTGTTTAGAGGCTCCCTCCACCATGAATTGGTCCAAATTGGGGTTTTTAGAGGCTCCCTCCACCATGAATTTGCCCAAACTGGGCTGTTTAGAGGCTCCCTCCACCATGAATTTGCCCAAACTGGGCTGTTTAGAGGCTCCCTCCAGCATGAATTGGTCCAAACTGGGGTTTTTAGAGGCTCCCTCCACCATGAATTGGTCCAAACTGGGGTTTTTAGAGGCTCCCTCCACCATGAATTGGTCCAAACTGGGGTTTTTAGAGGCTCCCTCCACCATGAATTGGTCCAAACTGGGCTGGTTAGAGGCTCCCTCCACCATGAATTTGCCCAAACTGGGCTGTTTAGAGGCTCCCTCCACCATGAA
The DNA here is from genome assembly GCF_031893055.1 of Leptodactylus fuscus. Classification (NCBI taxonomy): domain Eukaryota; kingdom Metazoa; phylum Chordata; class Amphibia; order Anura; family Leptodactylidae; genus Leptodactylus; species Leptodactylus fuscus. The sequence continues at coordinate 333,092,546 of NC_134265.1, forward strand.
TTGGTCCAAACGGGGGTTTTTAGAGGCTCCCTCCACCATGAATTTGCCCAAACTGGGCTGGTTAGAGGCTCCCTCCACCATGAATTTGCCCAAACTGGGCTGTTTAGAGGCTCCCTCCACCATGAATTGGTCCAAACTGGGTTTTTTAGAGGCTCCCTCCACCATGAATTGGTCCAAACTGGGGTTTTTTGAGGCTCCCTCCACCATGAATTTGCCCAAACTGGGCTGTTTAGAGGCTCCCTCCACCATGAATTGGTCCAAATTGGGGTTTTTAGAGGCTCCCTCCACCATGAATTGGTCCAAACTGGGTTTTTAGAGGCTCCCTCCACCATGAATTTGCCCAAACTGGGCTGTTTAGAGGCTCCCTCCAGCATGAATTGGTCCAAACTGGGGTTTTTAGAGGCTCCCTCCACCATGAATTGGTCCAAACTGGGGTTTTTAGAGGCTCCCTCCACCATGAATTGGTCCAAACTGGGGTTTTTAGAGGCTCCCTCCACCATGAATTGGTCCAAACTGGGCTGTTTAGAGGCTCCCTCCACCATGAATTGGTCCAAACTGGGGTTTTTAGAGGCTCCCTCCACCATGAATTGGTCCAAACTGGGCTGGTTAGAGGCTCCCTCCACCATGAATTGGTCCAAACTGGGTTTTTTAGAGGCTCCCTCCACCATGAATTGGTCCAAACTGGGGTTTTTAGAGGCTCCCTCCACCATGAATTTGCCCAAACTGGGCTGTTTAGAGGTTCCCTCCACCATGAATTGGTCCAAATTGGGGTTTTTAGAGGCTCCCTCCACCATGAATTTGCCCAAACTGGGCTGGTTAGAGGCTCCCTCCACCATGAATTGGTCCAAACTGGGCTGGTTAGAGGCTCCCTCCACCATGAATTGGTCCAAATTGGGGTTTTTAGAGGCTCCCTCCACCATGAATTGGTCCAAACTGGGGTTTTTAGAGGCTCCCTCCACCATGAATTTGCCCAAACTGGGCTGTTTAGAGGCTCCCTCCAGCATGAATTGGTCCAAACTGGGGTTTTTAGAGGCTCCCTCCACCATGAATTGGTCCAAACTGGGGTTTTTAGAGGCTCCCTCCACCATGAATTGGTCCAAACTGGGGTTTTTAGAGGCTCCCTCCACCATGAATTGGTCCAAACTGGGCTGTTTAGAGGCTCCCTCCACCATGAATTGGTCCAAACTGGGGTTTTTAGAGGCTCCCTCCACCATGAATTGGTCCAAACTGGGCTGGTTAGAGGCTCCCTCCACCATGAATTGGTCCAAACTGGGTTTTTTAGAGGCTCCCTCCACCATGAATTGGTCCAAACTGGGGTTTTTAGAGGCTCCCTCCACCATGAATTTGCCCAAACTGGGCTGTTTAGAGGTTCCCTCCACCATGAATTGGTCCAAATTGGGGTTTTTAGAGGCTCCCTCCACCATGAATTTGCCCAAACTGGGCTGGTTAGAGGCTCCCTCCACCATGAATTGGTCCAAACTGGGCTGGTTAGAGGCTCCCTCCACCATGAATTGGTCCAAATTGGGGTTTTTAGAGGCTCCCTCCACCATGAATTGGTCCAAACTGGGGTTTTTAGAGGCTCCCTCCACCATGAATTTGCCCAAACTGGGCTGTTTAGAGGCTCCCTCCAGCATGAATTGGTCCAAACTGGGGTTTTTAGAGGCTCCCTCCACCATGAATTGGTCCAAACTGGGGTTTTTAGAGGCTCCCTCCACCATGAATTGGTCCAAACTGGGGTTTTTAGAGGCTCCCTCCACCATGAATTGGTCCAAACTGGGCTGTTTAGAGGCTCCCTCCACCATGAATTGGTCCAAACTGGGGTTTTTAGAGGCTCCCTCCACCATGAATTGGTCCAAACTGGGCTGGTTAGAGGCTCCCTCCACCATGAATTGGTCCAAACTGGTTTTTTTAGAGGCTCCCTCCACCATGAATTGGTCCAAACTGGGGTTTTTAGAGGCTCCCTCCACCATGAATTGGTCCAAACTGGGGTTTTTAGAGGCTCCCTCCACCATGAATTTGCCCAAACTGGGCTGTTTAGAGGCTCCCTCCACCATGAATTGGTCCAAACTGGGTTTTTTAGAGGCTCCCTCCACCATGAATTGGTCCAAACTGGGGTTTTTAGAGGCTCCCTCCACCATGAATTGGTCCAAACTGGGGTTTTTAGAGGCTCCCTCCACCATGAATTTGCCCAAACTGGGCTGTTTAGAGGCTCCCTCCACCATGAATTGGTCCAAATTGGGGTTTTTAGAGGCTCCCTCCACCATGAATTGGTCCAAACTGGGGTTTTTAGAGGCTCCCTCCACCATGAATTTGCCCAAACTGGGCTGTTTAGAGGCTCCCTCCAGCATGAATTGGTCCAAACTGGGGTTTTTAGAGGCTCCCTCCACCATGAATTTGCCCAAACTGGGCTGTTTAGAGGCTCCCTCCACCATGAATTGGTCCAAATTGGGGTTTTTAGAGGCTCCCTCCACCATGAATTTGCCCAAACTGGGCTGGTTAGAGGCTCCCTCCACCATGAATTGGTCCAAACTGGGCTGGTTAGAGGCTCCCTCCACCATGAATTGGTCCAAATTGGGGTTTTTAGAGGCTCCCTCCACCATGAATTGATCCAAACTGGGCTGTTTAGAGGCTCCCTCCACCATGAATTGGTCCAAACTGGGTTTTTAGAGGCTCCCTCCACCATGAATTGGTCCAAACTAGGCTGGTTAGAGGCTCCCTCCACCATGAATTGGTCCAAACTGGGTTTTTTAGAGGCTCCCTCCACCATGAATTGGTCCAAACTGGGGTTTTTAGAGGCTCCCTCCACCATGAATTGGTCCAAACTGGGGTTTTTAGAGGCTCCCTCCACCATGAATTTGCCCAAACTGGGCTGTTTAGAGGCTCCCTCCACCATGAATTGGTCCAAACTGGGTTTTTTAGAGGCTCCCTCCACCATGAATTGGTCCAAACTGGGGTTTTTAGAGGCTCCCTCCACCATGAATTGGTCCAAACTGGGGTTTTTAGAGGCTCCCTCCACCATGAATTTGCCCAAACTGGGCTGTTTAGAGGCTCCCTCCACCATGAATTGGTCCAAATTGGGGTTTTTAGAGGCTCCCTCCACCATGAATTTGCCCAAACTGGGCTGTTTAGAGGCTCCCTCCACCATGAATTTGCCCAAACTGGGCTGTTTAGAGGCTCCCTCCAGCATGAATTGGTCCAAACTGGGGTTTTTAGAGGCTCCCTCCACCATGAATTGGTCCAAACTGGGGTTTTTAGAGGCTCCCTCCACCATGAATTGGTCCAAACTGGGGTTTTAGAGGCTCCCTCCACCATGAATTGGTCCAAACTGGGCTGGTTAGAGGCTCCCTCCACCATGAATTTGCCCAAACTGGGCTGTTTAGAGGCTCCCTCCACCATGAATTGGTCCAAACGGGGGTTTTTAGAGGCTCCCTCCACCATGAATTTGCCCAAACTGGGCTGGTTAGAGGCTCCCTCCACCATGAATTTGCCCAAACTGGGCTGTTTAGAGGCTCCCTCCACCATGAATTGGTCCAAACTGGGTTTTTTAGAGGCTCCCTCCACCATGAATTGGTCCAAACTGGGGTTTTTAGAGGCTCCCTCCACCATGAATTGGTCCAAACTGGGGTTTTTAGAGGCTCCCTCCACCATGAATTTGCCCAAACTCTGCTGGTTAGAGGCTCAATCCACCCTGATTTTCAAAACAAATGTTGGTGCCAACCTCAACTTACTACAAGGGCCAAATTCACTGCTGGTGACAAGCTCTCCTCACTGCAAGTGCCAAATACACATGTTTCAAGGTGTTTTCCTACTGTCAGAGAGGTGGTATTGAGTGTGTAAAGTGTGTAGTTGTTAGGCTGTGATGTTGGGGTAATAGAGGGTCTTTGGTGTGTTAGATGCCCCCAGACATGCTTCCCCTGCTGTCCCAGTGTCATTCCAGAGGTGTTGGCATCATTTCCTGGGGTGTCATAGTGGACTTGGTGACCCTCCAGACACGGATTTGGGTTTCCCCCTTAACGAGTATATGTTCCCCATAGACTATAATGGGGTTCGAAACCCGTTCGAACACACGAACAGTGAGCGGCTGTTCGATTCGAATTTCGAACCTCGAACATTTTAGTGTTCGCTCATCTCTACTAATGATACCTCCTTATCTACATCTCTATCGTAGCACCTGAGAATAGGATTTGCAAGTGCTCAATGTAAACAGCGTGGTGGTCTATAGGATCGGCAACCAATCTATACACATTTATGGGGCTGTCGCAGTATCTGGCCACCACCACTCACTTCAAGTGGGATACAAATGGACCCACACTCTATGGGGTCTCAAATTCCTATACAGCAGAAGAACCCTATTAATACTACACGTCAACCTAGTTGCGGTACTGTATACAGATGATGTCGCAACAGTATACCTGACAAAGAACCCTCTGTTGCATATAAAGATATCAGCAGAGACATAACTTGAAGCCCCATGCAAAATCTGTAATCGGGCCCCATGGTGCTCCAAGGCTCTCAGAGTCCTCCAACTGCTACCTCTGCACCCCTATAGCTACACCCCAGGACACCAGTAATAGGAATGGCACATGCTACAATAGGTGGGAGTCTCTGCAGGGGGCATCATCCATGTGGCTACATAGGATAACCTTTCATTCTTTTTCTAATCAACTGCTACTAATTGTATTATACCAATAGCTAACGACTGATAATTTACTCACCCATCCACAATCCCATCCAGGCCGGCCTCTAGGTAGTCATAGTGCTGAAGAACCCCAAGACACTACGTCCAGTGTTCTGCGCTACATTCAGTGTCCTGGTGTTCATCAGCGTCGGGCACAGACGGCCTGGACCGTACCATGAATAGGTGAGTAAATTAATGGAACAATACAATAGATTGCCACTTAACATAACTCTGTGTGGAGGCCATAAAAACAGGAGGTAGCCAAAAAAAGGGGGTCATATACTGTGGGGGAGGTCATAAAAAAGAGATCATATATTGTGGAGGAGGGCAAAAAAAGAGGGACATATGTTGTGGGGCCATATACTGTGGGGGGGCCATAAAAAAAGGATCATACATTGTGGAGGAGAGCAAAAAAGATGGGCATATGTTGCGGGCCCATATACTGTGTGGGGGGCCATAAAACGGGATGATATACCTTGGGGGGGGCAAAAAAATTGGATTTCATATTGTGAGCGAGGAGCCATAAAAAGGGGGTCATATACTGTGCGGGAAGCCATAAAAAAAGGATCATACATTGCGGAGGGGGGCAAAAAAGAGGGTCATATGTTGTGGGGGACCATATACTGTGTGGGGGGCCATAAAAGAGGATGATATACCATGGGGGGGGGAATTGGATTTCATATTGCGAGCAAGGAGCCATAAAAAGGGCGTCATATACTGTGCGGGAGGAAAATAATAGTTGTATATCTTGTGGGGGGCCAAAAAAAGGGACTGTATACCGTGTGTGGACCAAAAAAGGGATTCACTTAAAAAAAAGGGGGGGGGGGCATTATATAATATAGGATTTTATTATTATATATAGGATTTTTTGATCTGCAAATGTGGGGGTTTGCCATACAATCTTAATTAGGGGGGCCCCATCACGCAACCAAAGATAGATAGATAGATGGTTTGCCCACTACCCCCAGACCTATATTTTGCTTTTTCATTGGTTTCCTATTATAGCAAGTGCTATCAGTATAGAGAGCCTGGCCCCGGCACCAGATATGACACATTCACACCTATCCTAAGATGTGTGTAACATATAATAAATATATGAGAAAACTATCATTCACAACCCCGTGAACAAAACACAGGACATGCTATTTCTGCCGGTCACGTAACGAAATAATAGGAGCTGGAAGGCCGAGGTTTTATCTCTCGCCAAAGTCGGATTAAGTCCCATTGATTCCCAGGCCTACTTGTTTTGCTATTTTTCCCTATTGAACAGCAATCTAGCAAAGATAAGTCAGCTCTCCAAACACTTGTCTGCTATTCGAGCGGAGTCAGCGACTAATCCTACACGACGGCCACTAGAATCCACTGGAGTGGAAATGTTATGGGCATCCGGACAAAGCTGCTGGCACCATGTTATGTTTAAGGTGCTACGACATCGCCTCCTGTTTCCAGGCAATGCATCCGCAGAATGCAAACTATCCATAATAGAAATCATTAAGAAGATGTCTCCTGCCTCCGGCTACTCACTCATGGTCGGGTTTATTGCAAATTGTAATGAGTCCATTTACCATTGAGACAGAAGTTCCTTGCACTCACCATGTGCTATTGTTAAAGGGACTGTCCAGGATTTGGTCTAGCCTTAATAACTGACTGGTGACCCTCATCTGTGCAGGACTGATTCCAACGCCCATACTATATACAACACAGGGTTGAAAGCAGATAGGGAGCGGGGCTGCAGTACCTGTACCCGACCACTTTAAGGCTGACAACTCACAATGCGAAAACGCAGCTTTTTTTGTTGCAGATTTTGCTGCGGTTTTATGAACCAAAGCCAAGAGTGGCTACAAAAGGAATGGGGAACATATAGGAAGTTTTTAGACTTCTACTTCTTTCTGCTCAATCCACTCCTGGCTTTGGATCAAAAAAACTTGCAACAAAAAAAGTTAAGTTTCTGCAACGTGGGGCCTCAAGTTGTAGAGCAAATTGCAACTCACCCTATGTTGTGTATAGTATACTGATCAGATATTTATGGCTAATCCTAAATCCTGTACAACCCCATTAATGCTGTGTCTGTGGCAGAGGGGTCATTGGACCCCCTTATACAACCAGGCCTTGTGTGACTGCACACCCTAAATCTAGACAAAAAGGCTCATCTAATGAATGGCTGCTAGTTAAAAAGGTTTTTGGGACTATGACATGATTTGCCCCATCGATAGACCATCAATATTGGATCGGTAAAGTATGACATCCAGGATGTTACACCTGGGTGAGCTCCACTTCTTTTTCACAGGCCACATCTCGTCCATTGGTCACAAGGCCATGCTGTGGCTCAGTCCTATTCAAATCAATAGTGCTGAGTTGCAATACCAAGCACAGCCACCATACAATGTTTGGCACTGTGCTTTGTAAGTAGTAAGGTCCCAGAACTTGTCCTAAAGCTGCAGTCACTTCAATGAGCTAATCTGTGGCCCCTACCAATATGATATTTAAGAACTATCCTAAAAAGAGGTCATACGGTTTCATAAAGCTGGAAACCCCTTTTAAAGATGATTTCCACCCTCAAACATCTAATCCATATTCAGACTGAGAATAAATAGATTGGTGTGCCTATATAATTCCCTTGGCAGTAGATGCGCGGTCACTTCTCCATTCACTCTCAGTAGGCAACGACCTTTGCAAGTGGATCGAGGGAGCAGAGTTAGGGTCTGCATGTATCCGAAATCTATGGTACATCCACGGTAATCAATGGAGAGGAGATGTGTCCACTAGAGATGAGCGAACAGTGTTCTATCGAACACATGTTCGATCGGATATCAGGGTGTTCGCCATGTTCGAATCGAATCGAACACCGCGTGGTAAAGTGCGCCAAAATTCGATTCCCCTCCCACCTTCCCTGGCGCCTTTTTTGCACCAATAACAGCGCAGGGGAGGTGGGACAGGAACTACGACACCGGGGGCATTGAAAAAAATTGGAAAAAGTCATTGGCTGCCGAAATCAGGTGACCTCCATTTTAGACGAATAGTGGATTTCAAATCCGGGTCATATGAGAATGTGAACTTTGTGACTATGAGACAGGGATAGCTGTACAGGCAGGGATAGCTAGGGATAACCTTTATTTAGGGGGGAATGTTATTAAAAATAACTTTTTGGGGCTCTATCGGGTGTGTAATTATGATTTTTGTGAGATAAACTTTTTCCCATAGGGATGCATTGGCCAGCGCTGATTGGCCGAATTCCGTACTCTGGCCAATCAGCGCTGGCCAATGCACTCTATTAGCTTGATGAAGCAGAGTGTGCACAAGGGTTCAAGCGCACCCTCGGCTCTGATGTAGCAGAGCCGAGGCTGCACAAGGGTTCAAGCGCACCCTCGGCTCTGATGTAGGAGAGCCGAGGGTGCACTTGAACCCTTGTGCACCCTCGGCTCTGCTACATCAGAGCCGAGGGTGCGCTTGAACCCTTGTGCACACTCTGCTTCATCAAGCTAATAGAATGCATTGGCCAGCGCTGATTGGCCAATGCATTCTATTAGCCTGATGAAGTAGAGCTGAATGTGTGTGCTAAGCACACACATTCAGCTCTACTTCATCGGGCTAATAGAATGCATTGGCCAATCAGCGCTGGCCAATGCATTCTATTAGCGTGAACTGAGATTGCACAGGGGTTCTAGTGCACCCTCGGCTCTGCTACATCAGATTGCTACATCTGATGTAGCAGTGCCGAGTGTGCATCAGATGTGTAGTTGAGCAAAACTGACTCAGCACTGCTAAGTCTCTGCATTCGCATAGGAATGCATAGGCCAGCCTTCGGCCAATCAGCGCTGGCTCTGCGGGAGGAGGTGGAGTCTAAGGTCGGACCTGAATGGAGACTCTGCTTCATCAAGCTAATAGAATGCATTGGCCAGCGCTGATTGGCCAATGCATTCTATTAGCCCGATGAAGTAGAGCTGAATGTGTGTGCTAAGCACACACATTCAGCTCTACTTCATCGGGCTAATAGAATGCATTGGCCAGCGCTGATTGGCCAGAGTACGGAATTCGGCCAATCAGCGCTGGCTCTGCTGGAGGAGGCGGAGTCTAAGATCGCTCCACACCAGTCTCCATTCAGGTCCGACCTTAGACTCCGCCTCCTCCAGCAGAGCCAGCGCTGATTGGCCGAATTCCGTACTCTGGCCAATCAGCGCTGGCCAATGCATTCTATTAGCCCGATGAAGTAGAGCTGAATGTGTGTGCTTAGCACACACATTCAGCTCTACTTCATCGGGCTAATAGAATGCATTGGCCAATCAGCGCTGGCCAATGCATTCTATTAGCGTGAACTGAGATTGCACAGGGGTTCTAGTGCACCCTCGGCTCTGCGACATCAGATTGCTACATCTGATGTAGCAGTGCCGAGTGTGCATCAGATGTGTAGTTGAGCAAAACTGACTCAGCACTGCTAAGTCTCTGCATTCGCATAGGAATGCATAGGCCAGCCTTCGGCCAATCAGCGCTGGCTCTGCGGGAGGAGGTGGAGTCTAAGGTCGGACCTGAATGGAGACTCTGCTTCATCAAGCTAATAGAATGCATTGGCCAGCGCTGATTGGCCAATGCATTCTATTAGCCCGATGAAGTAGAGCTGAATGTGTGTGCTAAGCACACACATTCAGCTCTACTTCATCGGGCTAATAGAATGCATTGGCCAGCGCTGATTGGCCAGAGTACGGAATTCGGCCAATCAGCGCTGGCTCTGCTGGAGGAGGCGGAGTCTAAGATCGCTCCACACCAGTCTCCATTCAGGTCCGACCTTAGACTCCGCCTCCTCCAGCAGAGCCAGCGCTGATTGGCCGAATTCCGTACTCTGGCCAATCAGCGCTGGCCAATGCATTCTATTAGCCCGATGAAGTAGAGCTGAATGTGTGTGCTTAGCACACACATTCAGCTCTACTTCATCGGGCTAATAGAATGCATTGGCCAATCAGCGCTGGCCAATGCATTCTATTAGCGTGAACTGAGATTGCACAGGGGTTCTAGTGCACCCTCGGCTCTGCTACATCAGATTGCTACATCTGATGTAGCAGTGCCGAGTGTGCATCAGATGTGTAGTTGAGCAAAACTGACTCAGCACTGCTAAGTCTCTGCATTCGCATAGGAATGCATAGGCCAGCCTTCGGCCAATCAGCGCTGGCTCTGCGGGAGGAGGCGGAGTCTAAGGTCGGACCTGAATGGAGATTGGTGTGGAGCGATCTTAGACTCCGCCTCCTCCAGCAGAGCCAGCGCTGATTGGTCGAGTTCCGTACTCTGGCCAATCAGCACTGGCCAATGCATTTCTATGGGGAAAAGTTAGCTTGCGAAAATCGCAAACTGACAGGGAATTCCATGAAATAAAGTGACTTTTATGCCCCCAGACATGCTTCCCCTGCTGTCCCAGTGTCATTCCAGGGTGTTGGTATCATTTCCTGGGGTGTCATAGTGGACTTGGTGACCCTCCAGACACGAATTTGGGTTTCCCCCTTAACGAGTTTATGTTCCCCATAGACTATAATGGGGTTCGAAACCCATTCGAACACTCGAACAGTGAGCGGCTGTTCGAATCGAATTTCGAACCTCGAACATTTTAGTGTTCGCTCATCTCTAGTGTCCACCATTGGATACAGGATAAAAAATTCTCTTTTGTATAACCCTACATCCCCTAATCATTTATGTTCATAAGGAGGATACATTTTGGCACCAAGGAGATGGAAAACCTTCTATAAATTCCTTAGGTAGTGTCTCCCTCCCTCTTGATCAGATAAGAATCTCTTCAACATAACGTGAAAGTTGCCTAATCCAGATATACAGCATATTGTAACCCATTAGATTCGGTAGATTTGTCCCTCTCGTACCTTATTTTTGCAGTTCGTTCGGTGTCGGTAATGAAGTTAAAAAGATTAAAGTCAATGAATTACTTCTAATCCTAACAATTAAATAAAGCGTCCTTAGTCACCGAACGTAAGATTTATCTACCGGACCATTAATCTGATATAGAAATGGAAATGAAATGGCATTTATCAGGCAGATAAAGAGTTTAAAGGATTACGAGCCAGTAGAAGAAAGGAGATTCATCCGGAACGTTCATGTATCACTGGATAAAGACTCAATGATGGAATATTAATTACGACGTTAATGGTTAATGAGCAGCAAAAATTTCAGTACTAGAAATGAATGCGCAGTCACAAAATAGAAGAAATGTAACATCAATACAGTTAACCCTAAATTTGTTAACACTGCGCCCACTTTTAGAGAGCTGGGAGACAAGTCTTGGCTCAAATGGCCAGAAACTACGTAGGGATTCAGTCTCCTTTTAGCACAGAAGGGCATGGAAAAATGGCCCAAGAGGCATGAATGGAGGCAAGACAAAACACCCTGGTTGGCATAACCCAGCACACTAATGGTAGTGGAGGTCCAATTTCCATCTTTGCTATGGGGCCCCCTCTCTTCTGTGTATATTATGGCTCCATGCATGTTCCAGACTATATGGAGCTAAATTTGGCAACTCTATGGGCCAATACTTTTGCCTCATTTAAATACAGAAACACACTGAGGGTTTATCTTTTATTGTATGCCAGAGATATTCTTCTTCAGGAGAACTATATGGGAAAAGACTACCTTAATATAGAGTGATATGGAAGCATCATATGGTGGCAAATGGAGTGTCTACTGTCCAACGTTCAGAACTCTATGGACTTTATGTGCTTCTGTAACGTGTAGGTGATGGGAAAAATAACACCAACAAAATGGGGTTTGGAAGGGTTCTTTGCTGAAACTTGGAAAAGAAGTGACAACTCTTTGAATAGTTAATAGAAAAGTAACCTGTCTTCAGCCATCTGGCTCATGTGAATCTCCCTCCTCCACGGGCCATAAATGAGTCAACTCTATTGGGGCTGCTTCCACTAGCCAAACCCTACCTCCCGCTCACTGGTTTTTGGTGCTCCATTACATGCTCCTTGTGGCCCTGCCTTCTGGTGTATCCTCAGTTGGAGTCCTCACCGGCACAAGCACTATACGCATTTTGAACCACCACTTGCCAACCGAAATATGCATTCCAACAACCGGGGGTAAGACCATACAGTAAAACAACAACCAGTCCGTAAGCAGCAGGAGCTCCATTTGTCTGTAAATAGGTCCCTCGGACATCCTGACATCCTGCTTATGAGGCCAATCACAGGCCTCAGTGGTGACCACCGTGATGTGCCATTTTTGAAGAACAGTCTGCCGAGGCCTGTGATTGGCTACAACAGTCACCTGACACAAACAGCCCGGGGTAGCCATACCCAAATGGAGCTGCCTCCACTGGAGACAGAGGCCCTTTAAATAAATATAACTTTCTAATTGGTAGAATTTCTAAAATATTGTAGACTTTAAATACAATAAAATAAAATCTTCATAGATGAACTCTCACATGGATATATAATTTTTTTCTCCATTATTGCCATTTTAAATTTTTTCTTCTTTTTTTTTACTTTGTAGTCTTTTTCAAATTTGTCTTAAAAATAATAATTTAATAGTCCAAATAAAAAAAATAAAAAAAGTAAAATCTCCTACTGCAATTATCGAGCCTTTTCGCCTTTGTTTTTGGAATATTTTTTCTTTCTAAAGTTATCTAGAAGAAAACATTTAGCACACATGTAACGTTAATTGGAGAATAAAGGCCTTGGAGATAGCAGCTTTTTATGAGATCCAGACACCTCCCGCACGCTGTCTAAACTCCAAGAGAAACAGCAAAGGCCGGGCCGCCGAGGAAGAGACAAGGATCCAGTGTTATTTTGTATTTTGTCTTTTGATGGTGATAAACATGAGAAAGGGAACCGCTGACTTCACGCAAAGAACTAAACTGGCAAAAATAGAATTGTGTCTGTGTTTAACCAGAGTCAATAAAAACACTGAAGACCTGGCAACGTCAACCAGGACACAAAATAAATTTCCAGGGCATAAATGGGCCCACAATGAAGAGGAAGAAGACTTTTTTTCATGTCTTTTCTTCCACCCAAGGAAACGGCTTTTGGCAATACAGAGAGCACTTTAGAGTCGAGCGTTGTATAGAATTTTTTTCTTTGTTTTTGCAGAAAGCGATAAATATATCAGAGGTGTCTACGAGAACTTTACCGAGAACATAGATTTAGTGGTAGCATGTATTTTCTGCCAGTTCTTAAGCCTTCTAAATAGACCGTTGTCCATTCTTAAGATTAAGCAAGAAGCGTTCAATGAGCAGACACGGTTAGAATAAAAATGTGTAAGGAAGGCTTTGTTGAAAAAATACTTTTTTTTAATTATTTTTTTCAACTTTTAAACATGGTGGAAGATATAACGTGGACCGTGGCGTGAGTAGCGGGTGATGTAAAGTTTTATAGGGTTTATAATAATTCTATATTTTATAATAATTACAATTATATGTTTTTGTACTTAATTTTATAGAATCCTATACCAGTGCAAAATGGAGATGAGGGTACATCTAGGGCACTACTGACGAAATATTGGGAAAAAAATCTTGTTTCACTTTAATATATTGCACGGCTTCTTTCAATATATCTCCATTGTATCTGTTATGGTCAGTTAATCCTAATTTTTGTACTATTAGGGGTGTCGTTTCAGGGCCCCAATGCACATTTACTATGTGCTATATAGACTACTGGTGTCTTCTTATATTGTAGGGAGTCCCCTCGGGCCTATATGATTGTAGACACCAGGGACCTGTGGCCCAACTATGACTATGCCATCAAAGTGTTAAACAGGCCAGGCGAACCTCTCCCTACCTCAATCCACCACTCCATATGTGTGCGAATACATATATGCAGTGAAACTTCAGCTTTATAGGGGTGATCGTCTCAAAGAAAAAAGTATACAGAGTGCCTAATGGAATCAACAAGCCTATACATTCCCCCCCGCCGAACCACCAAATAATGGTGACGGGACAAAAATAATGTATTTTATGCTACAGAATATTACACGGACCCAGGCCTAGATTGTGACTTATAAAACCATCAAGTTACTCTAACCCACACACAAAACCATAAGAGTCCCCAATTCTTACTTACTCCCCTGGTGATCTTCACATTTCCTAGTCCAAGATGGCCTCATCATGCTTGGTCCCCATCTTGGCATGTCGTACAGCCGAGGCCCGGGACCAGCTTAACTGGATTAACGCCCTGGATGCAGCGATCACGACATCCAGTGGGTCTAGGGCCAATCGCAGATCCCTCCTTCCCCTATTGCTCCTTGGAACCCCTGCAATATCACCCCCCCAGGGGTGGCCATGGCAGACAGGAGGCCTCCTGACTGTCTATGCAGAGTTCCAATAGGAACTACCATGCGATGTTCTGCAGTACTATGTACTGCAGTACATTGCACAGGGGATCTGAGATACCAGCTTTAAGTCCTTTTGTGGGACATGTAAAAAGTAAAAAAAAAAACACAAAAACTTACAAAAATAAACAAACGTGATAAAAAGTGTTTTTTTTGTTGTTTTTTTTAAAAAAACACCTTTGTATTAAAAAATATATAATATAAACAAAAATAAACAAACAAGTTTGGTATCCCCATGTGTGTATAATGTTATTTATCCCGTATGGTGAAAGCCGTCAAAAACAATGTACCGCAATTTGCAAATTAACGTATTTTGGTCACTTTTCTTTCCCCAAAAAAATGACAATATAAAGTGATCTGAAAGCCATACATACCAAACATGGGTATCCGATAGAAAGTACAACCTGTCCTGCAAATAAAAAGCCCTGACATATCTCCATCAACAGTACAGTAAAAAAGCTATAGGCATCATAATACGGAGACCCCAGGAAAATCCTTCATTTTCGAAAAGTGACGTTTTATTTGTAAAAGCGGTAAAACCAAATAAAACCAATATAAATCTGGTATCAACGCAATCGTAATGAGCCGCCGGACAAACCCTGTGTCATGAAAGGGTTAAAACCCATTTTGGTGTGGGATATGTATAAAACTCATTTCTAATGTGGCCCAGTTCCTGAGATTGTCCCGGTAAAATTGGGGCTGTTGGCATGTACGCTGGACACATAAGTGGGCATTGACTATGGTATGGGCTCTCTTCTGATGTCCTTACAAGTCTTGTGCTCACTGCAGTCTGGTAGCGCGGCACAGCATACAGTTGCATCCATATTGGTCTGACAGTGTATGTGTCACAATGTTTGGTCTTTTCAATGGAGTTCCCCTGAACAATTTGCTCAAAAACATTGGTCTTTGGTTGGAGAAGAGAGTGGTCGGCTTATAGAGAAGTATTTCCCATAGAGGAACTTAAAGGATCAGTCTTTGAGAGGAGGGTCCTTCTTAAAGAAGTGGTCTTCTGGAGAGGTTTCACTGCTTCTTTCTTTACTGTACACATCCCGTATGTATAGGGATTAGTGTGGCAGGCTCGCTTTGAATCTATGTTCTGTAAATGGTTAAACCTCCAAATGGCAATTTCCAAATCAGAATCCTTTGAACTTGTTGATCCTAAAAACGTAAATTCTTCTCTAGCCGGATATTTATTTACAAGTCCCTCTTCATGGAGCCTCGCACGCGGCTGATACCTTCTTACTCAACAAAAACCCTTTCAGTGTCCTTATTGATTGTCTCCATTTACATGTTTCAGACTTGAAAGCCTTGAAATTATTTATGGAAGGTAACATACGTTTCAGAGCTCAGCTTTTATTTCCACAAGTCTATAGAAAAAACATACACTTCTGTAACGTCTGGGGAATTGGGGATTATTTCATTTCCTCGTGGTCTTTCAGAAATCATTGCGGTTTTATATATGTTATGTATTCAGTATACCATGGTTTGATGTAGCTCTTCATTGGTCTCTCAGGAAAAGCTCAAAAATGTTCTTTTTATTTTTAACATTCACGTGTTCATGTTGGTGTTCACTTATTAAATGTGACTTCCCACGTAACTATTAGAGATGATCGAGTAGTACTCGATCGAGTAGGTATTCGATCGAATACTACGGTATTTGAAATACCCGTACTCGATCGAGTACCACTCACTATTCGAATGGAAAAGTTTGATGCAGAACCAGCATTGATTGGCCGAATGTTATACAGTCGGCCAATCAACACTGGTTCTTCTCCTACCTTTAGAAGTCTTCTCCGGGCAGCTTCCCCGCGGCGTCTTCCGGCTCTTCATTCACTCTGCCAGGCATCGGGCCTGGGCAGAGCCGACTGCGCATGTCCGATTGTAGTGCGGACATGCACAGTCGGCTCTGCCCAGGCTCGATGCCTGGCAGAGTGAATTCAGAGCCAGAAGACGCCGCGGGGACGCTGCAAGGAGAAGACTTCTCAGAGGATCCAGCCCGACCCTCACTCGTGGACTTGGTAAGTATAATTTGATCGAACGTTGCCTACCCCTGAAACGAGCATTTCCCCCCATAGACTATAATAGGGTTCGATATTCGATTCGAGTAGTCGAATATTGAGGGGCTACTCGAAACGAATATCGATCCTCGAACATTTTACTGTTCGCTCATCTCTAGTAACTAGACATGTCCAGGAGGCTTCCAAAAAAGGGGTGACCTCCCAGAGCCCTGGAAGAAGAGGCAAATCTCCCAGACCCAACGAAATTCTACCACATACACTGGGCTCGATCACAGTTCATGTGAAGTGGCCCATCATTACATCCCACCCAGTGGTCCACCATGTGAATAGATTGGTAGGTAGACTGGGGTGTAAAATCTTAGAAATCACCTCCATTTTTTACCCTTAAACCCCACAAGAAGATATGGTTTCCTGGCTAAATTCCCAAGTTGCACTCCAAAGAATAGTCTCAGCTTAGCGTATCGGTGGGTGCCCTAAAGAAACCGTAGGGTTAGCAAGAACGTAACCAAAAATAATTACCAGGATGTGACATTCTGAAGGATGAGACAGAGACCTAGAGGATGGGCAAGTGATCAAAAACAGGAGTAGGACAACAGGTAACAGGCAACAAGTTCAAGAATGTAGACACAAGAGGAATATAGAAAGTAAATCTAGCTTAGGGTTGGAGTTAAATCTGAAGCAAAAGGTGTAACTTAAAAGGTGTGTTAATAGCTGATCGGCAGGGGTCCAACCTCTGAAACATCCACCAATCAGGAATACAATGGCATTTTGCTTTCCCGTTGGAGCAGTGCTTCACAATTCATTTCAATGAGAGGGCCGAAGATAGACAATCGCTGTACTTCAGCTATCTCTGGTACTCTCATTGAAATGAATGGATGGTGTGTGTCCATCTTAACCATTGCACATATCAGCACAAGGAACAAAAGACATCAGTGGAGGTCTCAGTGGTTGGACCTCCACCGACCTACTATACAATGGGGGTACCTGACGTGAGACAATTCCTTTAAATTATTTTTGTAAATTATTTCTGTAACCCACATAGAGATGAGTGGACAGGTAAGTGCAGCCACCTCTTTAGACATATGACAATCCCATTCTGGAGACAGGTGCTGCAGGAGGGACCAACATCTGCCATACAGGATATATTTCTTAAAAAAAATAAAAATTAAAAATTAATAAATTGTCATTAAATGAATTCAATAGTGATAACAATGTAACCACAGGAGTATTGAATATTTTTGCATACTGTCAGCATTCAATGGTTGGAATTGACATTTTCAGCCTAAAAATCACATAAAATACAAGAAGTTACAAACCTAGCATGGAGCCATTAATAAGATACCTGTCCCCTGACTCCAGGAACACAGAACGGAAAGTTCCATCAATGTTTGTGCCCATCCGTCATCCCCAGACCAGCACCGGCAGCTCCATTACACTTCTCCTTGATAAAGGAGCTTTGTGGAAAACTATTAAAAACCGCATTAGAAAGCATTTATGGGCGACGTGTCCTCCTTCCAGATGGATCTCAGCAGCTGCTCAAGACAACTGTTTACATATTTCTCATTTTCATGAGGTCATTTCATATTTCTCTGCCGGGGCTCATTCGTTGCTCATCCGTGTAGATAATATAATGCACGATCCTGAATATAGCATAGCTCCTCAGGGGTGGAGCTATAGGGCATGAAGAGATGACATGCAAGCACTGGTCCTCATTAGAGATGGGCAAACTGAATTGGCACAAGCCAGATTCGATCCAAAATATCCGAATTTGTTTGGCATTTAACAAAACCGAACAATTAGGGATTTAAACTAAAATGGCCACGACATGCATTGTGGTAAATTATTATACTGTAGGGTCTCTTAAGGCCCCAGAGTATAATAGGTAAAGGCTCAGGGAAGGTGAAAAAAAATAAAACCTCTATACTCATCATCCCTCACCTCTTTTGGGCCTTCTCGCCTCTGCCAAAACTACGTTGAGTGGATTAAGGTAAAACATAATATCAAAGGCAAATAGGTCATAATTCATGTTTCATAACCACCAGCATACAGAAATATGGTTGGGGAACCAGGAAGCATCACTGTCATCAAGCATCAATTCCTTCAGAACCTTTAACATTAATATCCATCCCAAATTATGTATCTGTCAAAGGAATGATGGTTTTATCTCCGTGTTTGGTATGGCGTCCTCCTGGTGGCATCATGTTCCCGGAGTCAACGCCTATGATTGGGCCACAGCGGTGACATCAGCACATCGAATGTAATAACATCATGACACTCTGTGTGTACATGTCACAACTGTGGTCCAATAACAGGATGATGTCACCAAGAGATATCATGTGTCACCACCTCTGCTCACAGCCACCTCCGCATCCCCTTCTGCATCCCATATCATGTTACTGGGGCCTGGTGGAGGACAGAAGGGGCCCAACAAATACTGCTATTATTATATTCTTTAGTCTTTTCAGGCCAAAGAGTATAATGATCGGAGGCACATGGGGAGGTGAGTGAACATAAAAATGAGTGGTTTTCACCTCTATGGTGCTCCGGCATGACTGAATGCAATCTTCGGGCCTCTTTAGTGAAGTCTCAGACGTCACGTGAGCCAGATCGGCGTCATTATGCATCATAACACCAGCCTGGCCAAGTGACGTCTATGCTGACATTAAAAGAGGCCGAAAGGAGCAGGGAATGTGCCAGAGTCCAGGAGAGATGAGTACTACTGTTTTTTTAGTCTATCACCTCCCCAATCATCTCCAATCATCATACTCTGGGGTCTGAAGAAACCCCAGAGTATAATAATAGTTCGTGGGTAGTCCACTATGGGGCATAATACTGTGTGCAGGGGCCACTATGGGGCATAATACTGTGTGCAGGGGCCACTATGGGGCATAATACTGTGTGCAGGGGGCCACTATGGGGCATAATACTGTGTACAGGGGCCACTATGGGGCATAATACTGTATGCAGGGGCCACTATGGGGCATAATACTGTGTGCAGGGGCCACTATGGGGCATAATACTGTGTACAGGGGCCACTATGGGGCATAATACTGTGTACAGGGGCCACTATGGGGCATAATACTGTATGCAGGGGCCACTATGGGGCGTAATACTGTGTGCAGGGGCCGCTATGCGACATTATACTATGTGGAGGGAACACTATGGGACATTATAATGTGTGTAAATAGGGCATATACTGTGTGGGGGCCAGGACAGGGGGCTCTATGCTGTGTATGGGGGGCAAGTCAAAAAGCTGCTGGGGGGCCAAGTCTTTGCTGGTTACACCCCTGTTTATAGCATTGTTTTCTGGGTAACTCTATGGAAGTTTTATATACCCAACATATGACTATTACTTGAATTATTGTTTTTGCCTGCGTTGTATGTCTATATGTAGAATTTTCGTGTGCGTCATATCATTAGGCATTTGGGTGTAAATCCCTTATCCTAGCATATCACTATTTGAGTGGCGATAACATATTACATGCATTTACATTTTAGACTCATGACCATCTGTCATGTATACCGTAGGCCCGGCGCCTATAGAATATACATCTTATGAATGGCTCTTTGTTGAGATGACATTTAACAGCGGGTCACTCTATTTTTCTTGCCAGTTTTATTCTTTCAGCATTGCATGTGAGGACCCTCATATTTTATTTTAGGTTAGTTTTTGTCACAGCTATGTCAATACAAATGTAAGATGAGAAAATAGAAAACTGCGGCCACGGCTGCGATTTCTCCATTAGACCTACTTGTGAATGGCAGATGTAATGAAGTGTCATGGGGTAGGTAGAATGAGACATAGGATGGGCTGTCAGCGGCCCCGTGCACATAAACATTTACAGCGTTGGGGGGGGGGAGGAAAATGTGATTTTTATTCTTATTGACTGATGGATATACCTGGTAGAATGGTAATATACCTCAGCCAATTCTCAGACACAGCAGTTGTTATGTGAGATGCCTTAGTGAATGAGCACACATAATACCGTCAGGCCATGCTATAGCTTTAGGGGTACAAAAGTAGCAATTGCTCCTGAGCCCTGGTGCCGGAGGGGGGTTCAAAGGTTTATTTGCTCATACCCAAAATACCAGTAGGAATTGTAGGGGTTGGCGTAGTCCCAGCTGTGACTGGGCCCACAAGTCAGGGGGGCCCACAGGTCAAGTTCAACACACTTAGTCCAATTACACTTTTTTTTAATCTCCTTTCTGACTTCCTTTGATGCCAGTCTGTAAATCATAAATGTATTGCTCCTGCACCCTGGTGTCTTGGAATGAGACACGTAAAAAAAGATTTATGAGTAGAGATGAGCGAATAGTATTCGAAACTCTAGTTTCGAATACCTCGCTCCCATTGGAATGAATGGCGCGCCGGCTGCTTTTCATTCATTCTTATGGAGCGAGGTATTCGAAACTAGAGTTTTGAACACTATTTGCTCATCTCTATTTATGAGGCTTTCAGAGGCTTATGAGAATATATTTCAGAGGCTTTTACAGTCATAAGGAGAAAAAAATTGAAACTTTAGAGTGGTTTTCTGGGCAAAATATTTAAAAAAAAAAGAAAGGTCTGTTAGTGCTATTAATGGGTTAATAAGTGCACCCAAATACCTGTAGCAGTATTTTGAGTGATTTCTGGGATTCTGTGGGAGCTCATGGCATCCTCTGCATTTGTTTACATTGTAGTTTCCTGTTCTTTTATCCTACAACTACCATGATGCATTGCTCTTCACTCACACTACCTCCTCTTCTCCCTGACTCCCCTTCTCTCTCTCACTATCTCACACCCCGTCCCTGTTTCCCTAGCTAGTCTGCCCACTACTAGCCCTTCCTAACTAACAGCCCCCCTCCACCCCCTCTTACCTGTCTTCCTGTCCAGATCTTCTAGGCACGGGAGATCATTTTCCTTTCTGTGGCCGGGTCCTTCTCCTCTTAGGGTCCATTCACACAGAGTTTTTTGGTGAGGATTTTGGCACTAAATCCGTGTCAGAATCCATGTGGAAAAAACACCTCCCATAGAGTTCTTTGGGTTCCGCTAGCTTTTTTTTCCGCTAGTCGAAAAAAAAAATTCCTTCAGGCAGATTCCAACTGCAAAAACCAACACAGTCAATGGGAGGCAGAAAATACACGTGGAATTGGCAAAATCCGCTAGCGGTTTTTTCAAGGTCCATACACTGTGCTGGAGGAAAAAAACATTTCCTAATTCCTGAAGCGGATTTTTTTCCTCGCCAAAAAACTCTGTGTGAATGGACCCTAACATCTGCCAATGCCTGAGCAAACATAACGGCACTGCAGCTCTATTGCGCAGGCGTGGGAGGCCAAGTCCTTCTCCTCTTGACATCTGCCGGTGCCTACTTTTGTAGTCTTCCCAGTAGGACACTACACCAGTAGTTGGGGGTGAATTTTGCATTGGAGCCCACGAGCCTCAAGAAGGAGGATATATGCTTGTACCCATGATGATTAAGATTGGAAAACGTGGATACTTTAATCAAGAAACGGCACCACCATTGGCTATAGGCTGTGTGTGGTACTACATCCTTCACCTGCATGAGGCTGCATGATGGATTCAAATACATTACAGTATTTTCTCTATTTCCTATCTGGGTCTAGTTGTCATTTCATCTTCCAAAAATTCATCAAATATTCCTTTGGACATTTTTGAGGGTTCTGCAGTTTGTATGTAGAGATGTGATGAGTAATATGACACAGATTCTGACATGCAAGATCAAAGCAGGCGGCTCTGTTTTGTAAAATTCTAAGAATTCAGAGCGGCTTTTGTCTAGATTTAAGATTGTTTTATATGTTTCTCCAGTAATGTAAGCCAAACTTTCCTGCAAATATACAAGGCAGGCATGAAAGGAGCACTCGAATGAAAATCTTAACTTCGAGGTTGCTTTTATGAAATACACAAGACATATCCAAGTGACAACTATATAAATTATAGGTAAACACAAAGTTTTAAGAGATTTTTCCAACTATGAACATTTATGACTTTTTACAAGGAAATATATCATACATTGCTGGTCACAGGAGGTCCAACCAGTAAATGAAGAGGCCACCGGGCACCAATTACTTATTACCATTGATTATAATAGCCAAGCACATACAGTGGGGCAAAAAAGTATTTAGTCAGTCACCAATAGTGCAAGTTCCACCTCTTAAAAAGATGAGAGGCGTCTGTAATTTACATCATAGGTAGACCTCAACTGAGAGACAAAATGAGAAAACAAATCCAGAAAATCACATTGTCTGATTTTGTAAGAATTTATTTGCAAATTATGGTGGAAAATAAATATTTGGTCAGTAACAAAATTTCATCTCAATACTTTGTTCTATATCCTTTGTTGGCAATGACAGAGGTCAAACGTTTTCTGTAAGTCTTCACAAGGTTGGCACACACTGTTGTTGGTATGTTGGCCCATTCCTCCATGCAGATCTCCTCTAGAGCAGTGATGTTTTGGGGCTGTCGCTTGGCAACACGGACTTTCAACTCCCTCCAAAGGTTTTCTATAGGGTTGAGATCTGGAGACTGGCTAGGCCACTCCAGGACCTTGAAATGCTTCTTACAAAGCCACTCCTTCGTTGCCCTGGCGGTGTGCTTTGGATCATTGTCATGTTGAAAGACCCAGCCACGTTTCATCTTCAATGCCCTTGCTGATGGAAGGAGGTTTGCACTCAAAATCTCATGATACATGGCCCCATTCATTCTTTCATGTACCCGGATCAGTCGTCCTGGCCCCTTTGCAGAGAAACAGCCCCAAAGCATGATGTTTCCACCCCCATGCTTTACAGTAGGTATGGTGTTTGATGGATGCAACTCAGTATTCTTTTCCCTCCAAACACGAAAAGTTGTGTTTCTACCAAACAGTTCCAGTTTGCTTTCATCAGACCATAGGACATTCTCCCAATACTCTTCTGGATCATCCAAATGCTCTCTAGCAAACTTCAGACAGGCCCGGACATGTACTGGCTTAAGCAGTGGGACACGTCTGGCACTGCAGGATCTGAGTCCCTGGCGGCGTAGTGTGTTACTGATGGTAGGCTTTGTTACATTGGTCCCAGCTCTCTGCAGTTCATTCACCAGGTCCCCCCGCGTTGTTCTGGGATTTTTGCACACCGTTCTTGTGATCATTTTGACCCCACGGGGTGAGATTTTGCATGGAGCCCCAGATCGAGGGAGATTATCAGTGGTCTTGTATGTCTTCCATTTTCTAATTATTGCTCCCACAGTTGATTTCTTCAATCCAAGCTGGTTGCTTATTGCAGATTCAGTCTTCCCAGCCTGGTGCAGGGCTACAATTTTGTTTCTGGTGTCCTTTGACAGCTCTTTGGTCTTCACCATAGTGGAGTTTGGAGTCTGACTGTTTGAGGGTGTGCACAGGTGTCTTTTTATACTGATAACAAGTTTAAACAGGTGCCATTACTACAGGTAATGAGTGGAGGAAAGAGGAGACTCTTAAAGAAGAAGTTACAGGTCTGTGAGAGCCAGAAATCTTGATTGTTAGTAGGTGACCAAATACTTATTTTCCACCATAATTTGCAAATAAATTCTTACAAAATCAGACAATGTGATTTTCTGGATTTGTTTTCTCATTTTGTCTCTCATAGTTGAGGTCTACCTATGATGTAAATTACAGACGCCTCTCATCTTTTTAAGTGGTGGAACTTGCACTATTGGTGACTGACTAAATACTTTTTTGCCCCACTGTATATATGGAGTATTCATCGGCCAGAAATATATATGGTGGGAAGAATTATTTTTCTAGTGATTATTTTGCTTACTTATATAACACCGTCATGTTCCGCAGCGCTTTACAGGCATTGTCAGTCACTGTCCCACACAACCTACATCCCGAAGATCTTCATCACACACAATGTCAGTCACTGTCCCACACAATCTACATTCCCTATCAGTATATAATATCATACAATCCAATAATACTACCACACCGTGATTGTATAATTCATATAATAATATCACTATATAGTTAATGTATAATATAGGCACCTAGTGGATCAGTGGTTAGCACTAGAGATGGACGAACCTCTCAGGATTCATATTGTGTCGGGTTCAAGATAGGGCTGACATGCTGAGCTCTGGTGACCCTAACCTATCTATCTGCAAGGCTGGGCTGATATGCTGCGTTTGGTGACCTTATCCTATCTATCTGCCTGGCTGGGTTGATATGTTGAGGTCCGCTGACTCTAACCTATCTATCTGCAGGGCTGGGGTGATATTCTGGGGTCTGGTGACCCTAACCTATCTATCTGCAGGGCTGGGTTGTTATGGTGGGTAATGGTGACCCTAACCTATCTATCTGCAGGGCTGGGTTGATATGCTGGGTAATGGTGAGCCTAACCTATCTATCTGCAGGGCTGGGGTGATATTCTGGGGTCTGGTGACCCTAACCTATCTATCTGCAGGGCTGGGTTGATATGCTGGGTAATGGTGACCCTAACCTATCTATCTGCAGGGCTGGGCTGATATGTTGGTTCTGGTGACCCTAACCTATCTATCTGCAGGGCTGGGGTGATATGCTGGGGTCTGGTGACCATAACCTATCTATCTGGAGGACTGGGTCAATATCCTGGGTAATGGTGACCCTAACCTATCTATCTGCAGGGCTGGGGTGATATGCTGGGTACTGCTGACACATTCCCTATATTACAACTGAACTGAATACTGAAATCTGATCTCAATACCCTGAAGGGACAGCTGTCAACAACAAATGACCAAAAACTTGACTTGAAGAGATAAAACGTACCTTTTCTCTTGGATTCTGAACACTGTCACTAGAAGATGATAAAATCAATAACGTCTTATTTTTCCTCCCTGGTATATAGGCAGAGAATATTTTTTTCGGCAGATCACGAACCACTTGAGTGTTGCTGACAACTTAAAGAAAAAAGTCTAAAGGAAACATCTCTTTATGATGAGTCCCAGAGGGAATTCTCCAGTCGAGATCATGGGCTGCACACTGTCTTAGAAAATTGGAATGGAATTCTACACAATCTCCAAGGATACTTTAGTTGTCTTCGGAGAAGTTACACGTTCCAGTGTCTTACGTGGGGACAGTACAGGGGTGTCCTCAGTGATGAGAGCAGAACTATGTGTGGTATGTCATATATATACTTTATAGCTGGTATAAACATTTCATAGGTTTCTCCAGAAGTGTACCTTATAGTCACATTGTAGGGTTACATGTACATCATATATGGCACATCTACTGCCCCCTGCTGGAGGGGTTCTCCAGATGCTTTCATATCTGTGACTCTTACCAATCTAATATTCATCATATATGAGTATTAGTACTATATAGTTGTTCTGTCCTCCCTATGTGTGTGGGGTATAGGTTGACAGGCAGCTAAACTCCTTCCCAGTAACTCATGCACTCTGGAGAGGTGTCCGAACTTTGCTTTTATTACAAGGGATAGGGTGAAACTGGGGAACAGAAAACAGTACATTGCAGTTACAATGGGCATGTGGTAATCTTCCATGACACAAACTGTGTATGTATTACTATGGCAGACATACATGTGACAATCTTCTATGACATGGCTATGCAGGCATTACTATTACATAACAGCACACTATGACACAAGCTATACATGTATCTTGCTGGAAGGTACATCAGATACGTAACATTGTGGTAGTGGGGAGGTAATAGACATCTATGAGGCGTATGGTTACATGTGGTCTGAAATGGGAGCGGGTATGGCTCAATGAGCATGGTCTACTAGCTAGAACAACTACATATAGAAATTATGCTAGGGAGTGTGGAAACATAACAATATATGTAATACATGAAGGTATAGTGCTGGGTATAGCTATTACATACCAACGATGCTACTTAAGGCCCAAGTCTAGGAGAAGGTATAAGATGGTGTGTCAGGGTCCATGCCTGAAGTGAAAAAGACTAACTACAGTGTAGCCTGGTGACAACACCAAGTTGTGGGCGGGAACTACGGTGACTCTAGTGGGACACATAAAAAAGGTATGGTAGTTTGTAATTTGCACAATGGCCACTAGATGGAGCTATGACAGGTAATATGAGATACCTGCTGGAGGCATAACACTCCCCGCCTGGTACCCGAGGGTACCACACTAAGATGTCTCTGGGGATAACCGTGAGATTGAATCAGTCACTGATCTGAAGAGAGGTCTAGGTTCACTTTGCCTGTAATCCTTGGGTTCCATTTTCTGGGCTTTCCCGCCTTCACTTGGGAACATTCTGGTCGCCAGTCCCAGAGGCTCTTCATAAGGAGGGCTATTCGTTGGGTCGTGAAAGACTGTTGACTCTCTACCTCTTTGGGGTCTATCGTTCGCGTAGACGTAAGGTCTCATAGTCTCGTTGTGGCTGTAGCCTGATGTCATTTCTGTTGGGGGTGAAGTCACCTCTGTGCGGCCGTGCTCTAGTTGCTGGTTCATGGATGAGGGGAGACGTCCCTTCCTTTCTGATTTCTTTTGAGAATTGAATCCGGGTGAAGGAGAACACTTTGGTGCCTGATCTCTATTGTTGGGGAGATGGCCTCCCCATGGCCTGAGAGGTGGCGGTGCGGCTCTACTATTTGTTTCACGTTTGAAGGAAGCTTCCTCCATTATCTTTAAGAAGGTTTTGTCTCTATTGGAGGGCATTACCTTGTCATCTTCTTTAGTCTCTTGGGGGATCATACACCCCAAGTGGCCCGTACCTTTGTTGCGGGAACAGTTCGTGACTTCTGTTGGTTCAGAGTGAGTTATGCTAGCGGGCTCCTCTTTTATGAGGCACCTATTGGGGCATGGTTGGGAAGGAGGTGGGGGTCCGACCTCCAATAAGTTTGTGTAGAGAGCGTTCACTGTAGTTGATGCGTGCGCAGCTTCTAGGCAAACGTTGCCCGTAATGACCCACCCTAGGTCAAGCTTCTGAGCATATGGGGAATCGTGAGGGCCGTTTATTTGTTCTCTCGCCTTGTGGATCCTTATGATGTCTCTTCCGAGCAGGAGCACTATCTGAGCCTCTGGGTCCAAGGCAGGGATGAGGGGTGCTATGGGTTTGAGATGCTCATGGCGTAGCGCTGCCTCCGGTGTAGGGATTTCTTCCCTGTTGTTGGGAAGATGGTTGCACTCGATCAGAGTAGGTAGAGGTAAGGATGTCTCGCCATCAATAGATTCGATTTGGTAGCCGGTGACTCTTCTTCCTGTTTCTTTACTCACACCTGAACATGTCTTGAGTGAATATGAGAAGCTGTGTCCCTCAATTTTGAACATGTTGAAGAAGGATGAGCTCGCAAGCGACCTGTTGCTTTGTTCGTCGAGGACTGCATATAGCTTTGCCGCCTTCCCCTTGTAGCCAATGGGATAAACTGTAACGAGACAGATCTTGGAGCAAGATCTATTGTGAAGCCCTCTCCCACAGACTTGGGTGCACTGGGTTGTCACTTCAGGAGGTGTTGTCTCTACCTCCTCCCCGCCATGCTCTGTACCCAGGTC
Organism: Leptodactylus fuscus; assembly: GCF_031893055.1. Classification (NCBI taxonomy): domain Eukaryota; kingdom Metazoa; phylum Chordata; class Amphibia; order Anura; family Leptodactylidae; genus Leptodactylus; species Leptodactylus fuscus. The sequence continues at coordinate 333,120,021 of NC_134265.1, forward strand.
TGAGGGTGTGAGAGTCCATGGCGCTGGCCCTGGGTGTAAGGCTGTATTGTGCTCTCTGCTGTCGCATTCTGCACATTTGATGTTGGCTGTACAGTCTTTTGCAAGATGGGAAGCTGATGCACAGCATTTGTAGCAAATGTGATTCTCCTTGAGGAAGGTATTGCGATCTTCAATGGACTTCTCTCTGAACCCTCTGCATTTTAGCAGTGCATGAGGCTTCTTGTGCAGAGGGCATTCTCTGCACGGGTCTTCCGTTGAGGTCTCTACAGTGCGGTAAATTTCACGTGAGGAGTTTGCAGGGAACACGTTGGTTTTGAATGCAGCAACCGGTATGGCTTTCGAGTCGCCGATCGCTGCAGGTTTACCAGTTCTGAAATAGGTGGTGTCAAGGGCTGCGAGGTCAAAGCTGGGGTCATTTCTAGCCTTCGTTTGTTGACGCACAAAGTCTACGAAGAAGGAGAAAGGAGGGAACGGAACTTTATGTTGTTGTTTGTACTTAGAACCTTGGTTGATCCACCTCTCTTGTAGATTATAAGGCAGCTTCTGGACAAGGGGGTTGATGCCACGTGCCGTGTCTAAGAGCGCAAGGCCTGGCAGGTCCCCACTAACTTTGGCAGATTGGAGCTCTAACAGTAGGTCCGTCAATTCCCTCAGCTTATGGAGGCCTTTGTTAGTAATTTTGGGGAAGGCGTCAATCCTCCTGAAGAGTGCATTCTCTATCGCTTCTGGTGCGCCATAACACTCTTCGAGTCTCTCCCATATCATGCTCAACCCGGTGCTTGGGTACCTGACGTTGATGTTTCTGAGGCGTTTAGCGTGCTCTGCTGATTCGTCCCCTAGCCATTTGACCAGGAGGCCCACCTCTTCTCTTGCCGACAGACCTAGACCTTTAATGGTGTCTTCAAATGAGGCTCGCCAGGCTCTGAAGTTCTCGGGACGGTCATCGAACTTTGTGAGTCCTTTGGTTACCAGTTCCCGTCACGTGAAGAACTGGTAAAAGCTAGGCGCCATAGGATCTGGGGGTGCCACTTCTGGAGTGGAGCCGTTGAGTGGGGGATGTGGTGGGCCGTAGCCGATTGAGAATGTGTTGTTTCTGTAGTAGCCGGCATCTTCCCGTTCTCTCTTAAGAGATATGACCGCGCTGTGGGCATTTTTCACTCTGGGTACAGGCTGCGTTGGGCGACGATGGTAAGCTGAAGGTGTTTGTTGTGTGACGGGATCTGGCAGGGACACATCAACCGGGGTGGTCTCAGTCTCTGGACCAGTGTGCAGAATGCTTTCTGGTTTGACATGTCCTAGCACGTAGTTTGAGGTACGCTGCATGCTGTCATGGCGGCTAGATTCGGGTCCAACTATGCTGCCGGGTCTGTCACTTGTGAGGTTTACTGCTTCCTCTAGGACTTCTGCTTCTGCCATAGCGGCTGCTGCTTCCCTATCTAGTGCTAGCTTCTTCAGTGAAGCTTCTAGGCGTGCTTTCTCTAGTTGCAGTTGTTGCTCTGCAGTGGCTGCTTCCAGGCGTGCTCTATGTGCAGTTGTTGCTCTGCAGTGGCTGCTTCCAGGCGTGCTCTCTCTATGTGCAGTTGTTGCTCTGCAGTGGCTGTTTCCAGGCGTGCTCTCTCTATTTGCAGTTGTTGCTCTGCAGTGGCTGCTTCCAGGCGTGCTTTCTCTAGTTGCAGTTGTTGCTCTGCAGTGTCTGCTTCCAGGCGTGCTCTCTCTATGTGCAGTTGTTGCTCTGCAGTGGCTGCTTCCAGGCGTGCTCTCTCTATTTGCAGTTGTTGCTCTGCAGTGGCTGTTTCCAGGCGTGCTCTCTCTATTTGCAGTTGTTGCTCTGCAGTGGCTGTTTCCAGGCGTGCTCTCTCTATTTGCAGTTGTTGCTCTGCAGTGGCTGCTTCCAGGCGTGCTCTCTCTATGTGCAGTTGTTGCTCTGCAGTGGCTGCTTCCAGGCGTGCTCTCTCTATCTCCATTTGCATCTCCTTCTCTGCGAATGCTGCGCGTATTTTGGCTGCTTCAGCCTTTGCGCGGGTCCTGGCAGCCATGGAGCTACTCACTGACGTATCTGAGTTCCTGGAGCTTGCTGAGATGTGAGATCTCGTCTCAAAGGGTCTGCTGTTGCTTGCTGACATGGTGGCACTGTGTAGGGTTCAGAATCTTGCTGCTTGGCCTGTAAGAATCCGTTGTTTCACTGTTCTGTCCTCCCTATGTGTGTGGGGTATAGGTTGACAGGCAGCTAAACTCCTTCCCAGTAACTCATGCACTCTGGAGAGGTGTCCGAACTTTGCTTTTATTACAAGGGATAGGGTGAAACTGGGGAACAGAAAACAGTACATTGCAGTTACAATGGGCATGTGGTAATCTTCCATGACACAAACTGTGTATGTATTACTATGGCAGACATACATGTGACAATCTTCTATGACATGGCTATGCAGGCATTACTATTACATAACAGCACACTATGACACAAACTATACATGTATCTTGCTGGAAGGTACATCAGATACGTAACATTGTGCTAGTGGGGAGGTAATAGACATCTATGAGGCGTATGGTTACATGTGGTCTGAAATGGGAGCGGGTATGGCTCAATGAGCATGGTCTACTAGCTAGAACAACTACATATAGAAATTATGCTAGGGAGTGTGGAAACATAACAATATATGTAATACATGAAGGTATAGTGCTGGGTATAGCTATTACATACCAACGATGCTACTTAAGGCCCAAGTCTTGGAGAAGGTATAAGATGGTGTGTCAGGGTCCATGCCTGAAGTGAAAAAGACTAACTACAGTGTAGCCTGGTGACAACACCAAGTTGTGGGCGGGAACTACGGTGACTCTAGTGGGACACATAAAAAAGGTATGGTAGTTTGTAATTTGCACAATGGCCACTAGATGGAGCTATGACAGGTAATATGAGATACCTGCTGGAGGCATAACACTCCCCGCCTGGTACCCGAGGGTACCACACTAAGATGTCTCTGGGGATAACCGTGAGATTGAACCAGTCACTGATCTGAAGAGAGGTCTAGGTTCACTTTGCCTGTAATCCTTGGGTTCCATTTTCTGGGCTTTCCCGCCTTCACTTGGGAACATTCTGGTCGCCAGTCCCAGAGGCTCTTCATAAGGAGGGCTATTCGTTGGGTCGTGAAAGACTGTTGACTCTCTACCTCTTTGGGGTCTATCGTTCGCGTAGACGTAAGGTCTCATAGTCTCGTTGTGGCTGTAGCCTGATGTCATTTCTGTTGGGGGTGAAGTCACCTCTGTGCGGCCGTGCTCTAGTTGCTGGTTCATGGATGAGGGGAGACGTCCCTTCCTTTCTGATTTCTTTTGAGAATTGAATCCGGGTGAAGGAGAACACTTTGGTGCCTGATCTCTATTGTTGGGGAGATGGCCTCCCCATGGCCTGAGAGGTGGCGGTGCGGCTCTACTATTTGTTTCACGTTTGAAGGAAGCTTCCTCCATTATCTTTAAGAAGGTTTTGTCTCTATTGGAGGGCATTACCTTGTCATCTTCTTTAGTCTCTTGGGGGATCATACACCCCAAGTGGCCCGTACCTTTGTTGCGGGAACAGTTCGTGACTTCTGTTGGTTCAGAGTGAGTTATGCTAGCGGGCTCCTCTTTTATGAGGCACCTATTGGGGCATGGTTGGGAAGGAGGTGGGGGTCCGACCTCCAATAAGTTTGTGTAGAGAGCGTTCACTGTAGTTGATGCGTGCGCAGCTTCTAGGCAAACGTTGCCCGTAATGACCCACCCTAGGTCAAGCTTCTGAGCATATGGGGAATCGTGAGGGCCGTTTATTTGTTCTCTCGCCTTGTGGATCCTTATGATGTCTCTTCCGAGCAGGAGCACTATCTGAGCCTCTGGGTCCAAGGCAGGGATGAGGGGTGCTATGGGTTTGAGATGCTCATGGCGTAGCGCTGCCTCCGGTGTAGGGATTTCTTCCCTGTTGTTGGGAAGATGGTTGCACTCGATCAGAGTAGGTAGAGGTAAGGATGTCTCGCCATCAATAGATTCGATTTGGTAGCCGGTGACTCTTCTTCCTGTTTCTTTACTCACACCTGAACATGTCTTGAGTGAATATGAGAAGCTGTGTCCCTCAATTTTGAACATGTTGAAGAAGGATGAGCTCGCAAGCGACCTGTTGCTTTGTTCGTCGAGGACTGCATATAGCTTTGCCGCCTTCCCCTTGTAGCCAATGGGATAAACTGTAACGAGACAGATCTTGGAGCAAGATCTATTGTGAAGCCCTCTCCCACAGACTTGGGTGCACTGGGTTGTCACTTCAGGAGGTGTTGTCTCTACCTCCTCCCCGCCATGCTCTGTACCCAGGTCTGAGGGTGTGAGAGTCCATGGCGCTGGCCCTGGGTGTAAGGCTGTATTGTGCTCTCTGCTGTCGCATTCTGCACATTTGATGTTGGCTGTACAGTCTTTTGCAAGATGGGAAGCTGATGCACAGCATTTGTAGCAAATGTGATTCTCCTTGAGGAAGGTATTGCGATCTTCAATGGACTTCTCTCTGAACCCTCTGCATTTTAGCAGTGCATGAGGCTTCTTGTGCAGAGGGCATTCTCTGCACGGGTCTTCCGTTGAGGTCTCTACAGTGCGGTAAATTTCACGTGAGGAGTTTGCAGGGAACACGTTGGTTTTGAATGCAGCAACCGGTATGGCTTTCGAGTCGCCGATCGCTGCAGGTTTACCAGTTCTGAAATAGGTGGTGTCAAGGGCTGCGAGGTCAAAGCTGGGGTCATTTCTAGCCTTCGTTTGTTGACGCACAAAGTCTACGAAGAAGGAGAAAGGAGGGAACGGAACTTTATGTTGTTGTTTGTACTTAGAACCTTGGTTGATCCACCTCTCTTGTAGATTATAAGGCAGCTTCTGGACAAGGGGGTTGATGCCACGTGCCGTGTCTAAGAGCGCAAGGCCTGGCAGGTCCCCACTAACTTTGGCAGATTGGAGCTCTAACAGTAGGTCCGTCAATTCCCTCAGCTTATGGAGGCCTTTGTTAGTAATTTTGGGGAAGGCGTCAATCCTCCTGAAGAGTGCATTCTCTATCGCTTCTGGTGCGCCGTAACACTCTTCGAGTCTCTCCCATATCATGCTCAACCCGGTGCTTGGGTACCTGACGTTGATGTTTCTGAGGCGTTTAGCGTGCTCTGCTGATTCGTCCCCTAGCCATTTGACCAGGAGGCTCACCTCTTCTCTTGCCGACAGACCTAGACCTTTAATGGTGTCTTCAAATGAGGCTCGCCAGGCTCTGAAGTTCTCGGGACGGTCATCGAACTTTGTGAGTCCTTTGGTTACCAGTTCCCGTCACGTGAAGAACTGGTAAAAGCTAGGCGCCATAGGATCTGGGGGTGCCACTTCTGGAGTGGAGCCGTTGAGTGGGGGATGTGGTGGGCCGTAGCCGATTGAGAATGTGTTGTTTCTGCAGTAGCCGGCATCTTCCCGTTCTCTCTTAAGAGATATGACCGCGCTGTGGGCATTTTTCACTCTGGGTACAGGCTGCGTTGGGCGACGATGGTAAGCTGAAGGTGTTTGTTGTGTGACGGGATCTGGCAGGGACACATCAACCGGGGTGGTCTCAGTCTCTGGACCAGTATGCAGAATGCTTTCTGGTTTGACATGTCCTAGCACGTAGTTTGAGGTACGCTGCATGCTGTCATGGCGGCTAGATTCGGGTCCAACTATGCTGCTGGGTCTGTCACTTGTGAGGTTTACTGCTTCCTCTAGGACTTCTGCTTCTGCCATAGCGGCTGCTGCTTCCCTATCTAGTGCTAGCTTCTTCAGTGAAGCTTCTAGGCGTGCTTTCTCTAGTTGCAGTTGTTGCTCTGCAGTGGCTGCTTCCAGGCGTGCTCTCTCTATGTGCAGTTGTTGCTCTGCAGTGGCTGCTTCCAGGCGTGCTCTCTCTATTTGCAGTTGTTGCTCTGCAGTGGCTGTTTCCAGGCGTGCTCTCTCTATTTGCAGTTGTTGCTCTGCAGTGGCTGCTTCCAGGCGTGCTCTCTCTATGTGCAGTTGTTGCTCTGCAGTGGCTGCTTCCAGGCGTGCTCTCTCTATTTGCAGTTGTTGCTCTGCAGTGGCTGTTTCCAGGCATGCTCTCTCTATTTGCAGTTGTTGCTCTGCAGTGGCTGTTTCCAGGCGTGCTCTCTCTATTTGCAGTTGTTGCTCTGCAGTGGCTGTTTCCAGGCGTGCTCTCTCTATTTGCAGTTGTTGCTCTGCAGTGGCTGCTTCCAGGCGTGCTCTCTCTATGTGCAGTTGTTGCTCTGCAGTGGCTGCTTCCAGGCGTGCTCTCTCTATCTCCATTTGCATCTCCTTCTCTGCGAATGCTGCGCGTATTTTGGCTGCTTCAGCCTTTGCGCGGGTCCTGGCAGCCATGGAGCTACTCACTGACGTATCTGAGTTCCTGGAGCTTGCTGAGATGTGAGATCTCGTCTCAAAGGGTCTGCTGTTGCTTGCTGACATGGTGACACTGTGTAGGGTTCAGAATCTTGCTGCTTGGCCTGTAAGAATCCGTTGTTTCACTGTTCTGTCCTCCCTATGTGTGTGGGGTATAGGTTGACAGGCAGCAAAACTCCTTCCCAGTAACTCATGCACTCTGGAGAGGTGTCCGAACTTTGCTTTTATTACAAGGGATAGGGTGAAACTGGGGAACAGAAAACAGTACATTGCAGTTACAATGGGCATGTGGTAATCTTCCATGACACAAACTGTGTATGTATTACTATGGCAGACATACATGTGACAATCTTCTATGACATGGCTATGCAGGCATTACTATTACATAACAGCACACTATGACACAAGCTATACATGTATCTTGCTGGAAGGTACATCAGATACGTAACATTGTGGTAGTGGGGAGGTAATAGACATCTATGAGGCGTATGGTTACATGTGGTCTGAAATGGGAGCGGGTATGGCTCAATGAGCATGGTCTACTAGCTAGAACAACTACATATAGAAATTATGCTAGGGAGTGTGGAAACATAACAATATATGTAATACATGAAGGTATAGTGCTGGGTATAGCTATTACATACCAACGATGCTACTTAAGGCCCAAGTCTAGGAGAAGGTATAAGATGGTGTGTCAGGGTCCATGCCTGAAGTGAAAAAGACTAACTACAGTGTAGCCTGGTGACAACACCAAGTTGTGGGCGGGAACTACGGTGACTCTAGTGGGACACATAAAAAAGGTATGGTAGTTTGTAATTTGCACAATGGCCACTAGATGGAGCTATGACAGGTAATATGAGATACCTGCTGGAGGCATAACACTCCCCGCCTGGTACCCGAGGGTACCACACTAAGATGTCTCTGGGGATAACCGTGAGATTGAATCAGTCACTGATCTGAAGAGAGGTCTAGGTTCACTTTGCCTGTAATCCTTGGGTTCCATTTTCTGGGCTTTCCCGCCTTCACTTGGGAACATTCTGGTCGCCAGTCCCAGAGGCTCTTCATAAGGAGGGCTATTCGTTGGGTCGTGAAAGACTGTTGACTCTCTACCTCTTTGGGGTCTATCGTTCGCGTAGACGTAAGGTCTCATAGTCTCGTTGTGGCTGTAGCCTGATGTCATTTCTGTTGGGGGTGAAGTCACCTCTGTGCGGCCGTGCTCTAGTTGCTGGTTCATGGATGAGGGGAGACGTCCCTTCCTTTCTGATTTCTTTTGAGAATTGAATCCGGGTGAAGGAGAACACTTTGGTGCCTGATCTCTATTGTTGGGGAGATGGCCTCCCCATGGCCTGAGAGGTGGCGGTGCGGCTCTACTATTTGTTTCACGTTTGAAGGAAGCTTCCTCCATTATCTTTAAGAAGGTTTTGTCTCTATTGGAGGGCATTACCTTGTCATCTTCTTTAGTCTCTTGGGGGATCATACACCCCAAGTGGCCCGTACCTTTGTTGCGGGAACAGTTCGTGACTTCTGTTGGTTCAGAGTGAGTTATGCTAGCGGGCTCCTCTTTTATGAGGCACCTATTGGGGCATGGTTGGGAAGGAGGTGGGGGTCCGACCTCCAATAAGTTTGTGTAGAGAGCGTTCACTGTAGTTGATGCGTGCGCAGCTTCTAGGCAAACGTTGCCCGTAATGACCCACCCTAGGTCAAGCTTCTGAGCATATGGGGAATCGTGAGGGCCGTTTATTTGTTCTCTCGCCTTGTGGATCCTTATGATGTCTCTTCCGAGCAGGAGCACTATCTGAGCCTCTGGGTCCAAGGCAGGGATGAGGGGTGCTATGGGTTTGAGATGCTCATGGCGTAGCGCTGCCTCCGGTGTAGGGATTTCTTCCCTGTTGTTGGGAAGATGGTTGCACTCGATCAGAGTAGGTAGAGGTAAGGATGTCTCGCCATCAATAGATTCGATTTGGTAGCCGGTGACTCTTCTTCCTGTTTCTTTACTCACACCTGAACATGTCTTGAGTGAATATGAGAAGCTGTGTCCCTCAATTTTGAACATGTTGAAGAAGGATGAGCTCGCAAGCGACCTGTTGCTTTGTTCGTCGAGGACTGCATATAGCTTTGCCGCCTTCCCCTTGTAGCCAATGGGATAAACTGTAACGAGACAGATCTTGGAGCAAGATCTATTGTGAAGCCCTCTCCCACAGACTTGGGTGCACTGGGTTGTCACTTCAGGAGGTGTTGTCTCTACCTCCTCCCCGCCATGCTCTGTACCCAGGTCTGAGGGTGTGAGAGTCCATGGCGCTGGCCCTGGGTGTAAGGCTGTATTGTGCTCTCTGCTGTCGCATTCTGCACATTTGATGTTGGCTGTACAGTCTTTTGCAAGATGGGAAGCTGATGCACAGCATTTGTAGCAAATGTGATTCTCCTTGAGGAAGGTATTGCGATCTTCAATGGACTTCTCTCTGAACCCTCTGCATTTTAGCAGTGCATGAGGCTTCTTGTGCAGAGGGCATTCTCTGCACGGGTCTTCCGTTGAGGTCTCTACAGTGCGGTAAATTTCACGTGAGGAGTTTGCAGGGAACACGTTGGTTTTGAATGCAGCAACCGGTATGGCTTTCGAGTCGCCGATCGCTGCAGGTTTACCAGTTCTGAAATAGGTGGTGTCAAGGGCTGCGAGGTCAAAGCTGGGGTCATTTCTAGCCTTCGTTTGTTGACGCACAAAGTCTACGAAGAAGGAGAAAGGAGGGAACGGAACTTTATGTTGTTGTTTGTACTTAGAACCTTGGTTGATCCACCTCTCTTGTAGATTATAAGGCAGCTTCTGGACAAGGGGGTTGATGCCACGTGCCGTGTCTAAGAGCGCAAGGCCTGGCAGGTCCCCACTAACTTTGGCAGATTGGAGCTCTAACAGTAGGTCCGTCAATTCCCTCAGCTTATGGAGGCCTTTGTTAGTAATTTTGGGGAAGGCGTCAATCCTCCTGAAGAGTGCATTCTCTATCGCTTCTGGTGCGCCGTAACACTCTTCGAGTCTCTCCCATATCATGCTCAACCCGGTGCTTGGGTACCTGACGTTGATGTTTCTGAGGCGTTTAGCGTGCTCTGCTGATTCGTCCCCTAGCCATTTGACCAGGAGGCCCACCTCTTCTCTTGCCGACAGACCTAGACCTTTAATGGTGTCTTCAAATGAGGCTCGCCAGGCTCTGAAGTTCTCGGGACGGTCATCGAACTTTGTGAGTCCTTTGGTTACCAGTTCCCGTCACGTGAAGAACTGGTAAAAGCTAGGCGCCATAGGATCTGGGGGTGCCACTTCTGGAGTGGAGCCGTTGAGTGGGGGATGTGGTGGGCCGTAGCCGATTGAGAATGTGTTGTTTCTGCAGTAGCCGGCATCTTCCCGTTCTCTCTTAAGAGATATGACCGCGCTGTGGGCATTTTTCACTCTGGGTACAGGCTGCGTTGGGCGACGATGGTAAGCTGAAGGTGTTTGTTGTGTGACGGGATCTGGCAGGGACACATCAACCGGGGTGGTCTCAGTCTCTGGACCAGTATGCAGAATGCTTTCTGGTTTGACATGTCCTAGCACGTAGTTTGAGGTACGCTGCATGCTGTCATGGCGGCTAGATTCGGGTCCAACTATGCTGCTGGGTCTGTCACTTGTGAGGTTTACTGCTTCCTCTAGGACTTCTGCTTCTGCCATAGCGGCTGCTGCTTCCCTATCTAGTGCTAGCTTCTTCAGTGAAGCTTCTAGGCGTGCTTTCTCTAGTTGCAGTTGTTGCTCTGCAGTGGCTGCTTCCAGGCGTGCTCTCTCTATGTGCAGTTGTTGCTCTGCAGTGGCTGCTTCCAGGCGTGCTCTCTCTATTTGCAGTTGTTGCTCTGCAGTGGCTGTTTCCAGGCGTGCTCTCTCTATTTGCAGTTGTTGCTCTGCAGTGGCTGCTTCCAGGCGTGCTCTCTCTATGTGCAGTTGTTGCTCTGCAGTGGCTGCTTCCAGGCGTGCTCTCTCTATTTGCAGTTGTTGCTCTGCAGTGGCTGTTTCCAGGCATGCTCTCTCTATTTGCAGTTGTTGCTCTGCAGTGGCTGTTTCCAGGCGTGCTCTCTCTATTTGCAATTGTTGCTCTGCAGTGGCTGTTTCCAGGCGTGCTCTCTCTATTTGCAGTTGTTGCTCTGCAGTGGCTGCTTCCAGGCGTGCTCTCTCTATGTGCAGTTGTTGCTCTGCAGTGGCTGCTTCCAGGCGTGCTCTCTCTATCTCCATTTGCATCTCCTTCTCTGCGAATGCTGCGCGTATTTTGGCTGCTTCAGCCTTTGCGCGGGTCCTGGCAGCCATGGAGCTACTCACTGACGTATCTGAGTTCCTGGAGCTTGCTGAGATGTGAGATCTTGTCTCAAAGGGTCTGCTGTTGCTTGCTGACATGGTGGCACTGTGTAGGGTTCAGAATCTTGCTGCTTGGCCTGTAAGAATCCGTTGTTTCACTGTTCTGTCCTCCCTATGTGTGTGGGGTATAGGTTGACAGGCAGCAAAACTCCTTCCCAGTAACTCATGCACTCTGGAGAGGTGTCCGAACTTTGCTTTTATTACAAGGGATAGGGTGAAACTGGGGAACAGAAAACAGTACATTGCAGTTACAATGGGCATGTGGTAATCTTCCATGACACAAACTGTGTATGTATTACTATGGCAGACATACATGTGACAATCTTCTATGACATGGCTATGCAGGCATTACTATTACATAACAGCACACTATGACACAAGCTATACATGTATCTTGCTGGAAGGTACATCAGATACGTAACATTGTGGTAGTGGGGAGGTAATAGACATCTATGAGGCGTATGGTTACATGTGGTCTGAAATGGGAGCGGGTATGGCTCAATGAGCATGGTCTACTAGCTAGAACAACTACATATAGAAATTATGCTAGGGAGTGTGGAAACATAACAATATATGTAATACATGAAGGTATAGTGCTGGGTATAGCTATTACATACCAACGATGCTACTTAAGGCCCAAGTCTAGGAGAAGGTATAAGATGGTGTGTCAGGGTCCATGCCTGAAGTGAAAAAGACTAACTACAGTGTAGCCTGGTGACAACACCAAGTTGTGGGCGGGAACTACGGTGACTCTAGTGGGACACATAAAAAAGGTATGGTAGTTTGTAATTTGCACAATGGCCACTAGATGGAGCTATGACAGGTAATATGAGATACCTGCTGGAGGCATAACACTCCCCGCCTGGTACCCGAGGGTACCACACTAAGATGTCTCTGGGGATAACCGTGAGATTGAATCAGTCACTGATCTGAAGAGAGGTCTAGGTTCACTTTGCCTGTAATCCTTGGGTTCCATTTTCTGGGCTTTCCCGCCTTCACTTGGGAACATTCTGGTCGCCAGTCCCAGAGGCTCTTCATAAGGAGGGCTATTCGTTGGGTCGTGAAAGACTGTTGACTCTCTACCTCTTTGGGGTCTATCGTTCGCGTAGACGTAAGGTCTCATAGTCTCGTTGTGGCTGTAGCCTGATGTCATTTCTGTTGGGGGTGAAGTCACCTCTGTGCGGCCGTGCTCTAGTTGCTGGTTCATGGATGAGGGGAGACGTCCCTTCCTTTCTGATTTCTTTTGAGAATTGAATCCGGGTGAAGGAGAACACTTTGGTGCCTGATCTCTATTGTTGGGGAGATGGCCTCCCCATGGCCTGAGAGGTGGCGGTGCGGCTCTACTATTTGTTTCACGTTTGAAGGAAGCTTCCTCCATTATCTTTAAGAAGGTTTTGTCTCTATTGGAGGGCATTACCTTGTCATCTTCTTTAGTCTCTTGGGGGATCATACACCCCAAGTGGCCCGTACCTTTGTTGCGGGAACAGTTCGTGACTTCTGTTGGTTCAGAGTGAGTTATGCTAGCGGGCTCCTCTTTTATGAGGCACCTATTGGGGCATGGTTGGGAAGGAGGTGGGGGTCCGACCTCCAATAAGTTTGTGTAGAGAGCGTTCACTGTAGTTGATGCGTGCGCAGCTTCTAGGCAAACGTTGCCCGTAATGACCCACCCTAGGTCAAGCTTCTGAGCATATGGGGAATCGTGAGGGCCGTTTATTTGTTCTCTCGCCTTGTGGATCCTTATGATGTCTCTTCCGAGCAGGAGCACTATCTGAGCCTCTGGGTCCAAGGCAGGGATGAGGGGTGCTATGGGTTTGAGATGCTCATGGCGTAGCGCTGCCTCCGGTGTAGGGATTTCTTCCCTGTTGTTGGGAAGATGGTTGCACTCGATCAGAGTAGGTAGAGGTAAGGATGTCTCGCCATCAATAGATTCGATTTGGTAGCCGGTGACTCTTCTTCCTGTTTCTTTACTCACACCTGAACATGTCTTGAGTGAATATGAGAAGCTGTGTCCCTCAATTTTGAACATGTTGAAGAAGGATGAGCTCGCAAGCGACCTGTTGCTTTGTTCGTCGAGGACTGCATATAGCTTTGCCGCCTTCCCCTTGTAGCCAATGGGATAAACTGTAACGAGACAGATCTTGGAGCAAGATCTATTGTGAAGCCCTCTCCCACAGACTTGGGTGCACTGGGTTGTCACTTCAGGAGGTGTTGTCTCTACCTCCTCCCCGCCATGCTCTGTACCCAGGTCTGAGGGTGTGAGAGTCCATGGCGCTGGCCCTGGGTGTAAGGCTGTATTGTGCTCTCTGCTGTCGCATTCTGCACATTTGATGTTGGCTGTACAGTCTTTTGCAAGATGGGAAGCTGATGCACAGCATTTGTAGCAAATGTGATTCTCCTTGAGGAAGGTATTGCGATCTTCAATGGACTTCTCTCTGAACCCTCTGCATTTTAGCAGTGCATGAGGCTTCTTGTGCAGAGGGCATTCTCTGCACGGGTCTTCCGTTGAGGTCTCTACAGTGCGGTAAATTTCACGTGAGGAGTTTGCAGGGAACACGTTGGTTTTGAATGCAGCAACCGGTATGGCTTTCGAGTCGCCGATCGCTGCAGGTTTACCAGTTCTGAAATAGGTGGTGTCAAGGGCTGCGAGGTCAAAGCTGGGGTCATTTCTAGCCTTCGTTTGTTGACGCACAAAGTCTACGAAGAAGGAGAAAGGAGGGAACGGAACTTTATGTTGTTGTTTGTACTTAGAACCTTGGTTGATCCACCTCTCTTGTAGATTATAAGGCAGCTTCTGGACAAGGGGGTTGATGCCACGTGCCGTGTCTAAGAGCGCAAGGCCTGGCAGGTCCCCACTAACTTTGGCAGATTGGAGCTCTAACAGTAGGTCCGTCAATTCCCTCAGCTTATGGAGGCCTTTGTTAGTAATTTTGGGGAAGGCGTCAATCCTCCTGAAGAGTGCATTCTCTATCGCTTCTGGTGCGCCGTAACACTCTTCGAGTCTCTCCCATATCATGCTCAACCCGGTGCTTGGGTACCTGACGTTGATGTTTCTGAGGCGTTTAGCGTGCTCTGCTGATTCGTCCCCTAGCCATTTGACCAGGAGGCCCACCTCTTCTCTTGCCGACAGACCTAGACCTTTAATGGTGTCTTCAAATGAGGCTCGCCAGGCTCTGAAGTTCTCGGGACGGTCATCGAACTTTGTGAGTCCTTTGGTTACCAGTTCCCGTCACGTGAAGAACTGGTAAAAGCTAGGCGCCATAGGATCTGGGGGTGCCACTTCTGGAGTGGAGCCGTTGAGTGGGGGATGTGGTGGGCCGTAGCCGATTGAGAATGTGTTGTTTCTGTAGTAGCCGGCATCTTCCCGTTCTCTCTTAAGAGATATGACCGCGCTGTGGGCATTTTTCACTCTGGGTACAGGCTGCGTTGGGCGACGATGGTAAGCTGAAGGTGTTTGTTGTGTGACGGGATCTGGCAGGGACACATCAACCGGGGTGGTGTCAGTCTCTGGACCAGTGTGCAGAATGCTTTCTGGTTTGACATGTCCTAGCACGTAGTTTGAGGTACGCTGCATGCTGTCATGGCGGCTAGATTCGGGTCCAACTATGCTGCCGGGTCTGTCACTTGTGAGGTTTACTGCTTCCTCTAGGACTTCTGCTTCTGCCATAGCGGCTGCTGCTTCCCTATCTAGTGCTAGCTTCTTCAGTGAAGCTTCTAGGCGTGCTTTCTCTAGTTGCAGTTGTTGCTCTGCAGTGGCTGCTTCCAGGCGTGCTCTATGTGCAGTTGTTGCTCTGCAGTGGCTGCTTCCAGGCGTGCTCTCTCTATGTGCAGTTGTTGCTCTGCAGTGGCTGTTTCCAGGCGTGCTCTCTCTATTTGCAGTTGTTGCTCTGCAGTGGCTGCTTCCAGGCGTGCTTTCTCTAGTTGCAGTTGTTGCTCTGCAGTGGCTGCTTCCAGGCGTGCTCTCTCTATGTGCAGTTGTTGCTCTGCAGTGGCTGCTTCCAGGCGTGCTCTCTCTATTTGCAGTTGTTGCTCTGCAGTGGCTGTTTCCAGGCGTGCTCTCTCTATTTGCAGTTGTTGCTCTGCAGTGGCTGCTTCCAGGCGTGCTCTCTCTATGTGCAGTTGTTGCTCTGCAGTGGCTGTTTCCAGGCGTGCTCTCTCTATTTGCAGTTGTTGCTCTGCAGTGGCTGCTTCCAGGCGTGCTCTCTCTATGTGCAGTTGTTGCTCTGCAGTGGCTGCTTCCAGGCGTGCTCTCTCTATCTCCATTTGCATCTCCTTCTCTGCGAATGCTGCGCGTATTTTGGCTGCTTCAGCCTTTGCGCGGGTCCTGGCAGCCATGGAGCTACTCACTGACGTATCTGAGTTCCTGGAGCTTGCTGAGATGTGAGATCTCGTCTCAAAGGGTCTGCTGTTGCTTGCTGACATGGTGGCACTGTGTAGGGTTCAGAATCTTGCTGCTTGGCCTGTAAGAATCCGTTGTTTCACTGTTCTGTCCTCCCTATGTGTGTGGGGTATAGGTTGACAGGCAGCTAAACTCCTTCCCAGTAACTCATGCACTCTGGAGAGGTGTCCGAACTTTGCTTTTATTACAAGGGATAGGGTGAAACTGGGGAACAGAAAACAGTACATTGCAGTTACAATGGGCATGTGGTAATCTTCCATGACACAAACTGTGTATGTATTACTATGGCAGACATACATGTGACAATCTTCTATGACATGGCTATGCAGGCATTACTATTACATAACAGCACACTATGACACAAACTATACATGTATCTTGCTGGAAGGTACATCAGATACGTAACATTGTGGTAGTGGGGAGGTAATAGACATCTATGAGGCGTATGGTTACATGTGGTCTGAAATGGGAGCGGGTATGGCTCAATGAGCATGGTCTACTAGCTAGAACAACTACATATAGAAATTATGCTAGGGAGTGTGGAAACATAACAATATATGTAATACATGAAGGTATAGTGCTGGGTATAGCTATTACATACCAACGATGCTACTTAAGGCCCAAGTCTTGGAGAAGGTATAAGATGGTGTGTCAGGGTCCATGCCTGAAGTGAAAAAGACTAACTACAGTGTAGCCTGGTGACAACACCAAGTTGTGGGCGGGAACTACGGTGACTCTAGTGGGACACATAAAAAAGGTATGGTAGTTTGTAATTTGCACAATGGCCACTAGATGGAGCTATGACAGGTAATATGAGATACCTGCTGGAGGCATAACACTCCCCGCCTGGTACCCGAGGGTACCACACTAAGATGTCTCTGGGGATAACCGTGAGATTGAATCAGTCACTGATCTGAAGAGAGGTCTAGGTTCACTTTGCCTGTAATCCTTGGGTTCCATTTTCTGGGCTTTCCCGCCTTCACTTGGGAACATTCTGGTCGCCAGTCCCAGAGGCTCTTCATAAGGAGGGCTATTCGTTGGGTCGTGAAAGACTGTTGACTCTCTACCTCTTTGGGGTCTATCGTTCGCGTAGACGTAAGGTCTCATAGTCTCGTTGTGGCTGTAGCCTGATGTCATTTCTGTTGGGGGTGAAGTCACCTCTGTGCGGCCGTGCTCTAGTTGCTGGTTCATGGATGAGGGGAGACGTCCCTTCCTTTCTGATTTCTTTTGAGAATTGAATCCGGGTGAAGGAGAACACTTTGGTGCCTGATCTCTATTGTTGGGGAGATGGCCTCCCCATGGCCTGAGAGGTGGCGGTGCGGCTCTACTATTTGTTTCACGTTTGAAGGAAGCTTCCTCCATTATCTTTAAGAAGGTTTTGTCTCTATTGGAGGGCATTACCTTGTCATCTTCTTTAGTCTCTTGGGGGATCATACACCCCAAGTGGCCCGTACCTTTGTTGCGGGAACAGTTCGTGACTTCTGTTGGTTCAGAGTGAGTTATGCTAGCGGGCTCCTCTTTTATGAGGCACCTATTGGGGCATGGTTGGGAAGGAGGTGGGGGTCCGACCTCCAATAAGTTTGTGTAGAGAGCGTTCACTGTAGTTGATGCGTGCGCAGCTTCTAGGCAAACGTTGCCCGTAATGACCCACCCTAGGTCAAGCTTCTGAGCATATGGGGAATCGTGAGGGCCGTTTATTTGTTCTCTCGCCTTGTGGATCCTTATGATGTCTCTTCCGAGCAGGAGCACTATCTGAGCCTCTGGGTCCAAGGCAGGGATGAGGGGTGCTATGGGTTTGAGATGCTCATGGCGTAGCGCTGCCTCCGGTGTAGGGATTTCTTCCCTGTTGTTGGGAAGATGGTTGCACTCGATCAGAGTAGGTAGAGGTAAGGATGTCTCGCCATCAATAGATTCGATTTGGTAGCCGGTGACTCTTCTTCCTGTTTCTTTACTCACACCTGAACATGTCTTGAGTGAATATGAGAAGCTGTGTCCCTCAATTTTGAACATGTTGAAGAAGGATGAGCTCGCAAGCGACCTGTTGCTTTGTTCGTCGAGGACTGCATATAGCTTTGCCGCCTTCCCCTTGTAGCCAATGGGATAAACTGTAACGAGACAGATCTTGGAGCAAGATCTATTGTGAAGCCCTCTCCCACAGACTTGGGTGCACTGGGTTGTCACTTCAGGAGGTGTTGTCTCTACCTCCTCCCCGCCATGCTCTGTACCCAGGTCTGAGGGTGTGAGAGTCCATGGCGCTGGCCCTGGGTGTAAGGCTGTATTGTGCTCTCTGCTGTCGCATTCTGCACATTTGATGTTGGCTGTACAGTCTTTTGCAAGATGGGAAGCTGATGCACAGCATTTGTAGCAAATGTGATTCTCCTTGAGGAAGGTATTGCGATCTTCAATGGACTTCTCTCTGAACCCTCTGCATTTTAGCAGTGCATGAGGCTTCTTGTGCAGAGGGCATTCTCTGCACGGGTCTTCCGTTGAGGTCTCTACAGTGCGGTAAATTTCACGTGAGGAGTTTGCAGGGAACACGTTGGTTTTGAATGCAGCAACCGGTATGGCTTTCGAGTCGCCGATCGCTGCAGGTTTACCAGTTCTGAAATAGGTGGTGTCAAGGGCTGCGAGGTCAAAGCTGGGGTCATTTCTAGCCTTCGTTTGTTGACGCACAAAGTCTACGAAGAAGGAGAAAGGAGGGAACGGAACTTTATGTTGTTGTTTGTACTTAGAACCTTGGTTGATCCACCTCTCTTGTAGATTATAAGGCAGCTTCTGGACAAGGGGGTTGATGCCACGTGCCGTGTCTAAGAGCGCAAGGCCTGGCAGGTCCCCACTAACTTTGGCAGATTGGAGCTCTAACAGTAGGTCCGTCAATTCCCTCAGCTTATGGAGGCCTTTGTTAGTAATTTTGGGGAAGGCGTCAATCCTCCTGAAGAGTGCATTCTCTATCGCTTCTGGTGCGCCGTAACACTCTTCGAGTCTCTCCCATATCATGCTCAACCCGGTGCTTGGGTACCTGACGTTGATGTTTCTGAGGCGTTTAGCGTGCTCTGCTGATTCGTCCCCTAGCCATTTGACCAGGAGGCCCACCTCTTCTCTTGCCGACAGACCTAGACCTTTAATGGTGTCTTCAAATGAGGCTCGCCAGGCTCTGAAGTTCTCGGGACGGTCATCGAACTTTGTGAGTCCTTTGGTTACCAGTTCCCGTCACGTGAAGAACTGGTAAAAGCTAGGCGCCATAGGATCTGGGGGTGCCACTTCTGGAGTGGAGCCGTTGAGTGGGGGATGTGGTGGGCCGTAGCCGATTGAGAATGTGTTGTTTCTGCAGTAGCCGGCATCTTCCCGTTCTCTCTTAAGAGATATGACCGCGCTGTGGGCATTTTTCACTCTGGGTACAGGCTGCGTTGGGCGACGATGGTAAGCTGAAGGTGTTT
Organism: Leptodactylus fuscus; assembly: GCF_031893055.1. Classification (NCBI taxonomy): domain Eukaryota; kingdom Metazoa; phylum Chordata; class Amphibia; order Anura; family Leptodactylidae; genus Leptodactylus; species Leptodactylus fuscus. Next base: position 333,138,610 of record NC_134265.1, read on the forward strand.
GTTGTGTGACGGGATCTGGCAGGGACACATCAACCGGGGTGGTCTCAGTCTCTGGACCAGTATGCAGAATGCTTTCTGGTTTGACATGTCCTAGCACGTAGTTTGAGGTACGCTGCATGCTGTCATGGCGGCTAGATTCGGGTCCAACTATGCTGCTGGGTCTGTCACTTGTGAGGTTTACTGCTTCCTCTAGGACTTCTGCTTCTGCCATAGCGGCTGCTGCTTCCCTATCTAGTGCTAGCTTCTTCAGTGAAGCTTCTAGGCGTGCTTTCTCTAGTTGCAGTTGTTGCTCTGCAGTGGCTGCTTCCAGGCGTGCTCTCTCTATGTGCAGTTGTTGCTCTGCAGTGGCTGCTTCCAGGCGTGCTCTCTCTATTTGCAGTTGTTGCTCTGCAGTGGCTGTTTCCAGGCGTGCTCTCTCTATTTGCAGTTGTTGCTCTGCAGTGGCTGCTTCCAGGCGTGCTCTCTCTATGTGCAGTTGTTGCTCTGCAGTGGCTGCTTCCAGGCGTGCTCTCTCTATTTGCAGTTGTTGCTCTGCAGTGGCTGTTTCCAGGCATGCTCTCTCTATTTGCAGTTGTTGCTCTGCAGTGGCTGTTTCCAGGCGTGCTCTCTCTATTTGCAGTTGTTGCTCTGCAGTGGCTGTTTCCAGGCGTGCTCTCTCTATTTGCAGTTGTTGCTCTGCAGTGGCTGCTTCCAGGCGTGCTCTCTCTATGTGCAGTTGTTGCTCTGCAGTGGCTGCTTCCAGGCGTGCTCTCTCTATCTCCATTTGCATCTCCTTCTCTGCGAATGCTGCGCGTATTTTGGCTGCTTCAGCCTTTGCGCGGGTCCTGGCAGCCATGGAGCTACTCACTGACGTATCTGAGTTCCTGGAGCTTGCTGAGATGTGAGATCTCGTCTCAAAGGGTCTGCTGTTGCTTGCTGACATGGTGACACTGTGTAGGGTTCAGAATCTTGCTGCTTGGCCTGTAAGAATCCGTTGTTTCACTGTTCTGTCCTCCCTATGTGTGTGGGGTATAGGTTGACAGGCAGCAAAACTCCTTCCCAGTAACTCATGCACTCTGGAGAGGTGTCCGAACTTTGCTTTTATTACAAGGGATAGGGTGAAACTGGGGAACAGAAAACAGTACATTGCAGTTACAATGGGCATGTGGTAATCTTCCATGACACAAACTGTGTATGTATTACTATGGCAGACATACATGTGACAATCTTCTATGACATGGCTATGCAGGCATTACTATTACATAACAGCACACTATGACACAAGCTATACATGTATCTTGCTGGAAGGTACATCAGATACGTAACATTGTGGTAGTGGGGAGGTAATAGACATCTATGAGGCGTATGGTTACATGTGGTCTGAAATGGGAGCGGGTATGGCTCAATGAGCATGGTCTACTAGCTAGAACAACTACATATAGAAATTATGCTAGGGAGTGTGGAAACATAACAATATATGTAATACATGAAGGTATAGTGCTGGGTATAGCTATTACATACCAACGATGCTACTTAAGGCCCAAGTCTAGGAGAAGGTATAAGATGGTGTGTCAGGGTCCATGCCTGAAGTGAAAAAGACTAACTACAGTGTAGCCTGGTGACAACACCAAGTTGTGGGCGGGAACTACGGTGACTCTAGTGGGACACATAAAAAAGGTATGGTAGTTTGTAATTTGCACAATGGCCACTAGATGGAGCTATGACAGGTAATATGAGATACCTGCTGGAGGCATAACACTCCCCGCCTGGTACCCGAGGGTACCACACTAAGATGTCTCTGGGGATAACCGTGAGATTGAATCAGTCACTGATCTGAAGAGAGGTCTAGGTTCACTTTGCCTGTAATCCTTGGGTTCCATTTTCTGGGCTTTCCCGCCTTCACTTGGGAACATTCTGGTCGCCAGTCCCAGAGGCTCTTCATAAGGAGGGCTATTCGTTGGGTCGTGAAAGACTGTTGACTCTCTACCTCTTTGGGGTCTATCGTTCGCGTAGACGTAAGGTCTCATAGTCTCGTTGTGGCTGTAGCCTGATGTCATTTCTGTTGGGGGTGAAGTCACCTCTGTGCGGCCGTGCTCTAGTTGCTGGTTCATGGATGAGGGGAGACGTCCCTTCCTTTCTGATTTCTTTTGAGAATTGAATCCGGGTGAAGGAGAACACTTTGGTGCCTGATCTCTATTGTTGGGGAGATGGCCTCCCCATGGCCTGAGAGGTGGCGGTGCGGCTCTACTATTTGTTTCACGTTTGAAGGAAGCTTCCTCCATTATCTTTAAGAAGGTTTTGTCTCTATTGGAGGGCATTACCTTGTCATCTTCTTTAGTCTCTTGGGGGATCATACACCCCAAGTGGCCCGTACCTTTGTTGCGGGAACAGTTCGTGACTTCTGTTGGTTCAGAGTGAGTTATGCTAGCGGGCTCCTCTTTTATGAGGCACCTATTGGGGCATGGTTGGGAAGGAGGTGGGGGTCCGACCTCCAATAAGTTTGTGTAGAGAGCGTTCACTGTAGTTGATGCGTGCGCAGCTTCTAGGCAAACGTTGCCCGTAATGACCCACCCTAGGTCAAGCTTCTGAGCATATGGGGAATCGTGAGGGCCGTTTATTTGTTCTCTCGCCTTGTGGATCCTTATGATGTCTCTTCCGAGCAGGAGCACTATCTGAGCCTCTGGGTCCAAGGCAGGGATGAGGGGTGCTATGGGTTTGAGATGCTCATGGCGTAGCGCTGCCTCCGGTGTAGGGATTTCTTCCCTGTTGTTGGGAAGATGGTTGCACTCGATCAGAGTAGGTAGAGGTAAGGATGTCTCGCCATCAATAGATTCGATTTGGTAGCCGGTGACTCTTCTTCCTGTTTCTTTACTCACACCTGAACATGTCTTGAGTGAATATGAGAAGCTGTGTCCCTCAATTTTGAACATGTTGAAGAAGGATGAGCTCGCAAGCGACCTGTTGCTTTGTTCGTCGAGGACTGCATATAGCTTTGCCGCCTTCCCCTTGTAGCCAATGGGATAAACTGTAACGAGACAGATCTTGGAGCAAGATCTATTGTGAAGCCCTCTCCCACAGACTTGGGTGCACTGGGTTGTCACTTCAGGAGGTGTTGTCTCTACCTCCTCCCCGCCATGCTCTGTACCCAGGTCTGAGGGTGTGAGAGTCCATGGCGCTGGCCCTGGGTGTAAGGCTGTATTGTGCTCTCTGCTGTCGCATTCTGCACATTTGATGTTGGCTGTACAGTCTTTTGCAAGATGGGAAGCTGATGCACAGCATTTGTAGCAAATGTGATTCTCCTTGAGGAAGGTATTGCGATCTTCAATGGACTTCTCTCTGAACCCTCTGCATTTTAGCAGTGCATGAGGCTTCTTGTGCAGAGGGCATTCTCTGCACGGGTCTTCCGTTGAGGTCTCTACAGTGCGGTAAATTTCACGTGAGGAGTTTGCAGGGAACACGTTGGTTTTGAATGCAGCAACCGGTATGGCTTTCGAGTCGCCGATCGCTGCAGGTTTACCAGTTCTGAAATAGGTGGTGTCAAGGGCTGCGAGGTCAAAGCTGGGGTCATTTCTAGCCTTCGTTTGTTGACGCACAAAGTCTACGAAGAAGGAGAAAGGAGGGAACGGAACTTTATGTTGTTGTTTGTACTTAGAACCTTGGTTGATCCACCTCTCTTGTAGATTATAAGGCAGCTTCTGGACAAGGGGGTTGATGCCACGTGCCGTGTCTAAGAGCGCAAGGCCTGGCAGGTCCCCACTAACTTTGGCAGATTGGAGCTCTAACAGTAGGTCCGTCAATTCCCTCAGCTTATGGAGGCCTTTGTTAGTAATTTTGGGGAAGGCGTCAATCCTCCTGAAGAGTGCATTCTCTATCGCTTCTGGTGCGCCGTAACACTCTTCGAGTCTCTCCCATATCATGCTCAACCCGGTGCTTGGGTACCTGACGTTGATGTTTCTGAGGCGTTTAGCGTGCTCTGCTGATTCGTCCCCTAGCCATTTGACCAGGAGGCCCACCTCTTCTCTTGCCGACAGACCTAGACCTTTAATGGTGTCTTCAAATGAGGCTCGCCAGGCTCTGAAGTTCTCGGGACGGTCATCGAACTTTGTGAGTCCTTTGGTTACCAGTTCCCGTCACGTGAAGAACTGGTAAAAGCTAGGCGCCATAGGATCTGGGGGTGCCACTTCTGGAGTGGAGCCGTTGAGTGGGGGATGTGGTGGGCCGTAGCCGATTGAGAATGTGTTGTTTCTGCAGTAGCCGGCATCTTCCCGTTCTCTCTTAAGAGATATGACCGCGCTGTGGGCATTTTTCACTCTGGGTACAGGCTGCGTTGGGCGACGATGGTAAGCTGAAGGTGTTTGTTGTGTGACGGGATCTGGCAGGGACACATCAACCGGGGTGGTCTCAGTCTCTGGACCAGTATGCAGAATGCTTTCTGGTTTGACATGTCCTAGCACGTAGTTTGAGGTACGCTGCATGCTGTCATGGCGGCTAGATTCGGGTCCAACTATGCTGCTGGGTCTGTCACTTGTGAGGTTTACTGCTTCCTCTAGGACTTCTGCTTCTGCCATAGCGGCTGCTGCTTCCCTATCTAGTGCTAGCTTCTTCAGTGAAGCTTCTAGGCGTGCTTTCTCTAGTTGCAGTTGTTGCTCTGCAGTGGCTGCTTCCAGGCGTGCTCTCTCTATGTGCAGTTGTTGCTCTGCAGTGGCTGCTTCCAGGCGTGCTCTCTCTATTTGCAGTTGTTGCTCTGCAGTGGCTGTTTCCAGGCGTGCTCTCTCTATTTGCAGTTGTTGCTCTGCAGTGGCTGCTTCCAGGCGTGCTCTCTCTATGTGCAGTTGTTGCTCTGCAGTGGCTGCTTCCAGGCGTGCTCTCTCTATTTGCAGTTGTTGCTCTGCAGTGGCTGTTTCCAGGCATGCTCTCTCTATTTGCAGTTGTTGCTCTGCAGTGGCTGTTTCCAGGCGTGCTCTCTCTATTTGCAGTTGTTGCTCTGCAGTGGCTGTTTCCAGGCGTGCTCTCTCTATTTGCAGTTGTTGCTCTGCAGTGGCTGCTTCCAGGCGTGCTCTCTCTATGTGCAGTTGTTGCTCTGCAGTGGCTGCTTCCAGGCGTGCTCTCTCTATCTCCATTTGCATCTCCTTCTCTGCGAATGCTGCGCGTATTTTGGCTGCTTCAGCCTTTGCGCGGGTCCTGGCAGCCATGGAGCTACTCACTGACGTATCTGAGTTCCTGGAGCTTGCTGAGATGTGAGATCTTGTCTCAAAGGGTCTGCTGTTGCTTGCTGACATGGTGGCACTGTGTAGGGTTCAGAATCTTGCTGCTTGGCCTGTAAGAATCCGTTGTTTCACTGTTCTGTCCTCCCTATGTGTGTGGGGTATAGGTTGACAGGCAGCAAAACTCCTTCCCAGTAACTCATGCACTCTGGAGAGGTGTCCGAACTTTGCTTTTATTACAAGGGATAGGGTGAAACTGGGGAACAGAAAACAGTACATTGCAGTTACAATGGGCATGTGGTAATCTTCCATGACACAAACTGTGTATGTATTACTATGGCAGACATACATGTGACAATCTTCTATGACATGGCTATGCAGGCATTACTATTACATAACAGCACACTATGACACAAGCTATACATGTATCTTGCTGGAAGGTACATCAGATACGTAACATTGTGGTAGTGGGGAGGTAATAGACATCTATGAGGCGTATGGTTACATGTGGTCTGAAATGGGAGCGGGTATGGCTCAATGAGCATGGTCTACTAGCTAGAACAACTACATATAGAAATTATGCTAGGGAGTGTGGAAACATAACAATATATGTAATACATGAAGGTATAGTGCTGGGTATAGCTATTACATACCAACGATGCTACTTAAGGCCCAAGTCTAGGAGAAGGTATAAGATGGTGTGTCAGGGTCCATGCCTGAAGTGAAAAAGACTAACTACAGTGTAGCCTGGTGACAACACCAAGTTGTGGGCGGGAACTACGGTGACTCTAGTGGGACACATAAAAAAGGTATGGTAGTTTGTAATTTGCACAATGGCCACTAGATGGAGCTATGACAGGTAATATGAGATACCTGCTGGAGGCATAACACTCCCCGCCTGGTACCCGAGGGTACCACACTAAGATGTCTCTGGGGATAACCGTGAGATTGAATCAGTCACTGATCTGAAGAGAGGTCTAGGTTCACTTTGCCTGTAATCCTTGGGTTCCATTTTCTGGGCTTTCCCGCCTTCACTTGGGAACATTCTGGTCGCCAGTCCCAGAGGCTCTTCATAAGGAGGGCTATTCGTTGGGTCGTGAAAGACTGTTGACTCTCTACCTCTTTGGGGTCTATCGTTCGCGTAGACGTAAGGTCTCATAGTCTCGTTGTGGCTGTAGCCTGATGTCATTTCTGTTGGGGGTGAAGTCACCTCTGTGCGGCCGTGCTCTAGTTGCTGGTTCATGGATGAGGGGAGACGTCCCTTCCTTTCTGATTTCTTTTGAGAATTGAATCCGGGTGAAGGAGAACACTTTGGTGCCTGATCTCTATTGTTGGGGAGATGGCCTCCCCATGGCCTGAGAGGTGGCGGTGCGGCTCTACTATTTGTTTCACGTTTGAAGGAAGCTTCCTCCATTATCTTTAAGAAGGTTTTGTCTCTATTGGAGGGCATTACCTTGTCATCTTCTTTAGTCTCTTGGGGGATCATACACCCCAAGTGGCCCGTACCTTTGTTGCGGGAACAGTTCGTGACTTCTGTTGGTTCAGAGTGAGTTATGCTAGCGGGCTCCTCTTTTATGAGGCACCTATTGGGGCATGGTTGGGAAGGAGGTGGGGGTCCGACCTCCAATAAGTTTGTGTAGAGAGCGTTCACTGTAGTTGATGCGTGCGCAGCTTCTAGGCAAACGTTGCCCGTAATGACCCACCCTAGGTCAAGCTTCTGAGCATATGGGGAATCGTGAGGGCCGTTTATTTGTTCTCTCGCCTTGTGGATCCTTATGATGTCTCTTCCGAGCAGGAGCACTATCTGAGCCTCTGGGTCCAAGGCAGGGATGAGGGGTGCTATGGGTTTGAGATGCTCATGGCGTAGCGCTGCCTCCGGTGTAGGGATTTCTTCCCTGTTGTTGGGAAGATGGTTGCACTCGATCAGAGTAGGTAGAGGTAAGGATGTCTCGCCATCAATAGATTCGATTTGGTAGCCGGTGACTCTTCTTCCTGTTTCTTTACTCACACCTGAACATGTCTTGAGTGAATATGAGAAGCTGTGTCCCTCAATTTTGAACATGTTGAAGAAGGATGAGCTCGCAAGCGACCTGTTGCTTTGTTCGTCGAGGACTGCATATAGCTTTGCCGCCTTCCCCTTGTAGCCAATGGGATAAACTGTAACGAGACAGATCTTGGAGCAAGATCTATTGTGAAGCCCTCTCCCACAGACTTGGGTGCACTGGGTTGTCACTTCAGGAGGTGTTGTCTCTACCTCCTCCCCGCCATGCTCTGTACCCAGGTCTGAGGGTGTGAGAGTCCATGGCGCTGGCCCTGGGTGTAAGGCTGTATTGTGCTCTCTGCTGTCGCATTCTGCACATTTGATGTTGGCTGTACAGTCTTTTGCAAGATGGGAAGCTGATGCACAGCATTTGTAGCAAATGTGATTCTCCTTGAGGAAGGTATTGCGATCTTCAATGGACTTCTCTCTGAACCCTCTGCATTTTAGCAGTGCATGAGGCTTCTTGTGCAGAGGGCATTCTCTGCACGGGTCTTCCGTTGAGGTCTCTACAGTGCGGTAAATTTCACGTGAGGAGTTTGCAGGGAACACGTTGGTTTTGAATGCAGCAACCGGTATGGCTTTCGAGTCGCCGATCGCTGCAGGTTTACCAGTTCTGAAATAGGTGGTGTCAAGGGCTGCGAGGTCAAAGCTGGGGTCATTTCTAGCCTTCGTTTGTTGACGCACAAAGTCTACGAAGAAGGAGAAAGGAGGGAACGGAACTTTATGTTGTTGTTTGTACTTAGAACCTTGGTTGATCCACCTCTCTTGTAGATTATAAGGCAGCTTCTGGACAAGGGGGTTGATGCCACGTGCCGTGTCTAAGAGCGCAAGGCCTGGCAGGTCCCCACTAACTTTGGCAGATTGGAGCTCTAACAGTAGGTCCGTCAATTCCCTCAGCTTATGGAGGCCTTTGTTAGTAATTTTGGGGAAGGCGTCAATCCTCCTGAAGAGTGCATTCTCTATCGCTTCTGGTGCGCCGTAACACTCTTCGAGTCTCTCCCATATCATGCTCAACCCGGTGCTTGGGTACCTGACGTTGATGTTTCTGAGGCGTTTAGCGTGCTCTGCTGATTCGTCCCCTAGCCATTTGACCAGGAGGCCCACCTCTTCTCTTGCCGACAGACCTAGACCTTTAATGGTGTCTTCAAATGAGGCTCGCCAGGCTCTGAAGTTCTCGGGACGGTCATCGAACTTTGTGAGTCCTTTGGTTACCAGTTCCCGTCACGTGAAGAACTGGTAAAAGCTAGGCGCCATAGGATCTGGGGGTGCCACTTCTGGAGTGGAGCCGTTGAGTGGGGGATGTGGTGGGCCGTAGCCGATTGAGAATGTGTTGTTTCTGTAGTAGCCGGCATCTTCCCGTTCTCTCTTAAGAGATATGACCGCGCTGTGGGCATTTTTCACTCTGGGTACAGGCTGCGTTGGGCGACGATGGTAAGCTGAAGGTGTTTGTTGTGTGACGGGATCTGGCAGGGACACATCAACCGGGGTGGTCTCAGTCTCTGGACCAGTGTGCAGAATGCTTTCTGGTTTGACATGTCCTAGCACGTAGTTTGAGGTACGCTGCATGCTGTCATGGCGGCTAGATTCGGGTCCAACTATGCTGCCGGGTCTGTCACTTGTGAGGTTTACTGCTTCCTCTAGGACTTCTGCTTCTGCCATAGCGGCTGCTGCTTCCCTATCTAGTGCTAGCTTCTTCAGTGAAGCTTCTAGGCGTGCTTTCTCTAGTTGCAGTTGTTGCTCTGCAGTGGCTGCTTCCAGGCGTGCTCTATGTGCAGTTGTTGCTCTGCAGTGGCTGCTTCCAGGCGTGCTCTCTCTATGTGCAGTTGTTGCTCTGCAGTGGCTGTTTCCAGGCGTGCTCTCTCTATTTGCAGTTGTTGCTCTGCAGTGGCTGCTTCCAGGCGTGCTTTCTCTAGTTGCAGTTGTTGCTCTGCAGTGGCTGCTTCCAGGCGTGCTCTCTCTATGTGCAGTTGTTGCTCTGCAGTGGCTGCTTCCAGGCGTGCTCTCTCTATTTGCAGTTGTTGCTCTGCAGTGGCTGTTTCCAGGCGTGCTCTCTCTATTTGCAGTTGTTGCTCTGCAGTGGCTGTTTCCAGGCGTGCTCTCTCTATTTGCAGTTGTTGCTCTGCAGTGGCTGCTTCCAGGCGTGCTCTCTCTATGTGCAGTTGTTGCTCTGCAGTGGCTGCTTCCAGGCGTGCTCTCTCTATCTCCATTTGCATCTCCTTCTCTGCGAATGCTGCGCGTATTTTGGCTGCTTCAGCCTTTGCGCGGGTCCTGGCAGCCATGGAGCTACTCACTGACGTATCTGAGTTCCTGGAGCTTGCTGAGATGTGAGATCTCGTCTCAAAGGGTCTGCTGTTGCTTGCTGACATGGTGGCACTGTGTAGGGTTCAGAATCTTGCTGCTTGGCCTGTAAGAATCCGTTGTTTCACTGTTCTGTCCTCCCTATGTGTGTGGGGTATAGGTTGACAGGCAGCTAAACTCCTTCCCAGTAACTCATGCACTCTGGAGAGGTGTCCGAACTTTGCTTTTATTACAAGGGATAGGGTGAAACTGGGGAACAGAAAACAGTACATTGCAGTTACAATGGGCATGTGGTAATCTTCCATGACACAAACTGTGTATGTATTACTATGGCAGACATACATGTGACAATCTTCTATGACATGGCTATGCAGGCATTACTATTACATAACAGCACACTATGACACAAACTATACATGTATCTTGCTGGAAGGTACATCAGATACGTAACATTGTGCTAGTGGGGAGGTAATAGACATCTATGAGGCGTATGGTTACATGTGGTCTGAAATGGGAGCGGGTATGGCTCAATGAGCATGGTCTACTAGCTAGAACAACTACATATAGAAATTATGCTAGGGAGTGTGGAAACATAACAATATATGTAATACATGAAGGTATAGTGCTGGGTATAGCTATTACATACCAACGATGCTACTTAAGGCCCAAGTCTTGGAGAAGGTATAAGATGGTGTGTCAGGGTCCATACCTGAAGTGAAAAAGACTAACTACAGTGTAGCCTGGTGACAACACCAAGTTGTGGGCGGGAACTACGGTGACTCTAGTGGGACACATAAAAAAGGTATGGTAGTTTGTAATTTGCACAATGGCCACTAGATGGAGCTATGACAGGTAATATGAGATACCTGCTGGAGGCATAACACTCCCCGCCTGGTACCCGAGGGTACCACACTAAGATGTCTCTGGGGATAACCGTGAGATTGAACCAGTCACTGATCTGAAGAGAGGTCTAGGTTCACTTTGCCTGTAATCCTTGGGTTCCATTTTCTGGGCTTTCCCGCCTTCACTTGGGAACATTCTGGTCGCCAGTCCCAGAGGCTCTTCATAAGGAGGGCTATTCGTTGGGTCGTGAAAGACTGTTGACTCTCTACCTCTTTGGGGTCTATCGTTCGCGTAGACGTAAGGTCTCATAGTCTCGTTGTGGCTGTAGCCTGATGTCATTTCTGTTGGGGGTGAAGTCACCTCTGTGCGGCCGTGCTCTAGTTGCTGGTTCATGGATGAGGGGAGACGTCCCTTCCTTTCTGATTTCTTTTGAGAATTGAATCCGGGTGAAGGAGAACACTTTGGTGCCTGATCTCTATTGTTGGGGAGATGGCCTCCCCATGGCCTGAGAGGTGGCGGTGCGGCTCTACTATTTGTTTCACGTTTGAAGGAAGCTTCCTCCATTATCTTTAAGAAGGTTTTGTCTCTATTGGAGGGCATTACCTTGTCATCTTCTTTAGTCTCTTGGGGGATCATACACCCCAAGTGGCCCGTACCTTTGTTGCGGGAACAGTTCGTGACTTCTGTTGGTTCAGAGTGAGTTATGCTAGCGGGCTCCTCTTTTATGAGGCACCTATTGGGGCATGGTTGGGAAGGAGGTGGGGGTCCGACCTCCAATAAGTTTGTGTAGAGAGCGTTCACTGTAGTTGATGCGTGCGCAGCTTCTAGGCAAACGTTGCCCGTAATGACCCACCCTAGGTCAAGCTTCTGAGCATATGGGGAATCGTGAGGGCCGTTTATTTGTTCTCTCGCCTTGTGGATCCTTATGATGTCTCTTCCGAGCAGGAGCACTATCTGAGCCTCTGGGTCCAAGGCAGGGATGAGGGGTGCTATGGGTTTGAGATGCTCATGGCGTAGCGCTGCCTCCGGTGTAGGGATTTCTTCCCTGTTGTTGGGAAGATGGTTGCACTCGATCAGAGTAGGTAGAGGTAAGGATGTCTCGCCATCAATAGATTCGATTTGGTAGCCGGTGACTCTTCTTCCTGTTTCTTTACTCACACCTGAACATGTCTTGAGTGAATATGAGAAGCTGTGTCCCTCAATTTTGAACATGTTGAAGAAGGATGAGCTCGCAAGCGACCTGTTGCTTTGTTCGTCGAGGACTGCATATAGCTTTGCCGCCTTCCCCTTGTAGCCAATGGGATAAACTGTAACGAGACAGATCTTGGAGCAAGATCTATTGTGAAGCCCTCTCCCACAGACTTGGGTGCACTGGGTTGTCACTTCAGGAGGTGTTGTCTCTACCTCCTCCCCGCCATGCTCTGTACCCAGGTCTGAGGGTGTGAGAGTCCATGGCGCTGGCCCTGGGTGTAAGGCTGTATTGTGCTCTCTGCTGTCGCATTCTGCACATTTGATGTTGGCTGTACAGTCTTTTGCAAGATGGGAAGCTGATGCACAGCATTTGTAGCAAATGTGATTCTCCTTGAGGAAGGTATTGCGATCTTCAATGGACTTCTCTCTGAACCCTCTGCATTTTAGCAGTGCATGAGGCTTCTTGTGCAGAGGGCATTCTCTGCACGGGTCTTCCGTTGAGGTCTCTACAGTGCGGTAAATTTCACGTGAGGAGTTTGCAGGGAACACGTTGGTTTTGAATGCAGCAACCGGTATGGCTTTCGAGTCGCCGATCGCTGCAGGTTTACCAGTTCTGAAATAGGTGGTGTCAAGGGCTGCGAGGTCAAAGCTGGGGTCATTTCTAGCCTTCGTTTGTTGACGCACAAAGTCTACGAAGAAGGAGAAAGGAGGGAACGGAACTTTATGTTGTTGTTTGTACTTAGAACCTTGGTTGATCCACCTCTCTTGTAGATTATAAGGCAGCTTCTGGACAAGGGGGTTGATGCCACGTGCCGTGTCTAAGAGCGCAAGGCCTGGCAGGTCCCCACTAACTTTGGCAGATTGGAGCTCTAACAGTAGGTCCGTCAATTCCCTCAGCTTATGGAGGCCTTTGTTAGTAATTTTGGGGAAGGCGTCAATCCTCCTGAAGAGTGCATTCTCTATCGCTTCTGGTGCGCCGTAACACTCTTCGAGTCTCTCCCATATCATGCTCAACCCGGTGCTTGGGTACCTGACGTTGATGTTTCTGAGGCGTTTAGCGTGCTCTGCTGATTCGTCCCCTAGCCATTTGACCAGGAGGCCCACCTCTTCTCTTGCCGACAGACCTAGACCTTTAATGGTGTCTTCAAATGAGGCTCGCCAGGCTCTGAAGTTCTCGGGACGGTCATCGAACTTTGTGAGTCCTTTGGTTACCAGTTCCCGTCACGTGAAGAACTGGTAAAAGCTAGGCGCCATAGGATCTGGGGGTGCCACTTCTGGAGTGGAGCCGTTGAGTGGGGGATGTGGTGGGCCGTAGCCGATTGAGAATGTGTTGTTTCTGCAGTAGCCGGCATCTTCCCGTTCTCTCTTAAGAGATATGACCGCGCTGTGGGCATTTTTCACTCTGGGTACAGGCTGCGTTGGGCGACGATGGTAAGCTGAAGGTGTTTGTTGTGTGACGGGATCTGGCAGGGACACATCAACCGGGGTGGTCTCAGTCTCTGGACCAGTATGCAGAATGCTTTCTGGTTTGACATGTCCTAGCACGTAGTTTGAGGTACGCTGCATGCTGTCATGGCGGCTAGATTCGGGTCCAACTATGCTGCTGGGTCTGTCACTTGTGAGGTTTACTGCTTCCTCTAGGACTTCTGCTTCTGCCATAGCGGCTGCTGCTTCCCTATCTAGTGCTAGCTTCTTCAGTGAAGCTTCTAGGCGTGCTTTCTCTAGTTGCAGTTGTTGCTCTGCAGTGGCTGCTTCCAGGCGTGCTCTCTCTATGTGCAGTTGTTGCTCTGCAGTGGCTGCTTCCAGGCGTGCTCTCTCTATTTGCAGTTGTTGCTCTGCAGTGGCTGTTTCCAGGCGTGCTCTCTCTATTTGCAGTTGTTGCTCTGCAGTGGCTGCTTCCAGGCGTGCTCTCTCTATGTGCAGTTGTTGCTCTGCAGTGGCTGCTTCCAGGCGTGCTCTCTCTATTTGCAGTTGTTGCTCTGCAGTGGCTGTTTCCAGGCATGCTCTCTCTATTTGCAGTTGTTGCTCTGCAGTGGCTGTTTCCAGGCGTGCTCTCTCTATTTGCAGTTGTTGCTCTGCAGTGGCTGCTTCCAGGCGTGCTCTCTCTATTTGCAGTTGTTGCTCTGCAGTGGCTGTTTCCAGGCGTGCTCTCTCTATTTGCAGTTGTTGCTCTGCAGTGGCTGTTTCCAGGCGTGCTCTCTCTATTTGCAGTTGTTGCTCTGCAGTGGCTGCTTCCAGGCGTGCTCTCTCTATGTGCAGTTGTTGCTCTGCAGTGGCTGCTTCCAGGCGTGCTCTCTCTATCTCCATTTGCATCTCCTTCTCTGCGAATGCTGCGCGTATTTTGGCTGCTTCAGCCTTTGCGCGGGTCCTGGCAGCCATGGAGCTACTCACTGACGTATCTGAGTTCCTGGAGCTTGCTGAGATGTGAGATCTCGTCTCAAAGGGTCTGCTGTTGCTTGCTGACATGGTGACACTGTGTAGGGTTCAGAATCTTGCTGCTTGGCCTGTAAGAATCCGTTGTTTCACTGTTCTGTCCTCCCTATGTGTGTGGGGTATAGGTTGACAGGCAGCAAAACTCCTTCCCAGTAACTCATGCACTCTGGAGAGGTGTCCGAACTTTGCTTTTATTACAAGGGATAGGGTGAAACTGGGGAACAGAAAACAGTACATTGCAGTTACAATGGGCATGTGGTAATCTTCCATGACACAAACTGTGTATGTATTACTATGGCAGACATACATGTGACAATCTTCTATGACATGGCTATGCAGGCATTACTATTACATAACAGCACACTATGACACAAGCTATACATGTATCTTGCTGGAAGGTACATCAGATACGTAACATTGTGGTAGTGGGGAGGTAATAGACATCTATGAGGCGTATGGTTACATGTGGTCTGAAATGGGAGCGGGTATGGCTCAATGAGCATGGTCTACTAGCTAGAACAACTACATATAGAAATTATGCTAGGGAGTGTGGAAACATAACAATATATGTAATACATGAAGGTATAGTGCTGGGTATAGCTATTACATACCAACGATGCTACTTAAGGCCCAAGTCTAGGAGAAGGTATAAGATGGTGTGTCAGGGTCCATGCCTGAAGTGAAAAAGACTAACTACAGTGTAGCCTGGTGACAACACCAAGTTGTGGGCGGGAACTACGGTGACTCTAGTGGGACACATAAAAAAGGTATGGTAGTTTGTAATTTGCACAATGGCCACTAGATGGAGCTATGACAGGTAATATGAGATACCTGCTGGAGGCATAACACTCCCCGCCTGGTACCCGAGGGTACCACACTAAGATGTCTCTGGGGATAACCGTGAGATTGAATCAGTCACTGATCTGAAGAGAGGTCTAGGTTCACTTTGCCTGTAATCCTTGGGTTCCATTTTCTGGGCTTTCCCGCCTTCACTTGGGAACATTCTGGTCGCCAGTCCCAGAGGCTCTTCATAAGGAGGGCTATTCGTTGGGTCGTGAAAGACTGTTGACTCTCTACCTCTTTGGGGTCTATCGTTCGCGTAGACGTAAGGTCTCATAGTCTCGTTGTGGCTGTAGCCTGATGTCATTTCTGTTGGGGGTGAAGTCACCTCTGTGCGGCCGTGCTCTAGTTGCTGGTTCATGGATGAGGGGAGACGTCCCTTCCTTTCTGATTTCTTTTGAGAATTGAATCCGGGTGAAGGAGAACACTTTGGTGCCTGATCTCTATTGTTGGGGAGATGGCCTCCCCATGGCCTGAGAGGTGGCGGTGCGGCTCTACTATTTGTTTCACGTTTGAAGGAAGCTTCCTCCATTATCTTTAAGAAGGTTTTGTCTCTATTGGAGGGCATTACCTTGTCATCTTCTTTAGTCTCTTGGGGGATCATACACCCCAAGTGGCCCGTACCTTTGTTGCGGGAACAGTTCGTGACTTCTGTTGGTTCAGAGTGAGTTATGCTAGCGGGCTCCTCTTTTATGAGGCACCTATTGGGGCATGGTTGGGAAGGAGGTGGGGGTCCGACCTCCAATAAGTTTGTGTAGAGAGCGTTCACTGTAGTTGATGCGTGCGCAGCTTCTAGGCAAACGTTGCCCGTAATGACCCACCCTAGGTCAAGCTTCTGAGCATATGGGGAATCGTGAGGGCCGTTTATTTGTTCTCTCGCCTTGTGGATCCTTATGATGTCTCGTCCGAGCAGGAGCACTATCTGAGCCTCTGGGTCCAAGGCAGGGATGAGGGGTGCTATGGGTTTGAGATGCTCATGGCGTAGCGCTGCCTCCGGTGTAGGGATTTCTTCCCTGTTGTTGGGAAGATGGTTGCACTCGATCAGAGTAGGTAGAGGTAAGGATGTCTCGCCATCAATAGATTCGATTTGGTAGCCGGTGACTCTTCTTCCTGTTTCTTTACTCACACCTGAACATGTCTTGAGTGAATATGAGAAGCTGTGTCCCTCAATTTTGAACATGTTGAAGAAGGATGAGCTCGCAAGCGACCTGTTGCTTTGTTCGTCGAGGACTGCATATAGCTTTGCCGCCTTCCCCTTGTAGCCAATGGGATAAACTGTAACGAGACAGATCTTGGAGCAAGATCTATTGTGAAGCCCTCTCCCACAGACTTGGGTGCACTGGGTTGTCACTTCAGGAGGTGTTGTCTCTACCTCCTCCCCGCCATGCTCTGTACCCAGGTCTGAGGGTGTGAGAGTCCATGGCGCTGGCCCTGGGTGTAAGGCTGTATTGTGCTCTCTGCTGTCGCATTCTGCACATTTGATGTTGGCTGTACAGTCTTTTGCAAGATGGGAAGCTGATGCACAGCATTTGTAGCAAATGTGATTCTCCTTGAGGAAGGTATTGCGATCTTCAATGGACTTCTCTCTGAACCCTCTGCATTTTAGCAGTGCATGAGGCTTCTTGTGCAGAGGGCATTCTCTGCACGGGTCTTCCGTTGAGGTCTCTACAGTGCGGTAAATTTCACGTGAGGAGTTTGCAGGGAACACGTTGGTTTTGAATGCAGCAACCGGTATGGCTTTCGAGTCGCCGATCGCTGCAGGTTTACCAGTTCTGAAATAGGTGGTGTCAAGGGCTGCGAGGTCAAAGCTGGGGTCATTTCTAGCCTTCGTTTGTTGACGCACAAAGTCTACGAAGAAGGAGAAAGGAGGGAACGGAACTTTATGTTGTTGTTTGTACTTAGAACCTTGGTTGATCCACCTCTCTTGTAGATTATAAGGCAGCTTCTGGACAAGGGGGTTGATGCCACGTGCCGTGTCTAAGAGCGCAAGGCCTGGCAGGTCCCCACTAACTTTGGCAGATTGGAGCTCTAACAGTAGGTCCATCAATTCCCTCAGCTTATGGAGGCCTTTGTTAGTAATTTTGGGGAAGGCGTCAATCCTCCTGAAGAGTGCATTCTCTATCGCTTCTGGTGCGCCGTAACACTCTTCGAGTCTCTCCCATATCATGCTCAACCCGGTGCTTGGGTACCTGACGTTGATGTTTCTGAGGCGTTTAGCGTGCTCTGCTGATTCGTCCCCTAGCCATTTGACCAGGAGGCCCACCTCTTCTCTTGCCGACAGACCTAGACCTTTAATGGTGTCTTCAAATGAGGCTCGCCAGGCTCTGAAGTTCTCGGGACGGTCATCGAACTTTGTGAGTCCTTTGGTTACCAGTTCCCGTCACGTGAAGAACTGGTAAAAGCTAGGCGCCATAGGATCTGGGGGTGCCACTTCTGGAGTGGAGCCGTTGAGTGGGGGATGTGGTGGGCCGTAGCCGATTGAGAATGTGTTGTTTCTGCAGTAGCCGGCATCTTCCCGTTCTCTCTTAAGAGATATGACCGCGCTGTGGGCATTTTTCACTCTGGGTACAGGCTGCGTTGGGCGACGATGGTAAGCTGAAGGTGTTTGTTGTGTGACGGGATCTGGCAGGGACACATCAACCGGGGTGGTCTCAGTCTCTGGACCAGTATGCAGAATGCTTTCTGGTTTGACATGTCCTAGCACGTAGTTTGAGGTACGCTGCATGCTGTCATGGCGGCTAGATTCGGGTCCAACTATGCTGCTGGGTCTGTCACTTGTGAGGTTTACTGCTTCCTCTAGGACTTCTGCTTCTGCCATAGCGGCTGCTGCTTCCCTATCTAGTGCTAGCTTCTTCAGTGAAGCTTCTAGGCGTGCTTTCTCTAGTTGCAGTTGTTGCTCTGCAGTGGCTGCTTCCAGGCGTGCTCTCTCTATGTGCAGTTGTTGCTCTGCAGTGGCTGCTTCCAGGCGTGCTCTCTCTATTTGCAGTTGTTGCTCTGCAGTGGCTGTTTCCAGGCGTGCTCTCTCTATTTGCAGTTGTTGCTCTGCAGTGGCTGCTTCCAGGCGTGCTCTCTCTATGTGCAGTTGTTGCTCTGCAGTGGCTGCTTCCAGGCGTGCTCTCTCTATTTGCAGTTGTTGCTCTGCAGTGGCTGTTTCCAGGCATGCGCTCTCTATTTGCAGTTGTTGCTCTGCAGTGGCTGTTTCCAGGCGTGCTCTCTCTATTTGCAGTTGTTGCTCTGCAGTGGCTGTTTCCAGGCGTGCTCTCTCTATTTGCAGTTGTTGCTCTGCAGTGGCTGCTTCCAGGCGTGCTCTCTCTATGTGCAGTTGTTGCTCTGCAGTGGCTGCTTCCAGGCGTGCTCTCTCTATCTCCATTTGCATCTCCTTCTCTGCGAATGCTGCGCGTATTTTGGCTGCTTCAGCCTTTGCGCGGGTCCTGGCAGCCATGGAGCTACTCACTGACGTATCTGAGTTCCTGGAGCTTGCTGAGATGTGAGATCTCGTCTCAAAGGGTCTGCTGTTGCTTGCTGACATGGTGACACTGTGTAGGGTTCAGAATCTTGCTGCTTGGCCTGTAAGAATCCGTTGTTTCACTGTTCTGTCCTCCCTATGTGTGTGGGGTATAGGTTGACAGGCAGCAAAACTCCTTCCCAGTAACTCATGCACTCTGGAGAGGTGTCCGAACTTTGCTTTTATTACAAGGGATAGGGTGAAACTGGGGAACAGAAAACAGTACATTGCAGTTACAATGGGCATGTGGTAATCTTCCATGACACAAACTGTGTATGTATTACTATGGCAGACATACATGTGACAATCTTCTATGACATGGCTATGCAGGCATTACTATTACATAACAGCACACTATGACACAAGCTATACATGTATCTTGCTGGAAGGTACATCAGATACGTAACATTGTGGTAGTGGGGAGGTAATAGACATCTATGAGGCGTATGGTTACATGTGGTCTGAAATGGGAGCGGGTATGGCTCAATGAGCATGGTCTACTAGCTAGAACAACTACATATAGAAATTATGCTAGGGAGTGTGGAAACATAACAATATATGTAATACATGAAGGTATAGTGCTGGGTATAGCTATTACATACCAACGATGCTACTTAAGGCCCAAGTCTAGGAGAAGGTATAAGATGGTGTGTCAGGGTCCATGCCTGAAGTGAAAAAGACTAACTACAGTGTAGCCTGGTGACAACACCAAGTTGTGGGCGGGAACTACGGTGACTCTAGTGGGACACATAAAAAAGGTATGGTAGTTTGTAATTTGCACAATGGCCACTAGATGGAGCTATGACAGGTAATATGAGATACCTGCTGGAGGCATAACACTCCCCGCCTGGTACCCGAGGGTACCACACTAAGATGTCTCTGGGGATAACCGTGAGATTGAATCAGTCACTGATCTGAAGAGAGGTCTAGGTTCACTTTGCCTGTAATCCTTGGGTTCCATTTTCTGGGCTTTCCCGCCTTCACTTGGGAACATTCTGGTCGCCAGTCCCAGAGGCTCTTCATAAGGAGGGCTATTCGTTGGGTCGTGAAAGACTGTTGACTCTCTACCTCTTTGGGGTCTATCGTTCGCGTAGACGTAAGGTCTCATAGTCTCGTTGTGGCTGTAGCCTGATGTCATTTCTGTTGGGGGTGAAGTCACCTCTGTGCGGCCGTGCTCTAGTTGCTGGTTCATGGATGAGGGGAGACGTCCCTTCCTTTCTGATTTCTTTTGAGAATTGAATCCGGGTGAAGGAGAACACTTTGGTGCCTGATCTCTATTGTTGGGGAGATGGCCTCCCCATGGCCTGAGAGGTGGCGGTGCGGCTCTACTATTTGTTTCACGTTTGAAGGAAGCTTCCTCCATTATCTTTAAGAAGGTTTTGTCTCTATTGGAGGGCATTACCTTGTCATCTTCTTTAGTCTCTTGGGGGATCATACACCCCAAGTGGCCCGTACCTTTGTTGCGGGAACAGTTCGTGACTTCTGTTGGTTCAGAGTGAGTTATGCTAGCGGGCTCCTCTTTTATGAGGCACCTATTGGGGCATGGTTGGGAAGGAGGTGGGGGTCCGACCTCCAATAAGTTTGTGTAGAGAGCGATCACTGTAGTTGATGCGTGCGCAGCTTCTAGGCAAACGTTGCCCGTAATGACCCACCCTAGGTCAAGCTTCTGAGCATATGGGGAATCGTGAGGGCCGTTTATTTGTTCTCTCGCCTTGTGGATCCTTATGATGTCTCTTCCGAGCAGGAGCACTATCTGAGCCTCTGGGTCCAAGGCAGGGATGAGGGGTGCTATGGGTTTGAGATGCTCATGGCGTAGCGCTGCCTCCGGTGTAGGGATTTCTTCCCTGTTGTTGGGAAGATGGTTGCACTCGATCAGAGTAGGTAGAGGTAAGGATGTCTCGCCATCAATAGATTCGATTTGGTAGCCGGTGACTCTTCTTCCTGTTTCTTTACTCACACCTGAACATGTCTTGAGTGAATATGAGAAGCTGTGTCCCTCAATTTTGAACATGTTGAAGAAGGATGAGCTCGCAAGCGACCTGTTGCTTTGTTCGTCGAGGACTGCATATAGCTTTGCCGCCTTCCCCTTGTAGCCAATGGGATAAACTGTAACGAGACAGATCTTGGAGCAAGATCTATTGTGAAGCCCTCTCCCACAGACTTGGGTGCACTGGGTTGTCACTTCAGGAGGTGTTGTCTCTACCTCCTCCCCGCCATGCTCTGTACCCAGGTCTGAGGGTGTGAGAGTCCATGGCGCTGGCCCTGGGTGTAAGGCTGTATTGTGCTCTCTGCTGTCGCATTCTGCACATTTGATGTTGGCTGTACAGTCTTTTGCAAGATGGGAAGCTGATGCACAGCATTTGTAGCAAATGTGATTCTCCTTGAGGAAGGTATTGCGATCTTCAATGGACTTCTCTCTGAACCCTCTGCATTTTAGCAGTGCATGAGGCTTCTTGTGCAGAGGGCATTCTCTGCACGGGTCTTCCGTTGAGGTCTCTACAGTGCGGTAAATTTCACGTGAGGAGTTTGCAGGGAACACGTTGGTTTTGAATGCAGCAACCGGTATGGCTTTCGAGTCGCCGATCGCTGCAGGTTTACCAGTTCTGAAATAGGTGGTGTCAAGGGCTGCGAGGTCAAAGCTGGGGTCATTTCTAGCCTTCGTTTGTTGACACACAAAGTCTACGAAGAAGGAGAAAGGAGGGAACGGAACTTTATGTTGTTGTTTGTACTTAGAACCTTGGTTGATCCACCTCTCTTGTAGATTATAAGGCAGCTTCTGGACAAGGGGGTTGATGCCACGTGCCGTGTCTAAGAGCGCAAGGCCTGGCAGGTCCCCACTAACTTTGGCAGATTGGAGCTCTAACAGTAGGTCCGTCAATTCCCTCAGCTTATGGAGGCCTTTGTTAGTAATTTTGGGGAAGGCGTCAATCCTCCTGAAGAGTGCATTCTCTATCGCTTCTGGTGCGCCGTAACACTCTTCGAGTCTCTCCCATATCATGCTCAACCCGGTGCTTGGGTACCTGACGTTGATGTTTCTGAGGCGTTTAGCGTGCTCTGCTGATTCGTCCCCTAGCCATTTGACCAGGAGGCCCACCTCTTCTCTTGCCGACAGACCTAGACCTTTAATGGTGTCTTCAAATGAGGCTCGCCAGGCTCTGAAGTTCTCGGGACGGTCATCGAACTTTGTGAGTCCTTTGGTTACCAGTTCCCGTCACGTGAAGAACTGGTAAAAGCTAGGCGCCATAGGATCTGGGGGTGCCACTTCTGGAGTGGAGCCGTTGAGTGGGGGATGTGGTGGGCCGTAGCCGATTGAGAATGTGTTGTTTCTGTAGTAGCCGGCATCTTCCCGTTCTCTCTTAAGAGATATGACCGCGCTGTGGGCATTTTTCACTCTGGGTACAGGCTGCGTTGGGCGACGATGGTAAGCTGAAGGTGTTTGTTGTGTGACGGGATCTGGCAGGGACACATCAACCGGGGTGGTCTCAGTCTCTGGACCAGTGTGCAGAATGCTTTCTGGTTTGACATGTCCTAGCACGTAGTTTGAGGTACGCTGCATGCTGTCATGGCGGCTAGATTCGGGTCCAACTATGCTGCCGGGTCTGTCACTTGTGAGGTTTACTGCTTCCTCTAGGACTTCTGCTTCTGCCATAGCGGCTGCTGCTTCCCTATCTAGTGCTAGCTTCTTCAGTGAAGCTTCTAGGCGTGCTTTCTCTAGTTGCAGTTGTTGCTCTGCAGTGGCTGCTTCCAGGCGTGCTCTATGTGCAGTTGTTGCTCTGCAGTGGCTGCTTCCAGGCGTGCTCTCTCTATGTGCAGTTGTTGCTCTGCAGTGGCTGTTTCCAGGCGTGCTCTCTCTATTTGCAGTTGTTGCTCTGCAGTGGCTGCTTCCAGGCGTGCTTTCTCTAGTTGCAGTTGTTGCTCTGCAGTGGCTGCTTCCAGGCGTGCTCTCTCTATGTGCAGTTGTTGCTCTGCAGTGGCTGCTTCCAGGCGTGCTCTCTCTATTTGCAGTTGTTGCTCTGCAGTGGCTGTTTCCAGGCGTGCTCTCTCTATTTGCAGTTGTTGCTCTGCAGTGGCTGCTTCCAGGCGTGCTCTCTCTATGTGCAGTTGTTGCTCTGCAGTGGCTGTTTCCAGGCGTGCTCTCTCTATTTGCAGTTGTTGCTCTGCAGTGGCTGCTTCCAGGCGTGCTCTCTCTATGTGCAGTTGTTGCTCTGCAGTGGCTGCTTCCAGGCGTGCTCTCTCTATCTCCATTTGCATCTCCTTCTCTGCGAATGCTGCGCGTATTTTGGCTGCTTCAGCCTTTGCGCGGGTCCTGGCAGCCATGGAGCTACTCACTGACGTATCTGAGTTCCTGGAGCTTGCTGAGATGTGAGATCTCGTCTCAAAGGGTCTGCTGTTGCTTGCTGACATGGTGGCACTGTGTAGGGTTCAGAATCTTGCTGCTTGGCCTGTAAGAATCCGTTGTTTCACTGTTCTGTCCTCCCTATGTGTGTGGGGTATAGGTTGACAGGCAGCTAAACTCCTTCCCAGTAACTCATGCACTCTGGAGAGGTGTCCGAACTTTGCTTTTATTACAAGGGATAGGGTGAAACTGGGGAACAGAAAACAGTACATTGCAGTTACAATGGGCATGTGGTAATCTTCCATGACACAAACTGTGTATGTATTACTATGGCAGACATACATGTGACAATCTTCTATGACATGGCTATGCAGGCATTACTATTACATAACAGCACACTATGACACAAACTATACATGTATCTTGCTGGAAGGTACATCAGATACGTAACATTGTGGTAGTGGGGAGGTAATAGACATCTATGAGGCGTATGGTTACATGTGGTCTGAAATGGGAGCGGGTATGGCTCAATGAGCATGGTCTACTAGCTAGAACAACTACATATAGAAATTATGCTAGGGAGTGTGGAAACATAACAATATATGTAATACATGAAGGTATAGTGCTGGGTATAGCTATTACATACCAACGATGCTACTTAAGGCCCAAGTCTTGGAGAAGGTATAAGATGGTGTGTCAGGGTCCATGCCTGAAGTGAAAAAGACTAACTACAGTGTAGCCTGGTGACAACACCAAGTTGTGGGCGGGAACTACGGTGACTCTAGTGGGACACATAAAAAAGGTATGGTAGTTTGTAATTTGCACAATGGCCACTAGATGGAGCTATGACAGGTAATATGAGATACCTGCTGGAGGCATAACACTCCCCGCCTGGTACCCGAGGGTACCACACTAAGATGTCTCTGGGGATAACCATGAGATTGAATCAGTCACTGATCTGAAGAGAGGTCTAGGTTCACTTTGCCTGTAATCCTTGGGTTCCATTTTCTGGGCTTTCCCGCCTTCACTTGGGAACATTCTGGTCGCCAGTCCCAGAGGCTCTTCATAAGGAGGGCTATTCGTTGGGTCGTGAAAGACTGTTGACTCTCTACCTCTTTGGGGTCTATCGTTCGCGTAGACGTAAGGTCTCATAGTCTCGTTGTGGCTGTAGCCTGATGTCATTTCTGTTGGGGGTGAAGTCACCTCTGTGCGGCCATGCTCTAGTTGCTGGTTCATGGATGAGGGGAGACGTCCCTTCCTTTCTGATTTCTTTTGAGAATTGAATCCGGGTGAAGGAGAACACTTTGGTGCCTGATCTCTATTGTTGGGGAGATGGCCTCCCCATGGCCTGAGAGGTGGCGGTGCGGCTCTACTATTTGTTTCACGTTTGAAGGAAGCTTCCTCCATTATCTTTAAGAAGGTTTTGTCTCTATTGGAGGGCATTACCTTGTCATCTTCTTTAGTCTCTTGGGGGATCATACACCCCAAGTGGCCCGTACCTTTGTTGCGGGAACAGTTCGTGACTTCTGTTGGTTCAGAGTGAGTTATGCTAGCGGGCTCCTCTTTTATGAGGCACCTATTGGGGCATGGTTGGGAAGGAGGTGGGGGTCCGACCTCCAATAAGTTTGTGTAGAGAGCGTTCACTGTAGTTGATGCGTGCGCAGCTTCTAGGCAAACGTTGCCCGTAATGACCCACCCTAGGTCAAGCTTCTGAGCATATGGGGAATCGTGAGGGCCGTTTATTTGTTCTCTCGCCTTGTGGATCCTTATGATGTCTCTTCCGAGCAGGAGCACTATCTGAGCCTCTGGGTCCAAGGCAGGGATGAGGGGTGCTATGGGTTTGAGATGCTCATGGCGTAGCGCTGCCTCCGGTGTAGGGATTTCTTCCCTGTTGTTGGGAAGATGGTTGCACTCGATCAGAGTAGGTAGAGGTAAGGATGTCTCGCCATCAATAGATTCGATTTGGTAGCCGGTGACTCTTCTTCCTGTTTCTTTACTCACACCTGAACATGTCTTGAGTGAATATGAGAAGCTGTGTCCCTCAATTTTGAACATGTTGAAGAAGGATGAGCTCGCAAGCGACCTGTTGCTTTGTTCGTCGAGGACTGCATATAGCTTTGCCGCCTTCCCCTTGTAGCCAATGGGATAAACTGTAACGAGACAGATCTTGGAGCAAGATCTATTGTGAAGCCCTCTCCCACAGACTTGGGTGCACTGGGTTGTCACTTCAGGAGGTGTTGTCTCTACCTCCTCCCCGCCATGCTCTGTACCCAGGTCTGAGGGTGTGAGAGTCCATGGCGCTGGCCCTGGGTGTAAGGCTGTATTGTGCTCTCTGCTGTCGCATTCTGCACATTTGATGTTGGCTGTACAGTCTTTTGCAAGATGGGAAGCTGATGCACAGCATTTGTAGCAAATGTGATTCTCCTTGAGGAAGGTATTGCGATCTTCAATGGACTTCTCTCTGAACCCTCTGCATTTTAGCAGTGCATGAGGCTTCTTGTGCAGAGGGCATTCTCTGCACGGGTCTTCCGTTGAGGTCTCTACAGTGCGGTAAATTTCACGTGAGGAGTTTGCAGGGAACACGTTGGTTTTGAATGCAGCAACCGGTATGGCTTTCGAGTCGCCGATCGCTGCAGGTTTACCAGTTCTGAAATAGGTGGTGTCAAGGGCTGCGAGGTCAAAGCTGGGGTCATTTCTAGCCTTCGTTTGTTGACGCACAAAGTCTACGAAGAAGGAGAAAGGAGGGAACGGAACTTTATGTTGTTGTTTGTACTTAGAACCTTGGTTGATCCACCTCTCTTGTAGATTATAAGGCAGCTTCTGGACAAGGGGGTTGATGCCACGTGCCGTGTCTAAGAGCGCAAGGCCTGGCAGGTCCCCACTAACTTTGGCAGATTGGAGCTCTAACAGTAGGTCCGTCAATTCCCTCAGCTTATGGAGGCCTTTGTTAGTAATTTTGGGGAAGGCGTCAATCCTCCTGAAGAGTGCATTCTCTATCGCTTCTGGTGCGCCGTAACACTCTTCGAGTCTCTCCCATATCATGCTCAACCCGGTGCTTGGGTACCTGACGTTGATGTTTCTGAGGCGTTTAGCGTGCTCTGCTGATTCGTCCCCTAGCCATTTGACCAGGAGGCCCACCTCTTCTCTTGCCGACAGACCTAGACCTTTAATGGTGTCTTCAAATGAGGCTCGCCAGGCTCTGAAGTTCTCGGGACGGTCATCGAACTTTGTGAGTCCTTTGGTTACCAGTTCCCGTCACGTGAAGAACTGGTAAAAGCTAGGCGCCATAGGATCTGGGGGTGCCACTTCTGGAGTGGAGCCGTTGAGTGGGGGATGTGGTGGGCCGTAGCCGATTGAGAATGTGTTGTTTCTGCAGTAGCCGGCATCTTCCCGTTCTCTCTTAAGAGATATGACCGCGCTGTGGGCATTTTTCACTCTGGGTACAGGCTGCGTTGGGCGACGATGGTAAGCTGAAGGTGTTTGTTGTGTGACGGGATCTGGCAGGGACACATCAACCGGGGTGGTCTCAGTCTCTGGACCAGTATGCAGAATGCTTTCTGGTTTGACATGTCCTAGCACGTAGTTTGAGGTACGCTGCATGCTGTCATGGCGGCTAGATTCGGGTCCAACTATGCTGCTGGGTCTGTCACTTGTGAGGTTTACTGCTTCCTCTAGGACTTCTGCTTCTGCCATAGCGGCTGCTGCTTCCCTATCTAGTGCTAGCTTCTTCAGTGAAGCTTCTAGGCGTGCTTTCTCTAGTTGCAGTTGTTGCTCTGCAGTGGCTGCTTCCAGGCGTGCTCTCTCTATGTGCAGTTGTTGCTCTGCAGTGGCTGCTTCCAGGCGTGCTCTCTCTATTTGCAGTTGTTGCTCTGCAGTGGCTGTTTCCAGGCGTGCTCTCTCTATTTGCAGTTGTTGCTCTGCAGTGGCTGCTTCCAGGCGTGCTCTCTCTATGTGCAGTTGTTGCTCTGCAGTGGCTGCTTCCAGGCGTGCTCTCTCTATTTGCAGTTGTTGCTCTGCAGTGGCTGTTTCCAGGCATGCTCTCTCTATTTGCAGTTGTTGCTCTGCAGTGGCTGTTTCCAGGCGTGCTCTCTCTATTTGCAGTTGTTGCTCTGCAGTGGCTGTTTCCAGGCGTGCTCTCTCTATTTGCAGTTGTTGCTCTGCAGTGGCTGCTTCCAGGCGTGCTCTCTCTATGTGCAGTTGTTGCTCTGCAGTGGCTGCTTCCAGGCGTGCTCTCTCTATCTCCATTTGCATCTCCTTCTCTGCGAATGCTGCGCGTATTTTGGCTGCTTCAGCCTTTGCGCGGGTCCTGGCAGCCATGGAGCTACTCACTGACGTATCTGAGTTCCTGGAGCTTGCTGAGATGTGAGATCTCGTCTCAAAGGGTCTGCTGTTGCTTGCTGACATGGTGACACTGTGTAGGGTTCAGAATCTTGCTGCTTGGCCTGTAAGAATCCGTTGTTTCACTGTTCTGTCCTCCCTATGTGTGTGGGGTATAGGTTGACAGGCAGCAAAACTCCTTCCCAGTAACTCATGCACTCTGGAGAGGTGTCCGAACTTTGCTTTTATTACAAGGGATAGGGTGAAACTGGGGAACAGAAAACAGTACATTGCAGTTACAATGGGCATGTGGTAATCTTCCATGACACAAACTGTGTATGTATTACTATGGCAGACATACATGTGACAATCTTCTATGACATGGCTATGCAGGCATTACTATTACATAACAGCACACTATGACACAAGCTATACATGTATCTTGCTGGAAGGTACATCAGATACGTAACATTGTGGTAGTGGGGAGGTAATAGACATCTATGAGGCGTATGGTTACATGTGGTCTGAAATGGGAGCGGGTATGGCTCAATGAGCATGGTCTACTAGCTAGAACAACTACATATAGAAATTATGCTAGGGAGTGTGGAAACATAACAATATATGTAATACATGAAGGTATAGTGCTGGGTATAGCTATTACATACCAACGATGCTACTTAAGGCCCAAGTCTAGGAGAAGGTATAAGATGGTGTGTCAGGGTCCATGCCTGAAGTGAAAAAGACTAACTACAGTGTAGCCTGGTGACAACACCAAGTTGTGGGCGGGAACTACGGTGACTCTAGTGGGACACATAAAAAAGGTATGGTAGTTTGTAATTTGCACAATGGCCACTAGATGGAGCTATGACAGGTAATATGAGATACCTGCTGGAGGCATAACACTCCCCGCCTGGTACCCGAGGGTACCACACTAAGATGTCTCTGGGGATAACCGTGAGATTGAATCAGTCACTGATCTGAAGAGAGGTCTAGGTTCACTTTGCCTGTAATCCTTGGGTTCCATTTTCTGGGCTTTCCCGCCTTCACTTGGGAACATTCTGGTCGCCAGTCCCAGAGGCTCTTCATAAGGAGGGCTATTCGTTGGGTCGTGAAAGACTGTTGACTCTCTACCTCTTTGGGGTCTATCGTTCGCGTAGACGTAAGGTCTCATAGTCTCGTTGTGGCTGTAGCCTGATGTCATTTCTGTTGGGGGTGAAGTCACCTCTGTGCGGCCGTGCTCTAGTTGCTGGTTCATGGATGAGGGGAGACGTCCCTTCCTTTCTGATTTCTTTTGAGAATTGAATCCGGGTGAAGGAGAACACTTTGGTGCCTGATCTCTATTGTTGGGGAGATGGCCTCCCCATGGCCTGAGAGGTGGCGGTGCGGCTCTACTATTTGTTTCACGTTTGAAGGAAGCTTCCTCCATTATCTTTAAGAAGGTTTTGTCTCTATTGGAGGGCATTACCTTGTCATCTTCTTTAGTCTCTTGGGGGATCATACACCCCAAGTGGCCCGTACCTTTGTTGCGGGAACAGTTCGTGACTTCTGTTGGTTCAGAGTGAGTTATGCTAGCGGGCTCCTCTTTTATGAGGCACCTATTGGGGCATGGTTGGGAAGGAGGTGGGGGTCCGACCTCCAATAAGTTTGTGTAGAGAGCGATCACTGTAGTTGATGCGTGCGCAGCTTCTAGGCAAACGTTGCCCGTAATGACCCACCCTAGGTCAAGCTTCTGAGCATATGGGGAATCGTGAGGGCCGTTTATTTGTTCTCTCGCCTTGTGGATCCTTATGATGTCTCTTCCGAGCAGGAGCACTATCTGAGCCTCTGGGTCCAAGGCAGGGATGAGGGGTGCTATGGGTTTGAGATGCTCATGGCGTAGCGCTGCCTCCGGTGTAGGGATTTCTTCCCTGTTGTTGGGAAGATGGTTGCACTCGATCAGAGTAGGTAGAGGTAAGGATGTCTCGCCATCAATAGATTCGATTTGGTAGCCGGTGACTCTTCTTCCTGTTTCTTTACTCACACCTGAACATGTCTTGAGTGAATATGAGAAGCTGTGTCCCTCAATTTTGAACATGTTGAAGAAGGATGAGCTCGCAAGCGACCTGTTGCTTTGTTCGTCGAGGACTGCATATAGCTTTGCCGCCTTCCCCTTGTAGCCAATGGGATAAACTGTAACGAGACAGATCTTGGAGCAAGATCTATTGTGAAGCCCTCTCCCACAGACTTGGGTGCACTGGGTTGTCACTTCAGGAGGTGTTGTCTCTACCTCCTCCCCGCCATGCTCTGTACCCAGGTCTGAGGGTGTGAGAGTCCATGGCGCTGGCCCTGGGTGTAAGGCTGTATTGTGCTCTCTGCTGTCGCATTCTGCACATTTGATGTTGGCTGTACAGTCTTTTGCAAGATGGGAAGCTGATGCACAGCATTTGTAGCAAATGTGATTCTCCTTGAGGAAGGTATTGCGATCTTCAATGGACTTCTCTCTGAACCCTCTGCATTTTAGCAGTGCATGAGGCTTCTTGTGCAGAGGGCATTCTCTGCACGGGTCTTCCGTTGAGGTCTCTACAGTGCGGTAAATTTCACGTGAGGAGTTTGCAGGGAACACGTTGGTTTTGAATGCAGCAACCGGTATGGCTTTCGAGTCGCCGATCGCTGCAGGTTTACCAGTTCTGAAATAGGTGGTGTCAAGGGCTGCGAGGTCAAAGCTGGGGTCATTTCTAGCCTTCGTTTGTTGACACACAAAGTCTACGAAGAAGGAGAAAGGAGGGAACGGAACTTTATGTTGTTGTTTGTACTTAGAACCTTGGTTGATCCACCTCTCTTGTAGATTATAAGGCAGCTTCTGGACAAGGGGGTTGATGCCACGTGCCGTGTCTAAGAGCGCAAGGCCTGGCAGGTCCCCACTAACTTTGGCAGATTGGAGCTCTAACAGTAGGTCCGTCAATTCCCTCAGCTTATGGAGGCCTTTGTTAGTAATTTTGGGGAAGGCGTCAATCCTCCTGAAGAGTGCATTCTCTATCGCTTCTGGTGCGCCGTAACACTCTTCGAGTCTCTCCCATATCATGCTCAACCCGGTGCTTGGGTACCTGACGTTGATGTTTCTGAGGCGTTTAGCGTGCTCTGCTGATTCGTCCCCTAGCCATTTGACCAGGAGGCCCACCTCTTCTCTTGCCGACAGACCTAGACCTTTAATGGTGTCTTCAAATGAGGCTCGCCAGGCTCTGAAGTTCTCGGGACGGTCATCGAACTTTGTGAGTCCTTTGGTTACCAGTTCCCGTCACGTGAAGAACTGGTAAAAGCTAGGCGCCATAGGATCTGGGGGTGCCACTTCTGGAGTGGAGCCGTTGAGTGGGGGATGTGGTGGGCCGTAGCCGATTGAGAATGTGTTGTTTCTGTAGTAGCCGGCATCTTCCCGTTCTCTCTTAAGAGATATGACCGCGCTGTGGGCATTTTTCACTCTGGGTACAGGCTGCGTTGGGCGACGATGGTAAGCTGAAGGTGTTTGTTGTGTGACGGGATCTGGCAGGGACACATCAACCGGGGTGGTCTCAGTCTCTGGACCAGTGTGCAGAATGCTTTCTGGTTTGACATGTCCTAGCACGTAGTTTGAGGTACGCTGCATGCTGTCATGGCGGCTAGATTCGGGTCCAACTATGCTGCCGGGTCTGTCACTTGTGAGGTTTACTGCTTCCTCTAGGACTTCTGCTTCTGCCATAGCGGCTGCTGCTTCCCTATCTAGTGCTAGCTTCTTCAGTGAAGCTTCTAGGCGTGCTTTCTCTAGTTGCAGTTGTTGCTCTGCAGTGGCTGCTTCCAGGCGTGCTCTATGTGCAGTTGTTGCTCTGCAGTGGCTGCTTCCAGGCGTGCTCTCTCTATGTGCAGTTGTTGCTCTGCAGTGGCTGTTTCCAGGCGTGCTCTCTCTATTTGCAGTTGTTGCTCTGCAGTGGCTGCTTCCAGGCGTGCTTTCTCTAGTTGCAGTTGTTGCTCTGCAGTGGCTGCTTCCAGGCGTGCTCTCTCTATGTGCAGTTGTTGCTCTGCAGTGGCTGCTTCCAGGCGTGCTCTCTCTATTTGCAGTTGTTGCTCTGCAGTGGCTGTTTCCAGGCGTGCTCTCTCTATTTGCAGTTGTTGCTCTGCAGTGGCTGCTTCCAGGCGTGCTCTCTCTATGTGCAGTTGTTGCTCTGCAGTGGCTGTTTCCAGGCGTGCTCTCTCTATTTGCAGTTGTTGCTCTGCAGTGGCTGCTTCCAGGCGTGCTCTCTCTATGTGCAGTTGTTGCTCTGCAGTGGCTGCTTCCAGGCGTGCTCTCTCTATCTCCATTTGCATCTCCTTCTCTGCGAATGCTGCGCGTATTTTGGCTGCTTCAGCCTTTGCGCGGGTCCTGGCAGCCATGGAGCTACTCACTGACGTATCTGAGTTCCTGGAGCTTGCTGAGATGTGAGATCTCGTCTCAAAGGGTCTGCTGTTGCTTGCTGACATGGTGGCACTGTGTAGGGTTCAGAATCTTGCTGCTTGGCCTGTAAGAATCCGTTGTTTCACTGTTCTGTCCTCCCTATGTGTGTGGGGTATAGGTTGACAGGCAGCTAAACTCCTTCCCAGTAACTCATGCACTCTGGAGAGGTGTCCGAACTTTGCTTTTATTACAAGGGATAGGGTGAAACTGGGGAACAGAAAACAGTACATTGCAGTTACAATGGGCATGTGGTAATCTTCCATGACACAAACTGTGTATGTATTACTATGGCAGACATACATGTGACAATCTTCTATGACATGGCTATGCAGGCATTACTATTACATAACAGCACACTATGACACAAACTATACATGTATCTTGCTGGAAGGTACATCAGATACGTAACATTGTGGTAGTGGGGAGGTAATAGACATCTATGAGGCGTATGGTTACATGTGGTCTGAAATGGGAGCGGGTATGGCTCAATGAGCATGGTCTACTAGCTAGAACAACTACATATAGAAATTATGCTAGGGAGTGTGGAAACATAACAATATATGTAATACATGAAGGTATAGTGCTGGGTATAGCTATTACATACCAACGATGCTACTTAAGGCCCAAGTCTTGGAGAAGGTATAAGATGGTGTGTCAGGGTCCATGCCTGAAGTGAAAAAGACTAACTACAGTGTAGCCTGGTGACAACACCAAGTTGTGGGCGGGAACTACGGTGACTCTAGTGGGACACATAAAAAAGGTATGGTAGTTTGTAATTTGCACAATGGCCACTAGATGGAGCTATGACAGGTAATATGAGATACCTGCTGGAGGCATAACACTCCCCGCCTGGTACCCGAGGGTACCACACTAAGATGTCTCTGGGGATAACCATGAGATTGAATCAGTCACTGATCTGAAGAGAGGTCTAGGTTCACTTTGCCTGTAATCCTTGGGTTCCATTTTCTGGGCTTTCCCGCCTTCACTTGGGAACATTCTGGTCGCCAGTCCCAGAGGCTCTTCATAAGGAGGGCTATTCGTTGGGTCGTGAAAGACTGTTGACTCTCTACCTCTTTGGGGTCTATCGTTCGCGTAGACGTAAGGTCTCATAGTCTCGTTGTGGCTGTAGCCTGATGTCATTTCTGTTGGGGGTGAAGTCACCTCTGTGCGGCCATGCTCTAGTTGCTGGTTCATGGATGAGGGGAGACGTCCCTTCCTTTCTGATTTCTTTTGAGAATTGAATCCGGGTGAAGGAGAACACTTTGGTGCCTGATCTCTATTGTTGGGGAGATGGCCTCCCCATGGCCTGAGAGGTGGCGGTGCGGCTCTACTATTTGTTTCACGTTTGAAGGAAGCTTCCTCCATTATCTTTAAGAAGGTTTTGTCTCTATTGGAGGGCATTACCTTGTCATCTTCTTTAGTCTCTTGGGGGATCATACACCCCAAGTGGCCCGTACCTTTGTTGCGGGAACAGTTCGTGACTTCTGTTGGTTCAGAGTGAGTTATGCTAGCGGGCTCCTCTTTTATGAGGCACCTATTGGGGCATGGTTGGGAAGGAGGTGGGGGTCCGACCTCCAATAAGTTTGTGTAGAGAGCGTTCACTGTAGTTGATGCGTGCGCAGCTTCTAGGCAAACGTTGCCCGTAATGACCCACCCTAGGTCAAGCTTCTGAGCATATGGGGAATCGTGAGGGCCGTTTATTTGTTCTCTCGCCTTGTGGATCCTTATGATGTCTCTTCCGAGCAGGAGCACTATCTGAGCCTCTGGGTCCAAGGCAGGGATGAGGGGTGCTATGGGTTTGAGATGCTCATGGCGTAGCGCTGCCTCCGGTGTAGGGATTTCTTCCCTGTTGTTGGGAAGATGGTTGCACTCGATCAGAGTAGGTAGAGGTAAGGATGTCTCGCCATCAATAGATTCGATTTGGTAGCCGGTGACTCTTCTTCCTGTTTCTTTACTCACACCTGAACATGTCTTGAGTGAATATGAGAAGCTGTGTCCCTCAATTTTGAACATGTTGAAGAAGGATGAGCTCGCAAGCGACCTGTTGCTTTGTTCGTCGAGGACTGCATATAGCTTTGCCGCCTTCCCCTTGTAGCCAATGGGATAAACTGTAACGAGACAGATCTTGGAGCAAGATCTATTGTGAAGCCCTCTCCCACAGACTTGGGTGCACTGGGTTGTCACTTCAGGAGGTGTTGTCTCTACCTCCTCCCCGCCATGCTCTGTACCCAGGTCTGAGGGTGTGAGAGTCCATGGCGCTGGCCCTGGGTGTAAGGCTGTATTGTGCTCTCTGCTGTCGCATTCTGCACATTTGATGTTGGCTGTACAGTCTTTTGCAAGATGGGAAGCTGATGCACAGCATTTGTAGCAAATGTGATTCTCCTTGAGGAAGGTATTGCGATCTTCAATGGACTTCTCTCTGAACCCTCTGCATTTTAGCAGTGCATGAGGCTTCTTGTGCAGAGGGCATTCTCTGCACGGGTCTTCCGTTGAGGTCTCTACAGTGCGGTAAATTTCACGTGAGGAGTTTGCAGGGAACACGTTGGTTTTGAATGCAGCAACCGGTATGGCTTTCGAGTCGCCGATCGCTGCAGGTTTACCAGTTCTGAAATAGGTGGTGTCAAGGGCTGCGAGGTCAAAGCTGGGGTCATTTCTAGCCTTCGTTTGTTGACGCACAAAGTCTACGAAGAAGGAGAAAGGAGGGAACGGAACTTTATGTTGTTGTTTGTACTTAGAACCTTGGTTGATCCACCTCTCTTGTAGATTATAAGGCAGCTTCTGGACAAGGGGGTTGATGCCACGTGCCGTGTCTAAGAGCGCAAGGCCTGGCAGGTCCCCACTAACTTTGGCAGATTGGAGCTCTAACAGTAGGTCCGTCAATTCCCTCAGCTTATGGAGGCCTTTGTTAGTAATTTTGGGGAAGGCGTCAATCCTCCTGAAGAGTGCATTCTCTATCGCTTCTGGTGCGCCGTAACACTCTTCGAGTCTCTCCCATATCATGCTCAACCCGGTGCTTGGGTACCTGACGTTGATGTTTCTGAGGCGTTTAGCGTGCTCTGCTGATTCGTCCCCTAGCCATTTGACCAGGAGGCCCACCTCTTCTCTTGCCGACAGACCTAGACCTTTAATGGTGTCTTCAAATGAGGCTCGCCAGGCTCTGAAGTTCTCGGGACGGTCATCGAACTTTGTGAGTCCTTTGGTTACCAGTTCCCGTCACGTGAAGAACTGGTAAAAGCTAGGCGCCATAGGATCTGGGGGTGCCACTTCTGGAGTGGAGCCGTTGAGTGGGGGATGTGGTGGGCCGTAGCCGATTGAGAATGTGTTGTTTCTGCAGTAGCCGGCATCTTCCCGTTCTCTCTTAAGAGATATGACCGCGCTGTGGGCATTTTTCACTCTGGGTACAGGCTGCGTTGGGCGACGATGGTAAGCTGAAGGTGTTTGTTGTGTGACGGGATCTGGCAGGGACACATCAACCGGGGTGGTCTCAGTCTCTGGACCAGTATGCAGAATGCTTTCTGGTTTGACATGTCCTAGCACGTAGTTTGAGGTACGCTGCATGCTGTCATGGCGGCTAGATTCGGGTCCAACTATGCTGCTGGGTCTGTCACTTGTGAGGTTTACTGCTTCCTCTAGGACTTCTGCTTCTGCCATAGCGGCTGCTGCTTCCCTATCTAGTGCTAGCTTCTTCAGTGAAGCTTCTAGGCGTGCTTTCTCTAGTTGCAGTTGTTGCTCTGCAGTGGCTGCTTCCAGGCGTGCTCTCTCTATGTGCAGTTGTTGCTCTGCAGTGGCTGCTTCCAGGCGTGCTCTCTCTATTTGCAGTTGTTGCTCTGCAGTGGCTGTTTCCAGGCGTGCTCTCTCTATTTGCAGTTGTTGCTCTGCAGTGGCTGCTTCCAGGCGTGCTCTCTCTATGTGCAGTTGTTGCTCTGCAGTGGCTGCTTCCAGGCGTGCTCTCTCTATTTGCAGTTGTTGCTCTGCAGTGGCTGTTTCCAGGCATGCTCTCTCTATTTGCAGTTGTTGCTCTGCAGTGGCTGTTTCCAGGCGTGCTCTCTCTATTTGCAGTTGTTGCTCTGCAGTGGCTGTTTCCAGGCGTGCTCTCTCTATTTGCAGTTGTTGCTCTGCAGTGGCTGCTTCCAGGCGTGCTCTCTCTATGTGCAGTTGTTGCTCTGCAGTGGCTGCTTCCAGGCGTGCTCTATCTCCATTTGCATCTCCTTCTCTGCGAATGCTGCGCGTATTTTGGCTGCTTCAGCCTTTGCGCGGGTCCTGGCAGCCATGGAGCTACTCACTGACGTATCTGAGTTCCTGGAGCTTGCTGAGATGTGAGATCTCGTCTCAAAGGGTCTGCTGTTGCTTGCTGACATGGTGGCACTGTGTAGGGTTCAGAATCTTGCTGCTTGGCCTGTAAGAATCCGTTGTTTCACTGTTCTGTCCTCCCTATGTGTGTGGGGTATAGGTTGACAGGCAGCAAAACTCCTTCCCAGTAACTCATGCACTCTGGAGAGGTGTCCGAACTTTGCTTTTATTACAAGGGATAGGGTGAAACTGGGGAACAGAAAACAGTACATTGCAGTTACAATGGGCATGTGGTAATCTTCCATGACACAAACTGTGTATGTATTACTATGGCAGACATACATGTGACAATCTTCTATGACATGGCTATGCAGGCATTACTATTACATAACAGCACACTATGACACAAGCTATACATGTATCTTGCTGGAAGGTACATCAGATACGTAACATTGTGGTAGTGGGGAGGTAATAGACATCTATGAGGCGTATGGTTACATGTGGTCTGAAATGGGAGCGGGTATGGCTCAATGAGCATGGTCTACTAGCTAGAACAACTACATATAGAAATTATGCTAGGGAGTGTGGAAACATAACAATATATGTAATACATGAAGGTATAGTGCTGGGTATAGCTATTACATACCAACGATGCTACTTAAGGCCCAAGTCTAGGAGAAGGTATAAGATGGTGTGTCAGGGTCCATGCCTGAAGTGAAAAAGACTAACTACAGTGTAGCCTGGTGACAACACCAAGTTGTGGGCGGGAACTACGGTGACTCTAGTGGGACACATAAAAAAGGTATGGTAGTTTGTAATTTGCACAATGGCCACTAGATGGAGCTATGACAGGTAATATGAGATACCTGCTGGAGGCATAACACTCCCCGCCTGGTACCCGAGGGTACCACACTAAGATGTCTCTGGGGATAACCGTGAGATTGAATCAGTCACTGATCTGAAGAGAGGTCTAGGTTCACTTTGCCTGTAATCCTTGGGTTCCATTTTCTGGGCTTTCCCGCCTTCACTTGGGAACATTCTGGTCGCCAGTCCCAGAGGCTCTTCATAAGGAGGGCTATTCGTTGGGTCGTGAAAGACTGTTGACTCTCTACCTCTTTGGGGTCTATCGTTCGCGTAGACGTAAGGTCTCATAGTCTCGTTGTGGCTGTAGCCTGATGTCATTTCTGTTGGGGGTGAAGTCACCTCTGTGCGGCCGTGCTCTAGTTGCTGGTTCATGGATGAGGGGAGACGTCCCTTCCTTTCTGATTTCTTTTGAGAATTGAATCCGGGTGAAGGAGAACACTTTGGTGCCTGATCTCTATTGTTGGGGAGATGGCCTCCCCATGGCCTGAGAGGTGGCGGTGCGGCTCTACTATTTGTTTCACGTTTGAAGGAAGCTTCCTCCATTATCTTTAAGAAGGTTTTGTCTCTATTGGAGGGCATTACCTTGTCATCTTCTTTAGTCTCTTGGGGGATCATACACCCCAAGTGGCCCGTACCTTTGTTGCGGGAACAGTTCGTGACTTCTGTTGGTTCAGAGTGAGTTATGCTAGCGGGCTCCTCTTTTATGAGGCACCTATTGGGGCATGGTTGGGAAGGAGGTGGGGGTCCGACCTCCAATAAGTTTGTGTAGAGAGCGTTCACTGTAGTTGATGCGTGCGCAGCTTCTAGGCAAACGTTGCCCGTAATGACCCACCCTAGGTCAAGCTTCTGAGCATATGGGGAATCGTGAGGGCCGTTTATTTGTTCTCTCGCCTTGTGGATCCTTATGATGTCTCTTCCGAGCAGGAGCACTATCTGAGCCTCTGGGTCCAAGGCAGGGATGAGGGGTGCTATGGGTTTGAGATGCTCATGGCGTAGCGCTGCCTCCGGTGTAGGGATTTCTTCCCTGTTGTTGGGAAGATGGTTGCACTCGATCAGAGTAGGTAGAGGTAAGGATGTCTCGCCATCAATAGATTCGATTTGGTAGCCGGTGACTCTTCTTCCTGTTTCTTTACTCACACCTGAACATGTCTTGAGTGAATATGAGAAGCTGTGTCCCTCAATTTTGAACATGTTGAAGAAGGATGAGCTCGCAAGCGACCTGTTGCTTTGTTCGTCGAGGACTGCATATAGCTTTGCCGCCTTCCCCTTGTAGCCAATGGGATAAACTGTAACGAGACAGATCTTGGAGCAAGATCTATTGTGAAGCCCTCTCCCACAGACTTGGGTGCACTGGGTTGTCACTTCAGGAGGTGTTGTCTCTACCTCCTCCCCGCCATGCTCTGTACCCAGGTCTGAGGGTGTGAGAGTCCATGGCGCTGGCCCTGGGTGTAAGGCTGTATTGTGCTCTCTGCTGTCGCATTCTGCACATTTGATGTTGGCTGTACAGTCTTTTGCAAGATGGGAAGCTGATGCACAGCATTTGTAGCAAATGTGATTCTCCTTGAGGAAGGTATTGCGATCTTCAATGGACTTCTCTCTGAACCCTCTGCATTTTAGCAGTGCATGAGGCTTCTTGTGCAGAGGGCATTCTCTGCACGGGTCTTCCGTTGAGGTCTCTACAGTGCGGTAAATTTCACGTGAGGAGTTTGCAGGGAACACGTTGGTTTTGAATGCAGCAACCGGTATGGCTTTCGAGTCGCCGATCGCTGCAGGTTTACCAGTTCTGAAATAGGTGGTGTCAAGGGCTGCGAGGTCAAAGCTGGGGTCATTTCTAGCCTTCGTTTGTTGACACACAAAGTCTACGAAGAAGGAGAAAGGAGGGAACGGAACTTTATGTTGTTGTTTGTACTTAGAACCTTGGTTGATCCACCTCTCTTGTAGATTATAAGGCAGCTTCTGGACAAGGGGGTTGATGCCACGTGCCGTGTCTAAGAGCGCAAGGCCTGGCAGGTCCCCACTAACTTTGGCAGATTGGAGCTCTAACAGTAGGTCCGTCAATTCCCTCAGCTTATGGAGGCCTTTGTTAGTAATTTTGGGGAAGGCGTCAATCCTCCTGAAGAGTGCATTCTCTATCGCTTCTGGTGCGCCGTAACACTCTTCGAGTCTCTCCCATATCATGCTCAACCCGGTGCTTGGGTACCTGACGTTGATGTTTCTGAGGCGTTTAGCGTGCTCTGCTGATTCGTCCCCTAGCCATTTGACCAGGAGGCCCACCTCTTCTCTTGCCGACAGACCTAGACCTTTAATGGTGTCTTCAAATGAGGCTCGCCAGGCTCTGAAGTTCTCGGGACGGTCATCGAACTTTGTGAGTCCTTTGGTTACCAGTTCCCGTCACGTGAAGAACTGGTAAAAGCTAGGCGCCATAGGATCTGGGGGTGCCACTTCTGGAGTGGAGCCGTTGAGTGGGGGATGTGGTGGGCCGTAGCCGATTGAGAATGTGTTGTTTCTGTAGTAGCCGGCATCTTCCCGTTCTCTCTTAAGAGATATGACCGCGCTGTGGGCATTTTTCACTCTGGGTACAGGCTGCGTTGGGCGACGATGGTAAGCTGAAGGTGTTTGTTGTGTGACGGGATCTGGCAGGGACACATCAACCGGGGTGGTCTCAGTCTCTGGACCAGTGTGCAGAATGCTTTCTGGTTTGACATGTCCTAGCACGTAGTTTGAGGTACGCTGCATGCTGTCATGGCGGCTAGATTCGGGTCCAACTATGCTGCCGGGTCTGTCACTTGTGAGGTTTACTGCTTCCTCTAGGACTTCTGCTTCTGCCATA
Source organism: Leptodactylus fuscus (assembly GCF_031893055.1). Taxonomy (NCBI): domain Eukaryota; kingdom Metazoa; phylum Chordata; class Amphibia; order Anura; family Leptodactylidae; genus Leptodactylus; species Leptodactylus fuscus. The sequence goes on from NC_134265.1 coordinate 333,178,022, forward strand.
GCGGCTGCTGCTTCCCTATCTAGTGCTAGCTTCTTCAGTGAAGCTTCTAGGCGTGCTTTCTCTAGTTGCAGTTGTTGCTCTGCAGTGGCTGCTTCCAGGCGTGCTCTATGTGCAGTTGTTGCTCTGCAGTGGCTGCTTCCAGGCGTGCTCTCTCTATGTGCAGTTGTTGCTCTGCAGTGGCTGTTTCCAGGCGTGCTCTCTCTATTTGCAGTTGTTGCTCTGCAGTGGCTGCTTCCAGGCGTGCTTTCTCTAGTTGCAGTTGTTGCTCTGCAGTGGCTGCTTCCAGGCGTGCTCTCTCTATGTGCAGTTGTTGCTCTGCAGTGGCTGCTTCCAGGCGTGCTCTCTCTATTTGCAGTTGTTGCTCTGCAGTGGCTGTTTCCAGGCGTGCTCTCTCTATTTGCAGTTGTTGCTCTGCAGTGGCTGCTTCCAGGCGTGCTCTCTCTATGTGCAGTTGTTGCTCTGCAGTGGCTGCTTCCAGGCGTGCTCTCTCTATCTCCATTTGCATCTCCTTCTCTGCGAATGCTGCGCGTATTTTGGCTGCTTCAGCCTTTGCGCGGGTCCTGGCAGCCATGGAGCTACTCACTGACGTATCTGAGTTCCTGGAGCTTGCTGAGATGTGAGATCTCGTCTCAAAGGGTCTGCTGTTGCTTGCTGACATGGTGGCACTGTGTAGGGTTCAGAATCTTGCTGCTTGGCCTGTAAGAATCCGTTGTTTCACTGTTCTGTCCTCCCTATGTGTGTGGGGTATAGGTTGACAGGCAGCAAAACTCCTTCCCAGTAACTCATGCACTCTGGAGAGGTGTCCGAACTTTGCTTTTATTACAAGGGATAGGGTGAAACTGGGGAACAGAAAACAGTACATTGCAGTTACAATGGGCATGTGGTAATCTTCCATGACACAAACTGTGTATGTATTACTATGGCAGACATACATGTGACAATCTTCTATGACATGGCTATGCAGGCATTACTATTACATAACAGCACACTATGACACAAGCTATACATGTATCTTGCTGGAAGGTACATCAGATACGTAACATTGTGGTAGTGGGGAGGTAATAGACATCTATGAGGCGTATGGTTACATGTGGTCTGAAATGGGAGCGGGTATGGCTCAATGAGCATGGTCTACTAGCTAGAACAACTACATATAGAAATTATGCTAGGGAGTGTGGAAACATAACAATATATGTAATACATGAAGGTATAGTGCTGGGTATAGCTATTACATACCAACGATGCTACTTAAGGCCCAAGTCTAGGAGAAGGTATAAGATGGTGTGTCAGGGTCCATGCCTGAAGTGAAAAAGACTAACTACAGTGTAGCCTGGTGACAACACCAAGTTGTGGGCGGGAACTACGGTGACTCTAGTGGGACACATAAAAAAGGTATGGTAGTTTGTAATTTGCACAATGGCCACTAGATGGAGCTATGACAGGTAATATGAGATACCTGCTGGAGGCATAACAATAGTGCTAAGTGGTGCAGTATGTTGGCTCTATTAGAACACTATATGGCGGTATTTACTTTGTTTTTATTAAAGGGATTTTCTGGGCAAAAAAAGTTTAAAAAAAGGTCTGTTAGTGTTATTAATAGGTTAATACGCACAACCAAATACCTTTAGCAGTGTTTTGAGTGATTTCTGGGTTTGCTCTGGGAGCTTCTGGCATCTTCTGCATTTGTTTACTTGGGCATCTTCCAGTTTTGTTTTCCTACAACTACCCCGATGCCTTTGGCCACTCAGAGCTGACTCACTCCAAATCCCTCTCTCACTCCCTCCCCAACCCTTTCTCACTCACACCCCCTTTCTGTTTCCCTAGCTAGCCCGCCCACTACTAGCCCTTCCTAACTAATTCAGTCCCCCACCCCATCATACTTACCTGTCTTCTGATCCAGATCTTATGAGCACGGGACGTCGTTTCTTCTGGTCTACTGTGTGCCGGCACTCTATTGCACAGACGTGGGTAGCTGGCACCTCCTCTTCTTGACATCTGCCCAGAAGAAGTGACATCCTGTGCCCAGAAGATCTGGGTCTGAAGACAGGTAAGTACGATGCGCTGTGTGGGACGGAGGAAGGGGGGTAATATTGGTGACGTTTCCCCCTTCCAAAAACAGAACATGACCTGAGAATTGGAAAATGTGCCTGGGGCAGTCACCTGACTGCTCCAATGAGCGAGATACATATAGATTTATGGTAACCTATGGGGGGGCTGTTTAGCCTAGACTAGAGAGATCAATTTATCCCAGACAACCCCCTTAATCCCGCTCACGTTTTGGACAATATCAGATTGGCTAGACTATTTTCAGTCGCCGGCAGCCCTATTGTCTTCTTTTAGTTTATTCTAATATCTTGTGTAGTCTGTTTCATGTGTATTATTCCTCTCTAGACTTAGACCTTATCTGCATGACGGTGCTAATTTTAAATCAAAATTTATGTTAAACATATTTTTAATAGTGTGTTTTAAAAAAAAATAATAATAAATTCCATTATTATCTATATTTAAAAAAAAAAAAAAATTCTGCAGTTTGGACTGTTGCTCTTAAGCCAAACAATAATGAGAGATTTCCTGTTCTGACTCTGGCTACTAAGCCAAATAATATACTGAGACTACCTGTTTTCTGTGTGAGATTATGTATCACTTTACAGCACCCTGATCATCATAGCTATCATATATAAATATACCAGTCACAATAGGTGATTTCACTACTCATCTACTCTCCCTCAATGTATTGACCTCTACAGAGGTCATAGAGCGTGCCTAGAAAACTCTACCGTACAAGTGTGCTCTAGATCACTGTGCCCATAGCCCATGGTCCGTCTCCTGGAAGTAGGAAGTCACAGACAATTTTAGGCTTAGTGGCAAGAGTTGGATATTTTTAAAGTACAGATCAGCTGTTCTAGCAGCCACAGGAAGCTGTTGCAATGAAGGGGCATACAGACTGCTGATATTCAAGTAATAGGAGGGGCCCCAGCCACTGTATAGCGGTGTTTTCGGGGAATAGGAACAGCTTGCACCCACTTCTGGAGCCTAGATGCTAACAGAACAGCAGATCTGTGTGGGGTCTGTAAGGATATCCAATTACAATATGGGATTTTTTACGGGATACCAGCCATTAGAAATTTGAGGCACAGGATAGCCATAGGGGGTACAATATTAGTCTATTACATAGTAGAGTCAGTGGGGGTTATGTTCTAGATTTTGCATTCAGACCCCCTTACTAGTTCCTAAACCAGAAAACTTGTATCCACCAAATCCCTCACATAACAAAAGATTCTTTTTCAACTTTAGAATATGAAATTTAGGATAATTAAAATTCCCATTTACACGCCCAGAGACCCCCACTCAATATGTATTCAGAAGTCGGCTCACGGAGAAAGCCTGATGAATCTTTTATGGCTGAATCTGTGCTGGAGAATCTTGTTCAAAGTAACATCAAACAGTGAAAGATCTCGTCATCCGGCCATTCTTGTGTATTTGAAGATCAGAGGAGAGAATTCCACATTTCATAAATGTTTAGGTTTCATCCGTCCAAATATGGTCCGCATGTGTCAAAGCCGAAAAAGAGTGATTCAACACATTCCTTCTGTGCGAGCTTAAAGAGGACCCGTCACCTCTCCTGACATGTCTGCTTTAGTATTCACTGTCAATCACCAATTCTGGAGCATCTTATCTCAAAACTTTGTGATGTTCCTCTGTTATTCCTCCTGGAAAAATAGGAATAAATCGACATTTGGAGGCATCTTTCTACACACTTTGACATTGAGCTGCCCATGGATTACGACCCTTTAAGAAAAGGAATGGTAACACCCAGTTCATAAATTTCCAGGAGGAATAACAGAGGGATAGGTACAGCTCCTTTCACTTGGGGTTTGCATTGCATCGTGGTGTTCCCATGATCAGCAGGAGTCCCTGAGGTCAGAAACTATAACTTTCTCTTCCATTATTTTGAGAATGAAAGTTTTTGGAATCCTCGCGTGGTGTTTATTTTTTAGGCTAAATGCCAGGGTATATTATAACACCACCCACGTCCCACATGTTAGAAAAGTATTACAGAGATAAATAAGCAAATCTTACCCACAGGCTAAATTACCCCGGAGAAGCAGCGACGTACATTTTAACATTTTGTTCCATTGAGTTTCGTTCAGAAACCACAGAGAGGCCATTCATTGAACGGCTCACTCTATCAAAGGTTATGGTTAGCGTTATGAAAGTCTACGGTAAAGCCGCAACGCCTGATATTGCAATTTGGGTTTGGACTTTTCAATTTCATTAAAACCAAAAAGCATCTAAAACCTACAAAGTTATTGGCAGGAGCTGAGACACACAAGCAGATCTGCTTAGAAAGTCAATAGAGTCTGGGGGATACAAGGGGGGGCATATTATCTGGGATGTAGCTATAGGGGGTGCAGTGGTTGCGGCATCCCGGTGTGCCAAGAACCTACGAGATCCATCATGCAGCTCCAACGTAGGTCACGTGGATCATGTAAGTGCCACATACACTATATTAATTATTATTATTATTATTATTATTATTATTATTATTATTATTATTACATTTTTTGAGATTTTTCTTTCTCTAAAATTTTGGAGAGTTGAAATTTTATTTTTAATGAAATTTTACCTTACTCAAATTATTCCATTTTTGAAAATTAAAGGGGTTGTCTAAGGTAACCATGTTTTGCAAAGAGGAAGGGAAAGGTTAAAAAAAATAACAACCCATACTCACCTGTCCCCGGGGCTCCGGTGTCTCCCACCATGGTCCGGTCCCCGCCACACATGACCATGACATCCTGTGTCCTTTTCTTAAACTGGTCATGTGCAGCAGTGACTTCAGCCAAAACAAGAAGAAAAGGACCATGGTAGGAGACACCATAGGGCTGAGGACAGGTGAGTTTGGGTTGTTTGGGGTTTTTCTTACCTTCCTCGTCCTCCTTGCAAAAAAAAAAAAAAAAACAGTTATCCTGGACAACTCCTTTAAATAAATAAATAAATGTATTGTTTTGGGGTATGGGGGGGGGGGCCTTGGTCATTCGTTGGTAGAGGAGCTTTCATTACATAGGGAGGGCCCACAGCAGAATTAACTTGCTTCCAGGTGGGTCTCCAGTGTAAAAGGATATATGCACAAAATGTCGCCCTTGTGACCATGTGGTTTCTAGTTGTTGACATTTTGTGTACTCCATGGTGTAGACGCCCATATGGTAGTATATACTTTAGTAGATCATCAGCCAGTTAAATATGCAGTCTATTAGTTGGTAGTGGAGCCAGTAATGTAGGGCTGAGCTGGTTATCATCTATCTGTCACCTTCCCCCACCTTTGCCTTTTCAGACCCCCGAGTATAATAATCGGAGCCCCATGGGAGGTGAGGGAACATAATAAACAGTGTTACTCACCTCTCCGGGATCCGATGTTAATACTAGCAGGCTTCAGGCCTGTATGGTATTGTCCCAGACATCACGTGGTCTGGGATATTACCATACAGGCCTGAAGCCTGCTATACCAGTACCATACAGGCCTGAAGTCTGTGCTAGTAGTAACAGCCTGTTACTGCTAGCACAGGCTTTGGGCCTGTATGGTATTGCTAGCACAGGCTTTGGGCCTGTATAGTAACAGGCTGTTACTACTTGCTCAGGCTTCAGGCCTGTATGGTAATGTTCCAGACGTCTGGGACATTCTCATACAGTCCCAAAGCCTGTGCTAGCAGTACCATACAGGCCTGAAGCCTGTGCTAGTAGTAACAGCTTGTTACTGCTAGCACAGCCTTCAGGCCTGTATCGTAATGTCCCAGACATCTTGTGGTCTGGGACTTTACCATACAGGCCCAAAGCCAGCTGAGAGTAACATCGGATCCCAGAGAGCTGAGTAACAGTGTTTATTATGTCACCTCACCTCCCCTGGGGCACCGATAATTATAGGGGTTTGATGCATGGAAAAGTGAGGAGTCCAAGATGTCTATGTTGCTATACAGAGTCAAGTTACAGCTGGAAGAAGTGGTCATGGCAGTCCGAAGGGAAGAGACGGGAAATGTGGGAAGACGTCTCCTGTAAGTATTACTGCACAAAATATTACTACATTGTAATCACTGTAATGTTACCAGTAGCACCTATCCCCCCCCCCCTCCCACTGCCTGAGGCGGACAATCAAAACATGAACACCCCCTCCCTTGGTATTCAGTCCAGGGAGGGGGGCGTCTTTTGATCGTCCGCCTCAGGCAGCAGAGAGGCTAGGTTCACCACTGAATATAATAGTAGTACCTCTATTTAAGGGGTGAAGCACGTCATTCCTATTGAGCACCGAATCGGCAACCTGCTCCTGCCTCTCCTGCCGTTACAATATGATTATAGTCAGTCATGTGCGGGGGATTTTGCTCTTCTCATGCTTCTAGGTCCATCCAGAAAGTGCTTGAAAGAATTGGACATTTGCCACGTTGTTCTGCCTACAATCCAGTCCTGATGCTACTCCTGACCCGAGGGCATGGCGCAGGAACGTACGCTGCTGCAGCAGGATCACATGCACTATGAAAAAAAAAATAATGAATTCATTAAATCTTAACTTTTTTCTCCCTTCAAGCTGTCAATCCGACCACTGAACTTTAGTGTAAATCCACTAACATATGCAATCGTGTATATTTCATCAATGGGCCTCCATATGGTGCCGCTCTGGAATCCTCACTTGGCCCCGTGCACTAAATTAGAGATTAAAGACATTTTGATCCCCATCTTGCCTTCTGTTTGATCCAATGTGATTATTTTTAGACAAGATTTCTGCTGATATTGTTATTTTATAGGATTTTATACTATTTTTAGCATTTCTAGGAATAAGTCTACTCCCTGGTGATGTAAGGACGCAGAATGTGATAGAATACACGAGTTATAAATGTTTCATACATAGTCTCGGCCCTGACGTCAGCTGCTCATCTTCAGTAGCTGAACGTTGTTGAGGCTGTTTTGGCTTTTATCTCGCTGACAGTGACCCACTGATACAACAGATGGCGGTAAATGAATACTGGCACTGACTCTAACATGGAGAATTGACTCACATGGAATTTTTCTATATTTTTATTCAGTAGAAAATGTATCTTTTTCTATGGTTAGGGCAATCTTACCTTCACTATGGGAAATATGTTCTATACCGAGCAATCGAAATATATTTGTGACCCGCCATTTTGGAAGTTCAAACCCCAAAGTATAAGCCGGCGGTGTGTGGGAAAATAATAGACACTTATACTCACCTTCCCTTACGGCTTCTCGTCGTGGAAGACGACGGAAGAGGATGGCGATGGAGCACAGATGCTGCATAGGCAATGGAGTGCGCTGGTGTCTGTGGGTAACAGTTGTTTTGGTAGTCCGGCTCTCCGTTGTTTGGTTCCCCTGCAGACCCGAACGATGGAGAGCCCGGTGTAGGTGTGAACGTAGCCTGAATAAATATTATGATACATTGTTGCACAGGACTAATAATCATCATTACATAATATTATAGTAAATTCTAATTCTAATCGCACGTCATATAACAGAAATAATAATATTAGGAATCGATATAATATTAGTAAAAGTTCAGTATAGTAAATCATGAAAATCATACACTGTAGTACAATTATCATAATAATAATATTATATTAATAAATACATTAAAGGGGTTTTCCAACTCACCTGCTCACCAACTTGCAGGTTGTCTGCTCTGTTCACTTCCTTGTTTTCCCAGGGGAATTGGTGGGCAGAGTTTCAGTTGCTCTACTATCTCTCTTCATTGCAACATGTTTGCAGTCAGTAATGAGGGATGGTTATAAATAAATAGCACAGTATCACTGGAAGATGCACAATATGAAGCTGATGTAGCAGAGCTGGATTTGATAGGTGATGAGAATCCCAAGTTTACATGCTACAGGAACAAGAATCAGCTTGCAATAAACTCAGTTTTAGGTCTGTGCTTACATACAGCGGTAACAGACTCCCTATCTCAGCCCTTGCCAGTAAAATCCAATTAGCCAACCTGATAACTGAAAGAGGGAGATTAAGAGCTCAGAAATACAAGCACTGAGCACTCAGCTCCCCCTCCCTCCTGAGAGCAGGGAGCTACGTCACTTGTCCTGTGCAGAGAGATAAAGAGCACAGAAATACAAGCTGCTCCGAGCACTCAGCTCCCCCTCCCCTCCTGAGAGCAGGGAGCTACATCACTTATCCTGGGCGGAGAGATAAGATCATCCCCAGGTCCATGGTTATGGAAACGCGGTATAAACAATGAAGTGAATAATCTCAGATAGCGGCCAAACAAAGCAGTTTTGCTGAAGCAATGTATTTAGGAAAAGTCTTAAATCCACATGAACTAGCAGTATAGATAGGATCCTTGAGATGGGACAACCCCTTTAAATAATATAAATAATAATAAATAAAATAATATAATACTATAGCAAGTAACTATATTCACAAATAACTATTAGCACAGAATTAACAAGAAACGTATTATTATTATTATTATTATTATTATTAATAAGCATATACATAATATTAGTAATAGCTCAGTATAGTAAGTCAATATAAACATACAGCATATACATAATATTAGTAATAGCTCAGTATAGTAAGTCAATATAAACATACAGTATGGTGTAATAATAATAATAATAATAATAATAATAATAATAATATGATAGCAAATAACTAATCATAAAATAACTAGTAGCACAGAATTAACAAGAACATTATTATTATTATTATTATTATTATTAGTATTATGCATATACATGATATTAGTAATAGCTCAGTATAGTAAATCTATATACACATACACTATGGTGCAATAATAATACTAATAATAATAATAATAATAAATAAAATAATATAATATATTATAGAAAATTATAATCACAAATAACAGCAATAATTAGCACAGAATTAATAATAATAATAATAATAATAATAATAATAACATATACATAATATTAGTAATAGTTCAGTATAGCAAATCAATCTAAACATACACTATAGTACAGTAATATAATAATAATAATAATAATAATAATAATAATAATAATAGCAAATGATTACTAGTTTTATCACAGAAATAATAACATTATTATTATTATTATTATTATTATTATTATTATTATTAATAATAAGGAATAAGAATATTTTCCTATTTATTTTATTTCTTTCCCAAACCTAATGTGACAGAAATAATAAGCTGCAGATTGCACGTTGCATCTCCCATGTACGATATATGACAAGTGACCCAGATGGCAGTGTTTTCAGCTGACACAGGCAATATGGCATGCATCAGATTTTCATCATAGTTAATTTATTGCACCACCAGAGAATATGTTGAGCCAGATGCAGAAGCAAATTTCCATCCAATTTCCCTAAGACTGTAGGTAGCCCCGCTGCTTAATCATCCATATGAATTGGTGGGGGTCACAGTGCACCAAACCCTATCACTTGCCCTGTGATTTACTAATCTGGTTATTTACAAGCTGATATTACTAGGACACTTTGTTACTCTTAATTAAATGGATGTGAAGACTTCACTCCTGTCCTGCCAAATCTGTATATCACTACATGGTAAGCAGCGTCCAATAACCACGAGTACCTCAGGAAATTCACAGGGTTCGGTATACATAGCAATGACCAAAAATTTCCCAAAAAATTATATATGGGAGAGATGTGGGGGCAGGGTTTAGTGTGGGGGGAGAGATGTGAGGTGCAGGGGGTAGTGTGGGGGAGAGATGTGGGGTGCAGGGTGTAGTGTGGGGGGAGAGATGTGAGGTGCAGGGTGTAGTGTGGGGGAGAGATGTGGGGTGCAGGGTGTAGTGTGGGGGAGAGATATGGGGGCAGGGTGTAGTGTGGGGGGAGAGATGTGGGGTGCAGGGTGTAGTGTGGGGAGACAGATGTGAGGTGCAGGGTGTAGTGTTGGAGGAGAGATGTAGGGGCAGGGTGTAGTGTGGGGGGGAGATGTGGGGTGCAGGGTGTAGTGTGGGGGGGAGATGTGGGGTGCAGGGTGTAGTGTGGGGGAGAGATGTGAGGTGTAGTGTGGGGGAGAGATGTGGGGTGCAGGGTGTAGTGTGGGGGGAGAGATGTGAGGTCCAGTGTGTAGTGTGGGGGAGAGATGTGGGGTGCAGGGTGTAGTGTGTGGGGAGAGATGTGGGGGCAGGGTGTAGTGTGAGATGCAGGGTGTAGTGTGGGGGAAAGAGATGTGGGGTGCAGGGTGTAGTGTGGGGGGAGAGATGTGAGGTGCAGTGTGTAGTGTGGGGGAGAGATGTGGGGTGCAGGGTGTAGTGTGTGGGGAGAGATGTGGGGGCAGGGTGTAGTGTGAGATGCAGGGTGTAGTGTGGGGGAGAGATGTGGGGTGCAGGGTGTAGTGTTGGAGGAGAGATGTGGGGCAGGGTGTAGTGTGGGGGGGAGATGTGGAGGCAGTGTGTAGTTATGGGGGGAGAGGTGTAGGGTGCAGGGCTGCCAGAGAACTATCTCCAGCGACGCCTCCATCTTCAACAGCAACCGCCTCTTCTGTGTCTTCTCTTGGGACACAGGCAAGAGCCGAGTGCACAGGCTAGCCGGCACCCATTTTTTTGGAGGCCACTACACACGCATATGCAGTATGCTCCTGTTCTCCATACAACTACAGGAGCGTAATATGCACACACGCGTAGCGGCCTCCAAAATAATGGCTGCTGGCCAGCCTGTGCACTCGGCTCTTGCCTGCGTCCCATTGGCAGGGCAGACTGCGCAGACGCCGGAGTGTGACCCCAGCCGGAAGAAGACGTAGAAGAGGTCGTTGCTGTTGAAGATGGAGGCGTTGCTGGAGAGAGTTCTCTGGCAACATTCGGGACGCCCCCAGTGCTGTCTGAGCGCTGGGGCCCGCCCCCAGTGCTTCAAGAGAACTCATTTGCATACCAGTAAAAACCTGGTATTTCTACCGAACTGCGGGCTGGAGAAGACTGATAAAGGTAGGAGACGAATAGCCTTTGTTAAGGCTATTTCGACGTGTCAACTAGAAAAAAAAGTGTTTAAATGATAAGATCCCTTTAAGAAAGGCTATTCGTCTCCTATGTTTTGTTGTCTTCTCCGCACCGCCGTTCTCCTGAAATCCTGGTTTTTGTCGGTATGCAAATGAGTTCTCTAGCAGCACTGGGGGCGGCCCTAATGCTGCAAGAGAACTCTCTGCAGCGCCGCCTCCATCTTCGTCAACAACAGCCTCTTCATCTTCTTCTTTCGGCGTGCGGTGGGTCAAAATTCAACGTATGTGCAAGTCGGCTTTGCCAGCGGGCCTCGGGCAGAGCCAACTTCACATGCGGGTGGCCCTTTTTTTGTGGCTGCTTACACGAGCAGGCGCAGTAAGAACTCCATAGAACTTCAAGGAGTGTACTGCGCCTGCTCGCGTAAGCGGTCACAAAAAAAATGGCCGAGGCCCGCTGGCAAAGCCGACTTGTGCATGCGTTGAATTTTGACCCACCACGCACTGGAAGAAGAAGATGAAGAGGCCGTTGCTGCCGAAGATGGAGGCGACGCTGGAGAGAGTTCTCTCGCAGCATTGGGCCCACCCCCAGTGCTGCGAGAGAACTAATTTGCATACAGACAAAAAACAGGATTTCAGGCGAATGGCGGCGCGGAGAAGACAACGAAATGTAGGAGAAGAATAGCTTTTCTTAAGGCTATTCCGACATGTTAGTCATAAAAAAAATGTGTTTGAATGATAGGATCCCTTTAAAAAGTGACCTCTGAGTGTCACAACTTTAATAGTAAGAAATCCACCAATTAGCCATAACTTAACCCCTTCCCCCCCCCCCTTGTGTCACCAAAACGACTCTGACCCATCAAGGCACAACAAGATCTCTGCATACAGTAGTGGAAGACCTAGAACATGATGGAGTAAGGTTATGTTCACACTATTGTTATGCACGTTCGTTACTGTTATCTGTCATAGGATGAGAGCAACAGACATAGATGGAGCCTCCTCATCCTCCTGCGTCTGTTCCCATTGACTAGAATGTTACAAAAAACCCATTAAGGACGCCGTCTTCTATCTCCTTTTTTCTGTCTCTTGTGTTTCTTCCGTTATTTTTGTAAAGGAAGGAAAACGTCCGGAGCGCACAACTTATTCTTCAGTCAGAAAACTAAACCTAAATGATGGAAGACGGAGGAGAGACGGGAGACGGAGGACAGACGGAGGACAGACGGGAGACGGAGGACAGATGGAGGACAGACGGGAGACGGAGGACAGATGGGAGACTGAGTAGAGACGGAGGACAGACAGAAGACAGCGTCCATCATGTTGTTTACATTAGTGTTAATGGGAATGGTCACTGATAGAGATGAGCGAGTACTGTTCGGATCAGCCGATCCGAACAGCATGCTTGCATAGAAGTGAATGGACGTAGCCGGCACGCGGGGGGTTAAGCGTCCGGCCGCCGTCAAAGCGGAAGTACCAGGTGCATCCATTCATTTCTATGGAGCGTGCAGTTCGGATCGGCTGATCCGAACAGTACTCGCTCATCTCTAGTCACTAACTGTCTCTGTCCATTTCTCTGCTGCAGTTTATGTTCGTTGCTCTCATCCATCAACGGACATTAACAAGGGTAGCCTGAACCCGCCCTAGGGCTGCTATTACACAGGTGGGTTTGTGATCAGAGTAGAAACAACAGCACATGCGCTAATGTGAATAAAGACCACATGTGTAATGGCACCCTAAGGCCGGCTTCACATGGACACATTTGGTTGTCAGCAGTATAATTGTATATGATGCTAGGAGTTCCGGCTTCCTCGCAACTTCAGTGTCCCATACTGTAATGTCTGTGTGAAGCCTAAGGGTTACTAATATGTGAGGTGCCTGGAAGCAGTCATTCAGTAACTCCACTATGGAGATCCTTAAGGCTGAGGCCCCACGTTGCGGAAACGCAGCTATTTATTTTATTGTTGATTTCCAAACAATTGTTGGAATAATAAAGATAATATGTGTCTTATTATTATTATCGTATAATTCTAATGATCTAATCTTGTCCCTTTATTGTGAGATTTACAAACATTACTGAAGCCGGAGCCCAGTTATTATAAAGGTCCTTACAGAGAGCGGGGTTTAGCCAATTCACAGTGAAGCAGCTAAATACTATAAGAGACCAGTACCGACCAATAGGGGGCAGCAATGGTCCCTACAAATGATGGGAAATAGATGGCTCACATAGGGTTGGCTAAATACCATCACTGGTGAGGACCTGGCTGTATATATATATGCTATCACTGGTGAGGACCTGGCTGTATATATATATGCTATCACTGGTGAGGACCTGGCTGTATATATATATGCTATCACTGGTGAGGACCTGGCTGTATATATATATGCTATTACTGGTGAGGACCAGGTCCCTCTGGGGTACTGTATTTAGCCAATTCACTGTGAGCTGGCTAAATACTATCTCAGTTAAGGACCTGACCACTAGGGGGAAAAAAGGTCCTTATCAGTAATGGGAGATAGACAACTCACACTGAGCCGGCTAAATACTATACCTGGTAAGGACCAGGTCCCTACGGCATCTAGTACATAGTAAAGCGTTCCTCCGATCACCGTAACCTCTTATCTGTTACAAGAGCAGGCGCTGATCGGAGGAATGATTGATCAGTAAATCATTAAAGGGACATAGCGGGACATGTAGGGAGCTGCGCAGGACAGGGGCAGGAAAGCGTGAGTGTCCTGCGGAAATCGGGGTGGTTGGGCGGTATGCACTACTGCGATGCGGAGATATCTGGATTGAGTTAGTGGGTGGCATGGCTGAAACTATAAGGGTAAACTTTAAAATATAGGGGGCCTTGGTAGCCAGCATCATTGGGGAATAGGGAAAACTGTAAGTGGTTGCTATTGCCCGAGACTTGAGTGGCAGGTTATACAATAAAGTGGCGAATTATGGCTGGCAACGTGGAGGCTGAATAAACCTAGTGGGGTGAGATAGCTGCAATATGGTGATAAATTCTTCGAGATAAAGAGCTCGGACTTGCTGCTTTACTGTGTTTTATTTCATTGTTTCTGTAAGTTTCCCCTTTTTGGGAGAATATATACAAAAAGTCATGTTGTTGAGTCTTAGTTTTACACACCTATTGTGCTGGTGGCATAGCGTTGTACTACAATGTATACAAGACATACATCTTCACATCTATATACTGACAGGACATAAGCAAACACCTCTCAATGTCAACACAGCTTGGAAAGCCTAAACTATGTTGTATACATTGAGGTATCGGGAACATTGTAGACACATTAGCGGACAGCTTGGGCTAATGTCGCCAATGCAATAAAAAGTTATACAATTGCTCGAGCAGCGCCCCCTTCGTGTCCTGATGGAGTAAATCTAATGTGTGTAATGGTGAGGGCTTTATCAAGTTTCCTGGCATAGACTGGTGATAATGTGCACTCTTTTGTGCCTAAGGTTTTCCAGGTCCCCCCCCCTTTGCTCCTCACTCGCCACTTTCTCGCCACAGAGAATAAGGCGGGCCTTGGCGGGGACGTCTCAGCCCAATATAGTTATTATACCTCACACCTCAAAAGTTCCTAAATTTCCACTTTGGCACATGGACGTGTCCTTGATTTATTGAGTATAACGATAGGCTGAAGCCCAAACGCTGCGTTTTACGATTCCTGAAAAATGATTGAGATTCTGGCTAATCTCATCTACACATTGCAGAAAAAACTTACATTCACAAGAATTATTATGGAGCCTGAGGATCTTAAAGGGATCCTATCATTAAAATTGTATTTTTTCTGCCTACCATGTCGGAATAGCCTTAAGAAAGACTATTCTTCTCCTACCTTTAGATGTCTTCTCTGCGCCGCGAAATCCCGGTTTTCGTCGGTATGCAAATGAGTTCTCTCACAGCACTGGAGGTGGGCCCAGCACTCAAACAGCACTGGGGGCATCCCCAGTGCTGCGAGAGAAATCTCCAGCGCCACCTTCATCTTCGTCTGGAACGGCCTCTCTTTGCATCTTCTTCCAGAGCTGGGATCAAACTTCTAGGCCTTGGGCAAAGCGGACTGCGCATGCCCGCCGGCCACAAGAAAATGGCTGCTTACACACAGTAAGTGTAAGCGGCCATTTTCTTGTGGCTGGCGGGCATGCGCCGTTTGAACCCAGCGCCGGAAGAAGACGTGACCGTTCCAGATGAAGATGGAAGTGGCACTGGAGAGTTCTCCCACAGCATTGGTGATGCCCCCAGTGCTGTTTGAGCGCTGGGGCCCGCCCCCAGTGCTGCAAGAGAACTCATTTGCATACTGACGAAAACCGGGATTTCTACTGAACAGTGGTGCAGAGAAAACATCTAAAGGTAGGAGAAGAATAGCCTTTCTTAAGGCTATTCCGACATGGTACCCAGAAAAATTACGATTTTAATAAATTCTGGCACACCTTGCACCTGTCATGAATGAATTAAGAAAACACCAGTTTAATAAATCCCCCCCCCCCCCTTCCTCATTGTGCTGACTGTAATCTATAAATGTGAACAAGTGCTTAGTCAAATAGTGTCATTGATATTTCACCATCTAAGGCAGGCAGTCAGCCAACCCTGGTAATTTCACCTGGATCACTGTTCACCCAATGTGTATGCAGCCTCTAAAGTCTCTCCTGGCTGATGATGTTGGGGGAAGAGGTATCGAGCAGGTTGGATTTCAACATGTCCAATCCTTTTGTTCTTGGGGAGATAAATCACTGCTGGAAGTGCCTAGCAATGGTTGAGCTCCCACTTCTCTTTCAGGGCACATGCATGCTCAGCTGAGCCCAATTTGCACATGTATGCGGCACTGGGAGGAACAGAGGTGTATAGCAGTGGCTTATGATCTGTAAATGCCTTATACACAGACTTATATGACAGGGCATGAAGTGACTTTGGCTCCATACTACCAAGCCGTAGACTCTCTGTTGCCATATGTTGGTTCCATGGAGCCATATTATCAAGATATTCTCCCAACACTTAAACCTCTAGGCAGGTTTGGACTGACCCACTGGGGTACCTGTGAATCCCCCGGTGGACCCTGTGCCTTTAGGGGCCCTACCGGACTCCCACAGCTGTTTTTAATAGGCAGTGGAGTCCGGTACTTATCCCTGCTCCTGCTCATTGCAGTCTTCTGCTTCCTCTTCAGCCTCAGGGGGCCATTGTGCACCACACGTTATGTCAAGGCAACAGGATGCATGGCGCACAGGGCCCATTGAAGGCTTAAGAGGGAAGCAGAGGAGGCCGCAGGCAGGAATCAGTAAGTGAACGCAACCAGTTCTGCCGAGTTATATTTTGAACACCTGAATCGCAGAACCTAGGTGAAGTGATGCCCCGACTCACTGAAGTGTATGGAGCATTAGAGGGGAATATTAAAGGAGTTGTCTGGGCTTCATTTTTTTATGGCTCAGTATACAATGGCTAGCCATGCTCTTGATGCCTCCATGTGTAATATGCCTAAAATACATCTATACATAGTCTACAGCACAGCAAATCTGTTGGCTCGGCAGCTGTAATGTAATGGCCCATGGTTGAGGTCCCGATCTTATCTGACATGACAAATAACTCTCATACATCTCTCCATTCAGACACACTTCCTATGTCTGCCTATTTACAAACCGAATTTCCACTAAAACGTTTCCATTCAGGGATTGTTTTCCTTTGTGTGGAATAATGAATGGAATTCCTTGTGGTTGGAGGAATAACAGCGCGATGCCCCACGTAGACAACATCATTCGGATAATTCAAATCATCTGTTGTGGTTTCCTCTATTTTTACTTCTTGGGCTTCCTCTTGTCCCCTTGAACATGGACTGAAAGGAAGTATTTGTTAGCCAAGCGATGGGATGGAGGTTGTTTCAGCTCCTACAGGGGGCGAGTGCAGTTACAAATTATTTTTCGGTCAGCCATTTAAGTGCATTACACATAATTTGCTGACGGGTATGTAAAGCTGTTTCCACAGGTGCTAAAGTTTTCTTACATCTGATCTGTATCCTCAAGGGGCAGGTGGTATTGTGGCCTTCTACGTTGCACAACACTACAGACCTTCGTGGACCGAGGAATGTTTCGCCAATTTTTTTTATTATTATTATTAATTTTTCACTTTTTTATTAAACTTTTTAAATTTTTTGATAATAGATTTTTTTAAATTCTATTTTCTGTACATGATCATGGGGGCAGCTATCTTGACTCAACTTCTCCTCTTTTAGTGATAGTCATGTCCAGTCTGCAGTCAACTCATTGAGGTCTATGGGACATGTTCTGTGCAGGGTGAAGAGTAGACATCATCTATTGTCAGTATTGGATGCAGGGATGAGTCAGTAGTGTTATCCATAGGAGTATGATCTTCTATTGTAATCCTATCAGTGATGTAAATAAGGTGACTGCTTCAATGAAAACCCCTACAAACTTGGCAAGTGTTAGTCTATTCTTAGGCTTTGCGACCAGAGTAAAAAATGCAGGGTATAGTACTTTAAAAAAAAAAAAAAAGATAGATAGATAGATAGATAGATAGATAGATAGTGCAGATAGTGACATGGAAAATGAAAAATAAAATCATCAAAAATTCTTAAAAAATATATTTAACTTAAAACAAAATTGGCTATTTTTGGGGACACATTCCCTTTAAGAGTAGATATGCAGACTTAACAGAACAGTAGAGATAGAGCATCTTCCATAAGTGCCATCTAAACCAAGGTTTTGCACTTTTTACATAGTCTTTATGAAATATTTCCATTTTTCCAATTTCTAGTGTTGTTATGAAGACCTATATGTCTCCACAGCAACAGACAACAAACATGTTCTACGTAGTCTGATCCTGAAGTCTATTCCTGTTGATCGCGCTTCATGGCACTTCTAGGCATGATATCCATATGTGTTATGAAGCCCTAAAGGGTTAATGAAATTTTCACCTAATGGGCCTGATATTGCAGTTTTTCTTCCATGTTCTTCCTCGCCAAGAGTCTAGAACCATAAATAATGAGAGGACTATTTTCATCCAGTCTATTTATATCCTTTATGAAATAATACCCTCTACATCCAACGTCGCCGAGAATTGGGTCAGCAGTCGCTTATTTGTTATACTTATTCATGAAAAGTGCCGATGCGGTGGATCCTACAAAAACCTTTCTTAGATTTCTCCAAATAACAGGGTATTTTTAATTCATGTTTATTATTGGGTATTAGGGCCAGGGGAAGCGTTCCTCGTGCGGTTCCTATGTATAAACTCTTCCACAATATCTCCAGTATGAACGCTCATGTCAAGTACAGCAGCCATTCACAAAATTCATGTTGTGTGTTCTCATATGTATATTTGGGTTAGAAATATAGGAACATTAAGGGTGAAAGCCAAAATCAACCAAATTCTGCTCCTACTGACTTCCTGCAACTTCAGAAGAAGAGCAAAAATATCATTTAATCTATAATAAAAAAAAAAAAAAATTACACCTAAAAAGTTCTGAACTATTTTTGAGCCCGCCAGGCATTCAGTTTTGGTCCCCATATAGCCGTGGAGTTGGGGGCCCGGCCTCCCTTCCTTTATAGAGGGCTGAGAGATACCAACAATATGTCCCAATCAGTGACGTAACTACTGCCATAGCAGCGGAGGCAGCTGCCACAGGTCCCGGGACATTAGGGGCCCGGCGACAGCCACTACCACTGCTATCATTATACTCGGGGGTCTTTTCGGACCCCCAAGTATAATGATTGGTGGACCGGGAGAGGTAAGAAACATAAAAAACATGTTACCTCTCCATGATCCTACCAGGCCTCCTGCGTCCCGGGTTATGTGACGTCCGACGTCATTGAACAAGGACAGCAGTGGAGAAGACCGCGTTGGAGTCGGGGACAGGTAAGAAACAGTAGTTTTTTATGTTTTTATTACCCCGGGTCTCCGATTATTATATTCTGGGGTCTGAAAAGACCGCAGAGTATAATAATTGTGTATGGGTGTCCATTGTGGGACATAATACTGTGTGCAGGGGCCACTATGGGGGATAATACTGTTTGCAGGGGCCACTATGAGGGATAATACTGTGTACAGGGGCCACTATGGGGCATAATACTGGGTGAAGGGGCCACTATGAGGGATAATACTGTATACAGGGGCCACTATGGGGCATAATACTGTGTGCAGGGGCCACTAAGGGACATAATACTGGGTGAAGGGGCCACTATACGGCATAATAGAACGCGCAGAATGCGTAGGAGGGGGTTGGTCGAGGTCTTCGGCATCGGTGTCGGTCGGGGAGGGGGCCCCATGTCAAAAGTTCGCCACGGGGCCCCACCATTCCTAGTTACGCCACTGTTTAACTGTAATGGGGTGTCACAAATATCTCTATATGGAGACTGAGGGGGGGGACACAAAATGGCAGAGCTCTGTTGGGTAACAAAGGGATGAGGAGCAGAAAATTACATGGATGGGACGGGAACAGAAGTTAGTTCCAACTTGCCAAGGGTTCCGTACATCATGGAGACAATTACGGTACAGGGGCCTTGTAGGGTTGCAATGGTAATACTAGGTGGCGGGGATCTGTGGCAGCAGAAATTCAGGGCACATAAAGTGGGGAGGGTCTGTGGGTAAGGCATGGGTCAGGAGAAGAGAAAGTGCCAAGGGAAAGAATGAGATAACACAAAATATGAAAATAATACATAATTGGTCGAATAGAGTTACCTTGCTATTTATAATGTTGAAATAAAAAATTGTGCGGTTGAAACTTTTTGGGGGCAGATTTATTAAGACTTAAGTCATTTTATACAGCAGTCTTGACAGGCACTAGAGGCTCCAGACTCTTGATAAACTGGGAATATGCCCATACACCAGAAAACTGGCATGAATTACAATAAATATGCCGACACGTCCCCAGTTCACCTTATTCCACCAATATTTAGGGAAAGTATCAACGGGGGTGTGGCGCACATTTGGCACAAAAAAGGATCTTGACCTTATCTACATCCAAAAATTGGTGTAGATAAGACATACCCATGTCCCCTTTTGTATTGCGTTGTGGAGATAACCTTCAAAAGTTTCTTCTAGGGAGGCCGAAGTGACCTCAGTCTATCATCAACCCTAAACTCAACCATCTCCTGGTCTTCTCTTCACTTAACTAGACTACATGTGCTGTTATTTGGGACCACTATGGGTGTTTTTTGTCTAACTATCACTTTTTTGTATCCGAGGAGGGTGAATGGCGGGTGCGGTGTCTTACATCATGCAGTGGCATCGATAGAAAAGATCACTGAATAATACATTATATTCGCATCCATTAGACTGGTTTTCTTCTTTCCTATAATTTTATGGACCTTAATTGGGGATCGGTGTAATTTCCCGAGGTCCACGCGTTGTGTCATCCATTATGAAGCCCCTCTAGTGTTCTCCTATATAGAAGGGAATGCATTTTTAATCCATATTTCCCAGTCCGGGATGCAAATGATGGTCAGTTCTGAAGTCCATATTGTTTGGGTTTAATTGTTCAACATCTTGAAATTTTTTGGCCAATTCTCACTTATTCTGAGCAGACTTTGGGATAGAATCTCTTTATTGCTTATTAGCACTTGATTTAAGAAACAGGAAGCCGGGAATAATAAAACCCATCACTTGCCGGACTCCGTCCATGGAATGAATTAAATATTGAAGAAAAAAAGACACTTTGGTAATTGCTTGTTAGAAGCAGTGCTCATTGTGAGGACTTCTTTTCCCCCCCTTACGTCTTCTTCTTTGCACAAGACATTGGCATTGTTCTTGAGACAGCTCTGGGCTAGCACAAAATGAACTAATTGATTCGGGCTATGTAGACCTGAATAGCTCTGGTTCTCGGCATTCCTCGGGAGAAGTGATTAATATTTGGTACCTTAGGTCCGAATTCCCCCCTTTTTTATGTAAAGCTGAGGCCTTCGATTCTCACAATTTATTTTCTTCTAAATATCTCATCTAGGAGTTGAGATGGAGAAGGTCAGGGCATCCATGGAGAATAGAGAAGAGAGCGGTTGTGTTGTCATGAAAAGAATCTTAGAAAAGGTTCTTAAGATTTGGATGGGAAGAACTGAGAACATGTCAAAAATGCCTAAGTTTACAGCATAACAAAAAACAATCCCATTGCCGAGGTTCTTTGGGGGTTTCACACTTCATCCAAAGAAGTAATACCTTCTTATCCCTGTAAAATGAATTCTTTATGGTCCTGCAGAAAATACTCCAAGTCTTGGACATCGTCAGTTCCATGGAAAGTATTCGGAGGGGGGTGGAAGTTGTGGCATTGGGTCTTATATACAGATGCGGAGATATGGATGAGTAAGTGAATGTGTGCAAAAGTTTCAGGCAGCAGTGGATAAAATCCTGCAAGGTGAGAAATAGAAGGGTTAATAGTTTATTTTTGTCAAAATAAAGTGAATGGAGAAAAGGAAAATGTAAATCCCATCAATATTTGGTGTGACCTTTGCTCATTGGAGGAGAAGTCCTGGAAGTGATGATAAGGCCCCCATAGATATATCCAATCCCATCTGTCTGGGATGACATGAAGAGACAGAAGGATTGGAGCAAAGCCAACATCCACAAAAACCGAAAAAAGTCAATGCCTTGGACAAGGTAAGAAAACAATTAGATATTTCAAGAAAAGTTAAGCATGGTCAATGTACTGCGAAGAGATTTGTGGATGATTTAGAGCACAGATGGGTTCGTGCAGATAAAGACATAATGTGGAAGGTTTGTGCCAGACAAATTAATCGTATTCCAAAAGCAGCTGCTAAAATACCATTACAAAGCTGCATACAGATATTTGATGCTGCTGGTGCCTCTGGAGTCCCCCAAACCACAAGGTGTAGGTTTCTCCAGGGGCTTGCAGTTGTGCATAAACCTATTATTCACACACACCCTAAACAGTGCCCACAAGAAGAAACAGTTGGAGTGGGTCCAGACATACATGAAGACTAATACTAAAAATACAGAAACAGTCTTGTTTACTGATGAGTGCCATGCAATCCTGGATGGTCCAGATGGAAGGAGTAGTGGATGGTTGGTGGATGGCCACCATGTCCCACCAAAGCTACGATATTAGCAAGGAATCGTGTTTTGTGCTGGAATCATGGGGAGAGAGCTGGTAGGTCCCTTTAGGGCCCCTGAAGTTGTGAAAATTACTTTTGTAAAGTATATAGAGTTTCTGACTAGCAGGGGCAACATGGTGGCTCAGTGGTTACCACTGCAGCCTTGCAGCGCTGGAGTCTTGGATTCGAATCCTTGGGTTTGAATCTGCAAGGAGTTTGTATGTTCTCCCTGTGTTTGTGTGGGTTTCCTCCCATTCTATAAAAGACATACTGATAGAAAAAAAATGTACATTGGGGTCACACGGTGGCTCAGTGGACTCACTGGAGTCCTGGTGTTCAAATCCCGCCAAGGATAAAAAACCATCTGCAAGGAGTTTTTCTCCCCGTGTTTGCATGGATTTCCATCCCATATTTCAAAGACATACTGATAGGGGAAAATGTACATTGTGAGCTCTATGTGGGGGCTCTCAATCCACATTAAAAAAAAGAGTTTCTGACTAGCCACTTTCTATTAGTATTGAGAACCTTTCGAGTATCCTCAAGAAAAAAATCTATGAGGGTAAGAGACAGTTCATATCAAAACAGCAGCTCAGATAGGCTATAGGCTATTCTGACATCCAACAAAGAAATTCAAGCAGAAACTATCCAAAAGTAATATTGTGAAGGTGATATCAAAGAAGGGTCCTATGTTACATGTTAAGATGTTTTTGATTGAAATAGTGTAACATCTCTGCCTGTTCTAGTCTCTGTGCTACCCTCTGCTCGCATGCTGCGGCGCAGGATGTGTGCGCAGTTTGATAACTTGCTTAGAGTTTTTGGTTGCATTGTCTGAACACTGTCCTATTCCTTCACCTTGTTAATTGATTTTTCCACAACACCCGTCTCCTTCACCTTCATTTCCCTCTGCTCCTCTAAGAGTTAAGTTTTGTTTTGTCCTGTGGTTGACAGCCTGCCTTCCTATCAGGTTCAGGGCGGGTTCTTCCTATTGCTTTGTGCATGCTGGCTTTTTCTCTTGCTGTTTTCGTGCATTCTGATTCTTGACCTCTGGCTTTCGCTATTGACTACTCTTTTGGATATCGATTTTGACACTGCATTGCTCGACTGTTACTGACGCCTGGCTAGCTGACCTCCCTTTGTTGTTGTTTGTCTTGTCTGCGTTTTTTATGTCACGTACCGTATTTTTCGGACTATAAGACACACTGGACCATAAGACGCACTAAGGTTTTAGAGGAGGAAAATAGGAAAAAAAAAATTTGAAGCAAAAAATTTGTAAAATATTTATTAACATAATAATATAATATTTCACCAATGTAAATAGAACAGGGGGTGCACAGAGATACCTAATGTGTTTCACAGTAATGTTTTTGTTTTATATGTATTCTAGGGATATGGGGGTGATTTGAATATATATATATATATATATATATATATATATATATATATATATAGTGGGGCAAAAAAGTATTTAGTCAGTCACCAATAGTGCAAGTTCCACCACTTAAAAAGATGAGAGGCGTCTGTAATTTACATCATAGGTAGACCTCAACTATGAGAGACAAAATGAGAAAACAAATCCAGAAAATCACATTGTCTGATTTTGTAAGAATTTATTTGCAAATTATGGTGGAAAATAAGTATTTGGTCACCTACAAACAATCAAGATTTCTGGCTCTCACAGACCTGTAACTTCTTCTTTAAGAGTCTCCTCTTTCCTCCACTCATTACCTGTAGTAATGGCACCTGTTTAAACTTGTTATCAGTATAAAAAGACACCTGTGCACACCCTCAAACAGTCAGACTCCAAACTCCACTATGGTGAAGACCAAAGAGCTGTCAAAGGACACCAGAAACAAAATTGTAGCCCTGCACCAGGCTGGGAAGACTGAATCTGCAATAGGCAACCAGCTTGGATTGAAGAAATCAACTGTGGGAGCATTAATTAGAAAATGGAAGACATACAAGACCACTGATAATCTCCCTCGATCTGGGGCTCCACGCAAAATCTCACTCCGTGGGGTCAAAATGATCACAAGAACGGTGAGCAAAAATCCCAGAACAACGCGGGGGGACCTAGTGAATGAACTGCAGAGAGCTGGGACCAATGTAACAAAGCCTACCATCAGTAACACACTACGCCGCCAGGGACTCAGATCCTGCAGTGCCAGACGTGTCCCACTGCTTAAGCCAGTACATGTCCGAGCCCGTCTGAAGTTTGCTAGAGAGCATTTGGATGATCCAGAAGAGTATTGGGAGAATGTCCTATGGTCTGATGAAACCAAACTGGAACTGTTTGGTAGAAACACAACTTTTCGTGTTTGGAGGAAAAAGAATACTGAGTTGCATCCATCAAACACCATACCTACTGTAAAGCATGGGGGGTGGAAACATCATGCTTTGGGGCTGTTTCTCTGCAAAGGGGCCAGGACGACTGATCCGGGTACATGAAAGAATGAATGGGGCCATGTATCGTGAGATTTTGAGTGCAAACCTCCTTCCATCAGCAAGGGCACTGAAGATGAAACCTGGCTGGGTCTTTCAACATGACAATGATCCAAAGCACACCGCCAGGGCAACGAAGGAGTGGCTTTGTAAGAAGCATTTCACGGTCCTGGAGTGGCCTAGCCAGTCTCCAGATCTCAACCCTATAGAAAACCTTTGGAGGGAGTTGAAAGTCCGTGTTGCCAAGCGACAGCCCCAAAACATCACTGCTCTAGAGGAGATCTGCATGGAGGAATGGGCCAACATACCAACAACAGTGTGTGCCAACCTTGTGAAGACTTACAGAAAACGTTTGACCTCTGTCATTGCCAACAAAGGATATATAACAAAGTATTGAGATGAAATTTTGTTACTGACCAAATACTTATTTTCCACCATAAATTGCAAATAAATTCTTACAAAATCAGACAATGTGATTTTCTGGATTTGTTTTCTCATTTTGTCTCTCATAGTTGAGGTCTACCTATGATGTAAATTACAGACGCCTCTCATCTTTTTACGTGGTGGAACTTGCACTATTGGTGACTGACTAAATACTTTTTTACCCCACTGTATATATATGGTTTGAACTTGCAATAATTTGATTGCAAGTCCCATAGACTGCAATACAACTGTATTGCAGTCTATGGGAGATGCTCTATATGCTGGACATAGACCAGCCTCAATAATAATAACCCTATGACAAGCCAGGGCTCCTGCGTGGCACAGGAACAGGTCGGCTCCTGCAATCTCACCCTGTGGGAGCTGGCCTGCGACAGTACAGGTACTAGGGGCGGTTTCTTAACTTTCTAGGGGAAGGGGGGGTTAACTCCGGTAGTAATAATGCCTGATTACCGGCATTAGCTCTTCAGACTTGTGGCTGCTCTTGCAGAGCGAGTGCCATAGCTATCAGCACTCCTGTACAACGGAGACCCGGTAACTATGGCAACTGCTCTGCAGAAGCGGCCGCCATCTTTAAGACCCGAAATCTACCATATTGAAATGGCAGATGTCAGGAAGGGGCTGGAGTGTAGGGGCATCATAAACAAGTACAGGTACCACAGGCTTTCTTCTAACTTGCCTGCGCTGCCTGTACCCTCTCTCTGTAGCCTTTCTCTGCTATTACGGAACCTCCTTTTGCTTCACACAGACGGGACAGGGACAGGACACAGACGCACTCGGACTATAAGACGCACCCCCATTTTCCTCCTATATTTGGAGGAAAAAAGTGCGTCTTATAGTCCGAAAAATACGGTATATAGGAAAGGATCATCTCCAAGTTGTCGCAAATCACTTAGGATAGGACCGGCAAGCAGGAAGGGACAGTTGGGGGTTTCAGACCAGGGCTCACTGTTTCTTGTGCCCCTTTTTCCAGGGTTCAGCAGCTACTGGGGAATTATTGTCCTAGTAATTCCCTAACAAATAGTTTCTGATTTCAGTAACTGTGACTAACTAGTCAGAGACAGGGACACGACAGGGACATAAATAGGTTTATTTGGAAAGACAAAATAAATAAATAAACCTTCCGTTCAGGTACAGAATAAGGAAAATAAAATACAGTTTTAACATGAGGCAAAAAAAAAGTCAAACAAAACCCTGCTCGTCTGAGCACTAACTAAACAGAAAAAAACTAACTATACGTGTGGCTTACTACCAACCAACAAGCAAAGTAGCACAATACAGTCTCACCAGACTCTCAGTATTTCAGGACAGACCCAGGTGCCTCCTCCTGCTCCCAGGATTTGCCCTGAAGTGTACACTCTGCAGCCTCTTATGGTCCAGTAACGAGCCAAGGATCCACACTTGGGCTGAGGCCTACACAAGGCCCATACTGGACCGCACATATGCAGAAACCTGGGGAAGATATACCGGGACTCCAGCACTCTGCCTATCACCTTCTCACACCTCTTAATGCTGCAAATTCAACAAATATTTAGAAACTCAGTTTTTTAATTTGTGAAAAAAAAAATGTTATCATTGGTAGGTTTGTCCAATAAAATGTGATTTATACTCTACGGTTGGAGATTTGAACTTTAAACTGATTGTCATTTGTATAGTCCATTTAGGAATATTTAATTTATATTTGGATCGCGGTGTATTTGGCACAGTATACAGTATATCATTGATGCAGGAGATATGTCAATATATTAGATCACCAGATATGACTCGAGGTATTCTTGGTATCCTGTGTTTATATCACCAGGTAGAACCAGTGTTATAGAAATGGAGTGTCCCACTGAGCGCATTACAAAACGTCCATTATAATCTAAGACTGTTGAGTATGCATAATGTGTAACTGTGCCTTTAATGGACTGAACCACTGCAAAATTGGAGCTGAGAGATGGTATGAACCAAGGAGACATTTCTTGAAGGTGATGGAGACTAGTTGTTTTCCTCTGTTAGACAGAGTCAGACAAAGTATGGAGTTCGAAGACAGACTGAACCAGAACCCAAGCTAGGTTAGAGGAGCTCCAACTAGTTCACTACCTTGTCATTCCAGCAGGAAATGGGCATAATCCTTTCTCAGCTTGGGATTCAGACCAGAGTGTGCCATGCGAGAGTATGAGGATAAGTATTATATGGGCAACAGAGCTACAACCAAGGACAGAGAGGGTAGCCCGGCTGATCTACACCCTACAGTGAGAATTGGTAGAAACTTTATGGACCTTGTGAGAGAGTATTTCACACTAACTAAAGTAAAAAGTTCTCCAGTAAGGGAGATATGGACTGTAAGAAGGGAGGACCATCTACCAGCTTAGTTCCAGAGGTAACGCCATATGAAGTGTACCTACAGATATTGAATGTTATTTAACCTTGTTCCTGCTCAAGTAAAGACTATGAGTAGCCTTAGACTGGGCTGATCACCTGGAGGCGCTGCACAGAAAGGGTCACAGCAGATTCTACCTGCTCAGGAGGCTAAGGGCCTTCGGAGTCCAGGGGCCACTTCTTAGGGCCTTCTTCAACTCTGTGGTTGCTTCCTCCATCTTTTTCGGTGTGGCCTGCTGGGGGAGCAGTATATCAACCAGGGATAGAAATAGACATGACAGACTGATCAGAAGGGCCAGCTCTGTCCTGGGGGGCCCCCTGGACCCAGTACAGGTGGTGGGTGACAGAAGGACACTGTCTGTGGTGACCTCCATGCGGGAGAACAAATCCCACCCCATGTATGGGACCTTGATGGGACTTGGCAGCACTGTAAGTGACCGTCTGCTTCACCCCAAGTGTGAGAAGGAGCGCTATCGCAAGTCCTTCCTTCCAACCGCGACCAGGCTGTATAATCTACATCAGACCAAGCGAAGATCACTCCTAGAGAAAACTAAATTATTATGATTATGACATCTTCCTTCTTTCTTCCTCTGTTCCTTAGCTGCTATGGACTCCTAGTATATCTTCTCTTCTCAGCATATGTGTGTCTACGTCTGTATTATATTACTGTGTATTATCCTGTATCTGTATTACTAGGCTGCTGTAACATGCTGAAATTTCCCCACTGTGGGACTATTAAAGGATTATCTTATCTTAGCCTTGTTTCTGTAAACATCTTGTCTCCTGAGTCTTATTACTGCAGAACCATAATGGGCACTCCATCCTGCATCAGGCTCAGGAAGGTAGACAACTAGGATATTGCCCAGGTGAAACACTACTACCACCAAGCCCATGTAAGCCCCTTCAGCAGTGTACTAGCCCAGGTGGAGGAGTGGAGAGGTTGGTTGTGTTTTTAGCCACCCTGACCATTTCAAGTACTACTTCTCCCAGCCTACTGGCTTTCCACCAATGGGTTTGTGCTGAAAGTAGGACAGTGGAAAACAACATGTAAGTAGGGTCCTTATTCTAAAATTTTTAGAGAATTTTTCCCATAATTTCAGCCCACGTAATAAAGTCATGTAGCCATATACTGCCAGATTTTATTGCCGTATACACACAACATAATGTCCATATAATGTTCAGTATGCAAATGCCTAGATTTATGAATATACTAGCAGTTACCCGCGACTTCGTCTGCGGGTTGGCGGTGGCACTGAACCGCTTATATTTCTTGTTCTCCCATGTCTGCCCCCAGTTTCTTGGCCCCCAATCTCTGCTTCCAGTTTCTCGTCCCCTCATCTCTGCCCCCAGTTTCTTGTCCCCCCCTATCTCTGCCTCCAGTTTCTTGTCCACCCATCTCTGCCCACAGTTTCTTGTCCCCCCATCTCTGCCCCCAGTTTCATGTCCCCCCCTTCATCTCCCCCCAGGTTCTTGTCCCCCTATCTCTGCCTCCAGTTTCTTGTCCCCCCCATCTCTGCCCCCAGTTTCTTGTCCCTCCCTTCATCTGACCCCAGTTTCTTTTTCCCCCATCTCTTCCCCCAGTTTGTTGTCCCCCCATCTCTGCCTCCAGTTGCTTGTCCCCATCTCTTCCCCCAGTTTTTTGTCCCCCCTTCATCTGACCCCTGTTTCTTGTTCCCCCTCATCTCTGCCCCCAGTTTGTTGCTTCCCTATCTTTGCCTCCAGTTTGTTGTCCCCCCCTATCTCTGTCCCCAGTTTGTTGTCCCCCCATCTCTGCCACCAGTTTCTTGTCCCCCCCTTCATCTGCCCCCAGTTTCTTGTCCCCCATCTCTGCTCCAAGCCTCATGCCCCCCTCCCACATCATCCCTAGTGTAGTTGGACTTACCTTGCCACGCTCCACCGCTGCTCTCTCCGCTCGCTTGCTGCACATCAGTGTCGGGCGGCTGGCTGCGTGTGGCGTATAGGAGGCAGAGAGAGGGCGTCAGGTTGCTATGACAGCCGGAGCCTCGTTCTGCTTCCCTGGCCTGTCAGGCGTGCGCTTGTATTGCAGCCTAGGCAGGTAGGCTGCAATCCAGACGCTGGTATCATACAGTGCATTGCCGAATACCAGCACCTGTATTGCAGGGTACCTGCCATATGCAGTCAGCCACCGGACACCTATGTGCAGCGAGCGGAGAGAGCATCGGGGGAGCGTGGCAAGGTGAGTCCAACTACACTGGGGCCAATGAAGGGGGAGGGACATGAAGCTGGGGAATGTGGTTGCCCCCCCCCCCCGGGACACCCCTTCCCCGGCACACCCCAACCCCCTGTACCTGTTGCACTTACCTGTGGTATGTCGGGTGCAGCAGCCTCCTCCGCCCAAGAGCTGTGTAGGTGGGCTAGGACAGCTGCAGCGCCGGGACCATGTGGGCTGCCGCCATCTTCCTCAGTGTTTCCCTGCTGAATCAGCACGCCCACCTTCAGCCCCAACCTATGGTGCCGCAGCCCTGGCTCCAGAGCCCGCCCACAGCCTGCCATGCACCAATAGGAGGTGCGTGCACAGACCAGCGCTGGCAGAATACCAGCTGCTGCAGCCGAGCCGGAGGATTGTTTTGAGGGTCACGGTGGCGATTTGGGGGTGAGTGATCCACATTAAAAGTAGCCTAATACCTTTTCCTGGCAAATCTGTGTGTGTGTGAAATTTCCCCAAAATCCATTCAGCCGTTTGGCTGTGATTGAGGACCAAACATCCAAACATTCAAACACACAAATCCATAAACTTTCACCTTTATAATATTAATAGGATAACCTAGTCTGTGCTTAACACAATGCTTTCTATTGAAAGAAATTACACCCCTTACCAAATAGCTAAATGGGGCTCTCTGCTGGTGCCCTCATATTGCCACACTCCTCCCTTCCAAAACAGCACAGCCTGGCGCATGTTCTCCTTGATACACATCTTTTCCCTTGTAATAGAGAAGGACAGATCCAAGTTACTTAAGAGAATTCCATCACAGCCTTGCATGTACCAAACCAGC
The DNA here is from genome assembly GCF_031893055.1 of Leptodactylus fuscus. Lineage (NCBI taxonomy): Eukaryota > Metazoa > Chordata > Amphibia > Anura > Leptodactylidae > Leptodactylus > Leptodactylus fuscus. The sequence continues at coordinate 333,208,275 of NC_134265.1, forward strand.
TCAACCAACCGAAGGAAAACATGACTACTTTATCCAGAATGACTTGTCTTGGAAGTTTATGAACTTTTTTACTTTTGCGTAAGATTTTCCACTGGAAGACACTCAACGGAGTGTGTAAAGACACTTCATCTGTCTTCTCGTCCTCCACGTTGTCTATCTAATGCCCACATGTTTTCACTTTGCCTACATAGTGTTTGACATAATACCGGATATGTTTCCATGTAAGAAGTTCACAATCTCGAAATGGCATGTTGTGTTGAATAATGGAAGATATCTTATAGGACGAGGGTTAGGAACAGGGCAAGAAGTGGATTAGTGGAGAGTTTAGATATGCTTATCGCTTACTGGAAGGACACTTCACATGTTATCTTTTTTTGTAGGACTGCACTTTATCCCATGGATATGATCATTTATTCTGAAGTATCTTGTATTAAAAGAAAAGTCTCTAACTCCAACCTTGGAAATATCTTAGGTAGCAGTGTTAGCTCCTCAAGGCGGTGGTCTAGGTGGTCAAGACGCAGCAAAATTTTTGCTTAACTGTATTTCAAGATTTATACCATATTTTTCTGACTATGTGGATACTTGAGGGCTTGTTTTTTGCTGGTTTAGTTTCAATTTCCACTGTAGAATTTTCTAACTAATTACTAATCATGTTTTTAGGCAGGAGCTACAATTCTGCAGGGTTTTTTTTTAGCATGTGGTATAAAATACACAATAACTTTGTTCTATGGATTTTTAGGATGACGGCAATCCTATTAATATTATAAATGTGAAAGTTTGTGAGTTTGGATGTTTGTGGGTTTGTGTGTTTGGATGTTTGTTCCTCAATCACGCAAAACCCGCTCGACCAATTTGGCTGAAAGTTTCCACAAACATAGTTAATACACCCGATTGCGCAACAGGCTACTTTTCGTCACAATAGTGCACATACGTTTGTGCCAGGACCCCCACAAAACCCAAATTCACACCACCATCTCTGCAATCTCACACACTTTGGACCATAGCAAGCCACAAAATTCATATTGCCCTCTACAGCCTAGCCCCTAACCCCACACAATCTCATATACATATACTTTACCACTTTGCCCCTCACCTTACCGATACTCCAGGAGGCTCTCTTTAACGCTCTGGAGCAGCCATGTTTGCCGACCCCCACCGCTCTGACAATCCGCGACACCGCCCACCCATGTCAATACCCCTAGGCGGTCTAATAAATGCAAAAAAAAAAGTTTAAAAAAAAGTAAAAAAAATATAAAAACAAATAAAAAAGATAAAAAATTCAAATCACCCCTCTTTCCCTAGAACACATATAAAAGTAGTTAAAAACTGTGAAACACATACATAATAGGTATCCCCACGTCCGAAATCGCCCGCTCTACAAAGCTATACAAATATTTTTCCTGTTCGGTAAACGCCGTAGCGGGAAAAATGGTCAAAAGTGCCAAACCGCCGTTTTTTCACTGTTTTGATTCTGATAAAAATTTGAATAAAAAGTGATCAAAGCAATAACATTTCCCGAAAATGGTAGAACTACAAAGTACACCCGGTCCCGCAAAAAAAGACGCCCTATACATCCCCGTACACGCACGTATAAAAAAGTTACGGCTGTCGGAATATGGCGAATTTTCAAAAAAAATTTTTTAACACAGTTTTGCCTTTTTTTAAGGGGTCAAAATGTAAATAAAACCATATAAATTTGGTATCCCCAGCATCGGAATGAAACACAGAATACAAGGGACATGTCATTTTGGTTGCACAGTGAACGCCGTAAAACCAACACCCGTAAGAAAGTCGCAGAACTGCATTTTTACTTCAAATCCACCCCATTCTGATTTTTTTCCCTGCTTCCCAGTACATTATATAGAATAAATAATGGCGGCATCATGAAGAAAAATTTGTCCCAGGAAAAATTAAGACCTCATATGACTCTGGGAGCAGAGAAACTTATACACACTACGAAAACCTTACCCACGCCTGTGTATACCCATTTCTACAATCACCGCAGACAAAGTCGTGGGTACCAGCTAGTACCAAATATATGTTGATTTAACATTTCTTTGTACTAGAGATGAACAAGCTTATTTGGATTAAACTGGATTCAACCTGAATTTTTCAAAAATTTAGGATTCAATCCATGAATCACTATTATACTCTGGAGGCTCTTCAAATCCCATAGTACAGCGGTCAGCAACCTTCGGCACTCCAGCTGCTGTGAAACTACAACTCCCAACATGCTCCATTCACTACCATTGGACTTCCAAGAAAAGCAGAGCAAGTATGCATGCTGGGAATTGTAGTTTTACAACATCTGGAGTGTCAAAGTTTGCCTCTCCCTGCCATAGTATAATAAGTGGGAGCACAGGCAAGGTGCAGAAATTCATAAGCCATTATACTCACCTCTCCTAGGCTCTGCACGAACACCAAAGGACCCCAGGTGGCCGCAGAGAAGAGGTGAGTACCATGGTTTATTATACTCTGGGGTCTGAAGAGATATTCCTAGGCAATGTAGTAGAAGGATGACTGAAATCAGCAAGAACAAGGAGAACTTATATGGAACAACTCTCCAGTCCAACTCGTAGGGGGTTGCCATCTATGGTATCTCCTACTATGATGCCCAAATAGGGTTTATAGTTATAAGTTATCTTACAAAATGGAAACAGCCAATGAAAAGATATATGCAACCTCATGGCAGGTCAAACCACTGACTTTATCTACTATATTTTTACACTGGCCAACGCCAACTCCTGATTCGACTCCTACATAAATTGCTGACATCCAGAGTCAAGTAGACGCAGTCATGCTCCTTTAATTCATGAAAAAATCTAATTAAATCAAATAATTAATCATATAATATCAATAAGTGGATAATATAATTAAAAAGAATTTATCATTTTATTCAGTCAGTAACTTTTTTTCCTACTCTGACTCCATCCAAAATTAGTCTGAACTCCAACTGGGAATCCACAATTCCAACTCTTACTCCGGAGCTCTGTTAGGATAAATAGTGTTATATACTTCTTAGATAAATAATACCACAACATGGCCATACTACCACGCAGTACACATATACATATCCTACTCACATATCCAACAACTGTATATACAATAGCTGTACATATGGATAGATAGATAGATAGATAGATAGATAGGAGATAGATAGATAGATAGATAGGAGATAGATAGATAGATAGGAGATAGATAGATAGATAGATAGATAGATAGATAGATAGATAGATAGATAGGAGATAGATAGATAGATAGATAGATAGAACATTGATTGATTGATTGATTGATTGATGGATAGATAGGAGATTGATAGATAGATAGTGTCACAGAGCTGAGGTATACGTCTTCCTTCGGAGGATATCTTGAATCAACATGGACGCAAGAGGTCAGGAGACAACAGCAATTTATTGTAATCCACAAAGTTAGTAGCCGGTGGCGGTCACATCAACCGTAACAACAATAAGTCCACAGAAGTCACAATCCAATGATATCTTTGGCTCCTTGGTCCTGTAACTAAATCCTGGCTCTCTACAGAGCTGTGCACAGGCCGGCTAACACATACTAACTGCTAGCTACATCTATATACTAAGACTGTTACACCTATATCTGTGGGTGGGAAGGGCTGAGTCACAGATCCTTCCCCCCTCACCTATACCAAGGAGAGCAGACTCCCTGTCTACTATGGACAATGCACCATCCAACATCTTCTTGGAGACACTGATCAGATTATCTCCACCCATTGTCCTCACTAGTTAGAGGTATTTGCATACAATGTGCTAACACACTAGACCCGAATCAGCCAACTACACATTGATGTATATAACAGGTTAGAGAATACATTCCACATGAAATATATATTACACATTGCCTATAGTATAGACTCCAACCATCCCGTGACAGATAGATAGATAGATAGATAGATAGATAGATGATCGATAGATAGATAGATAGATAGATAGATAGATAGATAGATAGATAGGAGATAGACAGATAGATAGATAGATAATAGATAGATAGATAGATAGATAGATAGATAGATAGATAGAAGATTGATAGATAGATAGATAGATAGATAATACATAGATAGATAGATAGATAGATAGATAGATAGATAGATAGGAGATGGATAGATAGGAGATAGATAGATATATAGATAGATAGATAGATAGATAGATAGATGATAGATAGATAGATAGATAGATAGATAGATAGATAGATAGGAGATAGATAGATAGATAGATAGATAGATAGATGATAGATAGATAGATAGATAGATAGATAGATAGATAGATAGATAGATCCTATATTGTAAACGTTTCAAAATTGGTAGAATTTAGAACGCCTGATACAACTTTGTAACTTTGTATCACTTCCTCTATCTCCTGAGGTTTTTTGGAAACCAGAAGAAAATAAAATCTATCTAATAGCAAAGAAACAACTCGGATAATTTTAGCTTTTGCTCCCGCAGGCAGAAAACAATCTCCAGTAAGAAGCTGCAATATTCACTGGATGTTGGATTGGGGCCGGCAGAGACATTTACTTTTCAGCAGTCCAGAATGATAATGTCGGTCTACCTGCTCATTACACGGTCACAGAAGAAACAATACTCATTGTGTAGACTTAATCAAAGTGCGGCTCCTGATAAGGAAACAAGGGACGATCTTTAATCCTTTTTAATAATTACTCGGCCTTTCTTCCATTCACGGATTTCAGGCCTGTCTAATTTCTATTATTTAATATCCGTCTGTGATCTTGGACTTTCAATAAACTGGGGCTCATAATCTCATCTGAACAGACATTAGAAAGAGAGGTCGATGAAGTATTTGTAGAGAGCCTGGTGAGAATGGACGTTACGTTCCTTGGCATCGGGCCTCGACTTGTCTACTTGCATTGATCATATTTCCACTGATCTAGAGATACTTGTGGCCTACAGTCTTGGAAGGAGATGTCAGCTGCATGGAGTACGTTGGGTTTTGGGGTCTATATGCAGGAGAGGGACAAATTCTCCTGACAGCTAAGTTTGGGCTATCAAAATATATGTGAAGGTCTCAATGACCATCCTGTTGACCATCCTACCATGCAATACGCAAGGTCTTCTCAATTTTTTCCATCGAAGCCTCACTGGAAAGAACATGATAATTCCTAACCCTCACCTAACGTTCACTAACTAAAAAACTAACAGCATTGATTGCTCAGGAATGGTGGAGGCTATAGAAAAACATCCAACTACACTAGAATCAGCACCTTTTGTAAGATGCAACGACTTGGAGTCGGTAGAGGCAGTGAAATAAAAAAAAAATTGGCATATCCATGCTGCAGAAAATGAAATGTACACTATCTATGAGCAGTTTCTGGATAAATTCTAGTAAATCTGACAAATCACAAGAGATTTCTAACCTTTCCGCCAAGACCCACCCCTATTTTTTCAAAAAGGTGTCAATAATGATGTAAAAACTAAGCTGTCCTCAGAAATTTGCAGTTTTTTTTCTCTCTGTTTGTCGACTCATAAACTGCACATAACAGAAATACCTCTGTTATCGGAAGGCAAGATAGGAAAACATGCCTTAAAGGAACAAAAATGAAATCCGACAAAGTATGAAAAGATGTCATTCCAACAAGTTGTACAAAATGTGCACAGGGTGTGAAGATAAAAGCAACATAATATAATACATCACATACAGTGTCATGTTCAATATGAAACACCTGCCAGAATAAGCAACAGCAATTCATCAACATGTGTGTACAGAAGTATACTGTGCAAACAGCCAGAGCGAGCGGGAGAGGGGTGGAGGTGTCATGTGACTCCTTCTTATGCAAACCTTGTATTCTGCTATAAGAAAATATAATATATACAGTATATATAGAGAGAGGTAGATGGATAGATAGATAGATAGATAGATAGATAGATAGATAGATAGATAGATAGATATACAGACATAGATAGATATAAGAAATAGAGATAGATAGATAGATAGATAGATAGATAGATAGATAGATAGATAGATAGATAGATAGATAGATAGATATGAGAGATAGATAGAAAGAAAGAAAGAAAGAAAGATAGATAGATAGATAGATAGATAGATAGATGAGAGAGATAGATGATAGATAGATAGATAGATAGATAGATAGATAGATAGATAGATGATAGATAGATAGATAGATAGATAGATAGATAGATAGATAGAAAGAAAGATAGATAGGAGATAGATAGATAGATAATAGATAGATAATATATAGGATAGATAGATAGATAGATAGATAGATAGATAGATAGATAGGAGATAGATAGATAGATAGATAGATAGATAGATAACAGATAGATAATATATAGGATAGATAGATAGATAGATAGATAGATAGGAGATAGATAGATAGATAGATAGATAGATAGATAGGAGAGATAGATAGATAGATAGATAGATAGATAGATAGATAGATAGATAGATAGATAGATAGATAGATAGATAGATAGATAGGAGAGATAGATAGATAGATAGATAGATAGATAGATAGATAGATAGAAAGATAGGAGATAGATAGATAGATAGATAGATAGATAGATAGATAATAGATAGATAATAATAGGATAGATAGATAGATAGATAGATAGATAGATAGATAGATAGATAGGAGATAGATAGATAGATAGATAGATAGATAGATCGATAGATTATAGATAGATAATATATAGGATAGACAGATAGATAGATAGATAGATAGATAGATAGGAAAGATAGATAGATGATAGATAGATAGATAGATAGATAGATAGATAGATAGATAGATAGGAGATAGATAGATAGATAGATAGATAGATAGATAGATAGATGATTGATAGATAGATGATAGATAGATAGATAGATAGATAGATAGATAGATAGATAGATAGATAATATATAGGATAGAGATATAAGAGCTGTCAGTATAAATTTCCGGCTATTGCCCCCTTTTGTTTATTAATATCATTTAGGTGGGTGAGCTATGAGGTGGGGGCTGCAGTATCAGGGCCCCATATAAGAAGACACCAGTAGTATAAATAACATAGGCCAGGTGGGGGCAGTGTTACAGCCCTTGTACTGGGGCTCAGCAGCCTCATATTACACCCCTGGGTATGGTGCGGAGGTTTTGTGCGCCCACAAAGGATAGATCTTTCCTCTCTCGTCCATGCACTCTCACATTCTCCAGATACTTTAGACCTCGTACTATAGAGAATCATGAAGAAGCTCCACAAGACACTTCTGTCATTTACAGCAGAGGACAGACTCTGGCTGTATCATTCACAAAAATCTCACATTTCAAGTCATTTTTAGATATTTTTTTTATGCTTGTAAGTGTCTGAAGTATGTGATTCTCATTCAGGGCTTGAATGCATCCGGAAATCGTAAGAAGTAAGTGAGGAGACAGCGGAGAAGAACTGTCCGTCAGACTCTGATTATCTGGAGATTCATTCGCACACAGCTCTGGTAATAAAACCGCTGCGCTATATCAGATTGTTTCATTGCAGAACACGTTCAAGGCAACCTATGCCAGCAGTATCCATAGTGGCGGCTGTACTACCAGGTCAAGCCTTGCCTGCTACAAAGACTGATACAGGTAGAATTAGTCCAGGTGAGCACCAACATGTCACATGGACTTTATAGCCTAATTACATAAGTTATAATAACCATGCGTATTATAGTCTGTTGATATAAAAATAGAAATTTAATTCCATTTTGGGGAGTTATAGACTAAATATTACTAGAGTCTAAAGCAGAAGGCAGCTACAAAACTCTCTCTCCTTGGAGCACTAATACAAATTGTGCAATACTCTTTTCATCCTCTGGGTGTGCTGCAGGGAAACGGCTAGGTTCCTCCAGAGATTATAGCTGATTACTGGAGGTCGCAGCAAAAAGACGGTCTGTTTAAGGGCAAGAAATAAGAATTAAGGGCATTAGTGAGATTAAGAAAGTTTTTGTAAGTATTCTTGAGATATTTTTGATCATTTTATTTATATACTCTGATCCTTCATTATATTCTGAATATTGAGTCACTATGTGGCGGTAATGGTAATAGTCATGCTATGGCAATATTATATGGGCCTTGTGTCATGGTACCATGCAATAGTTTGTTTTGGGCCAAACTTGGTCAGCATAAACCAGAAGTACTATTACTATCCTCCGGGGTCTCCTCGTACCCCAGATTATAATACACTAAGGCTCAGTGGGGGTAAATAAAAATAATAAACAGTTTACCTCTCCTCTCCTGGGCAGCTTGGTGGCATCTGGTTAGTTCACTGGCATCCTCTTCAGGACTCAGTGGTCACATGGAGTGTGCCGATGTCATGAAACTGGGTCATAGCGTCATGACGTGGGTGTGCCCCATGTGACCACTTAAACCCAATCACAAGCATCAGTGATGACTCTGGGGCATATGATGTCACCCAAAGGCCTGAATTGTACATTGGAGGATCAACTGATGTTGCAAGAATGTTCAGGAGAGGTGAGTATAACTGTTTGTTATTCTTACTCACCACCCCTGGCAGCGCCGCACCTCCCATGAGGCGACCTGAAGCGACCGCTTCAGGCAGCGCTATGCCAGGGCCCCGGGAAGGGGGGGGGGACGGAATTTTTGCTTACCTAAGCCAGTCTCGTCACCGTCTCGGCAGCCCGGCACGGGAAGCGAGCGGTGGATTGGGGAGGCCCTGTGGACGCAGCGCTGCTGCAGCGGCCTCCCCTCACGCTCAGGGAGAGAGCAGGTATTCTCCCTGCCTGCTCCCTGCCTGCTAACGCCGCTCCGCCACGCCCCCCCTCCGCTCCACCCCCTCCTCCTGGGGGGGAGGGGGGGCGGCTTCACCCCTGACCCCTGGGCCTCAACTTATTAAAGAGACCCCAAGTATAATAGTATTTCATGGGTGACAAACACCAAAAGTTTTGGGTTGGCCCAAAACTTTTGGAAAATTCTGGTTGAATCTGGCTCAATCCAAAGTGCCACACTCATCCCTAATGGTAATATACATTTTGATATCTTGTTAGGTATATATTATTTTATGCAGAAGTGGGCATGTCTTAGGACTGTATCTCTGATCTTTTATGGACCCAGAAAGTGGTAGACATCAGAACTGTCCTGGGTACAGTGTGGCAGTATTTGGGTAAAAAAAATACAGTATATACGGTATATGGTATATTATATATTTTAAAAAATTGAAATTAATTTTCAGTTTCTTTGTTTTTCTTTAATATCTTTACCCAAGACATTATCGATTTAAAGTCTCTACCCAAGAGAGAGGCCACAATGACCGACCGTCCAATAAATAGTCCTCGAGAAAAAGCTGCTAATTTAATAATTTCCAGCACTTACACAATAACAAAGACGTCTCCCCCGGGGCAGCCGAGATTATTAACTCCACTGAGAAGGTCTTTGTCCTGTGTTGGTGTCGGGGTCGGTATTTACAGTATCAGTAGGCAGCGAGAGCAGAAGGCAAAAGTCCTCATTATAGTGACCTTAGAGCAAAAATCATCATCTCGGCAAAAATTCCCTCAGTATCGATACAAAAAGGAATATCCCACGAGTATAAGTAGTAATGTAGAAGGGAAGATATATTCATCCATACAAGTGAATAAACACAAACCAATCTATGAACAAAAAATATTTTAAAAATCTACAATATTTGTAGAAAATTTTGATAAATAATAGAAAAAATTAAAACACAATATAAAAAATCTATAGTCTACAAAATATATGCAAAAAAAAAATAAAAAATTGCCATTTCTGATTGTGGGAACTATGAGAGCACGCTTATGGAGGCTGCACAGACAACGGCGACTTGAGGAGTTTCTTAAATGGAACCTTTACCTTTGGTAAAGTCTTCAATTCCGTGTATAGGATTGCTCTACTTTGTTACATAAATTTTTTACCTTAATTTTTTTTACTAGCTAAAAATAGATATTTGATTATATTTATTTTGATTATATTTATTAGCTAATTTTCCTATGCTAGGTTCTATATCCCATGAGTATTGGAGCAGCCATCTTGTATCAGATGCAAAAGTTCATAGGAATAAGAAAGGGAAGTAAGAAAACAACCCATTGACGTATATGGCAATGTAGTGTAAGTATAGTGGGCATGCTCTGTGGCATGTCTAGAACTACAAGGAATGGGAGGAGTTGAGATGTTGCTATCACCTGTTGTGCGTAGTGACTCCTGCTTTATCTTCCTCTGTCATTGCAATCCTGTCTGTGATCCTAATAAAGTGACTAGAGATGAGCAAGTACTGTTCGGATCAGCCAATCCGAACAGCACGCTCCATAGAAATGAATGGATGCACCTGGTACTTCCACTTTGAAGGCGGCCGGCTGCTTAACCCCCCCCCCCCCCCCCCCCCGCGTGCCGGCTACGTCCATTCATTTCTATGCGAGCGTGCTGTTTGGATCGGCTGATCCGAACAGTACTCGCTCATCTCTAAAAGTGACCACTTATCCCTGTGTACACAGCACCAGCTGAAAAGTAATCAGAACTGTCAGACTAGTTTCACATGGAGGAAGTTTCTCTCTATAGTCTATGGGGACTGCAGGTAACAGATATTTTAGCAGTTCGACTCTCCGTCATTTAGAACCTCCAGTGGTCCCGAACAAAGTAAGGCCCACTACAGGTGTGACCCTAGCCTCAGGCTCATTGTATGATCAAGTGTGAGATCTTGACATGGCCAGCAAGATTTCACAATCTGAACTGTATACTATCACTATTCTAGAATCCATAAAAAAAATTTAATAAAAAGTGATCCAAAATATGCACCCCGAAAGGGCACCGATAAAAACTATAGCTAGTCCCCCAAAAAAATCTCCCCCCAAAAAGTAACAATTACGACTTAAAATATGACAAGGTAAAACTAACAATTATTTTAAGGGTTTTGATTGTACAAAAGTGTTTAAAAAAACTGCGTATGTCTGTGGTAAGAATAACCCATAAAATAAAGTCGTTTATATTGCACTGTGAAAAACCATACCAAAAACTAAAAACTTACAGAATGACTATTTTTTTACGTCACGTCCAAAAACAGAACAAAACATTTTCAATGCATTTCATGTACCCAAATATGGTTCCATTAAAAAATACAGTTTTTCTCACAAAAAACAATCCCCAAGTCAACAGAAAAATAAAAAAAGTTAGGAAAATTAGATGGGAAAATGAAAAAAAAAAACTTAAGGCCTAAACTAAGCTGCCCCGTTAAGGGGTTAAAGTTCCTAAACACACAATGAAATTCTTAATATAACAAGGTTTTATGCTGCAAAAATAATATATTGAATGTTGATTATAAAACCTACCAATGCCCTGTTATGGCGTCTCACATGAAAGTAATAACCACCCCCTAGCCCCCACGCTCCTTCTCAGGGTGTGCTCTAAAAACTAATCTAATCCCGCTCCCCTTAGGCAAAGTTACATCAATAAACTATATTATAAACATACACATTCTGCTAGTAAAAGTGAACCGAAATCCCTGCTATTATCTTATTAGTGTGAGGACAGTGAGCACAGCAAATACACCCATAGTTCACATCAAGTTCAGGCCTAAAACTCATGAGTTAGACGCCATCAGGTACAGGTGGTAGATTGGGGTGTAGCCATCAGGTATAGGTGGTAGATTGGGGTGCAGCTCATACTGTCTAACATCTAAATGCCCCAAATAAAAGCATTTTAGCTCCACCCCTGAGGATCCCCCAAGAGCCCACTGCTGGGGCAAATTCGCATAAATCCTGTCTTTTCAGAAAGTTTGGTCTGTTGGTATGCACGGCAGTCACAACAAGACTTTGATACTGACAACCCCTTCAACCTCAAAAGAGTCAGATCATTTTTGAGCTTAGGAAACATACAAATGTTCCGTCTTTAGAGGACTTGTTTTTTGTGGGACCAGTGAAATATTTTGTATATTCATCCTTGCCTTCTGGATTCCTCCATTCTTTTATTTTATGAATCAATTCTGATCAATGAAGACTTGCATTCCACTTCATTTGTGCTTTATTTCTTCAGATGAAGGAGGACTTGTTTTTTGTAGGACCAGATACATTTTTCATCACCTTGCTTTCAGGCTTCCTTTGTGCTTTATTTCTCAAGATCAATGAGGACTTTTTTTGTAGGACCACAAACATTTTTCATCATCCTTGTATTCCGGATTCCTTTGTGCTTTATTGCTCCAGAAGCATCAGGGCTTGTTTTTTTGTGATTATTCTACTTTTTGTTTTTGTTTTTTTTCCTTTTTGGGAAATGTATAGATATGTACAGTATGTGTTATCATTTTATTTTTATTGGGATCCAAAAAAAAACCAAAACACTTTCCAAATGTTTTTTAATTTGTTTGCCATTTTTGTTGTATAGGTGGGGTCTATTTTATATTTATGGTTATTTTATATATTTTATGTTTATATTTTTTATATATTTTATGTTTATATTATATGTTTAGATTTTATATAGGTTTTGTAATTATTTTATTTTTTATTTATCTCTACAATTTTTTTTTTTTCAGATTTTTGTCCCGTTTAGAAACTAACTTTGCATTTTAACTTAATAACAGTAGGCAGGAACTCTTCTGCGTGCTGTCATATTGTACTCGTGGAGTTATACACGGGTGCCTATTAGGGGTTATTTCCAGTATGTCCCTAAAGACAACCCTGAGTATCTTTATCATACCCTTGGCTTTCTATTAGGGTTGAGCGATCGGGATCGAAAAAATCGGATCTCGATCAGCGATCGAGTAAATTTCACGATTGCGATCGGGTTCCGATCCCGCCTAAAAAAGATCGGGAACCAAATTCTGATCCTGATTGCTCAACTTACCTGCACAGATCCACTGCCCTTCCCCGTTCTTTTTGCTCCTCTTCTCTCTCATTCACATGCCTCCAGAGCGCCGTGCATGCCACCGCCCCTGTAGGTTAGTGTTAGTGGAGAAGACGGGGCTTGTGGCTTAGGAGAGTGAGGGCAGGTACTGGGAGGGGAGACGTGAGTGATGCACGCACGGCGCTCTGAAGGCATGTGAATGAGAGAGAAGAGGAGCAAAAAGAACGAGAAATAGACGCGGGAGCGGACCTGTGCAGGTAAGTGGACACTAAGTAGCCGGAGGATTTTTTTTTAATCACTACACAGCGTGGAGTCCAAAAATTAAAGCGTTTTTAAAATCTGATCTTTAATCATTTAAAAAATCCCATTGACTTGCATTAGGATCGGAATTGGGATTGGGTTCGAATGGAAAATGATCTGAAATCGGATTTTAAAAACGATCCTGAGATCTCAAGATCAGCTCAACCCTGCTATCTATCATACCCAATCATTATCCCTCAAGGATCAGAGATCGCCATAATCGCAGTTTGATACAGAGATTGGAGTCTTTTGGATTTGCGCAAGATTTCACTTACAAATTCGCAGTAAAATCTGCTTGTGTTACTCTTCAATCTTGTCTTGGATTTCACCCTATCAATGTAAAGGGTAATATCTACAATGCAAATCCACAGAAACAATTGGTATGCTGAGAAGTGACACACATGAGATGTTGCGTCATCAGCTGGCCCATCCCTTATAGCAATTCCCTGGCCAGATGTCGTAGGCCGGCTTCAGCATATGACTGGAGGTATTTGTTGGCGCCCTGATGTTGGGCTCCATGGCTGAGCCTCGTAGCCTTTCATTTTCCCTGCGCTGTTTGAAGTTGGATTTTCACACGGAGGCGAAGAATAACAAGCAGTGTATCCCATCAGAGGACTTGGCCGCACATCACAACGCAGCACAAATACCTGCACTGGAGCTCCACACATGGAAATATTTCAGTCCTTCCTTGGATTTTTCTACTGTAGGTCTGTTATTCTAATTGTAGAAAGACACGATGAGAACATGTAATATCCTCTGAGATGTTACTGGCCTAACAGAAGATGTGGAGACATCTAAAATTGGACGTTTTACTCTGATATATTCATTCTGCATATGTTGATACATACCTGGAAATCTATAGTAACACTGATTTAATCCAGACCAGTGAATATCTACCCTTTACTATCAATTTTAGAGCTCTCTTTTTTTTCTGGTACGGAGTTCCAATTCCACTGCATAGACAAAGATGAAAATGATAGAATTCTAGCTATTTGTTGTGGCCACTAGGGGGAGCTTGCTGCATTGTCTATTGTGGAATTCAATCATAAAACAGTATGCGGTTAGTTCTTAAGCTCCCTCTAGTGGTGGCTGTCGGTAGTCAGTATGTTATAATTTAAAGAGGGTTACCTCACCAAGGACAAGCCCTTTCATAATGCATCTGCCAAGGCAATTAGCGTCCGGCTCCAGAATTGAAATTTCTTCCAATCCCTCTTTGCACATGTATGCATGGCATGGCCAAGCATGCACGTGTTCTGCTGCTGATGGACACCTTCAGAACAAAAAAATCTGTTCAAATCCAACATCCCTGACAGCTCTTTTCTCAGAAATTTGTACACTCTAAATACCCCAATACACATTAGATGGTTGTCCAGGCCTGCTTATAAATATGGCCTCCTTAAAGGGGTTTTCCATGATTAATAAGTGATTAACTATCTTTATGATCTGGAGGGATCTAATACCTAGGACCCCATAGATTAGTTATTTGGAGAGTCTGTGGTGTTCAGGTGAGCTTTGCAGTCTCTTCACTATATACCAAGCACAGCTTCATCTTTAGAATAGTGGCTGCACTTGGTATCACTTGAATGGGACTGAGCTGCAAACAGACTGTGATTGATGAATATGATATAACATGGCCTGTGAGGTAGAAGTAGCGCTGGGAGCCCAGGTGATGGACCAACCCTACGAATAGGTTATCAAATCTGATAACAAGTCCTATTCCTATCCGTTTCGCGGCCAAGGTTCACTGACAGAAATGAATGGGGCTGAGCAGGCATGGGCGGCACTTAGATACCATCCATGTGCCACCTGTGCTGCCCTACAATGGACCCAACACGCATCCGATTGTGTGCATGTAGGCAAGGAGCAACTTCCTGCTGAGCTTGTGCAATGTACAGACGCCAATCTGAGTAAGCATATCTGCAGTGTAAAGTATGGTGGAGCGAAAGAACAGTCATTTAAGTCTCTGACAATACATGTCAGACTTCTAGACAACTTGGAGTATTTCTAACCGTAATGGAGCTAAGATAAGAAGTAAGCAGTAATCTAGTGATTATATACCTATATATGACCTATACATAAAGCTATGAGTACAAGTGAGCACCTATTAACCCTTACAACATCCTGCGGAAAAACATTCCATAGCGGATCTGCTCTTATATTAGAAATCTAGAAAAGCGCATTGATGGCGACATCGCTAAGCTCTGAAGCAGCTCCACAGAATAAGATTTCTTCGTCTGTATGTCTTAGTAACCATCTTGGTTCTGTGATCATAAATCCTTGCCAATCTGAAGGATTATTTTTGACAAAAATTTAGCAACAGCTGCTCGGAGTGATATTGGATAACCCGTAATAGTCCGAAGATCCATCTTGCTGCATGTAACAAGCTAAATGACTTGATAAGACAAGAACTGTGACCAATTAGAGGATTTACCTAGTAAGGTACACTGGATGTTACATTGTGGAGCGCCGCTGTAGACC
Source organism: Leptodactylus fuscus (assembly GCF_031893055.1). Classification (NCBI taxonomy): domain Eukaryota; kingdom Metazoa; phylum Chordata; class Amphibia; order Anura; family Leptodactylidae; genus Leptodactylus; species Leptodactylus fuscus. Next base: position 333,223,869 of record NC_134265.1, read on the forward strand.
TCCAAATGACATATTATAATGGTTTTCATGGGGATTATATTGATTTCTCTAGAACAAGAGCTCCACCTACTGGCCAATTGTATGTATACACAGAGTGGAGGGAGCGAGTAGCCCAGGACTCAATGTAAATAAGAATGTGTCCATTTAATAAAGGCAAAAGCATATCAGATAAACAGATAGATATTAAATAGACCGATAGATAGATAGATAGATAGATAGATAGATAGATAGATAGATAGATAGATTGATAGATAGGAGAAAGATAGAATGATAGATAGATAGATAGATAGATAGATAGATAGATAGAAGATAGATAGATAAATGATAGATAGATAGATAGATAGATAGATAGATAGATAGATAGATAGATAGATGATAGATGGGAGATAGATAGATAGATAGATAGATGATTGATAGATAGATAGATTGATAGATAGATAGATAGATAGATAGATAGATAGGAGATAGATAGATAGATAGATAGATAGATAGATAGATAGATAGATAGATGATAGATAGATAGATAGATAGATAGATAGATAGATAGATAGGAGATAGATAGATAGATAGATAGATAGATAGATAGATAGATAGATACTATAGAGAGCATACGAGGTGCTGATGTTATACAAAATATAAAAGCTTGGACACCTGTAATCAGCCTTTAGTTGCTGTGATGATGGACATGCAAATAGATCTGCATACCTCCCAAATGTCCCGATTTCCGCAGGACATTCACGATTTCGGTGACGTGTCCCGTGGTCCCGGTTGGAGGGAGGTATGTCCCGATTTCAATTCAGATCTGCGTCCGGAGGACGGAGGACATGAATCTGGGGGCAAAGATGTAGGGACATGAAACTGTGGGCAGAGATGGGGGACATGAATTGGGGGGCAGAGATGGGGGGACATGAATCTGGGGGCAGAGATGGGGGGACATGAATCTGGGGGCAGAGATGGGGGGGACATGAATCTGGGGGCAGAGATGGGGGGACATGAATCTGGGGGCAGAGATGGGGGACATGAATCTGGGGGCAGAGATGGAGGAATATGAATCTGGGGGCATAGATGGGGGGACATGAATCTGGGGGCAGAGATGGGGGGACATGAATCTGGGGAAGAGATGGGGGACATGAATCTGGGGGCAGAGATGGGGGGACATGAATCTGGGGGAAGAGATGGGGACATGAATCTGGGGGCAGAGATGGGGGGACATGAATCTGGGGGCAGAGATGGGGGACATGAATCTGGGGGCAGAGATGGGGGGACATGAATCTGGGGGCAGAGATGGGGGACATGAATCTGGGGGCAGAGAGGGGGGGACATGAATCTGGGGACAGAGATGGGGGACATGAATCTGGGGGCAGAGATGGAGGAATATGAATCTGGGGGCAGAGATGGGGGAATATGAATCTGGGGGCATAGATGGGGGGACATGGAATCTGGGGGCAGAGATGGGGGGACATGAATCTGGGGGAAGAGATGGGGGACATGAATCTGGGGGAAGAGATGGGGGGACATGAATCTGGGGACATAGATGGGGGGACATGAATCTGGGGGCAGAGATGGGGGACATGAATCTGGGGCAAAGATGGAGGAATATGAATCTGGGGGCAGATATGGGGGGACATGAATCTGGGGTCAGAGATGGAGGGACATGAATCTGGGGGCAGAGATGTGGGACATGAATCTGGGGGCAGAGATGGAGGGACATGAATCTGGGGGCAGAGATGGGGGACATGAATCTGGGGGCAGAGAGGGAGGAATATGAATCTGGGGGCAGAGATGGGGGGACATGAATCTGGGGGCAGAGATGGGGGAACATAAATCTGGGGGAAGAGATGGGGGACATGAATCTGGGGGCAGAGATGGGGGGATATGAATCTGGGGGCAGAGATGGAGGGGACATGAATCTGGGGGCAGAGATGGAGGGGACATGAAACTGGGGGCAGAGATGGAGGGGGGATATGAAACTGGGGGCAGATGAAGGGTGTATATGAAACTGGGGAGAGATAGAGGGGGGACATATCATTTACGGGTGACTGTAGGAGGATTATACTGTGTGGGAGCACGTGAAAAATGAATGAGAATGGGCGGAGTCAACATAAAAGGGTACTATTCCGTTATCGGGCCAGCAGAGCTTATCTGCACCAGCATCGGGACAGCAGCAGTCAGCATTTCAGCATCGGGAATGATATCCGAGGACTGACTGCTGGCCCGATGCTTGTGCCCAGCTCTCCTTCCATCTGCCCCATACCCCTCTCTGGCCCAGCTCTCCTTCCATCTGCCCCATACCCCTCTCTGGCCCAGTTCTCCTTCCATCTGCCCCGTACCCCTCTCCCTGCCACGTGACTAGGCTTGACCGACATTACTAGTCGCCGGGACGCTGCAGGAAGTTTGTCCCTCTGGGTCACCATAGCTCCCCGCCGTTACTATGGTCGACGCGTCCCTGAATCTCCGCCGCCACTTTCAGGACCCTTTATTGAGCCCCTGTGTGTGCTATTTTTTTCCTTCCAGTCTCCGTTCTCTGAACCGGCCATGGCTTCCAGTGCGAGCGTCTTTCTTTCGTCCTGAACGCGAACGGCCAGATTGAGAGTGCCAAGTTAAGCATAGTCAAGTAGCAGGGAGAGGGGGTACGGGGCAGATGTAAGAAGAGCTGGGGGGCAGCACTGGGAGAATGAATGGGGGCATTGATGTACTGGTTACTAGAGACAGGGCGCCAGCATCGGGCCAGCAGTCAGTTCTTGGGACGGGCCAGAGAGGGGTACGGGGCAGATGGAAGGAGAGCTGGGCACAAGCATCGGGCCAGCAGTCAGTCCTCGGATGTCATTCCCGATGCTGAAATGCTGACTGCTGCTGTCCCGATGCTGGTGCTGATAAGCTCTGCTGGCCCGATAACGGAATAGTACCCATAGAAGTGTATATATAAATATATATATATATATATATATATATATATGTGTCTCTACAGAACCCAGATTCTAATAGGTGGAGGTTAAAAAACAATAAAGACTCTTACTCACTTCCAGTTACCTTTCTGGGGCTTCCTCGTGGTGTGTAGCGTTCTTCTGTGATATCATCAGCCCATGCTCAGTGCTGAGGCCTGTGATAGGGCCTCAGTGGTGACCCGGGCAGGCTGACCATCATGATGTCATGACGCTTCATGTGCCCATGCGAACACTGATGGCCTCAGCCTTGACCCCTGGGCCAGTCATGTCACAGATAAGGACTGGACGTCACTAGGAGAGCGCCACATGCCATAAGGAGGCCCAAAGAGTTAATGGAAGGTGAGTATGATTTTTTAAAAAATTTTTTACACCTCCCCTAAGCCTTCACCTATTATTCCCGATGAACCCAAACAAGAAACAAATCTCAAGAGGCTTGCCCATCTCTAGCTTTTGCACAGGCAGATTAATGCTAGAATTGAATAGAGATAAGATAGGTTCATAGATAGTAACTGGGTGCTTCTTGTTCTGCTGCTTACACAGACAGTAAACCCTTTCATTGACACTAATCTCATTTTGTCTGTCTGCTGTGCAATAGAGCAGTTTCATCTCTATACACATATTTTAAACAAACTTTCTGACAAGATAATCCTGTTAGTGAAAAATATTTTTTAAAGACTTTTTGGAGCAAAAGTTAACATTTTTTCATTATCTATTGTTGTAATAGCAAAGCGCTAATTTCACCTGTGATGGAGGGATTCAGAGGATGGGAGTAGTAGTGTCTGTAACTATGTCACTGGATAGGCAGAGTGCCCACAACCAATGTTTTGGTAATGGCAGGAATAACAATACATTAGCTGCATGGCCTACTGGGTCCTCTGCTCTAGTACTGACATGACCTCATGGGCAAGCACAATTTCAAAACCAGGCAGTACCCATCTGTCTCCTCCAGTTCCTCCACACTGGAACATTTCCAGCCCCCAATTTTACCAGGTCGTGCCATTTCGTACTCTCCCCCTCCCTTATTTAAGGGATGTAAGGTTTTCTGGAGTGTCAGTTTGAACAACCAATTTTGTTCCAGCATACCTCCTAGGCTGGACACTGAGGGAAGCCTGCATGCTACTGGATGGTGGTGGTAATAGCTCCCCCATGGGCGCTACAAATTGGAGAGTGGTACTCGCTTATCCTGAGCTGGTGTGATAGTGTCAAGAAGGGCCCTGATGGTAATGGCAGCAACAACTCTGGAGACAGTGATGCAGTGAAACATAAAAACTTTACTGTGGCAACTGTAGAGCTGTAAACCAGTGCAACATCCCTGACTGTTGGGTTCTCCCCTGAGGGAATCCCAGACTGAATGATATGATACCCCACTTGTACCCCACTCCAACAACTTGGAAGTTAAGCCTAGCTGCAGTAAGAAGATGGGTCTACCAAGGAAGTTCCTTAGACCTAGATACCTTGTGAGGTGAGTCCCAGAATACAATTCCTGGCAGATGGGACTCCTTCTCTCCTCCTTGCACAATGTCTAGTGAAGTCTAGCAGAATATTCCCTGTCTCAAGGCTGTGTCTAGGCAGACTTGGGCTGTATGACTCCTCTCCCTCAGGGGCTGTTAGGAACACGGTAGAGCTGGATGGTGACAGTGCTAACACTCACTGCTAACTGACCAGACTCTAATGGTCCTGCAGAGACATGAGACTCCAAAACCCCTCCCAAAAGCCTGTTTTTGGCCAGGGGTGCACCAAGTGTGGGGGTGACTAACAGAGGGGTAAATCAAAACGGACAACACAATAGGAAGCTGCAAATATATGACTATATATAACACATACACACGTAAGCAGGCCACATCCATTCCACATGGTGGTCATCATCACATATCATTATTATCATCTCCATCTGCTTCTCCTCCTTCCCTTCCATGCAATCTGCACCCAGTCCTCTGACGACTGGTCTGCAAGTTTCACTCCCACCTGGCCAAGTTACTGGCGGTATAGTCGCCGCCATGCCGCATAGTAGAATCCACTGCGATTCGTCTACTGATGACAGTGCACAGTGTCCAATAAGAAAACCTAACCAATAGGGTTGAGCCGATCTTGAGATTTCAAGATCGATTTTAAAATCCGATTTCCGATCATTTTCCAGCCGATCTCGATCGTGAAATTTGCTCGATCGCCGATCGGAATCCGATCTTTTCCGATCCCAATCCTCAACCCTAGTCAATGCTTCTCTATGGGAAAAGTCACTCTTAGGGTTGAGCCGATCTTGAGATAACCTCCGACCTCGATCTCGCTGGAAAAGATCGGGTCGGAATTCCGATCGCGATCGTGAAATTTACTCGATCGCCGATCGGAATCCGATGTTTCCGATCCCAATCGCTCAACCCTACTAACCAGTATTATTTGCAGATAGCGCCCCCAAATTTCTCTAGAAATTCTGTCAATTGTCACTCCGCCAACACGATATTGACGTGGCATTTTCTCCCATGAGATCAATAGATAGATATCTATATACCATCATAGTCCATTTACAGATCATGATGGTACAATATTATCACATTTCACCTCCCGTCAGTAGCCACATGGCTACCTGCCCAGTGAGAACTATGTAAGCCATACACATAATACACAACGGCAAAACGTCTGCTCTGTAATCCTCCCCATGAGACTATTTCCATGCAAGCGTCGGTGCGCTGCTATGTGACTTTCGGCGCTCTCATTTCCATATGTAATCTTCTATTATACAGAACCTCTGAATATATATGAACTTTGTATGGAGAGACAGATAATATAAACAGTGTCTCCTCGTGTGATTATGATAATGTGCTCTCCAGTAAGTGCCGTGATATTTGTGTGAACATTCAGCACCGGCAACATGGTTTCCATGGAAATATATGGAGATTACCAGCAACCACTCCCACGGAACGAATTGCCGAAGAAGACATTCACATAAGTTCTAAATTCGCCATAAATAAGGCAAAAAAACATCGGAAAAGAATATAAAGGCAAATGAAAAAATTTGAATTTTTCACTTTAAAATCCAACATTTTTCAACGGCCCCCTGGTGGTGATGTCTTTGCATTTCTTTAATCCTACTATAGATGATCAAACCTTTTAGAAGTTTTTTCTTTGGGTTTTGGACGGTTTAGGCAAAAAGTTTGATTCCGTTTAGTCCAAATGGAAGTTCAAAGTAAAACTGTCTCCTATCTTTCTCTATCAATTAAATCAAAGTCTTCTTCCCCAGTGCTAACACTACACTTCCCAGAAACCCCCACTTTATTATCTGTGTATCATTTCCTATCTCTCTCAGTCCGACTGTCCGAGAAACTCCTATCTGTCTAATCTCCCCCCACAAAATAGAAACCTTCTACTTGGACTTTTTATACTGTCCTCTGGCCTTTAGTGCTTCATGATATGTTGTTCCCAGTGGCCTAACTACCGCGGAAGCAGTGGAGGCAGCTGCTACAGGGCCCGGGACATTAGGGGGCCCGGTGACAGCCGCTACCGCCACGGTTTTTTCTTTTTTCTTAATAGGCCATTACCGGCTGGAGTTATTCCAGCCGGTAACGGGCCCTATTTATTACCGATCCTGGCTGGGCTGGGATCGGTAGGTGACACCGCGGGCCCTGCAAAGACTATTATTATACTCTGGGGTCTTTGCAGACTCCCGAGTATAATGATCGGAGGCCTGGGAGACGTAAGAAACATAAAAAACTGTGTTACTTACCTCTGCAGGCTCCGGACAGGCTTCGGCCTAGTTGTCTGACGTCTCTGACGTCACATGAACCCAGCCTCCGTCCCGGGTCATGTGACGTCCGACGTCATTGAAGAAGGCCAACAGCAGAAGACTGCAGCAGAGCCGGGGGTCAGGTAACAGTGTTTTTTTATGTTTTTATTCCCCTGGGTCTCTGATTATTATACTCTGGGGTCTGAAAAGACCCCAGAGTATAATAATTGCTTATGGGTGTCCAGAGTGGGACATAATACTGTGTGCAGGAGCCACTATGGGGGATAATACTGTGTGCAGGGGCCAATATGGGGCATAATACTGTGTGCAGGGGCCACTATGGGGGATAATACTGTGTGAAGGGGCCACTATGGGGGATACTACTATGTGCAGGGGTCACTATGGGGGATAATACTGTGTGCAGGGGCCACTATGGGACATAATACTGTGTGCAGGGGCCACTATGGGACATAATAGTGTGTGCAGGGGCCACTATGGGGGATAATACTGTGTGAAGGGGCCACTATGGGGGATACTACTATGTGCAGGGGTCACTATGGGGCATAATACTGTGTGCAGGGGCCACTATGGGACATAATACTGTGTGCAGGGGCCACTATGGGACATAATAGTGTGTGCAGGGGCCACTGAGGGACATAATACTGTGTGCAGGGGACACTATGGGGGATAATACTGTGTGCAGGGGACACTATGGGGGGATAATACTGTGTGCAGGGGACACTATTGGGGATAATACTGTGTGCAGGGGCCACTATGGGGGATAATACTGTGTGCAGGGGCCACTAAGGGACATAATACTGTATGCAGGGGCCACTATTGGGGATAATACTGTGTGCAGGGGGCACTAAGGGACATAATACTGTATGCAGGGGCCACTATGGGGGATGATACTGTGTGCAGTGGCCACTATGGGGGATAATACTGTGTGCAGGGGCCACTATGGGGGATAATACTGTGTGCAGGGGCCAATATGGGGCATAATACTGTGTGCAGGGGCCACTATGGGGGATAATACTGTGTGAAGGGGCCACTATGGGGGATACTACTATGTGCAGGGGTCACTATGGGGCATAATACTGTGTGCAGGGGCCACTATGGGACATAATACTGTGTGCAGGGGCCACTATGGGACATAATAGTGTGTGCAGGGGCCACTGAGGGACATAATACTGTGTGCAGGGGACACTATGGGGGATAATACTGTGTGCAGGGGACACTATGGGGGATAATACTGTGTGCAGGGGACACTATTGGGGATAATACTGTGTGCAGGGGCCACTATGGGGGATAATACTGTGTGCAGGGGCCACTAAGGGACATAATACTGTATGCAGGGGCCACTATTGGGGATAATACTGTGTGCAGGGGGCACTAAGGGACATAATACTGTATGCAGGGGCCACTATGGGGGATGATACTGTGTGCAGTGGCCACTATGGGGGATAATACTGTGTGCAGGGGCCACTATGGGGGATAATACTGTGTGCAGGGGCCAATATGGGGCATAATACTGTGTGCAGGGGCCACTATGGGGGATACTACTATGTGCAGGGGTCACTATGGGGCATAATACTGTGTGCAGGGGCCACTATGGGACATAATACTGTGTGCAGGGGCCACTATGGGACATAATAGTGTGTGCAGGGGCCACTGAGGGACATAATACTGTGTGCAGGGGCCACTATGGGGGATAATACTGTGTGCAGGGGACACTATGGGGGATAATACTGTGTGCAGGGGACACTATTGGGGATAATACTGTGTGCAGGGGCCACTAAGGGACATAATACTGTGTGCAGGGGCCACTAAGGGACATAATACTGTGTGCAGGGGCCACTATGGGACATAATAGTGTGTGCAGGGGCCACTATGGGGGATAATACTGTGTGCAGGGGACACTATTGGGGATAATACTGTGTGCAGGGGCCACTATGGGGGATAATACTGTGTACTGAGGCCACTATGGGACATAATACTGTGTGCAGGGGCCACTATGGGACATAATAGTGTGTGCAGGGGCCACTATGGGGGATAATACTGTGTGCAGGGGCCACTATGGGGGATTATACTGTGTGGAGGGGCCACTATGGGGGATAATACTGTGTGCAGGGGCCACTATGGGGGATAATACTGTGTGCAGGGGCCACTAATGGACATAATACTGTGTGTAGGGGCCACTATGGGACATAATACTGTATGCAGGGGCCAGTAAGGGACATAATACTGTGTGTAGGGGCCACTATGGGACATAATACTGTATGCAGGGGCCAGTAAGGGACATAATATTGTGTGCAGGGGCCACTACGGGGAATAATACTGTGTGCAGGAGCCACTAAGGGACATAATAGAGCGCACAGGAATGCGGAGGAGGAGGTCAGTCGAGGTCTTCAGCGTCGGTGTCGGTTGGGTGGGGGGGCCATGTCAAAAGTTCGCCATGGGACCCCGCCATTCCTAGTTACGCCACTGGTTGTTCCCTGTCATGAGATCTGCGTGTAAGGCATTATGGGTAAGCCTGTGCAAATCGAACCGCAAAAAGTTCTGCTTCATGGAATAGTTTGTACTGAAACTATTCCAATGTGAACTGGTTTGCTCATTTGTAATCCTTACCTATGAACAAGATAAGGATTTGAGAATACCACTGATTTCATCTGGAACTCCATAATGGAGTAATCATACATACCAACTCTCTTGAAACGTCTAAGAAGTTCATGAAGTAGGGTTGCCTCCTGGCATCCTGGAAGAATGGGCACATCTCCCAGGCCTTATGGAATGTTCTGGCATCTGCTGGGCTCCCTGTCATATTATACATGGGCACTTTATGTGCTGCCACATCATACAAAAGGAGTGTAACAGGTACATTTTGTGCGACGTCACAAAATGAGGGCATGGCACACCACCAAAAGGGTCAGAGTTTTAATAAATGTGGCCCCTTCTTATATGAACTCACTCACTTTTTGGAGGACACCTGTGTCTGTACTCACACAATTCAGGAGTACAGTAACAATGCTAGTAGGTTGGCACAAGTCTCATGGGAACAAGCAATTCTTCCGAGCTGAAGATATTTCCGTAGCACAAACAGCATATAAAAAGTCTCTGAGTTAGTGTCCTTCAAAAAGTTTCCTATAGATCAGGTCTTCTGCACAGAACCTCAAGAAAGTACACCCGGCAATGTATGTTCTAGCAAAGTGCAATAGTAAAGGTCCTTCATGGGTAAATAGCTATCAACAGTCAGAATGGATGGATAGAACGGCATACAGAGAGATATGGGCACCACTTCTGAAGATGGGATAGAGTTTGTCTGATGTAACACCACCAAGACTGTTGGAGAGGAGCGCAAGGACTCCTACTTATTGAGATGTGCCTGCTGCGTAAGGTGCAATCGGATGAGGAGTCGTACCACGGAGTACCACTAATGGTGCATTGTCCCATTGTCACAAAGTCTACTATCCCATCCTTCTTAAAATTCACAATATCTTTGGGAGCAAATACTTTTAGATTTAACCTAATCAATCTAGTAAATCTCCATCTACATGGAGTTTGGCCTTCATCTCTAGCTGCATGGATTCATGGGTTCTTCCACAACCAATTTCTTCCTGGAAGGATTCATTTGATCTCCTTCTCCTCGCCCCATATTTCCTAAGCTTACATTATAAAACTACAGGTTAGTAGGCCAGAGATAATTCCCCCGCCGCGGTGATAGCAATTGACATGAAGTAAAAAATAGGCCACTTCTACGGCTCCCGTTTGATCTGGTGGTCACTTAATCCACCAGGGGCTGGGAACTATAGAAGGACCTAGATCCGCTCTGCAGTTCAGGTCTAGGAGGCACCCCATGTCACCACTAAGGACCAATCATAGGTCTCAGTGGTGACCCCAAGTGCAGGACAACAAACAGAAGCCTGGAAGAGACCCCAGAGATGATGGTGATGAGTGTTCAGAACCAGGAGAGCAGAGTCTAGGACCAGGCTGGGTCAGTACCAGGATCATGCCATCGACTATGCCTGCTTACAAAATGTGGCACAAGTCTGAGACATAGTCGACCAAACTCCCATAGGTCAAAAATGGCAACTTAGAAACTTAGAGGCTTCATGACGCATTTTCGACTCCGGCCCAGTATCCATGTGAGATTTTATAAAAATAACTGGAGATCTGCTTTAATTCCCATAAAATGAGCCATAAACCTAAGACAAGACATAACGTGAAGCGCGGTAACCCTACACCAAGCCTCTGCTTTTATTATCTCGCTTGCAAAATATTCTAAGTGCTCCATAAATTGCTGCACACGTTTTACTGCGCTGTAAAGTGGCGAATATCAGAATTCCCATCTAAAGTTCTCTTTATCTCATTCCAGACAAACTTTCTGTCTTATTTATGGGATTTAATCGTATAGAGACATTCTACCGCTATTTAGTCGCATCTTAAATCCTTGAAGACAATTTCCCACTTAGATCAGTTAGGCAGAAATCCTTCTATTCAGAGGATTCTTATGTATATCTGCTCATGGGAAAGCTGGGTGATTGTGGTCACTATTGGGGCTGCCACCTTGCTTTCAATATCTATTGAATGGTATGGTTGCTTAGCTATGGCGTACTATAGGAGCTAGGGATGTAGGCATGCTTAACTGGGCACATCTGCTATTCAGGTGTCTCAGAAAGCTGGGTATACATACTGGAGAGGAGAGCACTATCCCTAAAGCCTAAAGTGTAAGTCATTTTTTACATTTACATTCAACCTTTGTCATATACTTCACTAAAGAAAATTGTCTGTGTCTGATTTTTTTTTTCCATACTCCATACTAAAGCCATGTCAGTTTACAATGAAGTCTATGGAGAGGGTTGGGAGACAGAGATATGAGGTTGTCTACAGCATTAAATGACTGAATAATAATTCCTGGCAACCCAGCTGTGTTGTAAAAGAAAATGTCTCTCTATAGTGTAGATTTCTATCTGCTTTGTGTAACTCTCTACTTCTTACACCGCCCCTCTCCATAGATTTCTATTGTACAGATTTTATTTGTGGCAGAAGGAGGCAAAGAAGTGGAAAAATAGGCCATTTTCTGTAATAAAGTATATTACAAAGTTTGCTATCTTCATCTGCACTATGGATTTCTGAAGACAAAAATAATAAAAATTTATTTATTGGGGTATTCCACTAATAACAAGTGACCCCCTATCCATTGGAGAGAGGGTAACGACGAGATCATTGGGGTTTGATTGAGGGGACACCAACAATCATGGTGGTCAAGTATGGGTCCTATAGACTTTCAGTGAAGCGGTAGTAGACAACAGAAGCCCCAGGGGTAAAAACACAACTGAAACTGTTCCATTGGCCAGAACTAGACTCCAGGAGAAACCTAGACTCCTCAACTTTACCCACCGGAACAGTAAACATTTCGATACAAAATCATTCTGTGCTGAATCATTTCTCCTTATGGCGGCCAAATCTTAGTTTTCCTAATACATTGTTTTAAATCCCCTGTACAGACAAATTCTGTCTACTCGCAGCTACCACTAGGGGGAGCTAATCACAAACTGTTTTATTATAGAGGTCAACTAGTTGTGGCTGCAATGCCAGGATTTTATCTGTCAGATCTAAATCTATAGAGGAGATTTGGAGCTATGTATCTGAAAAATAAAGCTCTGTTTTTTGTAAAAATATATTAAGACTAGAATACAGATATTCATGTTTAAGAGCAGCCATTCGTTTTAAGAGTTAAAAAAAAACAAGGCAAGCATTTCCTTACTGCGATATTTACTGAGCCTTGGGTGTGACTGCGACTTGTGCGCCCCCTAGGTGCCAGCATGCCCTAGGACCGGGTCTACACTGATGAATATAGTCCTATGGGACCAGACGGTATGAACTATACAGATCAGCAGACACAGCGCCCATTCTTCATAGCATCAGACACGCAGACATGTTCTTAAAGCTATCTGTGTGTGAAGGGATCGGGCAGTGTCCGTCACACCTCCCTATGGCAGACATGCTCTACAATGTGACGCTTCAGGACTTGGTGGCCCCCCAGGATGGCGCTGACCCCCTGAAGGCACATTTGTAGGGTACAGACATACATGCTAGAAATACCACCAAGGTGACGGAAAAACAGCCCGGTCATAAAGTGTCCTCCAAATACTAGGTCAGGAATGGATGTTATACACTCGGGCTTCAGGAGATTTTTTTACGGCTTTGGGCACTGCCAGATTTTCGCTGAATCCTAATGAAGTGTGACTGCTGTACAAATATCCTATAGAATATGTCTGACGGGCAGCGCAGAAGAGAAGCTTGTGTTCTGGGACACTGATGCTGTATATAGGCCTAATGATATTACTTTATGGAGTCTTACTAAACTACATCTGTCATCTTGGATGTCGGCCGTGGAGTCTGGGGTTGGCCCCTTTATGAGGGACCCACTGCAGGGAGCAGAGGCATGACATGAAGCCCCTGGGCACTAATGCAAAATCTATACCGGGCCCCCAAATCCAATGTATTGTTTGTAGTACTGGTCTGTTCCTATTGGGAAGAGACACCTAAAAGGCCACTAACGCGCGTGAGCCGAAATGCAGCTGCACCCTCGGCACCACCTCAATTTACGCCCCTGGGAGGGAGGATGTATTGTATAGGGTCAGGTATGTTACTCAATGGGGGGAATTCATCATGATATTTATGATATTGGGATGGGCTGAGATGTCCCTGCCTGATTTATTGTAACTTATGCCAGTATTTTGGGGTTTTCCAGGACTTACATATCCTTAGGATAGGTCATCCATATGTGATGAGTGAGAGCCTAACAACCAGGACCCCCGCTGATCAGCTGGTACAAGAGGCTGCATTCTTGAATCAGCATTAGAGCCTCTTCACTCAATACCAAGCACAGCATTGTACATATTGTAGGGACAGTACTTTGTTTTGCAGCTCAGGCCCTTTCAATGGGGCTGAGCCACTTCTGTACCATGTGACCAATGAATGGGACGTCATCAGCACAGGGAGGAGGCTGCGGTGCATATGATCCTGGGTATTGAACCCTTACCAAACCTAACAATGGGTCATCAATATAGAAGTCCTGGAAAACCCCTTTAAGATATTGATGACCCCTCCATAGTGTAGGGCATCAATATCAGCTTGGTGGGGTCCAGGGCCCTCTACAGCTACAAGCTTTGCTATGAAGAACTTCAAAAACTGTTAAAAAAAAGTAAAATAGGTTAATAAAGTATATTATAAAAATGTTCTGCAAACCTCTCATTATACAAAAACCTAACGTGAAATAATGAAATGCCCCTTTAAATATAAGGTAAGCTATAGACGTCCCATGTCACATGCCACTACACCCTGTAGAATGTATATGCAGTGATGGACGAGGTAGCTCAGACATATGTATAAACCATGTACATAATTTATTACCGCCCGCCATGTTACACCGTAAATCACGTCTAGGTCCAGCCTTGAGTAAATAAATTTGCCGCGGCTGTCTTGAGACGGGCGCACCTGCTTCTAATTTCACAGCACTCACTAAACCCTTCTGCCCTCCATTACTGGCTTGTAAACTAAAGCCCAACACCTCGTGTCTTGTGACCTCTAAGATGGATAACCAAATGGAAGAGGCCCAAGATCTGGGCCAAGCGAAGAGTCCCGCCACTCCAAGGAGACATCGACTCTCTAGCGGTTCATGGCCAATATGCTTCGGATTGTTTGAACTACAAGGTAGGAAAAATTGCCCAAAACGGTGTTTTTTGCAGTGTTATTACTTTTTTAATAGATCCGGATATCATGCTGCTTTAACCCTTTGCATTGGAGCGAATATCTAGTAGCAGAAGCTGATACCCCATAGCGCACGTTACGTTGCGTCACCTTTTTCACAACACGTGGATGAAGTTTAATGAAATCTCATCCTCTATGTCGTTATAGTACATTGCAGCCGGCAATTCGGCAATGACTAATCCGGCATAGGGATAACACTAGTTTGGGCAGGTAAATATTTAAAGGGGTTGTCCAGGAAAGCAACTCACCTGTTCTTGTCGCTTCAGTGTCCTGTCCCGCAGCACCAAAGGCAAGCACAGCCCCTGCATGTGACTACTGAAGCCAATCAACGGCCTAAGGAAAGGACCCAGGCCATCCCAGCAGGCCCAGACAGCGGCCTGGGACATGGTGAGTGCTGGGAATAGATGAGTGGTTTTCCTGGACAATACCTTTAAATTTTTACATTCCCAAACTTTTTGTTATCCCTATAACAGACACCGGAGCATCAGAAATCGTTTTGGTTTTTTTTTCATTTTTCACCTTCCAGTTTTTCCTGGACAACCCCTTTAACTTTGCCACGTAATCTAAATTATTGGCAGAATCCACCGATTTACTCCTTTGCCAGCTTCAGCACGTTCTTGACCACATTTGCTTGCCTCAGAGTCCCCTTTGCATTCATTTTCTATGGGGACTTCCAATCTGTTCCGTTCCGATGACAAAGAGCAGAATGGGACCCTTTCTATAGTCATCGGAACGGAGCGTCGGATGCCCCCTTGGACAGCAAACCCAGTCATATACATGAGGCCTTACAAAAATAGCTGAAGTAACCCAGTCTACTCCATAGACATTGAATTGAAGTGACCACTACTCCATTCAGACACCCCATCAGGACAATTGGTGGGGTCACAGCAGGTAGATGATTCCTTCTGGTCTATCACTTGTTATTACCAGAATATCCCTTTAATTTCTAAGATGCAAAACCCACAGCTTTATTCAGGAGCTGTGCAAAGAACCGGCAA
The DNA here is from genome assembly GCF_031893055.1 of Leptodactylus fuscus. NCBI lineage: Eukaryota > Metazoa > Chordata > Amphibia > Anura > Leptodactylidae > Leptodactylus > Leptodactylus fuscus. The sequence goes on from NC_134265.1 coordinate 333,239,303, forward strand.
ATGTTAATGTGCTAACCATAAAGTACCAGATAATGAGAAGAACATGGAGTTCATCAATGATGTTCACAAAATGGTCTTTTAATTGGCATCCATTCCGGTGCAATATCCACAAAACTTACAATGCATCGATTCTGCGGCGAGATGTTGTCACCTCCCATTACAATCTCATCATGGCGGTGAAGCGTGCCCCGCTCGGGTTCCTGACAATAAAATACAGCGTCTTCATTTAGTTCGCAGCAGTTGTATATTTTACTTGTCGGTTTGACATATTTAGTCGGATATGGATGGCTCATAATCCGGATGTAAGTACTACACTAATATGTGGTTAAGTGATCACATATGCCGTGCAACTTCATTCCATATACTACACTAGGGACCGGCAAAGGCAATGCCCAAAAAAGGCAAGACGCTTGGCAGTTTGGGTGGTCACCGAGGTCCAAGGATCATATCCTAAATTCCCACAGACTTGATGCTTGGTTTAATCCTGGTTATTGCTGCGAATCGCAGCAACTACTGCGTCAAAAATGCTTGTGGAATTATCTGAAGGACCTACAAGAACAATGTCTTATGACCATATCTCTGCAGGTCCTCAAGTCAGAGAGGAGAGCCGCAAGAAAGCTCCATAAGAAATGTCATATCCTCTTTAGGCCTCTTGCAGGCTCTGGTTTATTTCACGCACCCTGGGGGTCACTGCTGAAGCCTGTAATTGGGCCTCAGGGTCACATGAGGAGCGTTGACATGACAATACTCAAAGTGTTGTGTTGTCAACGTGCCTCTTGTGACCAATAAGGTCCAATCACAGGTCTAAATGGTGTCCCTGGAGCACTTGATGGCTGCTAGAGGTCAGAAGAGGCCTGAAGAGGACACCAGAGGACTGTCGGGCGCCACCAGGATGCACAGGTTTGCGGGTATACGCAGATGGCTCTGCCCAAGGCCTAGAAGATGACTGCCCGCGCTGGAAGAAGATGGAGGCGGCGCTGGAGAGTTCTCTCACAGCATTGGGGACGCCCCCAATGCTGTTTGAGCGCTGGGGCCCACCTCCAGTGCTGCGGCCCACCTCCAGTGCTGCGGGAGAACTCATTTGCATACCGACGAAAACCGGGATTTATACCGAACGGCGGCGCGGAGAAGAAATCTAAAAGTAGGAGAAGAATGGAAGATTATGTAGATAATCTGTTTTCCCATAGTCCAAACAGCAGCGCAACAACTGGGGGTATTCCTGCCCCTGCGAGCAATTAGGACAGGTGGAACTTTTACTTAATCAAAAGTGGAACCTCCCCTATAAGAGGCCAACTGACCTCCTCCCCCCCGCGTAATTATAAAGTATAATATTCCGAAAAAACATCTTCAGAACAGGAAGGGAGGGAAGCTTGCGCTGCTGTTTGGACTATGGGAAAACAGATTATCTACATAATCTTCCATTCCCCATACGTCAAACAGCAGCGCAACAACTGGGGAGGTAGCAAGTAAATCCCCCCTAGGGTGGGACTTCCTGGCAAACTGATGAAAGGACCGAGTGGCCAAAAGCCACCGCCTCCGCCGCGAACCGCTCCAATCTGTAGTGTCTTACGAATGTCAAGTGCGAAAGTCATGTCGCCGCTGAGCAGATTTGATCCAAAGAGACGGACTGTCTCTCCGCACAGGAGGTGGCCACCGCATGGGTGGAATGCGCCCGGACAAAGTCCGGAGGTGGCAGTCCCTGATTCTGGAAGGCCTGAAAAATGGCCCCCTTGATCCAACGTGAAAGGGTACCCTTGGATACTCTTTCCCCCTTCTTCCTACCTGACGCATTCACAAACAGATTCTCGGCTCTCCTGAACGCGCTAGTCCGCTCCAGGTAGATACTTAGACACCTCCTTAGGTCCAGAGTATGTCACCTTTCCTCCTCTCGGCTCACTGGGGAAGGAAAGAAGGTGGGCAGTGAGATAACGTGGTTTATATTCTGCCCAGAGGGCACCTTGGGTAAGAACCCCGGCAGGTACCTCAACTGGACCCTGTCTGGGAAAAACAATAAGTAAGGCTCTGTAGCAGCCAAAGCCTGCAGCTCCCCAGCTCGTTTTGCTGAGGTAACCGCCAACAAAAAAGCCACCTTATAAGACATCCACTTCAAATCTGTCTCTTGCATCGGCTCAAAGGGGGGCTCACAGAGTCCCTGTAGTACCGTACCCAGATCCCACTGAGGGACTGGGCTGTAAACAGATGGGCGGAGCCTAGAGGTTCCTTTCAAGAACTGACTCACCAGGGGGTTCTGGGATAACCTGATCCCAAGGACCGCAGACAATGCTGTCATGTGTACTCTTAGTGTCGCCAGAGCAAGCCCTTTGTCCAGGCCATTCTGCATAAACTCCAACACCGACTCAATCTCCGAACTGGACCGCCGGTTCTCCTCACACCATTGTTGGTAGATTCTACCAATCCTCACATAAGCTCTGTTAGTTGAAAGTGCCCTAGAACAAGCTAAGGTGGCTCGAACGGCTTGGGATAGTCCTCCGTGTCCATATAAGGCGCGGTCAACCTCCAGGCTGTTAGGTTGAATGTCTCCAGGTCCTGGCATAGCCGATTGTTCTGGGTTACCAGGTTGTGAAGAAGCGGAAGCCTCCAATAGTTCCCTCGACTCATCTGCATGAGGTGGGTAAACCATGCCCTCTTCGGCCAGAATGGTATGATCGCGATGAACGATACCTGGTCTTGTCTGACTTTGGCCAATACCTTCGAAATCATGGGAAGTGGAGGGAAGATGTAAGCTAGCCTGAACCTCCAAGGTATTGATAGGGCATCTACTGCCAAGGGGTTGTCCTCCTGGTAGAGGGAACAAAACCTCTCCACCTTGGCATTGTACTGGGTGGCCATCAGGTCCACCTCGGGGAGACCCCACATCCGGGTGAGTTGCTGGAAAACCTCCTGGTTCAGAGACCATTCGCCCGCCACAGTCAGGCCTCTGCTTAGCTGATCCGCCAGCGTATTTAGATGTCCTCTTATGTGCACCGCCGTGAGATGACTCACGTTGTCTTCCGCCCAGGTGAAGATCCGGTCTACTAACCTGAGGAGAGATGGGGACCTCGTCCCTCCTTGTTTGTTCAGATACAGGACCGCTGTGACATTGTCTGTCCTGACCCTGACTGCCTTGCCGCGGAGCGTTTGGGTGAAATAACGTAGCACCTTGAGGATGGTGCACAATTCGCGCCAATTCGATGATTGGGACCTCTCCTCCGGGCCCCATGTTCCGCTTGTTAGGGTCTCCCCCAGATGCGCCCCCCACCCGTGGAGGGAGGCATCTGTCGTCAACAGGGTCCAGACAGGCTGGACCGTGGACTTCCCGTTCTTCAGTTGGGACCACCACTGTAGTGACCGACGGGTTTCGACAGACAACTGGATAAGCCTTTGCAGCCCCATAATTTGAGAGTCTCGCACTGTAATGGACGCATGTGCCATAGTGCCCAAGGCACTGCATCCGCAGCTGCCGCCATCAATCCCAGGACCTTCATGGATGCTCTTACCTGAACTCTCCGTGTCACCGCCAAGTGATGTACTGCTCGACGAATCTTCTCCTCCCGAACGGGAGGTAGGGAAACTAGCATTTTGAGGGAATCCAGGATGAATCCTAGGAATTGGATCCGAGTGGACGGAATAACTACGGATTTCTGCCAATTTATGAGCCAACCCAGTTCGCCTAGGAAGGCGATGGTGGTGTTTAGATGGGCAGTGAGGACCTCTGCTGACTGGGCTTTCAACAGCCAGTCGTCCAGGTAGGGTACTATAAAGATACCCTGGAGTCGAAGAGCCGCAACGACCGGAGCCACTACCTTTGTGAAGGTGTGGGGGGCCGAAGAAATCCCGAACGGTAGGGCTGCGAACTGCAAATGGCGCAGTGTACTGTTCAACACAACCGCAATCCTCAAAAACCTCCTGTGCGGTGGAAATATTGGGACGTGTAAATACGCGTCCCTGAGATCTAACGTGACAAACATGTCTCCGGGCTGCAGGAACGGCAATACTGACCTGATAGTTTCCATCCGGAAACGAGTCTTGACGATATAACGATTGAGACCTCTCAGATCCACCACCATTCTCCAGCCCCCTGAGTTTTTTGGCACAAAAAAAAACTGAGAATATACGCCGGTTGACTGCTCTACCCGAGGCACCGGCTCTAGGGCGCCCTTGTCCAGGAACTCCTGGACGGCCCTCTCTAAAAGAATTTGCTTGAGCCCCAATAAAACACGGGTTCTGACAAACTTGTCGGGGGTTTTGAAATAAACTTTATTTTGTATCCTGCAGCTACCAGCTGCAGAACCCACGGATCCTGACTACAGCGAACCCAAGCTGGGAGAAAAAGAGACAAACGCCCTCCTACAGGAATTCGGGGAATGGGGACGGGTGGTAGAGGAGGGGAAAATTGTATGTCAGAAGGTCGGCTTCTTCTTATCCGCCTCACGGGTGAGACGCCGACCAGAGCCTCTGCCCCGAGCTCTGGGGCGCCTTTGATATGTTCCCCTGGAGGGGAAGGGTCTAAATCCTCGACCCCGAAATGAAGGGCCTGCCCTTCCCAGAGCCCCCTGGGGAAGATTCTTCCCCTTACTGTCGACTAACCCCTCCATAATGGCATCAAGCTCCTTACCAAAGAGCCTACCAGGCTCAAAGGGGAGAGAGCATAGGTTGTACTTTGATGTATTGTCAGCCCTCCAGGGCTTCAACCAAAGGGGCCGTCTAGCCGCTGTGGCTAGTGCCATAGCCTTCGCCGCAATCTTTACTTGATATGATGCTGCTTCCGCCAAGTAGTCCACTGCCAAAGAGGTGGACGACAGAAACGCCAGTAATTCATCGCGTGGTACCCCTGCATCAATATTCCTCCGAAGGGTTGAGACATTGGTTTTCAAAAACTGGATGACCTTGGTCGTTGAAAATCCCACGGAGGCCTGCGCAGCGGCTGAAGTATAAATTCGACGTAGGGAACCCTGATAGAAAAAGAAGGGGTTAAGTATGTTATCATGAGACCTTGTCTCCCCACCTTAAGGTGGACACTTACCTCCGTACGTCGATCCATTGCATCCTGTAAATTAGAGCCATCCGCCGACGGCACCACAGTTCGTTTCGACAGCTTCGAAACGGCCATATCGACCCTTGGGGGCGGACCCCAGTGATCAAACTGATCCTCCTCCACCGGGAAGAGGGTCCGAAACTTCTTGGAGACTTGAAACGACCTCTCCGGGTGCTTCCACTCCGCCTCCATGCTCTTCGCCACTGCCGGCTCCACTTTAAAGGACCTCTGTCCCTTTTGGTCCCGGTCCCCGTCACGCTCTGGACGCACCAGCTTCATCAGCCTCGGCATTTTCTCCAAGGGAAAAGACGGACCTGCATCCACTGACTCTTCATCCGAAGAGACTTCATCCACAATCTGAAATTCCTCATTCAGAGGAAACGGACGGGAAGTGGACTCCAGACGTGGTCTCTTCGTGAGATGGGCGATAGAATCTTTCATCTCACACATAGACTCCTCCACAAAGCCTTTTACCCAGGAGATGACCTCATGACCCTGGGTTTCCTCCGCCCGTGGAGCCCTACACTGGCGACATCGTGAATTCTCATATCCGTCCGGTAACGGAATATTGCAATCCTTACATGGTGCGTGTCTCCGCACCGATGCGGATTTCCTGCGTCTTCCCTCGCTGGAACGAAGAAGCCATCTAAAAAAGAGACCAGAATCATCAAATACCTCCCCCCATACTACCTGACAGGGATCCACAGGACACTTCCCTAACAAAAATACCTTACAATCCAGTCCAGAAAGTCCAATATGCTGAGTGAAGACTCTCTGTGTACCACCAAGCTGAGCAAGCCTCAGAGCCTGAACCAGTCCCTGCAACACCTGAGCAGCGACTGACAGGTAGAAGCTGCCATCCTAATATACCTCCCAGAAGGGGAGGGAACAATAAGCTCCCCCCCCCCCGAAGGGGGGGGCAGCAAAGGTGACAGGCGCGAGCTACTGCGCATGCCTGGCGGCGCATAAAACAGCCGGGCTCGGCGCGCGCATGCGCCGAACCCCGATGCTCCGTACAGGAGCTCGGGAAAGCCGGCGCCAAAGTGCGTGGGTCCCTGCCCGCGCCTCCAAAGATCCCAGGTAAGCCGCAGTCCAACTCCCCCCCGCACTTTGGGGAGGGGGGCGCCCAAACCCACAGCCAACCAAAGAAGTGAAGTAAAGGGAGAGAGGGACCTACCCCCCCCCCCCAACCTCTCCCTACCACCTGTCCTGCTCAGCAGGACAGAAAAAAACGCGGGGGGGGGGGGAGGGGGTCAGTTGACCTCTTATAGGGGAGGTTCCACTTTTAATTAAGTAAAAGTTCCACCTGTCCTAATTGTTTGCAGGGGCAGGAATACCCCCAGTTGTTGCGCTGCTGTTTGACGTATGGGGAATAACCTTTCTTAAGGCTAATCCTACGTGTCGAGAAAAAAATTAAATTTTAATAGTAGAATCCCTATAACCCCTTAAGGACCAGGCCATTTTTTGGTTTCGCATTTTCGTTTTTCCCTCCTCACATTTCAAGAGCCATAACTTTTTCATTTTTCAGTTCACAGAGTCACATGATGGCTTATTGTTTGCGGGACAAATTGTACTTTGTAATGGCATCATTCAATATGCTGTGCAATGTACTGGGAAGCTGGAAAAAAATTCAGAATGAGGTGCAATTGGAGAAAAAATGAATTTGCGCCATTTTCTTATGGGTTTAATTTTTACAGCGTTCACTGTTTGGTACAAATGACATGTTACCTGTGTTCTACGTGTCAGTACGAACGCGGTGATACCAAATTTATATAGTATTTGAAATGTTTTGATACTTTTAAAAAAAATGATAAACTTTGCAAAATAGAAAAAAAATTTTGTGTCATCATGTTCTAACACCTGTAACTTTTTCATATTTCCATGTATGGAGCTGGTTGTGGTGTCTTTTTATGCGGGACAAGATGACGTTTCTATTGATACCATTTGGGGAAAGATCTGATGGTTTGATCACTTTTTATTCAATTTTTTATAGGAGGCAAAGTGTTGAAAAAAACGCTTTTTGGCTGTTTTTATTTTTTTTGCCGCTACGCCGTTCGCAGTACGGGATAAATGTTTTAATATTCTAATAGTTCAGGCATTTTGGAGCGCGGGGATACCTAATATGTTTATGTTTAATGTTCTTTAATTACTTTTATAGCTAATCTAGGGAAAGGGGGGTGATTTGAACTTTTATATTTTTTTTATTTTTTTAATACTTTTAAAAACTTTTTTTTTTCTTCTGTTACATTTATGATCAGACCCCTTAGGTACCTTGAAACCTAGGGAGTCTGATCGCTCATACTATTCACTGCAATACTACAGTACTGCAGTGAATAGCAGAATCGCAGCACTTCTATTAGACGATGCCTCTGGCCTCTGGCATCGTCTAATAGATCTAGTGCAGAGACAAGCCTGGAAGCCTTCAATAGGCTTCCGGCTGTCATAGCAACTGATCACCGCCCTCATGTGACGTTCAGGAGGGCGGCGATTGGGGAAACATGGCGGCGCCCATGCCGCCGGCGCCGTTTACACGCTGCGGTCGCGTTTGACCGCAGTGTGTAAAGGGTTAACAGCAGCGATCGGCTCGGGCACCGACCGCTGCTGTTATTGGCAGGTCCTGGCTGTATTATACAGCCGGCATCTGCCGTGTATGGAGCGAGCTCAGCGTGTGAGCTCGCTCCATACATCCCCATGCGACCCATGACGTACAGTTACGTCAAGGGTCGCTAAGGGGTTAAATACTATCATGGTATCCATCATAATGATATGTATATGATAGCCACCATGATAGTACTTAAGGGGTTAAGTAAAGTGTTTGCAAGTAGTATTCCCCTTTAACTTAACCCCAGTCATATCCCTTTAACTACGATCACCCTACAATGAGTCAAAGTTCATTTTTTTTGTCCTTTCTTGACTTTTCCAGCAGGGACGGGCATGCACAAAGTACATGTTACCAATTTTAACCGGTTAAGGACCGCTGGCCGTAAATTTACGGCCAGCAGTCCTGGTCTCTAAGACCAGCCGATAGTAAATTTACGGCCGGTCTTCAGAGACTCACTAGGCAGGGGGTGGGGCGGGGGGAGGGCAGGGGTTAGGTGTTACTGACACCTAACCACCCCCTCAACAACGTTCAGTCGGACTCAGTTCCGACTGAACGTTTTAACCCTTTCGATCCTGCCGTGAAACATCACGGCGCGATCGAAAGGGATCCGCCGCAGATTGAAGGTGATCGGCACCCCCCGCGGCGAGATCGGGGGGTGCCGATGTCAGTAGAAGGTAGTCTGGGGTCTGGCCAGTGACCCCAGACTACCGGAGCCCCCACATACCTGGTTGATCCTGCCGACTGATGGAGGAAGTGAGCGATGCAGCTCACTTCCTCTGCAGCTTACAGGACACGAGCAGGCTCATGTCCTGCTCGTGTCCTGTCTGCTACTGTGCTGAATCAGCTGATGCTTTCATCAAAGCATCAACTGATTCAAGTGTCCTAAATGGACACATGAAAAAGTTAAAAAAAAAAAAGTTAAAAAAAATAAAGTGTATGAAAAAAGTAATAAAGTTATAAAGCCCAAAAATCCCTTTTTCTCTATACAAAATGAATTATATAAAAAAAGGTACTAAAAATTAATAAAAACAATGCATATTTGGTATCGCCGCGTCCGTAACAACCTGTACAATAAAACTGAAATAATATTTAATGTATACGGTGTACATCTGAAAAAAAAAACGGAAAAAACCCACCGGAAGTAATGATTTTTCACCATATCACCTTACAAAATATGCTATAAAAAGTGATCAAAAAATCATATGCACCCCACAACAGTACCAATAAAAAGCGCAGGTTGTCCCGCAAAAAATAAGCCCTCAACCAACACTGTCAACCGAAAAATAAAAATGTTACGCCTCTCAGAAGATGGCGATGCAAAAATCACTGATTTATGTCCCCAAATGTGTTTTTGTTCTGCAGAATTAGTATCGCATAAAAAAATACTATAAATGAGGTATCGCCGTAACCGTACCGACCCACAGAATAAAGGCTACATGTTACTTATACTGTACGCTGCATGGCGCAAAATTTAAAGGGTACAACTCAATGCCAGGATTGATTTTTTTTTTTTTTTTTAAATCCAGCAAGAAAGAGTTAATAAAATGTATTCAGTATGTTGTAGGCACCCAAAAATGGTGTCATTACAAAATACATCACATCCCGCAAACAACAAGCCCTTATATGGCCACGTCACCAAAAGAATAAAGAAAATATAGCATCTACCAATGTGAAGACAAAAAACCCCAAAATCGCCAAATTATTAGAATACAACTGGCGGCGTCAGGAAGGGAATATATAAGCTGTGCGAGCGAATATCAGGGGACACCCCAGATTTACAGCTTATGAGGGAACAGACACCAGAAGTGACCCCCAAAGTGACCCCCAGAGTGACTCCCCCAATCATAGGAGCTACTGGGACATAGTAGGGAATTTGGTGTCTGCAATGTTTTCCGCACCGCTTATATATTCCCTCTTCGCCATCCGCCGTGCAGTCACGTCCGGATACTAATACTCACTACACCCCCTGAGAAATTCTTTGAGGGGTGCAGTTTTCAAAATGGGGTCACTCCTTTGGGGAATCCACTTTTCTGGTACCTTACAGGCTCTACAAACATGACATGGCGTCCAGATACCAAACATCTGAATCTGTACTCCAAAAGCCTCATCGCGCTCCTTCCCTTCTGCGCCCTGCTGTGCGCCCAAACTGCAGTTTATGCCACATGTATGCCACATGTATGACACTGGTGTACCCCGGATAACGGACGTAATGTCATATGTGGGAATAAACTGATATTAGGGCACAGCCAGACACAGAAGGGAAGAAGGGTTATTGGGTTTTTGGAGCGCAGACGGTTTGGTTTTTGGATGCCATGACACTTTTGCACAGCTGAAACGCCAGTAAAATGGAATCCCCTGATATGAGACCCTATTTTGGAAACTACACCCCTGAAGGATTTATCCAGGGGTACAGACAGCATTTTTAACCTCCAAGTTTTGCTATAACTTATTATCCATAAATGAATACGAAGCGGATTGTGAGAGGTGAAAATGACCATTTTTCCAGGAACCCGTCATTTCAGTGCGTAATATGTTATGCCCGACTTGTATCAGAGATGAACGCTCTGAAAGCTGTTGTGCCCGGGATACCACCCGCTTACCAGTTTTTGGAGTGTCTCTGCTGACATAAGTTGGGCACAACATATCGGGTACTGAAATGGCGAATCTCTGGAAATTTTTCATTTTTAACTTCTCATTATTAGAGATGAGCGAACACTAAAATGTTCGAGGTTCGAAATTCGATTCGAACAGCCGCTCAATGTTCGTGTGTTCGAACGGGTTTCGAACCCCATTATAGTCTATGGGGAACAGATACTCGTTAAGGGGGAAACCCAAATCCGTGTCTGGAGGGTCACCAAGTCCACTATGACACCCCAGGAAATGATGCCAACACCTCTGGAATGACACTGGGACAGCAGGGGAAGCATGCCTGGGGGCATCTAACACACCAAAGACCCTCTATTACCCCAACATCACTGCCTAACAACTACACACTTTCCACATTCAAAAAAACCTCTATCAAAGTGGGAAAATACCTGGAAACCTTCTTTACTCCCCAAATGGATGGACACAAACCCCAATTTAAGCTCAACAAACAGTAGCAACCACCCCTTTAAATCACGTTCCCCATGACAACCACAAATGGAATAGGCAATGGGAATTCCAAAAGCCCTCACCCTTAACTGTCATTTTGAGTGTGTGTGTGTGTGTGTGTGTGTGTGTGTGTGATGTGGTAAGACCTTCCAAAATTCACTTTTCTAGCCCTTAACATGAGCCCTTCCAAACAAAGTTACATGACCTTAAGCTGAGCTACCAGCAGAGATTGAGGCCCTTGGCATGAGTAGAGCCTTGCACCAGCAGTGTTTTTGGCACTTAGGGTGAGTTGAGCCTTGTACCAGCGTGTGTCCCTTAACATCAGGCGGGCCCTAAGTTCTGCGCTTTGCACAAAAGTTCCACATTAACTAGGCTGAATGGTACAAAGATTAGTAGGCCCGAGAACCAGGAACAGGTCTTGCAATGGCTGTCGGATAACGCTTAAAGCACATTGTCCACCAGCCAGTCAGCCTCTACCTCCTCTTACCCAACAGTCTTGTCCTCCTTCCACCCAAAATTCCCAATCTTCTCAGAACAATAACCCCAACTGTCCCTGCTCCCCAGAGCTGTTCTCCCTTCCTTTGACTGTACCGCAACCTGCCCCTCCATTTCGCGATTCCACGGACCTAACAGACGAGTATCTGTGTCCAGATGCTCAAACACTAGAGTCTCCTCCATTCCATCTCCGGTCGATTTGGTGGCGGATGACCAGCAACCCACCCTCATCGACGACGATGAGACGCAGTTGCTGTCAGGGCAGCCAGTTGACATGCGCATTGTGCAGGAGGAGGAGGCGAGACAGGAGTTGGAAGAGGAGGTGGTGGACGACGAGGACACCGACCCCACCTGGACAAGGCAGATGTCAAGCTGGGAAAGTAGTGTGGATGTTGAGGCAGGTGCAGCACCAAAAAGGGTAGCTAGAGGCAGAGACATGTCCAGAGGCAGAGGTCAGCTGCTTTGCCGAAGCCAGGCCAGACCCGGAATGTCCGAAGATGTTCCCTTTTGTACCCAGCCCAGAAAAACTCCCCCATCGAGGGCACGTTTCTTGAAGGTGTAGAGTTTTTTCAAGGAATGCGCCGAGGACAGATATAGTGTCGTCTACACAATTTGCCTCTCGAAATCGAGTAGGGGCCCTGAGAAGAGCAACCTGTCCACCACTTCAATGCACCGTCATTTGGAATCCAAGCAATGGAATCAGTGGCAGGCAGCAACGGCAGGACAAACGTCGCCCGCCGTTCATGCCACTGCCTCTGCTCACAGTGCTGGCGATGCACTCCAGAGGACGAGCCAGGACATCACTTCATCTGCCTCCGCCACTTTGTTGACTTCTCCCTCATCCTCCCCTGTTTCTGTCTTATCTCCTTCTCCTGCACCATCAAAGGCACCATCAGGCGCTTCTTTACAACAACCCACCATCTCTCAGACATTGGAGCGCCGGCAGAAATACACCGCTAACCACCCACGCAAGCCTAGAACGCCAACATCGCTAAACTGCTGGCCCAGGAGAGGTTGGCGTTCCGGCTTGTTGAAACTCCCGCCTTCCCGGACCTGATGGCAACTGTGGCACCTCACTATGCCGTCCCTAGCCGTCTCAACTTCTCCCGGTGTGGCGTCCCCGCCTTGCACCAGCACGTGTCACTCAACATCAGGTGGGCCCTTAGTTCCGCGCTTTGCTGCAAGGTCCACTTGACCACCGACACTTGGACAAGCGCCTGTGGTCAGGGATGCTGCAGTGCTTATCTTTAATGACAGGCAGGGTGAATGTGGTGGAGTCTGTTCCCCGGGTGCAAACTGGGGTGGCCTATCTCCTCTCCCAGGCCAAAATTCATGGCAGGAGTAGACTGAAACCCTACGACGCTGCAACCTCCACCACAGCTACTAGCGGCAAACGCTAAAACACTGGCGTGGGGAGACGTCAGCAGGCGGTGCTGAAGCTCATCAGCTTGGGGGACAGACAGCACAGTGCCTCCGAGGTCAGGGATGCCATCCTGGCTGAGATGGCATTTTTTTTTCCCTGCTACACCTGGGGCCTGGCATTTTTACGCCTGTGATAATGGCTGGAACCTGGTAGCGGCTCTGGAGCTTGCCAGCCTCCAACACGTTCCATGTTTGGCCCACGTCTAACCTAGTGGTGCAAAGTTTTTTAAAAACATACCCAAATGTACCGAAGCTACTGTTGAAAATGCGGCGCTTGTGCGCCCACTTTTGCAAGTGCACAGGAGTCGCTGCTAGCCTAAAAACACTCTAGCAAGGCCTACATCTGTCCAAACACAGGCTGTTGTCCGTCATTCACACACGCTGAAACCCTACAATACCATATCTTGAGCAGGGTGTGTGAGCTGCACAGACCTTTGATGGAGTTCCATCTACAAAACCCAAGGGTTCCTCAAAGTCAGCAACCAAAGTTTCTGCACCATGAGTTTCCAGGGGTGGCAGAGTTATGGCTAGGGGAAGAGGCATGGATAGGGATGATGTCTAGGGGCAAAAGCAGTGTGGATGTGGAGGCAAGCTAAGCAGGAAAAACTGGGGGTACAAGCTAAGGCATGGACTGGGGTGATGTCTAGGGGCAAAAGCAGTGTGGATGTGGAGGCAAGCTAAGCAGGAAAAACTGGGGATACAAGCTAAGGCATGGACTGGGGTGATGTCTAGGGGCAAAAGCAGTGTGGATGTGGAGGCAAGCTAAGCAGGAAAAACTGGGGGTACAAGCTAAGGCATGGACTGGGGTGATGTCTAGGGGCAAAAGCAGTGTGGATGTGGAGGCAAGCTAAGCAGGAAAAACTGGGGGTACAAGCTAAGGCATGGACTGGGGTGATGTCTAGGGGCAAAAGCAGTGTGGATGTGGAGGCAAGCAAAGCAGGGAAAATGGTGGCTAGAGGCAAAGGGATGTCCATAGGCAGCAAGGGCAAAGATGCAAAACTCTCCCGTTTCAAGAATTTTCCTGACTTGTTTCCCCACAAAACATTCCTGGGAGGAGGGCTGAAACACCACCCTCCTCCTCCTCCGCTGTTAGATTTACCCCAGCTACGAGCTGAAAACGCTGCAACACTGGTGTGGGGAGACGTCAGCAGGCTGGGCTGAAGCTCATCAGCTTGGGAGACGGACAGCACACTGCCTCTGAGGTCAGGGATGCCATCCTGGATGAGATGGCAATTTGTTTATCCCCGCTGCCCCTGGGGCCAGGTTTTTTAGCTTGTTGGAGGGCTCTGGAGCTTGCCAGCCTCCAACACGTTCCATGCCTGGCCCACATGTTCAATGTAGTGGTGCAATGATTTTTAAAAACATACCCCAAATTAGCTGAGCTAAGGGTGAAAGTGCGGCACTTGGACACCCACTTTCCCAAGTCTACAGTACCTGGAGCTAGCCGCAATACACTCCAGCAAGGCCTACATCTGCCTGAAGCACCTACTGTTGTGCGAGGTCACCACACGCTCTAACCCTAGATACCGTATGTTCAGCAGGGTGTGTGAGCAGCAGAGACCTTTGATGGAGTACCAGCTACAAAACCCAAGGGTTCCTCAGAGTCAGCTCCCTCACTTTCTGCACCATGAGTTTCCATGGGTGGCAGACTTATGGCTAGAGGCACAGGCATGGATAGGGGTGATGTGTAGGGGCAAAAGCAGTGTGGATGTGGAGGCAAGCTAAGCAGCAAAAACTGGGGGTACAAGCAGCCGGTGACATCATCACTGACAAGCACAGCTGTCTGTCAGCTGACAGGCTGACTTTCACCAAAATGAACAGACAATGGATAGACTCATCATATACATGTCAGTTACATGACAAATTTAGTGCAATTTGCAAGTCCAAGATGGTTTGGAGATCTGCGGAGAGGAATCTCACCACCTCTTGCGGGTGCCATCATTTGGAAGGCAAGCCCTGGGCTCAGTGGGTGAGAGCAAGCGCAGGATAATCGTCGTTTGGCCTGGCGGCCACTGCCTCTTCCACTGTTGACAGGGCTGGCGCTGCAGTCCAGACCAGGAGCCAGGACACCTCCACATCTGCCTCTGACACTTTGGGGAGTTCACCCTTATCCTCACCTTTTCCTGCCATTTCTCCTTTTGCCCGCGCCATCATGCGCCTCTTCCCAGCAACTCCCCATCTCCCAAGCCTTTCATTTCATGCTAAAGTACAGCGCAACCCACCCACATGCCCAAGGCTTCAACGGCCTCATCTCAAGAAATCTGGCCCAGGAGATGTTGGAATCCCGGCTGGGGGACACTCTGCCCTTTTTGGGCAGAGTGTCTACTGCGCCACCGCACTGTGCCGTCCACACCAGCACTTTCCCCCAAACATGAGGTGGTCCCTAAATTCAGCGCTTAGCCCTAAAGTTCCATGTGACCAGTTACGAATGGACAAGTGCATGCGGACAGGGACGCTACCTTTCAATTTGGGCACAGTGGTTGAATGTAGTTGAGGCGTGGACCGGGTCGCAAAATGTGGTGGCCTGACTTGTCTCCCCACACAACATTCCTGGGAGGAGGGCTGAAACACCACCCTCCTCCGCTGTTAAATTGACCCCAGCTACGAGCTGGAAACGCTGCAACACTGGTGTGGGGAGACGTCAGCGGGCCGTGCTGAAGCTCATCAGCTTGGGGGCCAGACAGCACACTGCCTACAAAGTGAGTCATGCCATCCTCGATGAGACAGCAATGTGGTTTTTGCCACTGCACCTGGGCCCAGGCATGTTGTCATGTGTGATAATGGCCGTAACCTGGGATTGGCTCTGTAGCTTGGCAGCCTGCAACATATTCCATGCCTGGGCCACGTTTTTAACTCATTGCTGCTAATCTTTTGAAAAAGGTACCCCAATGTTCCTGAGCTACTGGTGAAAGTGTGGCGCTTGTGCGGATAGTTTTTAAAGTGTATAGTTGCCGCTGCTAGCCTCTATGCACTCCTACAACGCCTGTACCTGCTGGAACAACGGCTGTTGTGCGACGTCTCCACACTGCTGGCACTAAACATATCATGTGTTGAGCAGAGTGTGTGAGCAGCACAGACCTTTGATGTAGTTCCAACTCCAAAACCCTCGGGTTCGTCAAAGTCAACTCCCTCAGTTGCTCAACCATGAGTGGCCATGGGTGGCAGACTTATGTGAAATCCCATCCCATCCATTGCACTGGACACGAAACATTAGCATGCGCTCAGCACAACTTCGGATATGGCAGATGCGTTAAGCAGGGTGCAGGGTACAACACAGACCAGGCCCGAGCACCAGGAACAGGTGTTAGAAATACTGCAGCATCTGCCATTTCCTTCCAATTTTGGGGTTTTGGACCCGCCACCGACTTGTCTGGACCTAAGTGGGGATCATGAGACACAGTTGCCATCAAGGCAAGCTGTGGTCATGTGCGGTTTGCAGTAAGGGGGCAGTGCGCAATTGGAAGAGGAGTTGGTGGATGACGAGGCCACCGACCCCACATGGACAGGGGTGATGTCTAGGGGCTAAAGCAGTGTAGATGTAGAGGGAAGCTAAATCAACAAAAAACCTGGGTAGAAGCAAAGGCATAAACTGGGGTGATGTTTAGGGGTGAAAGCAGAGTAGATGTGGAGGGAAGCTAAGCAGCAAAAACAGTGGGTAGAAGCAAAGGCATGCAAAACTCTACCCTGTTGGAAGACTTATTCCTAGGTCTGGAACACGTTAATGGCCCCCCTGGACAAATTACTGCCACTCAGGGGCCTAGTGTCACCAGGAGGGACAAGTATAGGCGCATGTTGTGGGAATACCTGGCCGACACCAGCTCTGTCCTCTCCGATCCCTCTGTGCTCTACAGCCTAAACTTATTTTCTCATCTTTTTTTCTGAACTGCACATCTCTTGCCTGCTTCCTTTGGGATCTTAGAAATGGTGGTCCACTTCCACAGATGGTAACTTCAATAGACAGTGTAACGGGAGTAGCTGAGGGATCGCTGTCTTAACCACTTTTTGGCACAAAATTAACTTCCAAAGCCAAATATGGTGCAAGTATATGATGCAAGGACACCTACACACCTATCTCTGACACATTGGGGAGTTCACCCTCATGCGCCCTTTTGGCCTGCACCATCATGCGCCTCTTCCCAGCCACTCCACATTTCCCAAGCTTTTCATTGCAGGCAGAAGTACAATACAACCCACCCCCATGCCCAAGCCTGTAACAGCCTCATCGATAAACTGCTGGCCCTGGAGATGTTGGTGTTTGTTTATGCTTCTGGAGACCCAGGCCTTCCGTCAGCAGATGGCAGCTGGGGCACCTCCCTATGCTGGGCCTAGCCGTTACTACTTCTCTTGGTGTGCTGTCTCTGCCTTGCGCCTGCATGTGTCCCATAACATCAGTCGGGCCCAGAGCTCTGCGCTTTGCTGCAAGGTCCACTTGACCACCGACACATGGACAAGCGCCTGTGGTCAGGGATGCTGCAGTGCTTATCTTTAATGACAGGCAGGGTGAATGTGGTGGAGTCTGTTCCCCGGGTGCAAACTGGAGTGGCCTATCTCCTCTCCCAGGCCAAAATTCATGGCAGGAGTAGACTGAAACCCTACAAAGCTGCAACCTCCACCCCAGCTACTAGCGGAAAACACTGTAACACTGGCATGGGGAGATGTCAGTAGGCCGTGCTGAAACTGATCAGCTTGGGGGACAGACAGCACAGTGCCTCCGAGGTCAGGGATGCCATCCTGGCTGAGATGGCATTTTTTTTTCCCTGCTACACCTGGGGCCTGGCATTTTTGCGCCTGTGATAATGGCTGGAACCTGGTAGCAGATCTGGAGCTTGCCAGACTCAAACACGGTCCACGCATGGCCCACGTTTTCCAACTTGTTGGTGCCATGTTTCTTTGAAACCTACACCATTGTGCCTGATATACAGGTCAAAGTGGGGCCATTTTCGTAAGTGAGAACTAGCCTCTGCTAGGCAGAAAACATTCAGAGCACACTCCTCTCATCTTCGCACCGTTGGCTGGCGGAGGAAGACGAGGGGGTTGGAGTGGCATCTGATGTCCCTATCCCACACGAGGCTAGAGGGTGCACTTCAGTGCATCCCATTGCTTCACCACAAATGGTGTGAAGGGGAGTGGAAAATGGAGGAAATGGAGAGTGACCCTTACAGTTGGGGCCAGCAAAGGCATGCCAAGTAACACACTGGCACACATGGCTGACTTCATCTTGGGTTGCTTTTCAACACATATTTCACATCATGAAGAACAAATAATACTGGATTTTTTCAAGCCTCGAACCCCGGTCTAGGTCTAATGTCTGTTCCTTTCTTATATTAGGGGAGAGGGAAAAAAAATTACTTCAGTGATACGTTTAGCGTACATAGACTGACTATTAATGTGTATCCCACTTAGTGTTGTTAGGGTTACACACCGTCACAACCTGGCTAAAGCTTCTATAGCTGTTAATAAAGTCAACATAACTTTACGGTATCCAAAAAGACAGCTGGTACCGACAGAGAGCAAGACAAATGTCACCCAAAGCTGTGAGCTCTGAACACCCACAGTGACTTTGGCGTCATCATCATTATAAGGGAGCGGGTGGTAATAAATAACTTGGCAGTGCCTAAAACCCAAAAAGCTTATACAACTATATTTACATTAAGATACACAAATGAAACTTTTCAGTAGCATGTCATGAGACAAGCTGATAAGCTCTTCCTTTGTGCAGTGCTATTTGAAAGTTAAACGCTGCCTTTATTTTAATTCTGGAGAAGGTGCAGACATTAGATTTAGAACATGTTGTCTTCATTGTCCAAATCCTCTATATAGGTAACGTGTTTTTCGGGCCGAGCTGTCTGGGAACGAGCTGGTGCAGCACTGACAACCTGGGTGAATATGGCAAGAGCCTGAGATGTAGGGTGAATGAATCCCCAAATTATTTGTGGAATTCCCAGTGAGACAATGGCACTGTATACCAGTATTAAAAATTGTGGGTGCACATAACCCCCATATATTCTTTGAATTCCCAGTGAGACAATGGCACTGTATACCAGTATTAAAAATTGTGGGTGCACATAACCCCCATATATTCTTTGAATTCCCAGTGAGACAATGGCACTGTATACCAGTAGTAAAAATTGTGGGTGCACATAACCCCCATATATTCTTTGAATTCCCAGTCAGACAATGGCACTGTATACCAGTATTAAAAATTGTGGGTGCACATAACCCCCATATATTCTTTGAATTCCCAGTGAGACAATGGAACTGTATAGCAGTAGCAAAAATTGTGGGTGCACGTAACCCCCATATATTCTTTGAATTCCCAGTCAGACAATGGCACTGTATACCAGTATTAAAAATTGTGGGTGCACATAACCCCCATATATTCTTTGAATTCCCAGTCAGACAATGGCACTGTATACCAGTATTAAAAATTGTGGGTGCACATAACCCCCATATATTCTTTGAATTCCCAGTCAGACAATGGCACTGTATACCAGTATTAAAAATTGTGGGTGCACATAACCCCCATATATTCTTTGAATTCCCAGTCAGACAATGGCACTGTATACCAGTATTAAAAATTGTGGGTGCACATAACCCCCATATATTCTTTGAATTCCCAGTGAGACAAAGGAACTGTATAGCAGTATTAAAAATTGTGGGTGCACGTAACCCCCATATATTCTTTGAATTCCCAGTCAGACAATGGCACTGTATACCAGTATTAAAAATTGTGGGTGCACGTAACCCCCATATATTCTTTGAATTCCCAGTCAGACAATGGCACTGTATACCAGTAGTAAAAATTGTGGGTGCACATAACCCCAATATATTCTTTGAATTCCCAGTCAGACAATGGCACTGTATACCAGTATTAAAAATTGTGGGTGCACATAACCCCCATATATTCTTTGAATTCCCAGTGAGACAATGGAACTGTATAGCAGTATTAAAAATTGTGGGTGCACGTAACCCCCATATATTCTTTGAATTCCCAGTCAGACAATGGCACTGTATACCAGTATTAAAAATTGTGGGTGCACATAACCCCCATATATTCTTTGAATTCCCAGTGAGACAATGGCACTGTATAGCAGTAGCAAAAATTGTGGGTGCACGTCACCCCAATATATTCTTTGAATTCCCAGTCAGACAATGGCACTGTATACCAGTAGTAAAAATTGTGGGTGCACATAACCCCCATATATTCTTTGAATTCCCAGTCAGACAATGGCACTGTATACCAGTATTAAAAATTGTGGGTGCACATAACCCCCATATATTCTTTGAATTCCCAGTGAGACAATGGAACTGTATAGCAGTAGCAAAAATTGTGGGTGCACGTAACCCCCATATATTCTTTGAATTCCCAGTCAGACAATGGCACTATATACCAGTATTAAAAATTGTGGGTGCACATAACCCCCATATATTCTTTGAATTCCCAGTCAGACAATGGCACTGTATACCAGTATTAAAAATTGTGGGTGCACATAACCCCCATATATTCTTTGAATTCCCAGTGAGACAATGGAACTGTATAGCAGTATTAAAAATTGTGGGTGCACGTAACCCCCATATATTCTTTGAATTCCCAGTCAGACAATGGCACTGTATACCAGTATTAAAAATTGTGGGTGCACGTAACCCCCATATATTCTTTGAATTCCCAGTCAGACAATGGCACTGTATACCAGTATTAAAAATTGTGGGTGCACATAACCCCCATATATTCTTTGAATTCCCAGTGAGACAATGGCACTGTATAGCAGTAGCAAAAATTGTGGGTGCACGTCACCCCAATATATTCTTTGAATTCCCAGTCAGACAATGGCACTATATACCAGTAGCAAAAATTGTGGGTGTATATAGCCCCAATTCTATTGCTAGGGGACTTGCAGGGTATTTCTGAGGTGAAGGTGGGGGGGCACACCGTTGGAACGGGGATTTGGGGTGTATATATGGGGTATACGGGAATACACTGTCAGTGTGTTCCATTCAGGATCCTGGGAAAGCTGGGTTGCGGCGATTGAGCCCGTCAGTGCCACGTTACACTGACAAGCTTCTCCCTGGAATTGAAGTTATATGTAAGCCCAATATATTCTTTGAATTCCCAGTGAGACAATGGCACTATATGGCAGTAGCAAAAATAGTGGGTGTATATAGCCCCAATCCTATTGCTAGGGGACTTGCAGGGTATTTCTGGGGTGAAGGTGGGGGGGCACACCGTTGGAACGGGTATCGGGGGTATATATCGGGTATACGGGAATACACTGACAGTGTATTCCATTCAGGATCCTGGGAAAGCTGGGTTGCGGCGATTGAGCCCGTCAGTGCCACGTTACACTGACAAGCTTCTCCCTGGAATTTAGCTCTTATAAGAGCTGTTGGTTGTCTTCTCCTTCCTATCCTAGCCTGTCCCTGCCTACCCAGAATCTAACCCCTAGCTAACTGGACGGAAACCTCCGTCCTCGGTGAATTGCAAGCTCAGAATGACGCGAAGCTGGGCGGCGCTGTTCTTTTAAATTAGAGGTCACATGTTTTCGGCAGCCAATGGGTTTTGCCTACTTTTTTCAACGTCACCGGTGTCGTAGTTCCTGTCCCACCTACCCTGTGCTGTTATTGGAGCAAAAAAGGCGCCAGGGAAGGTGGGAGGGGAATCGAGTAATGGCGCACTTTACCACGCGGTGTTCGATTCGATTCGAACATGCCGAACAGCCTAATATCCGATCGAACATGAGTTCGATAGAACACTGTTCGCTCATCTCTACTCATTATCAGTTGCGATTTCATTTCTGGAAACTAAATAAATGCAACACTCAAGGGTTAAAAATTCTCGCTACTCCATTTGATAAATCCCATCAGTGGGCTAGTGTCCAAAATAGGGTGACATGTCTGCGGATTCCACTTTATTGACAATGCAAAAGTGACGTCCAAAAACCAAACTGTGCTCCAGAAACCAAAATAGCGCTCCTTCCCTTCTGCGCCCTGCTGTGTGCCCAAACTACAGTTTATGCCACATGTATGACACTGGTGTACCCGGGATAACGGACGTAATGTCATATGTGGGTATAAACTGATATTAGGGCACATGTATGACACTGGTGTACCCGGGATAACGTACGTAATGTCATAAGTGGTTATAAACTGATATTAGGGCACAGACGGACACAGAAGGGTTATTGGGTTTTTGGAGCACAGATGGTTTGGTTTTTGGATGCCATGACACTTTTGCAGAGACCCTAAACTTGCCCCTACAAAATGGGGTTTACAGTTACCTCCAGGTTTCTCCAAAAGGAACATGGCCCCCAGAAAGTCCCTCTAAATCTGTACCCCAAAAGCTAAAAAGCGCAGTGCTCCTTCCCTTCTGAGCCCTGCTGTGTACCCAAGCAGCAGTTTACACCCACATATATATTTTTTTGCCCCTCGGGATGGCCCCTTAATAGTTTTAGGAGTGCAGGTCTCTGACAACACAAAGTGGGTGCAACGTATTGGGCACCGAAATGGCATATTTCTTTCAAAATTTCAATTTTCATTTTGGACATTCATTTTTTGGAAGCATTTTAGGCACAAAATGATAATACCCCTTGATTCATTCCATGACAGGTGTAGTTTATAAAATGGGGTCACTTTTGAGGGGTTTCCATTGTATTGGTACTTTAGGGGCTCAGCAAATGTGACATGGCACCTCAAAACTATTCCAGCCACATCTGCCCTCCAAAATCCAAATACCTCTCTTTCCATTCTGAGCCCCACCATGTACCCATACAGCAGATTATGGCCACATATGGGGTATTGCCGTGTTCAGGAGAAAATTTGTAACAAACTGTGGGGGGCTTTTAATTCTTTAACTACTTGCAAAATTAAAAATATGGCGCTAAATGGACGATACATTGTGAAAAAAAAGAAATTTTTCATTTTTACGTCCCGATGTTAATAAAATCTGTGAAACAGCTGTGAGGCCAAAATGCTCACCAAACCCCTAGATAAATTCTATGAGGGGTGTAGTTTCCAAAATGGGGTCACTTTTAGGGGGTTTCCACTATATTGATATTTTAGGGGCTCTGCAAATGCGACATGGGACTTGAAAAATATTCCAGCAAAATCTGTCCTTCAAAAGCCAAATAGCGCTCTTTCCATTCTGAGCCCCGCCATGTTCCCATACAGCAGATTATTACCACATATGGGGCATTTCCGTGTTCAGGAGAAATTGTTTAACAAACTTTATGGAGCTTTTTCCCCTTTATCCTCTTGTGAAAATGAAAAATTTGGGGCTAAATTGACAGTTTATTGGAAAAAAAGTAATTTTTCATTTTCATGCCCCAATGTTAATAAAATCTGTGAAACAGCTGTAGGGTCAAAATGCTCACTATACCCTTTCATATGTTCTGTGGGGGGTGTAGTTTCCAAAATGGGGTCACTTTTAGGGGGTTTCCACTGTATTGGTACTCTAGGGGCTCTGCTAATGCGACATGGCACCTAAAAATAATTCCAGCAAAATCTGCCATCCAAAAGCAAAATAGCGCTCCTTCCATTCTGAACCCCGCAATGTACCCATACAACATACTATGGCCACATATGGGGTATTGCCGTGTTCAGGAGAAATTGTTTAACAAACTGTGGGGGGCTTTTACTCCTTTATCCCCTTGTGAAAATTAAAACTTTGGGGATAAAGTGACATTTTAGTAATTTTTCATTTACACATCCCAATGTTAGTAAAATCTGTGGAACAACTGTAGGGTCAAAATGCTGACTATACCCCTTGATGAATTCTGTGAGGGGTGTAGATTCTAAAATGGGGTCACTTTTGGAGGGTTTCCATTGTTTTGGTACTCTAGGGGCTCTGCAAATGAGGCATGGTGCCTGAAAATTATTCCAGCAAAATCTGCTGTTCACACACCCAGTGTCGCTCCTTCCCTTCCATGCACTGCTGTGTACCCAAAAATCAGTTTACGTCCACATATGGGGTATTTCTGTGCACGGGAGAAATTGCATAACAAAATGTGAGATGCATTTTCTCCTTTAACCCTTTGTGAATGTGTTAATTTTAGGTCTAAATGAATGTATTAATGAAAAAAAATGAAATGTCTAAATTTCACTTCCATATTATGTTTATTCTTATGAAAAACCTAAAGGGTTAACAAACATCCCAAATGCTGTTTTGAATAATTTGAGGGGTGTAGTTTTGAAAATGGGGTGATTTATGGGGGTTTCTATTATATAGGCCTTTATAATTCCTTACAGAACTGAAGCGGTCCCTAAAAAATTGGTTTGGAGAATTTTCTTGCAAATCTAGAAAATCGCTGTTACACTTGTAAGCCTTGTAACGTCCAAAATAAATTAAAAGACAATCAAAAGATGATGCCGATATAAAGCAGAGATATGGGAGATAATATTTATTCATGTATTTGGGTGGTATGACTATCTGCCTGAAAAGCAGAGAATTTCACATTTTGAAAATTGCAATTTTTTCCAAATTTCCATCAAATTTCCAAGTTTTTTTATAAATACAAAAATATTGATTAATATTTACCACTAACATGAAGTATAATGTGTTACGAAAAAAACAATCTCAAAATCATTTGTGTAAGTTAAAGCGTCTCAAAGTTATTGCCATTTAAAGTGACACATGTCAGCTTTGAAAAAAAAGGCCTGGTCTTTAACATACTTTTGGGCCTGGTCCTTAACCGGTTAATAAGGGGTGTATACAGCAGAGAGAAATGAAATTTTCCAGGTTTTCAGGAAACTAAACATTTTCGACAAATCAACAGGAGCCGATGTGTTCCTGTTTGTTTGTGACCCATTCTGGTAAATGGGGAGTTTCAGCGTCATCAGATGTCATGCAGCAAACAGGCCCAGATCTCAGCTTTCCACAAACACGGATATGGCGGTATCACAAGCGGCGCTATTCATGTTATTGCTTAAGACTGAAACGTTGTTTGTCGAGAAATCATTTCTGTTTAGACGAAAAAGACATTTTGTGCCAGAAGAATCAGACTCCTAGTAATTGGATTAAAGACTAGGAAAACAGCACCGCACCTGTCCAAGGGCGTAAGACAGGAGCTCGCCCTGGTTTATTAGTAGCAATGCCATTAGCAGATCAGAGTATGGCTGTCTTGGATGCAAGGCTCCTGAGGTGCTCATGGCTACTCAAGGTGCCCACAGACATCAGAGACTTTTAGGGTTTTGTCCTGGTTAGATCTCTGAATTTCTGCAAAATTGCATAAAAACTGCTTACTACAATGATCTATAGGACCTGCAAGGACCTTGTCACATGACCAGATCTCTGCAGGTTCTCAAGCAAGAGAGAGCAGTGAATAGGCAAAGGAGGGGGATGTAGAGCTGCTGTGTATAATACACCCCATACCATAAGTGTAGTGGATATACGGCCATGTGTACATCCGAGATGAGGAGTTCCTGACTGTAGATTTTTTTGGAGGGAGCCATTTTGCCTGGGCTTCTCCTGTGCAGTTAACAGCATTTAACAATATGCTTTACAGCAAGTCATGGCCATAGACGAAAAATTGACTCTTAGGTCCGTGGGGGAGTAGATGAGCTGTGACATCATCAATTGTCACAATAAAACCATAATATACCGAGCAATCTAAATGTGAAATTGCTTTATTTAAAAGCGATCGGAGAAATATAGGAGATTCACAGCAGCAGCGATTGTATCTGAACCCCTTGGGGAACAATAGTATTGGAAGACCGA
Source organism: Leptodactylus fuscus (assembly GCF_031893055.1). Taxonomy (NCBI): domain Eukaryota; kingdom Metazoa; phylum Chordata; class Amphibia; order Anura; family Leptodactylidae; genus Leptodactylus; species Leptodactylus fuscus. The sequence goes on from NC_134265.1 coordinate 333,264,659, forward strand.
TGGATAGGAAGAACACTGCACTACTCCACTGAAGTTAACATCACACGCACTTTATTTCGTTTCCTTAAAACACGATGTAATGATGCAACACTGTAGGTGTCATCATAGACATTTCATCTTCTATTGTAATCATGTTTGAAATGTAATGTAAAGGAAATTACTTTTTGGAAAAAAAAAAATCTCTATATTTAGTGGCACGTATATTAGTAGAGATGAGCGAACACTGTTCGGATCAGCCGTTCCGAACAGCACGCTGCCATAGAAATGAATGGAAGCATCTGGCACGTACACTTTGTCGGTGGCCGGTCGCCGTGCCAGGTTCTTCCATTCATTTCAATGGGAGCGTGCTGTTCGGAACGGCTGATCCGAACAGTGTTCGCTCAGCTCTAATTATTAGGCTTAGTGGCCATAGTGAAAATTGCTGATTTTTTTTCTTCCCTTCAAACTATAGATATGTGAATTTAAAAACTCGTTTAGAATAAACACTTGGTTAAAAAAAATAGGTTGTTCTGCTGATACATTTCCTTCCCAATTTTCTTTTCTTTTTGACTCCTTGCCACCCAAACCCCCTTTTATTTTTCATTCTCAGAGCCATAGGAGGGGCTTAGTATTTGCAGGACAATTTGTTCTTCATAAATAGTACCATTTATTATTCTTTACAAATGTACTGGGAAGCTGGAATATATATATAAAAAATATTCAGAATGTTGCACAAATGCAGTTTTTCTCCTGGCTTCATTTTTACAGCGTTCACTCTGCAGCCAAAGTGACATGTCATCTATAGTCTGTGTTTCGGTGCAATTCCTAGGATACCAAATTTTATCAGAAATGAAAAATTAAAAAAAAAAAAAAAAAAAAAAAAAAACCTCCAATGACATACTGATAGAGAATTGAGATTATGAGCCCTATATAGGACAGTGACTGAATGTCTGTAAATCGCCACGAGATATGATGGCGCTATACATGTAAGTACATACATTTTCAATTCAGTTTAACCCTGTTAGTATGTTGGAACTACATCTACAGCGGAGAAGCTTCTTGTCCGCTGGCGTCAGGCACATTCCTATTTTCACAGCAGATGCGTCCGCTTGCACAGTGTACAGATAATAGTATTCATAGCTCTGTGTCTTGCTGGGAGATAAGCGTCCCGCTGTGTATCTGAGCAATACATAAATATGTAGAGCCTCGACATAAGAGGCCAATGACTGCTAGGTCAGCTCCTTGTCGATGGTGTCAGTGTCTTGTGTAATTGGGGTCGCCCACTGAGCGTCCCGATCAGCATCAGATTACACATATCCACCAGCACAGTCTATAACATGCTTAATGTCATTGATGTGAGACCACAGTACCGGAAAAGCATGGGGTTAAGGGTCACGCTTAAATACTTGGCATGAATCAGTAGAGAGCTGAACCCCTGTAGGATGCCTAGATTAAATTTTTGCTGCGTTTACAACCTTACTATTGATTTTGAATATAAATAGGCTCAAGTTTTATATATTTATATTCTATACATCACAACTTAATAAAAACTAATATTACACACAAGTCAGAGCCATAGAGGTAATGATAAAATTCTGTTTGTGCAGCCACCACTAGGGGGAGCTAACTGCACTAGAATTTATAAAGCTGTAGATGAAATACATACATTTAGCACTCATCCATACATACAGCGAAACCTCCACAAAAGACAAACTCCTTACCCAGAACACAGACAGATTTTCAGGTTTCCATACTAACCTTCTTTGAGAAGATCACCTTTTTCATGCAATTTTGGGTGGTGGTCTCAAAAGAGGTTTTACTGTATACACATGCAGTATAAAATACACCCATACACAAACATTAACACATATTAAAGCTGAGGCCCCCCCATTGTGGTTGGTTGCCAAGAAAAAGATGACACACATAGGGTAGACTATCACACTGCAGGTATTACAGAGGGTAGCCTGGCATTAGTCACCATCTAGTAGTTGCCCATTCATTTGGATAGGCAGCATGCAATACCACCTCTCGCCTGCAGAGGTCTCATGCTGCTACCCTTCGTGCTAAGCCATCCAGATGTTGGGAACAACTCATTGCCAGCAGCTCCTTGTTTACAGAGAAGATATCTAGATGGAACACCTTAAAATTAAGAAATCAGCTCTCCTATATCTATACATGTCTCTATAGAGAAATACAGTATAAGGTAATACAATTGTAAATGTGATTATTTTTTTTGGCACAGGTCTATGTCAAAAGATTTTATGGATTTTCTATATTAAAGAACTTTTGCGACATCTAGTGGTAGAAGTCAGAACAGCAGAAAATTACTGTAAACCTGGAGACGCATTGCTGAATCTTCCTGGAAAAAACAAGACAGTATGTTGAGCTAAGAGTATTCTCCAGTAGGCCAGTGTGTGATTTTGGGGGCAGGGAAGGATGAAGAGGAAAAAAAAAAAAAAAGAAAAAGTAAATATATATATCCTATCCTTACTAATATTATAAATAATTTTCCACAAACATAGTTTTCCTTTAGGATTGAGTCACAGGCTACTTTTGGTGCCACTAAACAACATGGCTTCCTAGCAGGAGACTCACAAAAGCAGGACTCCTAGCCCCAGCTATAGACTCACACACACTGCCTGCCACAACCTGCCTGCACACTCCTTACTGTCACCTCAGGAGTAGCCTGTGTTTACAATACTACTATCGCAGCTGGTCTATGGACAGCCGCGATAGTAAGGCACACAATCTCTCAGACAGCAATACACTTAGATTGCCGTCTATGGAGGCTTGCAATCAAATGATTGCAGGTTCACACCCCTCAGTGGAACGAAGAAAAAAAAAAGTTAAAAAAGCAAAAAAATCATCCAAACACCACATATAAAACTCCAAACTACTGTGATGCATATACATATTAGTTACCATTCCGCCCAAAAATGCCCCGTCTACTAATAAACTATTTGCCCTACTCCCTCAACGTCACACTCTCACGTAACAAACCACCATTTTGGTTCACACTTTGGACTATCATTTCAATAAAAGCTCATCTAACCAATACACATTCCACAGAATGCTATATCTACCATTAATCTGCACCCACCATATTGTGGTTGCAAAAAAAAAAAAAAAAAAAAACCCCTTAGGGAGCCTTCACACGGCGTAGACGCACGTGGATTTGGCCAAAATACACGTGTCAAAATAAGACTCCCATTCAATGATTTTTTTTTTGATTTTTTTTTTTTTTACACACCTGTAAAATGTCATTGAAGTCAATAGGAGTCTTATTTTTACACGTGTATTTTACACAAATACACACGCGTTCATTCCGTGTCAAGGCTCCCATACACTCAGTTCACACCACAGTCTGCTCTCCGTTCTTGCGGTTCCATCTTCTGTTGTCACACAGTTCGACCCTAAGCGCGGCTGACGCTGGGTTCACACTACCGTTCGCCACTCCATATTAGGTTTCCATCTTCCTGTCAGACTGGGTCCGGCCATGAACGGCGGTGAGTGTTTTATGCTCTCCACTGCAAAACAGTTTTTTTTTTTTTTTTTTTTTTAAATCAGACAGAGAGTACTGCATGTCCGACTGTCTGGATTTAAAAAAAAAAAAAAAAAAAAGGTTTTGCAGCGGAGAGCATAAAAAAAAAAAAGGTCCAGTATGTACATGTCTACTTTACCATAGACCAGCAGAAAGTAACAAAATAAAAATCCTCTGAAAACAACAAATTGTCTGTATTACTACATATACAATATAACATCACATTTGCTATCCCACCAAACTTTTTAAAGCACTTTTACCGTTTCACACATCTGTATCCGCCCAATTCTCAAATCATCGCAGACAAAGTCGCGGGTAAAAGCTAGTACATAATATTTTTGTTTTTTAATTATTATATAGTTCTCTTATATTGCTTGTGAAGATCACAGCAGGTTAGTCACAGTACAGTTCACATTTATAAACTGTTGCAAGTATATGTGGCCTAAGGGAATAGTCCTACATGGCAGATTTGTTCCAAAAATTTACACTACTTCTACCCCTGGAATGAGACCACAATAGATGATGCACACAGGGAAGTCAATACAGCAATACAGTCACCGCTCAGGAGTAATGGACACATCTGAGTGACTGCACCAAGGCCTGGTCATTAGTGCTGGACAAGCCAGGGATTTCATACACTGACAACCATTACTGTGGAGAGTAGATTGAGAACAATTGTGACTGAGGAAAACCATCTGAAGAAAGTGCGTATTGGGGAAAAAAAAAAAAATATAATAAAAAACCTGGTCTATGACAGTTTATCCTAAAGAAGACCAGGCGCGCATTCAAGGAAATTGTAGATGAATACAACACTTGCCGTCCCTTAGCACAACTTAACTGTAGACAACCAGTAAGAGCACCATGACAAGAATTCAGTAGGCAAAAGAGCAAAAATTGTATCACCGAGTAGTGGCCTGGTTAGATGGAGCACTATGCTGGAAGGAGGGTCAGAATTTGGCACAAGTAGCATGAACTGATAGGGCCAGCAGAGGTCACGCCGCCACAGCCCTCATTTTGTAAAGTCAATGAGAACCACCAGTCTTATTTGCTTTACAGCAGCCACATCAATGATTTAGCAACCAGTCATCTGGAGGTTACTCATTGGGGCAGATTTATGAAGCCCGCTGCTGGCAATGCCAGTCTATCCGCTGCAGCAAGCCCTCTCCCCTCCCAGTCCCATTACTGTCTATACACAAGCAGTCACTTCCCTGAACCTGCTTTTCAGCCCAGTCATGCGGTGACCACAACCCATAATGAGTTAAATAACCTATTTATTAGTTCAGAACAAACACATAAAGAGACAAAACCATTGTACAAATAAAAACAGAATTTACAAAAGTGCTAGAAGTGGCAGATCAGATTTTCTCCATCTTTAAGATCAGGTCATCGCATATTTTGGTCAATTCATCATTTTCTTTAGCCTGAAATAAAATACAGAATAGTTAATGGATTATAGAAATATATACAATATTAGAAAATCAGGCAGATGAAGTGATCCTATAGTAAGCCATTATAGAGGTAGTCTAGGGAAGATACACAAGTACTGTATAACAGTAACTCCACACCCATTTTACAGTACGAGGGTGCAGGCCAACCTTGCAATGGTTGTCAGCTAGTGGTTTCAATCAAACCAAACCGCTTTAGACAGTGTGCTTACCCAGGGTAGGTGTTACTCACCTCTCCAGGGCTCTGGGCCTTCCGACCCAACGTCAGGGACCGCTGAGGTCTGTGATTGGGCCTCAACATAAAAGCAGGTGAGAAGAAGAGGGAGTCTAATGGTAGCCCAGGAGAATCCAGTAACTTATCTTCTCCTTTCAGGTTTGTCACCTCCCTAGAGGCCACCACTTATTATGCTCTGTGGTCTAAAGAGATCACAGCGTATAATAGAGTAGCAATTCCTGACGAAACTGAAGTTGAACCTCAAAAATATCTTAACCAAAACCGATCAACTAGGGTAACAGACATGACTATGTTCACATCAATTATCCTTGTTCATGTTCGGTTTTGGCTATTTTTTGATCGCCCAGCAGTACTGGGTACTTTGTTCCAATTCTATGTACCTAGTGAAGTAATACAATACTGCATTCCTCTACAGTCTGTAGCTTCCTAGCACTCAAGCCATTCTGCAACTTGCAGTGAAACAGCTGAAGAGCAGCAGACTAAGGGAGCGTTTACACTACCGTCGGTGTCCGACAGATAGTGTCCGCTCAAAATCTGTCATTCATTTCAATGGGCATCGGGTGCGTTCTTTTGCACTCCGTGCCCGTCCTTCCCTGTCCGCATGTAAAGATGTCCGACTTCTCAAGCGGACAGAAGAACCCTACATGCAGGGTTTTTCTGCCCGCTTGAGAAGTCGGACATCTTCACCTGCGGACAGGGAAGGACGGGCACGGAGTGCAAAAGAACGCACCCGATGCCCATTGAAATGAATGACAGGTGTCACGGACACAGCTAGTGTCCGCTCCTAATGTCCGTGACAGATTTTGAGCGGACACTACCTGTCGGACACCGACGGTAGTGTGAACGCCCCCTAAGTTACCAAGTTTTATTGTATTGTAGTACAAAGTCCCCAGCAGAGGGCACTGTGAGTATACGGCAACAGTTACTAATTAAGTGTCAAAAAATAGAAAATAAATATAGGAGTTACAGACAGCTGTAACACTCCCTTAGGACCCCAGCACCATTGGCTACTGCTTACTTTTTGTTCTAGGCTCCGCTCTAGTGACTGAATCTTCATTTGTTCTTTCCGTAACGTGGCCTGGAGAGCTGTGGCCTCAGATTTGGCTTTGCTTCTCACCTGGGCAATTTCTTCATTAGCCCTACAAAGAGTGAAAACAGATTCCAAATATGAGAACGTTCTATCACACCATGTCTCTAAAGTGAGAAAGTGTGGCATCAAGGAGATACAAGCTGCAGAATGGAGCATAGTACTAATACTGTACTCATCAGACCCCCCCTTCCCCAAATCAGCAATGTGTGCTCCATGGAGAGATGCTAAGTATGCATTTTTTTGGGGGGGAATGATCAAACATACCGATTCAGCTTCTCCTCCGCATGGGCCTTAAGGGCCTGATATCGCTGCTCTTCTTTCTTTATCCTTGAAAGGTAATCTTCAACGCATTTCTTCAAGGCCTCTTCATTCTAAGACACAAGAACATTGAAGGAGTGAGTTATCTCTGTCTCCAATGCCTATACTCCACACACCAGGCTTCCCTTGTATGAGGACGACTCCCCTAGATCTAGCATGGCGACATTACTTCCTAAGGCGTCTGGCAGGTTGTACAACGGTCTGACCTTGCAGGTGAGGATTCCCAATAAGGCTATAGTCACACAACACATTTTCACCTCAGTCCATGTGTTTGGCGGATTTATCCGGGATAATGCTGGGCGCAGGACTGCTAGGAGCCTCTGCCTCCCAGAAATATAGGGTCATTAGTACAGGACAGTGTTGCTGGGAGGCTCTTAAAATCATAAATAACTAACACTGGGAGTCCTGCTCCCGGCATCAGGCAGGTAAAGCCGCCAGTGTTCATGGTGAAACTTTGCCGTGTGAATCTAGCCTAACACTTGCTGACATCTCGCCTTCCATTGTCTTTATTAGAGATGAGCGAGTACTGTTCGGATCAGCCGATCCGAACAGCACGCTCCATAGAAATGAATGGATGCACCTGGTACTTTCGCTTTGACGGCGGCCGGCCGCTTAACCCCCCGCGTGCCGGCTACATCCATTCATTTCTATGCGAGCGTGCTGTTCGGATCGGCTGATCCAAACAGTACTCACTCATCTCTAGTCTTTATGGGATCAGTTCCATGGAACCAACATTTAGGGGCCTCTTAACATTTAAGTCCTCTTAATTTTCTGGCCGCTGGCTACCCGTGGTGAAATGCTGATTTAGAGTACCAGCTTTCTGCCACAGTTTAGACTGATTTTTCAATGTCCTGCTGCAATCTCTGCCTCCCACAGAAAACAATTGGAGGTAGAATTTGCCACTGATTTGGCGACGGAATTCTCCCCAAATCAGCATCGTGTTCCTACATGTGAACGGCCCCTATACTGATAAGGGGTGACCAATAATCCTGGTGAACTGTCGTCCTAATTTAGGCTGAGTGCCAGCAGTAAGGAAATGACACCAGACACACTATGTTGGTATTAGTTCCTCTCTCAATAAGGAGGAAATACTGACACATTAAAACAACGTGGGGTTAAATAGTAGCAGATAAATGAAAAGCAATAAAACAATGTAAGTTTTCATGTTCATTCCTGATTGGTATGGTACATCTCAATCAAATAGAAAGAGTTGAAGCAATTCCATATATAGCCAGCTACTCCCGGTCCGGTGTGGTGACCTTGGGGAGCTGTCTTGTGGCAGCAAGCCAAGCATTTGATTTTCTTGCATCCATCTTGGATACAGGCGCCATCATATATAACATTATACCAGTTTCAAGCATAAGCACTATATCTAGCATTCAGCTTTTAAGAATAGCAATGTTTTTCACACATTACATGATTATAACCTTCACATACTCCATTAGTATTTGGGCAGACCTACACTATAAGGGCTACAGAGCCACAACTAGAGTTCCCCCTCCCCCAGACTTCTGCTACACATCCTACTTGCCTTGCGATAGCCTTCCAGAACATCCTTCTGCTTCTCAAACCTTTTGAAGAGCTCAGAGAAGGATTTCTCCATGGAGTTGAGGTCCATTTGCACCTGTTGCTTCTCCTGGACCACTTTCTGTAGTTCTAGTTTGTTCAATTCCTTCTGTCTTTGTGAATCCTCTGCAGAAGAACAGAATAGATCAGTGGTTTTAGTCTATGAAGTAGTGTCTTGTGTACAGGAATAGCACCAATAAGTGATCGGTGGGTGTACAGACTAGGCCAGCCCTAACCAATCAATAGGAGGGGCTGAGCTGCAGTACCTGTCACAACCACAGGGGTGTGTGCACAGAGGGTCCTGGATAACCCAAGAAACACGGCAGCCCCTTCATTCTCTATTATAGGTGTCAGGGGGTTGGACCTTCACTGATCATACACGGATTGTCTTTCCATTGCTATACACTCACCCAGCATTTGTGTGATGGTGCTCTCGAACTCTGCAACAATTTTCCTGGGGGGAAAAAAAAGAAAAAAGAAAAAGAGGCAATGTCAATAAAGCAAACCCGATGCAACCTAAGCTTTATCAGGCCAGACTTATAAGGGATCTATGGTTAAGAAACTCCACATCCACCCTGTTAATATACAGAGAGTCAACCAACCTAAGGCACAAAATAGAATTTAAAAATGTAAATATATACAAATAATTTTAATATCAAAAAAATGTAACAAAATATACATAAAACAGGAAGACAAAACAAGGGAAAATCCCCTCCACGTGGCAGTTGAGAACTGCAACCCTCCCACGGATGAGGACTGAAAAGAAAACCCCAAATAATTCCAGTATGCCAGAATAGGAAAGATGTTTAACAAAAGTCCATACATAAAGTCTCCATACAAGCACTATATTATATTACACACTAGCCAAGGGTTAAATAACCCCAATAACGGCTAGTAGAACCACAATATATCAAATAATGGTTAAGTAAGTGACATAGAAGCCAATTGTCCCAAATGGGATCACTAATACATACCCATAGGTGCAGACATATTTCCTATTCTTTAAGTATGGCAATAGAGAAGGAGATATTCAGTACATTTCCAGTGGGATAAGAAACGCCTGACGCGCGTTTCGCCTACACTCGGCTGACGAAGCTGGAAATGTACTGAATATCCCGTTCTCTATTGCCATACTTAAAGAATACGAAATATGTCTGTACCTATGGGTATGTATTAGTGATCCCATTTGGGACATTTTAGATTCTGTCACTTACATAACCATTATTTGATATATTGTGGTTCTAAAGGAAACTAGCTGCCTGTCGACTGTCACACCTTTGCGTTGCCAGTTAAATGCATTTAGTATAGAAGCCCTTTATCCCCTTAGAGCACTGGTGCCAAACACCATGCCCGCAGCCTTGTGTTATCCGGCCCGGCCCTTGGTCCTCAGGCAACAGTACAACAATAAAGATGGCAGCCACCATCTTGATGCCAGCATAGTGCAGAGGTTGCAGAGTCCCCCCCTCCCCCTTGATCCTGGTGACTGGCAGTAAACCAGTGCAATTGCAGATTGTTCCTGCCAGGACGTAATGACGCTGAGGGTAGCGGCGTGATCCTGCAGAGGAGAAGATGCCCACACCAGTATTGTGCTACAAGATGGAAGGTAAGATGAGTTTTACCCACAAACATTTCAACTTCCCTAATGAAAACTACAACCCCCAGCAGCGGCAGAGCCTCTGCACCTGTTGAAAGTGGTCTGGCATTGGATATTTCCTAATAATCTTCAACTTACCCCATTTCAACATATTCCAAGTAAAGTTTATTGTGTTTGTTTTTCCACTCCAGAACTTCCAACTCTTTGTCTTGAACCTGATAAGGAGGTAACAAAAATAATTTCTAATGAGATATAGATATGCAACCTATGTGAGATTCCTTTAATCCAGCATCTGATCATTCATAAAACCTGATGTCCCGGTACAGAACTAGAATATATTGTACAATGTCATAAAATTGCGAAGGAAGACAACGAGGCTGGTTACAAACGGCAAAGTTTAAGCGGAATTTCACAGTGAAACCTCTGCAGCGGACTCCTCGCCCCTTCCTTAAAGATAGCCAGATGACTTAGATTTACACTTCTGCCATATACTGTGCACCTTGGCTTCCATATATTTTTTGATAAGATGGCACAATTTTTCAAGGGGGAGGGGGAACCCACTTGGTCCTGAATGTCAAAAGTAGTCTGGTCATTAAAGGGTTAAGGACTCCCAAAAGCAAGGAGGGTATGCGGATACTGAGCAGAGTTTATTGCCTAGAATTGGCATCGGCTTGCATCATGCAGAGCGGTATACAGTATAAATCACAGGCGGTCACTCACCTCCAGCCTGACTTGCTCTATCGCAGCGTCCATGTCTTTCTGGCTGTATTTAAGAACTTCAACGATGGCCCCAACATCAGATGGCAGCAGGAAAGGGTCCGAGACTGGCACAATGTGTGTAGGGTCTGGAATTAAGGGAGCGCTGTCCTGTGGAGGAAGATTGTATTTACCGGCTGTGCTTGTAACCAGATACCACTGTACCCAAACAACTCAGCACTGCTATGGTAACAGGAGGCAACACGACTGACAAGGCTGCAGGTGTAGCTTCCCAGGCTACGACACATCGCAAGCTGGGCCACAGTACATTGGAGTTCTGCAGCCCAACATTACATGCAAGTGAATGGGATAAGGGCATTAAAAAGGGACCATAGTGCATATACAGCACTGTGGCCCCTTCACTTGAGGCTGCCCATCCAAAGTCTATCACAGTCTTGTCTAACAGGTTGCACAATGAGACTGTCACAACTGCGGGCACCGAACCTTCTGGGTTGTTTATAGAGTCATCACATTACTTACAGACACGGTAAAAGTCCCCAGGAGGTCGAGTCCTTTTGGCTTCTCTTCATTTTCAAGGGACGGGATCACAGGAAAAGATGACTCAGGTAACGCTCCAAAGAGCTCAAAGCTGAAAGAGAAGGAGAACGTTAAATGATGGCGTCACATTACAAACAATGGCCACGAAGTAGTGCGCCCCCTACCTGCTCCGCACTGGTACATCGCACGCCGGGCCCACTGTGCTGGCAGAAGCAGACTTCTTGGGAGACTCTCTGAGCAGGGGATCAAATTTCAGGTACAGGGACTGTTTTCTGAGGGCAGATTCTTTGAACTGAAAGACAAAGGAACAGGTGGGTGGAGGACTTCTAGTAAATTCCTAAGTCCCATGTCACAGACCCAGACAATACGGATGTAAGATTCAGTGACACACAATATCCAGCGAAAGCTACTTACTGAAGAGGTGCCAAAGTTCTCCAAATAGTCAATTTCTATGGGTTGGCCGAATCCTTCAACTAGAAAAGAAAGGGACAGATCAATTCCTTCAAGACATCAAAATACCAAAGTTTGCAATCTAAACATCAAGCAAGAAGTCTTACATTCAGTAGCAGGCTTGAAGTCAATCTCGGCCGCTGGTCTGAAGTCAGTGCCAAATTCTGCATCTGGTAATCCAAAGCTATTGGGCAAGGCATTAGATACCGGGATATCAAACTTTTCTAGTGACTTGTCTTCAGTTTGCAGAGTAGCGGTCTCCTCCGTTTTCACAACGTCTTCAGCCTGGGGAAAGCACATGCAAAGGAAAAAGGATCAATTACACAATGCCAGGCTCCGACATTTATGGCATACCCAGGACAAAGCATAGAGGAGGTTAATGCACCCTCCAAATGGAGCTGAAGCCTTGCACAGGAAGGCATGCATGTGTGACAAAAGCACCAGTCAGTAGGTTTGGGGTAGAAAGGGTGTTTGGAATATGGGTCTAGCAGACAATACCCTGTGGAGAGGCCATAAGGGTCTATACGCACTAGACGGGCGACTAAGGGTTGTCAATACTTACAACATAACTGCAAAAGGTAGACATCCTACAAGTCAGCATGCAACCATTTAACAGACCTTGCAACATGAATGGAATCAAAGCAATAGCAAACCCAACAACTTTCCTTTCTCTTATGGAAAGAACACTTTGTCCTTGAACGCTACTTGGACTGTAAGGCTGGTTTTCAATTGCAGGCACATTATAGTCAATGCGGCCCCTTACACCACCGGATATTGTATCCGTGGTGTGGCCAGGCTGCAACCGTGGCCCACACTTTATACAGCAGGTCCGTAATGGCCATGAATTACGGCACTGCACGGACTCACCCATAGAACTCTATGGTCGAGTGTGGCAGTTTACAGGCATCTGCGGTGTCTACATTTGGGATCAGAAACTTTCTGACCGTAAAATCATTACGGTAGTGTAAGACCAGCCTAAGACTCCTGAAGATGCCTACATGGAGCTCCCCAAAGAGAGGCCATACCCCTAACCCCTGCTAAAGGCCTCTCACCCAGCGCTGAGGTAGACAACCTGGAACAGCTCACTTACAGCCTAGACATGCTGCAGGACTGGTTAGAGACATGGACTTCTAGGATGATGGCCCATGGAGAGAGTGTCCAGATCTGCTCTGGCTGTACCTAGAGGGGTAGATATGGCAGTGCTGCACTACACCCTGAGTCAGGAAAGGTTACTTGCTAGAGATGAGCGTAGTGAAATAGTCGAGATTCAATATTAGTTTCCAGTACAGCCTCAATATGCAACTACTCGATCGAATCCCATTATAGTCTACCGGGAAAAAAAAAAAAAAAAAAAAAAAAAAAAAAAAGAGCATTTCAGGGGAAACCACTATTTGACTAAAGGAGAGAGTCACCAAGTCCACGAGTAGCAGGGGGAGAGTTTAGGAGGAGCGCTGTTTATTGGGTCCGTGCGCTTTATCAGCACAACTGCAAGCGCTGTGCAGTTATTCCGCTCGGGGGGGAAGACACTGGGTGGTCCTCCTGCGGAATCCTTCCAGATGGGAGGCAAGCGCTAATGTGAACCGGTCCTAAAAGCAAAGTGGATGGAGTAGGACACGGCGCTGGGGAGAATGATAGACCTGCAGGATAGTATTGCAGCATCCCTCCAGCAGAACCATCGTTGATTGGCCTAATGCTATACAGTGTACAGCATTCGGCCAATCAACGCTGGTTCTGCCGGAGGTTCCTCTGTGACGAGGCGGAGTCTAAGAACGGACCACAATGGAGACTGCTGTGGTCCGATCTTAGACTCCGCCTCCTCACAGACGAGCCTCCGGCAGAACCAACGTTGATTGGCAGTATGCTGTACACTGGTCAATCAACGCTGGTCAATGCATTCCTATAAGAAAAAGCTCCCGTATAACACAAGCTGCCAGCTCTCCTGACTAGCAAGGATGAGCCTGCTGCAGAACCAGCGTTGATTGGCTGAATGCTGTACACTGTATAGCATTCGGCCAATCAACGCTGGTTCTGAATTGAATCTTTACTGCGAATAGCTAGTAGTATTTGATAGAGTATGAGTATTTCGAATACCGTAGTATTGGATTGAATACCTAGTCGATCGAATACTACTCTCATCTCTATTACTTGCTGAAAAAACATATCTTGTATAATTCGGCTCCTGTTTTTTTGGTAAAATTATTACCAGGGAGTTGTGTAAGAGGCAAGCCCTACAAAGGCAAATTGGCTGAGCTTGGTTTCACAAATTCAGTATTTGTATGGGTGGCAGATTATTATAACTCATTAACCCTAAACCCTCCCTACCTGGCCTTTGCAGCAATACAGAAGAATGAAGTTTAAAAACTAGTAAAACTTGTGTACAAAGCACAATAAGGCCGTGTTCACAGGATGGAATTTGCTGCGGATTTTGCCCCCCGGATCCAGAGCAGATTCTTCCCTGAAACCTCCTCCCATCGTTTTCAACGGGAGGCAGAGATCGTAGATCATCATCATTTGTGAAAACAAAGAGAAATTAGTTCATTTTCCACCGTGTAAACATAGCCTAACCCTGCCCTATTAGGTTTCTATAACATATGTAATATACAAAAACGGTAAAATATTTCTTTTATGATTTGTGCATCTTTTAAGGCTTTAGCAGAATCATTGGTTAAAACATAACATTTGCAAACACAAAAGAAACCCCAAAATAGAAGGATTGATATTCTTCTGTCATGTTACTGTATATACCGCATCCTAGTTGGGGCAGGGCTTGACCTATAACCAGCAGGTGCATGAACAATGAATGCAGCCGGTGTGTCAGAAACATCTGCAGCCCGCACTTATGAGGACCCCTCCTCTATAATGGTTTAGTGCAGCTTTCAGACATGATTTACTGTATGCATTTTTCTCTTGAGGACAGGCCATTAATATCACCAATTTCCATGACTGCCAACCAAATATGCTAACTGTAGCAGTGCGTCCCCTTCATTGTATACCAGGAGGGTGCCTATATTTTTTGGTGGCGCTGTATATCGATCCTCATTGATAAAAAGGCCACAAAATCCCTTTCGGACTAAATACTCACATAGCAAGCGAGTGTTCCTCTGCGACCTGTGTCTCTCATATCTATATGGAAAGGTTGGCCTTTTCCGTAGATATAACTGGCATGCTGCCATTTTCCATATTTTTATCTGCAGTGTGTGGATGGGATTAGCTATGGACGGGGGCTAGAGTATCACCATCTGTACCAGAATCAGTAGGACAGACCATTATAGGATGCAAAGAGTTGCAATTGGTACAGGCGGGGAAAGGTCCTCTAAGGGCTAGTTCACACGGGGCAAGTTTGAATTCAATGGGAGCCGTTCCCTTCTTTTTTCCCGCTAGCTAGTAGCGGAAAAAAGAAGCGAGCTGCCCCATCTTGCCACGGATCCTGCGGCTGAATCAGCCACGACATCCAGGGCACGAGGCTCCGGCCCATTCATTTGGGCCTAATCCATCGCAGAATCTGTGATAGGATTCTAGTGCGCTGCAGCGGCATCCCATCAAGGCAGCTGCGACAATGTGTATACGCGGAGCCCCATGTGAACTAGCCCTTAGTGGCATAACAGCAAGAATCATAATAGGCATCAAAAAAGCTAAATAAATAAAAAAAATCATATTAATATGAAATATATTGAATAATGGAGAAACATGAATTAGAAAGCCCTCACCTGGTTCTCCTGGGTAACCTCTCCAGTGCTCACAGCTGGCAGCTCCGCTTCAGTGACACTGGGTTGCTCAGTTCTAGAATATACAATATGGAGGTCATCACTAGGACGTTACTGGGCAAGACACAAACTAGAGAAGAGTTTTGTTGCAGATTTTCCAGAACTATTATATTTATAATCTACTCTTAGAATAGATCATCAATATCAGCCTGGCAAGGGTGCTGTCAGACCCCCGCAGAATTTGGACAAGTCTATCAGTCTATTTGGACTAGGACAGAGCTACAGGATGGCCGTGTGACCAACAGATGTGATGTCACTAGCCTGAGAAGAGGAAGGTGCCCATGGAGCGCTAGCAAACAGCTGATCATGGGGGTGCTAGGAGTCCGGTCACCAATGATCTGATATTGAAGCTCTCTGAAGGAAAGGTCATACATTTTATTTCCCTGAAAATATTCTTTAAGGCATCTGTATACAAGCCCGTGCAGGAGACGAAGACATTAAAGATGTCATTTGTATAAGATGCGCATAGAAAGAAGAAGCTGACACCTCTCCCGACATGCCCGTTTTAGTAACTATATACTGCTCCATGAGGGAAAATTCTGGAGCAACTTTTCTTAGAACTGTGCACTGTGCTGTTCCTCCTCCTGATATTATATAAAACTGACAGTCTACTATTACCACAGTCTGACAGTGTCGGACTGGAGGAACACAGTCAAACTTTTCATCCATTCATAGGTAGTATCAGAGAAACCGTACTGCACTCCAAGAAGAGATATATTTACTAAGATAGACAAGTTAGAGGAGCAGGACAAAGCTAAAGGGGCTGTTGCGCTTTACCAGAACAGCAGACCCTTCATTTTGGTCAGGGCCCCAAAATTGGACCTCCACTAATCTGTCATCAAGTCATAAAGTGTCCTTACTTCTCAATGTTTTCCAACGTAACAGATTTGTCGCCCTCAGTTTTTTCACTTGACCTCTCTGCAGGTTCCCCAGTCTCGACCTTTGGTGGACTGTCCTCTTTCTTCACCACTTTGGGGGAACCAGCCATTTTTGACCCTCCATTTCCAAAAGGATTAAAGTTGGGATCATCAAACTTGTCCCAGTCGAAGTTGTAAGAAGCTTTAGGAACAATGACGTCCTCTTCTGGTTCCGCAGGTTTAGGGGGCTCTTGTTCCTTAGGTTTTTCAGGGGCAGCCTCTTTGGGCATAGCTGGTTTCTTGGGTACAGGTTTAACACCAAGACGCTTCCCCAGTTTTTTGGGTGGTGGCTTTCTGACAGGAGCGTCACCGCCTCCAAAGTCGAATTCCAGTTTCAGTGGCTCGCCTTTAGGGCAGTCTCCATTTTCAGAAATGGGTTTCTTGGGAGAGTTTTGTAGCTTTGAACCTCCAGTGTTAAATGGGTCAATAGTGTCGATTTGGTCAGGGTCAAATTTGTAAGAGACTTTTGGGAGTGGGGGAGAATTTGGGACTTCAGGTGGTGAAATATCAGCTTCCCCATTGGGAGGGTTTTGTACCACGTCTGAAGCAGAAGTGTCAGATTCCATCACTGGAGGAGGACTACTCTCGACTACATCACCTGCTGCCATATTGGATGGCTCCTCTGGACCAGGGTTAGAGCCCTCCAGAGGAACAGTGTCATCTAGAGAAGTCTTATTGGAAACGTCATCACTTTCCAGGCCAAACTGTACAGAAACTGGAGAATCTGGATTCAATGGGCTTGCCCTCAGTAATGCCACAGCCTGGTCAGCAAGTGTCGTGTCAACAGGCGCCTCCACCAAGCTCTTCACCTCCATGTCAGCTGGCGGATCAGTGATGCCACCTAGTGGTAGATCAGTGATGCCACCTGATAAAGGTTCACTGATGTCACATACCAGGGGTTCAGTGGTGACATCTGCTGGAGGTTCAGTGACGTCACATACTGGAGGATCCAGAATGGCACTTGTTGGTGGACCACTGATGTCATATATTGGGGGCTCAGTGGTGACATCCGCTGGAGGTTCAGAGATGTTACATACTGGAGGATCCGGTAGGACGCCCGCTGGAGGCTCACTGATGTCACATACAGGAGGCTCAGTTTTCAGTGGCGAATTCATCATTTTCTTAGTGCTTTTGAATGGATTCATGTCATCCAGATTGTCAAAGTCTATTGTGTATGCTCCCATACTCTTCAGTGGAATTTCATCTTCAGGGAGAGATGTGGGGTCACTGGTAACATTGGGGTGCTCCGTATTCAAGCTGAATGAAGAAAAATAATCACATGTCACAACACTATATGCACCAGTGTATACCATACATCATCCTCATGAATACGTCACAATTTAAGGGTTGACTGTTCTCTAAGACATACAGTATTACTTTACACAGCTGGAAAAGCCATTTACAGATTATTACCGGCCAGATATGGATTACAATGGAGAAAAGTGTATGTTCTTTATATTCTCATTCATTTTGTAGTCAAAAGTGTCCAAGTCCAACATATCAACCCAGCCCATATACACGTTAGACTCACCTGAATCACACTGAGCTTTTCCCCCCAGAGAATCGCTGCCTCGGTTCTTGAGATATTAGAGATTCTGCCATATACAAGTGAACTCTTTGGAGCAATGTCAGCGTTAATCCAAAGAGTTCATTTATATATAGACAAATGGCAATCTCTCAACCACAGGGGCTGCGGATGACAAGGGGTAAATAGAGTTTTGCTTCAGGTTTCCCTAACCCATCTATCTGCAGGACTGAGCGGTTCTGCTGCACATTGGTGACAGTCCCTTCCTTTAGAGCAGAGGTAGGGAACGTACGGCTCTCCAGCTGTTGCAAAACTACAACTCCCAGCATGCATACTTGCCCTGCTGTTCTTGGAACTCCCATGGAAGTGAATGGAGCATGCTGGGAGTTGTAGTTTCACAGCAGCTGGAGAGCCGAAGGTTCCCTACCCCTGCTCTAGAGAAAACCTCTGCTTTTGAGCCACACTAACCATGACAACTACGTAAAACCATTTCCACAGTAGTTTCAGCCACTCATGCCAGTCTCCCATTACTACAAGTCAGATGACAGCCGAAATGAAAGGAAGTGCAGAGTGACTCATGAAAAACACCGGCAAGTCACCATAGCAAAGTACACACACAAGCGAGGAAAATCCTGGAGAACTCCTCTGCGTAAAAAGCAGCGTCAGCCCAGATGTTACTGATGGGTCATTACTGTAGCAACGACACAAAATTGTCTCAAGTATAAGGACTTAAAACGTGCCTTCTGCATCAGAACCAGGGTCAAAAGCCTGTAAGTCTTCAGCGCTTCAGTCCTACAGATTCCACTAAATCCCTGGTGATCACCTAACTTTTCATTATTGAAGTTAAAGGGGTTGCCCAGCCCCAAAGTGAACTCATACTGATGACCTATCCACAGGATCACACTACGTGACCTGGTGGGGTCTGATACCCGGACCCCACCCAGATCAGCTGTTCTAGCAGTCTCCAGGTGCAGGAAACTGCTAATGGTCAGGGGGCGCAAGCAGCACCGCTCCTATACAAGCAATGATTAGCATTGGAGCACGCGCTGCCCATCCACTAGGTCCTTCTGCTACTCAGAGACTCCTAAACCAGATCCGTGTGGGCTCAGGGTGTCAGAGATCCCAAAACAAGAACTTACCCTTCAGATCAGTATGAGAATTCAGTTTGGGGCTGGACTGCCTATGTACAGAGCTGACTCAGGAAACCGAAACCGTCATGGCCAGGAAACAGACAGATCAAAGGCAGAGACTATAAAGTGGCAATGTGGTAGCGAACCCTTACCAGGTAGAAGAGAGATGCAGCTGCTCCAGCGCCTGGGCACAGTCATCCAATGTGAACATGTTGTCTTGCTTGTTGGCCACGCTGGGAGTCACAATCCTTCGAGTCTGAGGATCCCTCATTGGCGTCTGAAAAGTCACCTAAAAATCACAATTGCACGTTGACTATGAGAAACACATGTGGCTATAAATAGCTCTTCCTGTGTACGCCGCGCCAGCTGAAAGTCTCTTATTATGAAGCCAAATGAAGTTTTCACAGCACAGCTACAATTATAGCCCCGAGCCCTGCCCAGAAAGAAGGAGGCAAACACAAGATACCTTCATGCTTTTCAGCGCACTCTTGGGAGGCAGATTGTCCTTCTGTGACGGGCGCAGTATAGAAGGTCTGCCGGTGCCCGGAGGAGTGAACAGGAAGTCACAGGACTCGGCTAATATGTCATTGCCAAAGTTTTCATCGTTTAGTATCTGTAGACTCATTCTGGAGAGAAGAGAAGAGATGTGGTGAGAACTAGAACAGAAGGGGAAGACACTAACATACATCTATACAGTATACATGGAGCAAAAGGCACAAGTGACTGCTTTACCTCCCTCCATGCCACCGGTAGCAATAAAGGAGCGGTCCCATAACAGATATACATAGGATAGGGGACAGGCATCGGATTCATGGTGGTCTTAATACTGTGAACCCTACAGATCAAAAATGGAGGTTCTATGGCTTCGTGCATCGCCACTCCTTTTCAATGTCGTAGTCAGCCTCACAGTTACTGAAGAGTCGCAGCAAACATGTCCGACCCTTCCATACTCCTGATCAGCAGTGAGCAAAGAATTATTAACTGGTTACATTGATGGGATTTTGGTGACAAGTTGGACCGTGCACCACAAAGCACATCGCTTATTGTCAAGGGAGATACATGGACAGCACCTAGGACTTGTGCCAGGTCCTGATTTTCCACAGCAGCCAGGGATAACCTTGTTTAATGCTTCTGACACGACGAGGGCCAGACAGGGCAGCCCTATACTGGGGTCACCATCACATAAGTGGTCAGGTTAGAACGCATTGTGTTCACCTATGTAAGTGGGCAGCCTTTATGAACTACAAGAGTCACTGCATCAGATTTCCTCCCGCAGCTCCATGACCTTACATGCTGACATTTCCTTTATCCAAACAATGGAGAATGATGTCACCCGGGGCTGAGTCACACTCACCCAATGTAATGGAGGGGGGTGGGCAGCGTCACCCTGAAATACGCAGATTCCTGGAAATTAGGGCACACGCTAAGGACGCATTCACACTCCTAACTATATAGTTACCTAGGCTGCTAGGAGTCCGTGTCTCCCTATACCATAACCGATCCAACACATGGACCACGTTAAAGGGATCCTATCACTCAGACATGATTTTTTTTCTAAGTACCACGTCAGAATAGCCTTAAAGGGATTCTACCATTAAAACCCCTTTTTTTTGTAGATAAGATGTCAGGGAGGCTATTAGTCTCTTACCTTTAGATGTGATCTCCACCGCGCCGTTCCTTAGAAATACCGGTTTTTACCGGTATGCAAATTAGTTCTCTCGCTGCGATGGGGGCGTCCCCACTGCTGCTCGAGAACAGGATCCTGCGTCGCCTCTATCTTCTGCTGGATCTTCCCCTTCTTTCTTTGGCGTCACCTCTGACGCCTGCGCAGTTGGCTCTGCCAGTCACACACTAGTAGAGCCGACTGCGCAAGCCCGCGGCCATAGTTCCGACACCGCAATTGAACACATGCGCAGTTGGCTCTACTAGTGTCTCACTGGAAGCCAACTGCGCAGGCGTCGGAGGTGACACCGCCGAAGATAGACGAGGAAAGAAGGGGAGGATCCAGCAGAAGATACAGGCGTCGCAGGATCCTGTTTCCAGCGCTGGGGCCCGCCTTCATCGCTGCAAGAGAACTAATTTGCATACCGGTAAAAACCGGTATTTCTAAGGAACAGCGCGGCGGAAATCACATCTAAAGGTAAGAGACGAATAGCCTTTCTAAAGGCTATTCCGACATCTTATCTACAAAAAAATGGTTTTAATGGTTAGAATCCCTTTAAGGCTATTCGTCTCCTAACTTTCGTCATCTTCTCCACGCCACCGTTCGCCTACAATCCCAGCTCTTGTCGGTATGCTAATGAGTTTTCGCAGCACTAGGGGCGGGCCCCAGCGCTCAGACATCACTGGGGGCATCCCCAATGCTTGCACAGTATTGGAAGCAGCCATTTTCTCGTGGCCTGTGGGCATGCGCAGTTTGCTCTGCCCAAGGTCTTAGAAGTTATAAGCCACCGCTGGAAGAAGAAGCTGAAGGTGACGCTGCTGAAGAAGAGGCGGCGACGCTGGAGAGAGTTCTCTCACAGCATTGGGGATGACCCAGTGCCGTCTGAGCGCGGGGGGGATTGCGCCATAAGAGTACAAGTTCTGGCCTCCTTATTTAGCTGAAATAAGTAAGAAAGCCAATACATCTGAGTATAGCCAGCGCATGTGTACCTGGATCACTCACACCTTACAGCAAGGCTAGAGCCACATGACATGAAGGTGATGGTGTCACATCTAATAACTTTCTAAGAGGTTGCATTGCAGGTACTGAAAACCCCGTCACGCTGAACTTTTGGTTCCAGGTCACATGCAGCACAAATGGAGTTTGGGTGAATGGTTACGAACCTTGTCTGCGCTCCCTCACACGGTTTTCACTGCTTCCCATTCATTTTAAACGAAACTTTTAGGGCAAATTTTACATAGAGCAGGACACTTTCCATGCTGCCACACTAGGGCACAGATTGTCACCATTTTCCAAAAAGATCTTACAAATGCATGAAAGTAGGTATGGAAATAAGCTATGTGAACACACCCCAACAGTGAGAACATGTGCAATATGCAACTATCACAACTCATCCTGCTACATAACTGGGGCTACAAGTTTCCCGTTTGCTAATCCGCACCTTGTTGTTCTCCTCACCTCCTGGCTATGAAAGATCCACTTGTTATACAAGGAATTCAGAACACAAAACATCACTTTGCCATGTAATCTGTGCAGGAACAGGAATGTATGGGGCCGCCGAAACATCTGAAGGCTCATTTACAGCAAGGTAGTACTGTATATTGGGGTATGCACCAGGCGTCCTCCCAGCGCATATCTACAGAGCCGCCATTCACACTATAAGAGGGACAACTCTGCATAGCTTTACTACACTGTATACAGCGAGCGCTGTCTGCTGACTTACTTTTACTGTGTCCTCAGTACGGTAAAGACTAATTTTATTGTATCATACTCAAATGCTAAAAAGGAGTATATTTTAATCTGCAATTTTTTATTTATTTTTTTAACTTGCAAAATAAGATACTCATTTTTAGCATAAAATTTCCGATAGATGATTATTTATAATAAAAATAATAATTAACACACACTACATTATTGGAGTCTATGGGAAATCTCTATTATTGATCTCCACCACAGCAGTGTTCTGCAGTAACGCGTGGCTACATCACCATCTGATTGTCTCCTATAATCTCGCTGCGGAAGATAACAGAAAAATCCTGAAAAGTACCATAACATTGACCATGATATCTTAGGATTAGGTGACCCATGATCAGAATGGCCTCAGCCCATAAATCAGACACGTGGTAGCTATGTCGCTCCTGAGCTGGTGCCAAGCATTGTACTGGTACAGGACGTGACAAGAAGATTGTTAAAGGGACAATTGTTAAGAGAGCGCATTAATATGGAGAAAACTTAATTTGTATGCCGATAACTTCTATCCCTATTCATGACGTATGCCCTTATAACCTTTTACACCCCAGACTTATTGGGGGTACCAGCAGCAAATTTAAGAAGGAGCGATGAAAAGGGGTATTCTGTTTAACAGGTACCGCCGGTCTACAGGCTAGGCATCAACTTGCTGATCCATGGAGATCAGACACAAGAATATTCCTGCCATCTCACCCAGCTGAGTGAAGCATCTCTAGTACGTCCATAGAAGTGAATGGAGCTGCAGTGTACTTGTACAGACAGCCACTAAGACTTTTTGACTACAAGGGGTTTCCATTCTTGTGACTGGTGTGTTTTTTTTCTCCCCATCAGTATGGCTATGGAGTGTGGGAGGAAACCCACGTAAACAGGAGGACATACAAACTCCTTGCAGACGATGTCCTTGGCAGGATTCAAACCCAGGACTCCAGTGCTGCAAGACTGCAGTGCTAACCACTGAGCCAACGTGTTGCCCTGTGACTGGTATGTTTGAACAATATTGTGGAGAAGAGGTAACTTGTAAATGGAAGACTGTTCTGGGCAACCACAAGTCTTACAAGGGGCTGTCTACGAATAACAGATTTCTGGCAGGAGGTCAGTGGAGAGAAAAAAAAAAAAAAAAAAAAAATTATATATATATATATATATATATATATATATATATATATATATATATATATATATATATATTCCCACCCATCCCCAGTGCCAATCAGAGGCATGTTCCACCCACACATGACCAGTGAGGCCCATCAATGGCCTAAGGAAAGTATACAGGACATTACACAACTCACCGGGGCCTTTCCTTAGGCCATTGATGGGCATCAGAGGTTGTGTGTGGTGAGGTCTCCTGCTGGAACAAGCTACAGGCAAGGTTTTTTTTGTTTTTGTTTTAAATTCCTCACCTTGCCTGGCCTCCCTGACAAATCTAATTCCTAGACAATCCCTTTAATGTCAGGCCTGCTTCACATCTGCGTTCAGTATTCCATTCTTGGAGTCAGCAAGATTCATGCAGACACCACATGGAAAACACACAGACCCCAATATAGTCTAAGGGGGCCGTGTGGCCGGTATTCCGTTCAGGAGACCCCAAGCAGACGCTCCGAAAGCAGATGTGAACCAGACCTTAGTTTCACACTAGTATTCTGATATCCGTCCTTTGAGTACATATACAGAAACCCCGTCCACTGTTACACGTAGAAACCCGTGGACTCCATAGACTATACTGGGGTCTGCCAGGTTTTCTAAAGATAGAGTCCTATTTGCACCTATTTTAGGTGGTGTCAGCGGTGGGGTGCTGGAATACTAGTGTGAGCCTAGCGTTATATAGGTCCTCTCTAGTGATCCTGTAACTATTAACTAGCAAGTAATTCAGGCCTTATTCACACAACAGTGATAAAATAAGAGTTTAAGACCACGAACCTCAATGGGTCTTCACTAGAGATGAGCGAACACTGTTTGGATCAGCTGGTCCGAACAGCACGCTCCCATAGAAATGAATGGAAGCACCTGTGACGCTGACTTTGCCGGCGGCCGGCGTCACAGGTGCTTCCATTCATTTCTATGGGAGCGTGCTGTTCAGACCGGCTGATCCGAACAGTGTTCGCTCATCTCTAGTCTTCACATGTCCATTTTGATGAACTGCTTTGATGACAAGATTGACATCAGACGGACGTTATTCACGATCACATGAACAAGCCCCTTCAATGGACTTTAACGGACAATCATAACCGTTTCTCACAGGCTCTAGGTCAGTTAAAAACTCATGTGAATAAGGCCTTAGACTAAAAACGACTATTTCAGCTCTGATGTCGGATAAGACACCTGCTTAGTAAGGCCCTGAAGCGTTTCTGGTGGTGCAAAGTCAATGGAATTGCAGCGTTTTCCGTAGATTACATTGTACGAGTTGCAAGAGGTGAAGTCCACTGAGAAAACAGACGTATAATCTGACATCCTGCAGGTTAAGAGTCCACACCACGGGTCAGTTTGCAGTGTGGATTTCTTTATCTCTCTGCTGCTGCTATTGCACATTGTGTCTGATAGAGGAGGGTCCTATGTGTCAGACACCGGGCCCACGGTAAGGAATAAACTGGAAGGAGACCACCTACATGCACAGCTCTCTCCATTCACTTCTATACTTAGACGAGTCATTTCTAGTCACGTTATTGCCACAACTTTGCAGGACCCAAGACTGTCGCTGGTTACTATCATTACAGGCCACAAAGAATCTGGAACCCAAACTGAACGGTCACATTGTGTTCCTGAAAACCATCAGGGGCTTTGTGGGCCTGGCATATACAAGTCTGAGTTCACATCAGCATCAGTCAGTCCTTCCAATGGAAGAGAAGACTAGACTAAGCAGAGCTAATGAAGAACAACAGATGCCAAGGGCCCTCATTGACTATCAGGGGTCCCTCAAGTATCCGGTATATGCATGACAGACATTACAGCCTCTGCATTGCAGCAGTCCAGGTACTGACAGACCCTCAGACATACACTAATCTAGCACACACACCGATACAAGGCCATGTTCACATTGCTTAGTTTGCAGAAGAACTTGAGGTGGTTTTCTGCCTCAGATTCCTCTACATGAGACAGCCCGTTTAGTCACTGACTAGTCACAGCACAATGGGCGTAGCCAGCCCAAGGCTTGAGTTGTGGGTTCTGCGGCTGAATCAGTGAGAAGTGAGAATCCTGCAAAGAGAACAGGGGACCTATTCCAGCCAGAATTGGGAGCAGATTTTAAGACAAACCTTAGCCCAGGATAATAAATGCCTGAAAAGTAAAGACCCAGCTACATAAGTCATTCTCTGGAATACCACTTCACATTGCAAATCAATCTTATACATAGGATATACAAGTAGATAGGCATTTTGTACACCAGTCTTATTGAAGTCCCCAACTAGTAGTAACTGGGCATGAACATTTAAAGGGAGTGTATCATTGGAAAGAGTGCTTCTGAGCACTTTAAAGGGATCATATTTTTTCTGACTAACACGAAGGAATAGCCTTAAAGGGGTTGTCCCATCACAAGGATCCTATCTATACTGCTGGTTAATGTGGATGTAAGACTTTTCCTAAATATATTGCTTCAGCAAAACTGCTTTGTTTGTCCACTATCTTACTTTATTCAATTCTTTGTGGCCACAGCCCTGACTTAGCTGCTCATGAGTCAAGTAATGTATCTGCTGCTCTCAGGGGGGGAGGGGCTAAGTGCAGGGAGAGAGCCTGTGTATCTAGCTATTCCTGTGTCTACACCACGTGACCTAGCTCCCTGCTCTCAGACAGAGGAGAGGCGCTGCTTTCATTTCTTCTGTTCTCCCAGTTATCAGGCTAGCTAATTAATTTGTGTTCATTATGGCAGAGACAGGCAGTCTCTGTATGTAACAGAATGGAGTTGCTGCTGCCTGTACTTCATAGTCCAATATGGGTGGGCGGAGCTACACACAAATTTTGGGGCGGAGCTAAACGGCAGGTTGCATGTGAAACCCCGCCCACCAAATGATGCAAGAAAGAAGATTTTACAGCAGTAAAGACTGATGAGTGTGTGAGGTGGGAATACCCCTTTCAGAGAGGCTAGTCTCCTACCTTTAGATGTCTTCTCCGCACCGCCGTTCAGTAAAAATCTGGTTTTCTTCGATACGAAAATGAGTTCCCTCACAGCATTGGGGACGCCCCCAGTGCTGCGAGAGAACTCTCCGGTGCTGCCTCCATCTTCATCTGGAACGGCCTCTCCCTGCGTCTTCTTCCGGCACATGCGCAGTCGGCTCTGCCATCAAGCTTGACTGCCCATGCCCATTTTTTTGCCGCTTACACAAGCATAGTTCAACGGAGTACAGAACGTAAGCGGCCACAAATAAATGGCCATGGGCATGTGCCGGAAGACAACGCAGGGAGAGGCCATTCCAGACGAAGATTTTTTTTATGCTAATGAACCCCATGGAGCAACCTGGGCGTTCCCCAAGGCCTCCGAGCTCTCCCCACGTCATACCTTTAATACCACCCCTCTACTGCTTGTGCTCCATCTGCCATCCTCCTCAGTTCTAAGCTCAGTTCTCCAGAGAACTACACCAAAATGGCCGCTTTGACATGCCAGTACTGTCTGAGCGGCCATTTTGGTGTAGTTCTCTGGAGAACTAAACTTTGACCTGAGAACTAAGGAGGATGGCAGACTGGGGAGGAAGAAGGCAGACAGAGCACAAGCAGCAGAGGGGAGGTATTAAAGTTATGATGTGGGAGGTGTTCAGAGGCCTTGGGGGAACACCCAGGGTGCTCCGTGGGGTTCATTAAAAAAAAAATATATATATATATATATATATATATATATATATATATATATATATATAAAGCGGTTTAAAAAGAAACAGCAGGGACAACAGAAAAAGTAAAGGTAGTAGTAGATTAGCCTTTAAAAAGGCTATTCAGACATGATACACTCTTTAAAGGCTTCCCAAAAAAAACCCGTAGATAACATATCAGTGGGGGTCAACACACTCAGACCCCCATTGATCAGAACGGGGTCATTCTGAATGGAGCAGTTGTTGGGCAGCGCTCAGAATGCTCCCTGTCATTTCAATGGACATAAGCCATCGTCTCGACAATCCCAATAAGATAAATGGAACGATGTTCGCACTGTCCAACCACCAAACCATTGAAAACCAGGGACAAAAATACCCTGCCCTCATGATGAATCGGGACCTGGGCAGTCAGACACCTGCAAGTTATACCCTATCCTACAGAAACGGGACAGCTGCCTTTTAGGGGAATAGCCTCTATAATTCGGGAGCGCTCCTGTTTGGCAAAATAGACATGTTCATCGGTCAGGAACTGGTGTGTATATATAAAAAACAATCCGGTCTGTCAGCAACTTGTATGGATGAAAATTGTCCTTTTATTGGAAAAAGCAGTACACCACGTATCGGTCCACAGTGACCGGAGTGTTTTTTTCTATTGCAAACCCTTTTGCCTGGAGAGGGGTTTCTGCCGTGCAATTTGTGGGATAATCCCCAGATTTGCTGGAGAGGGAGAGAGGAACAATTAAATAACTCATTCCAATCACAGCTCTGCTGAACTAAAATTTACAGCATAACTAATGCTAGAAGTTGTGTACAGGCGAGTAAATCCAGCACACAGAGACTCATGGGCAAGACCCAGGAGCACAAAAGGAGCCTCAGGGATGCTACACTGTCAGCTCAGCCCATCTGAGAAATGCAGCAAGCATCCAAACTTATACCCCAAACCACAGCCATCTGTGGAAGCCCTAACACGCCAGAGCTGCAATCATACTTCTGCAGGCTTCAGGAAGGGGGGGGGGAAATCACTCAGGGTTCACTGTAGTCACATGACAGAGCAGGCAACTCAGCTAAGTACAGAGCGGAATCTGGTGACACCTGCTTTTGCAGACAGATTGACACCTAATGGGTAGATCAATCCTATAGCCTGACCCACAAAACCTCAGCCATCTGAATAGGCGTTCTCCGCATTGCCAGTACAGGGCCTGATCCGGGGAGCCGCAGCCTTTACACCAAAGTCCTATAGCCAGATTTCAGTAATAAGCAGAATTATGAATCCGGCTCTGGAGTAGAACATTATATATATATATATATATATATATATATATATATATATACACACACACACACACACACACACATATACACTGTATACAGTGTGCTAGATAGAAAACAGAGTTAACCTGTTCAGTACCAGAGAGAACACAATAGGGTAGTGTGAGCAACTCAAAATCAAAGGGATAGAGACAAAGGTTATAGGGGGAGCAGCACTAACAGACAGAATACATGTACAGTACATATACACACACTACATACATGTACAGTACATATACACACTACATGTATGCATCAATACTACCACGCTCACTGCCACGCACACTATGAAACACCAGGCAGGACCGCCATTACTAGCACACAGACCGCTCACCACAGCACGCCATCCCCGCCACACGTTACCTGCCGTCCCCGGTGCCGCTATTTAACCCTACGTCTCGCTCTCCTCTGCCGTACACCGCTCTGCTGCTGCTTCTGTTTGAATTTCGACAGTTCGCAGAATCCGTCCAATCAGAAGCCGGGACGGCTGTCAACGTCATGACGCGAATACAAACCCGCCAATCAGAAGTTGGGAACGACGACGGGGAACGCGCTTCGGGAGACGCTGGAGATTCGGGAGCGCGCTTTGAGTTTTGCGCATGCGTGTTCCTTTACTAAGGACTTGTTTTGTGGTTATGTCATGCTCGGTGTGGCAGTCATAAACCGCACGGGTACCTTTATGTGCAGTAATCACACACTGAAGTAACGCATGTGATGAGATGGCTTCTCTCAGTATTGTAATGTTGTGGTTACAAAATAAAGAAAATCCTGAAATTATTGCAAAAAAAAAACCCAACAAAATGTTTTATTATGTTCCCATTTGTGTAAGAACACTAGACCTACAGACCATTACTATACTGGGATCCACCGGGGGTCCGTTATTTAAACTAAAAATGCCAGATGAAAAAGTCAGACTTGCAGAATTTTTTTGTCCAGCAATTTTCAACATATTGCGACGAGTCGACTCCCATGTGTCGGGAACATAGGAAGAAATCCAATAGTTTTTATTGCAAGAAAGTAGCGGATCCAATATTATACTGCTAAGTCACATAAGATCACAGCGCCATTCTAAACAAGTAACATGCCGCCATAAGGCACTGACTGTAAGAAACCAATAAAAATACTCTTAAAGGGATTCTACTATTAAAACCTCTTTTTTTGTGGATAAGACGTCGGAATAGCCTTTAGAAAGGCTATTTGTCTCTTACCTTTAGATGTGATCTCCGCCACACCGTTTCTTAGAAATACCGTTTTTTACCAGTATGCAAATTAATTCTCTGGCAGCGATGGGGGCTGGCCCCAGTGCTGGAAATGCGATGGGGGCGTCTCCACTGCTGCTCGAGAACAGGCTCCAGTGATGCCTCTATCTTCTGCTGGATCCTCCCCTTCTTTCTTCGTTTTCTTCGGCGTCACCTCCGACGCCTGCGCAGTTGGCTCTGCCAGTGAGACACTAGTAGAGCCGACTGTGCATGCGCGCAATTGCGGCGTCAGAACTATGGCCACGGGCATGCGTAGTTGGCTCTACTAGTGTCTCACTGGCAGAGCCAACTGCGCAGGCGTCGGAGGTGACGCCGAAGAAAGACTACGAAAGAAGGGGAGGATCCAGCCGAAGATAGAGGCGTTGCTGGAGCCTGTTCTTGAGCAGCAGTGGCGCCTGCCCCCATCGCTGCGAGAGAACTAATTTGCATACCGGTAAAAACCAGTATTTCTAAGGAACGGCGCGGCGGAGATCACATCTAAAGGTAAGAGACGAACAGCCTTTCTAAAGGCTATCCCGACGTCTTATTTACAAAAAAAAGTTTTTAATATTAGAATCCCTTTAAGACTCTGTTCACACCTGCATCTTCAGTTCCATAGTTCTGTTATGGCACAGGAACAAGATAATGGGCGGTATACAAATTTTCGGCAGAGGCCAAGCCCCCTATTTTGAACATGGCATTACCTCTTTTTGTGATGTGGACGCAAAATGCGTTGGGTCTCCCACTTTTTTTGAGATGTTCCCACTTTACATATAAAACAACAGCCCAAGACATTCGCCTTCTCTTCCGAGACTTCAGAAGGTCACTCAATTGCAGAAGGTTTGGTTTAACTCTGCTACGTTTGTACGTATTATTAGGTAAAGATTGTCTCTCATGTGCAGTCAGCTCTGCCCCTTTGGGTTTGGGCAGAGCAGACTGCGCATCATCCGTTAGCCATTTTGCAGTGGTCTGTTACATGATTTCAATCATGTATAGCACAGAGTAGGATGCCTACGCAAGGTTGAAGACGAGGAGAAGATGCAGGGGCGGGTGAACAGGAGGCACTAAAGGGCAGCGAGCAGTTGATGCTTTTGTGTTTGGAGCACAAGGGAAACGCCCCCTGTGCATCCTGACCATAATTTGCATATCACAAGAAATGCTTTTTTACAGAAATGGCAGGGAGCAGAAGAGAGTGAGAGGTAGGAGTAGTACAGCCTTCTAAAAGGCTATTCCAACATGCCATTACTTCAAAACATCATTTTCTAATGATAGACTCCCTTTAAAGGGGCATTCTAGGGATATTCACACCTGAATCTGAGTTTCGATTGTTCCGATCCCTTGAAGGACCTTGGGGTGTCCTGAATCTCACCTGACGGCAGATGCTGGGGCACAGGAGGGTCAGGAGTGCTGGATGTCAACGCGCCGGATCTTTTTGTTCTCACAGAAACTAAGGCCCCATGTACACAACTGAGTGTGCCGCCAAGGCTGGGCTGATTTTGCAGCGGAATATACAGTACAGACCTAAAGTTTGGACACACCTTCTCATTCAAAGAGTTTTCTGTATTTTCATGACTATAAAAATCGTAGATTCACACTGAAGGCATCAAAACTATGAAGTAACACATGTGGAATTATATACTTAACAAAAAAGTGTGACACAACTGAAAATCTGTCTTATGTTCTCGGTTCTTCAAAGTAGTCACCTTTTGCTTTGATTCCTGCTTTGCACACTCTTGGCATTCTCTTGATGAGCTTCAAGAGGTAGTCACCGGAAATGGTTCTCACTTCACAGTTGTGCCCTGTCAGGTTTAATAAGTGGGATTTCTTGCCTTATAAATGGGGTTGGGACCATCAGTTGTGTTGTGCAGAAGTCAGGTGGATACACAGCTGATAATCCTACTGAATAGACTGTTAGAATTTGTATTATGGCAAGAAAAAAGCAGCTAAGTAAAGAAAAACGAGTGGCCATCAGGAAAGGAAGACTGCAGCTCTGCTCCTGGTCATGTAACAGATGGGGCTGCAGCTCTTGTACTGGTCATGTAACGGTCGGGGCTGCAGCTCTGCTCCTGGTCATGTAACGGACGGGGCTGCAGCTCTTGTACTGGTCATGTAATGGACGGGGCTACAGCTCTTGTCCTGGTCATGTAACGGACGGGGCTGCAGCTCTTGTTCTGGTCATGTAATGGATGGGGCTGCAGCTCTTGTACTGGTCATGTAATGGATGGGGCTGCAACTCTGCTCCTGGTCATGTAACGGATGGGGCTACAGCTCCACTCCTGGTCATGTAATGGACGGGGCTACAGCTCTGCTCCTGGTCATGTAACGGACGGACTGCAGCTCTTGTACTGGTCATGTAACGGACGGGGCTACAGCTCCGCTCCTGGTCATGTAACGGACGGGGCTACAGCTCCACTCCTGGTCATGTAATGGACGGGGCTACAGCTCTGCTCCTGGTCATGTAACGGACGGACTGCAGCTCTTGTACTGGTCATGTAACGAACGGGGCTACAGCTCCGCTCCTGGTCATGTGACGGACGGGGCTACAGCTCTGCTCCTGGTCATGTAACAGACAGGGCTGCAGCTCTTGTCCTGGTCATTTAATGGTCAGGGCTGCAGCTCTTGTACTGGTCATGTAATCTAGGGAGCGTTCACACTACCGTCATTGTCCGACAGGTATTGTCCACTGCTAATGTCCGTTCAAAATCTTGCATGGACATTAGGAGCGGACACTAGCTGTGTCTGTGACATTTTTTGTTCATTTAAATGGCGATCGGGTGCGTTCTTTTACACTCCGTGCCTGTCCTTAACTGTCCATTTCAAGCGGACAGCAAAACCCGACGTAGGTTTTTTTCTGACATCTTTACAAATGGACAGTTAAGGACAGGCACGGAGTGCAAAAGAACGCACCTGATCGCCATTTAAATGAATGAAAAATGTCACGGACGCAGCTAGTGTCCGCTCCTAATGTCCGTGCGAGATTTTGAATGGACATTAGCAGCGGACACTACCTGTCGGACAATGACGGTAGTGTGAACGCCCCCTAGACATCATTCACACAGTCCGCCCTATATAAAGTAACACAGAGCACCGGTGACATCGCACACCAGAGCTATAGGCACTCCATGTGCCACTATATGGTGCTCATTATGGCAGTGTTATGGGGATGTTCTCACCTAGACTCATCAGACTAGGGGTCAGTAACCTTCAACACGCCAGCTTCTGGGAAACTACAACTCCCAGCATGCTCCATTCACTTCCATGGGAGTTCTAAGAACAGCAGAGCAAGTATGCATGCTGGGAGTTGTAGTCTGACAACAGCTGGAGTGCTGAAGGTTGTACCCTGCATTAGACACTAGCCATATACATGAGCCCTTATACTGTGACGGTAGGTATGACCTGGGGGTCCTATAAGTGAATGTATAGTATGTCTTGTGGCGGGGCTCCTTGTTGGTGACACCGCAGCTCCTGCACAGCAGTCCTAGCAGGCTGTGAGCCGCTATAGTACATGAGCGGTAGATACTTGGCGCAGGCTGCAGGTGACTCCTACTATGTGTATGCTCCTATCCCCCGGCGACCACAAGCTGTAGTCACGTGACTTCCGTGTAGTATCGCGTGAGGAGCACATCTCCCGGCATCCCCCGCGCTCCCATGGCCGGAGGCGTGTACAGCTGGCTGTGTGGGATCTCGCCAGAGAAGATGGAGAGCCCGGCGGTGACGTTCACGTTAGCCTATCTGGTGTTCGCCGTCTGCTTCGTCTTCACCCCCGATGAGTTCCGCTCGGCCGGATTTACTATACAGAACATGCTGTCCCGATGGCTGGGGACAGAGGACGGGGCCTTCATCCAGTACCATATGAAGAGGACCACGGCCACTATGCTGGTGCACGGCCTGCTGCCCCTGGGTGAGCGCCCCCTACCGGTTATGTACACACACTATATATACATTGTACACACGCTGTATACTGTACCCTGTATGTGTATACTATTCTCTCTCTCTATACTGTACATATTTACACACAGTAATACTGTACACACACTATATATACATTGTACACATTCTATACACACTACTGTACATACTGTATGTATATGCTGTACACACTACATATACTGTATGCATTCACACTACACACTGTACATACTGTATGCACACCATATACACTGTACACTATATATTCTATACACACTATACTGTATGCATTCAAACTATATATATAATGTACATAATGTACACTATACACTGTACATACTATATACACTGTACACACTCACTATATACTGTACACACTATATACTGTACACAGTATATACTATACACACTTCGTATACACTGTACACATACTGTATATTGTACGCACACACTATAATACACTGTGCACACACTGTACACACTAATACACTGTGCACAACTGTATGTACTGTACACACTGTATGCACATACTATATTTACTGAAGACACTATACTGTACACACACTGTATATACACATGCTATATATTCTATACACACTGTACGTGCACACACTATATATACTATACACTACCTGCACCCCCTGACGTTCTCTTCCCAGCCCTCATTGCATTACCTGTGCTGCTGTCACTACACCACCTGCACCCCCTGACACTCTCTTCCCAGCCCTCAATGCATTACCCCTGCTGCTGTCACTACACTACCTGCACCCCCTGACGTTCCCTTTCCTGTCCTGTATAGCAGTGATTTGTGACCTCTTGGATCTCTCCTTGGTTCCAGGTTATTACATAGGAATGTGCATTGCTGCTCCGGAAAAACAGCTGTATTATATCTACGCGGCCAGTTCGTTTTGGCAGACCTATGCACTGGTTTCAGTCATCGTTCCCTCCATTATTGGCCTCTTTGCCTTCTACTGGTCTCGGAACAAATGGGGCAACCACCCCCTGGCCAAGAAACTGGCTTATTACAACACGCCTCATTGTCAATGGATGAACGTGGCCTTCGCACTCAACTCAGAATTTATAAGAGTTGATAAGTTTGCAACCGGGGTGCCCGGGGCCCGGGTTATAGTCACTGACAAATGGGTGATTAAGGTCACCACCTACAAGGTGCACCTGGCCCAGCAGCGAGACGTTCACCTGACCATCATAGACTCTAAGCAACACGAACTGTCTCCAGACTCCAACACACCTGTGCAGTACCTGACTATACGGGTAGCGAGCATTAACCCCCAAGATAAGCCATTCGATATCAGGTACTGTATTATTTGCTTGGGATTTTTGGGGATAACTTGCATATACCTTGGCATATGGCTGCATTATATACATTGCAAGTGGATGGGGGTTATTCACTTGGTCAATATTTGATGGTTTGTTCGGACTGTCAAAATATAGATCAAGTTCTATTTTTGTCTGTTTTCATGGATCACTCCATTCATTCAAAAGTATGGAGGACCAGTTTTTGTGAAAAACTGGTCCCTCTTAGGTGCAAAATGACCATGTGAATGTAGCCTGTCCTGTACGGACCGTCCTAGCACGTGAAGTGGGTGTTGCTGTCGGGTCATCTCGCTCCACTCAATTCATTTAGTAATCGCCCTTCACTCAGGCTGATAAATATTGGGTGTAAATCACATACAAACACAGTCCACACACCCCAAATACATGTTGCCGCTGCCACCACTGACTTGACAGGCTCGGCAGAAACTTCACTCACATATACAGGCGTCTCTCCAACAAACCTACTTCAAAAAGGTAATGGATTCATAAAGCAACACGATTTTATACCCAAAGGGTTCATTGCTTTGACAATAAAACAAATGACACAGAAGCAAACAGAATTAAAAATAAAAGGAGAAAAACAATCATTTCAATACGTGGAGTCCTTCTTGTTCCGTGGAACTTGGAGGATCTTCTGATGGCATTGGACACATCCAGTTTGTTACTGCCCTAAAATTTGTGAAATAATGGCTTGTGCTGAGCCACATATCTCTGCTAGGGTGACGTCCTCTCTCACTCTCTGAAGTGGGGGATGAGCAAGTTATCTTCATCTGGAAAAGATCAATCTTCTATTTAGCTTTGTAGAGCTATGTCTCTGAGGTTACCACTGGTGACATCTTCCCTCTGCTGACTAGTGCCTGACTTAGTCAACTGCAACTAGTCATAAAACAATAAAATCCTTTCCCTTGAACTTCTGTTTTTGGGCTGCAGGAAATTAAGGCTTAGTTCACACAGAGTTTTTTGGTCAGGGTTTTGAGGCCGTAAACGCCTCAAAACCCCGGCCAAGAAGACAGCTCCCATTGATTTCAATGGGAGCCGCTCAGGAGGCTTTTCCGGAAAAAAAGAACGGACATGTCCATTCTTCAGGCCGAGTCGCCTTGCGACTCAGCTTGAAGAAATCCCTCCTGTGGATTAGGCCCATTCGTTGAGCCTGATCCGGAGGAGGGTGCGTGGCTCCGTTCCGCTCAGTTCCGCAACACGTTTTATGGATCAGAACCTGAGGCTGCCTCCGCCTCAGGTTCCAATCCAAAAAAAACTCTGTATGCACTTAGCCTAATAGTCTTAATGTGTAACTAAACAGTTGGACAACTTTTGATTTTTTGATTTTTATTATTTATTTTTATATCACCATTAATTCCATGGTCCTGTACATTATTATATTAATTCCATGGTCCTGTACATTATTATATTAATTCCATGGTGCTCTGTATATTATTATATTCATTCCATGGTGCTAATTTAGTGGTAAATGTATGTGAGTGGGGGCAGAGTGAGGTAACCTGTAGGATGATATCACACTATGTACCTGGATTCTGCATCCCCGGCCGCCAGTACTGTCACTTTTCTGTAAGTGAAACGCGGATTCATTTCAGCTACATTTAATTCCTGGTGGCGCGGTAACCGCAAAACCACAGCCAGGAATTAATGAGTGCCGCAGTTACCCCAAAGTGACAGCACTGGTTCCCAGGGACTGGATTTGGCTATAACCGCACCTGGGTACACAGTGTGTCACCATCTGAAAAGAAACACCCTAAGGGTGCATTCAGACTACGTAACGCCGGGCGTGTATGAGAGCCGTACACGCCGGCATTACGGCAGACTGCCGAACACTTCCCATTCACTTCAATGGGAGCGCTCGTAAACGCCGCAGCTCCCATTGAAGTGAATGGGAAGTGTTCGGCAGTCTGCCGTAATGCCGGCGTGTACGGCTCTCATACACGCCCGGCGTTACGTAGTCTGAATGCACCCTAAGGCTGAGGCCCACGTTATGGAAATGCAGCTTTTTTTGTTCCAGATTTTGCTGCATTTGTATGAGCCAAAGCCAGGAGTGGATTGAGCAGAAGGGGGGACATATAAGAAGCCTCCTAGGTATTTCTCATTCCTTTAGCAGCCATTTTTGGCTTTGACTCAAAAAACCGCAGTAAAATCTGCAACAAAAACGCTACGTTTCTGCAACGTGGGGCCTCAGCCTTAGGTCTCCTGCACAGAAATGGCACGTAGGTGATTTTCACTGACTTATGCATTAAAAATGAATTGACAGGGCTGCAAATGCAGACAGATATAGGACAGATAATGGACCTGCTCCATAATTTGCAGCTCTTCAGTTTGGCCTGGACACACTGTGTGTCTGGGCCCATTGAAATGTAATAGTGCAGAAGTTTATCCACCATTGCAGATAAAAAGTCTGGTCATGTGTATTACAGCTTAGTAACTCCATGTGCCTCATAGTAATAGCAGTTAACCCCATCATGTCCCTCACATTAACCCCTTGTGTGCCTCACATAAGGGTTACTGATATGTGAGAGACATGGAGGTGTAATAATCAAGCATCATCATTATTAAGGTCCTTTATTAGTACCTCCATATGTCTCACATATTAGTAACCCTTATATGGGGCACACAGGGGTTAATGTGAAGGACATGATGGGGTTAACTGCTATTAATGTGAGGCACATGGAGTTACTGAAACTAAATTAATAACCCCAAATGCCTGACATTAATAGGAACAGTAACCCCAGCAGGTATGTTATTTTTTACTTTCACTTTGCTGTATGGAGCTTCCTCTCCTCCTCTCTGTAGCAGGCAGGGTCCTCCTGCTGCACAGCGATTAGCTCTGCCTCCTGGGCTTTCCTCTCTAGCAAGAGAAGGGGGAGCGTCCTATATCATTGCTGTAGCAGAGCACTGAAGGACGCTCCCTCTTGTCTTAATATATGCAGGTCCTGTGCTGGCTGCCGTGCCAGCAAGATATGCCACACGTGCCAGGGGTTGTGTAAAGGCTGCAGTACGGTTTTCTTCTGCTTCTTAAGTTGCGTCACAGCGCTTGGTTTACCGTTCTGTGTCAGGCAGTCGCTGAAGAAATGAGACTTGGTGTGAATAGGGACCTGCTGTAAATATTGGTTTATCTATTTGCAGATTGAACTCAATAGAATATGGAGAGCTGAGGGATAAGCTTCGCGCCCCCATTCGAAACGCAGCCAATGTTGTCATACTCAAGACCCTGAGTGATTTGTTCTTGGAAACTTTCCGCACTCTGGTAGAAGCCAACAATGTCTACGAGCTGCTGAGTGGTCAGGTAAGGGGCTTCATTCAGTACTAGAGGTCAAGGATATCCTGCTGCTATCTTCCCTAAAGATAGAACCCTCTCCCTTGATTCCTCTACAAATTCTCGGATTTAAAGCATACCTGCATTTATAACACCACTTGGCATAAATCAGGTGAATAGAAGAAACTTTGTAATATTTCTTATTTAAGAAATGGGTTTCCTTCTCTATTTACCAAGCTGTGTTATTTTTTGTATATTAGGCTATGGAGAGGGGAAGGAGGAGGAGGAGGCTACTGGGAAAGACATAGTAATGGCTGCAGCTTGTGCTCTGAGCAAGGAATCCCTTCTAACACTGCTGTATTGTTAAAATAGGACTCTACCACCAAATAAATCAAATCTGTTAGCATCCTCCAACTTACTCCCCTCTCCATAGACTTCGGTGTGCAAGCTAAATAAAGATATGGGCATTTTTTTTGTGTGTGTGTTTGTTTTTTTTATTGAATGTGTAAATCAAGCCATGAGTGCACAGTGGATGAGCCCGTATATGGGACATGCCCCCCAAAATACTGTCAATACTTCCCTCTATAACCAATACCATTAGGCAGTACTGTAGTCCAAATACCCCATTTTCAGCAGTAAGGTGCTGCTTACCTGCACACACCCATAGAATTTAAGGGGTTTTGTGGGACTTCCATGTTAACCTATCCATCAATATGTGAACATTTCACCCTTATTCCTTTCTCATTGCAGGATCTAGAGCCCTGTATTGGCTGCATGCAGACCAACGCCAATGTCAAACTGGTAAAGTATTGCAGTGAGCGCGAAGATGGAGAGTGTCAGCAATGCAACTGCCGGCCCATGTGGTGCCTAACCTGTATGGGCAAGTGGTTTGCCAGCCGACAGGACCAGAAGCAGCCGGAGACCTGGTTGTCCAGCCAAGTGCCTTGCCCCACCTGCCGGGCCAAATTCTGTATAGTGGATGTATGCCTTATACGTTGAACTCTTCCTTTTAGGATATTTGTATCCTGAACGTTTTCTATTCTTTCTAATACAGTGTTCTGGTATGTTACTGGGGCGCCTGAGGGGCCATTACCTTATATTCGGTTTATTCTTAATCCCATGTGATTATAATGAAGGAGGG
Source organism: Leptodactylus fuscus (assembly GCF_031893055.1). Taxonomy (NCBI): domain Eukaryota; kingdom Metazoa; phylum Chordata; class Amphibia; order Anura; family Leptodactylidae; genus Leptodactylus; species Leptodactylus fuscus. Next base: position 333,303,868 of record NC_134265.1, read on the forward strand.
TAATGTAATGGACAAGTCTGACACTTGCCATAGGTGTCAGTGACGCTTTAGAAAATGGGAGCTTCTACTACTGGCCAGCCCTGTACATCATTTTAAATTTTTTGGGTATGGCTCCCTTCCTGTAGTGCAGACCTGCCAATGACCAGGAGAGGTGCAGCCATGAGGTACCTTATAGGGGATATCCGTTTTGTTTAGAAAGATCCATTTACTATATAGGGGTAAGGCTATATATAGCTAAGAAGCCACTGAATGTCCGCAGGGATAGGTAGCAGTGCTTTCCACTGCAAAATAAGGTTGTGCTGCAGCTTTGCAAAAGTTGAAATTTGCAGATCAATCCCGCAGCAATACTTGACATGTCTAAAACTCGAAGTGCAAGTCACTTCAATTTTTACGGACGGATGGGGTTTGACGATCCTGCAACCCTAAATCTCTGCGACTTAGCTAACCCGTCAAGTGTGTCCCTGGCCTTAGTAGATCCCACTGTAACCCCATGCGCCTTTAAAGGGGTTGTGCTAGACTTCAAAAACATGGCTGCCTTCTTCTCATGAAGTGACGACCTGTCCGTTGTTCACATGGCTCGGTCTCATTGATCTTAATGGGATGGAGACGTGTCATGGCCATGGGACCAACGGACATGATGTCACTTCCTGAGAAGAAGGAAGCAGCCATGTTTTTGAGTCCTGAACATCCTGTTTAATGCAGTTTTAAACATCAAAATAAATGGAGGACCTTTAGGGTTTTTTTTTTTGTATTTGTATAATTTACCAGGAACTCTTCAGCCATAACAGAACTACAAGTTCCAGCAGCCAGTGTTAGCGTGCATCTTCAATAGCACGCTGGGACTTGTTGTTTTACAAGAGATGGAGGGTTGCAGGTACAATATTACGGGTGTGCAATATTTTTCAGCAGATCTTATGTAGCAAATCTAAACTGGGTTTACATATTGGGGTAAAGAAATTGTGGGAGGGGGTGTGATCAAGTGTTACGTATGGAATAATGGATCCCAGATTGAAGGGATTACCGCAGATTTATTACAGAGTATACGCTTTAATAATAAAGTGATTTCCAGACATGGTTGTTCTTGTGTCTTTCTTTCTAGGCCACCATTTGTGTTTTTGTTATGCTGTGTTCACAAGTCTGTGTCCGACCCCAGAGTAGCGCACCCATAGGTTTGGACCTACAGCTAGGCCTCATCCTCCGTTCTCTGGGTCAGTGAGGGTGATGCCAATCGGACATCCTGTGGATAGGCCATCAACTGGTAATCCTGGAAAACTTTCTGAGCTATATTTGAGAAGTCTTCTCATGTTGGACATCAGATTGTGAATATGTATCTGTGGCTTACGCTAGACATGATGGAGAGAGAAGCAATTGTCGTTCATGTCTTGGTGATTTCCAGTGTCCTCTCTGGGTTCACACTAGGGGTTACTTTTCAAACCCATTCATCTGAATGAGTTTGGAAAGTGTCTGGCCGTGAGCGTTTTGTGCTCTCCGCGGCGAAACCGTTTTTTTTTTTTTGTTTTTTTTTTAACTGGACACAAAGTCGGACATGCAGGACTTTGTGTCCAGTTAACCCCGCTGTTCTGTTCGGGTCAATATGACCCGAAATGATTTTTGAGACCCGAAATGATTTTTTTTAATGAGGATTTGAAACTAGTGGTTCCTTGACTTTTCCTCATTTGTGGAGCCCTACATTTTTTTTTATTTATTTTTTTGTTTACTTTTTGCTACACGCTGATTGTTACACTTGTACTGTTCGGGTCAATATGACCCAATAGCATTTTATACTGTTCTACAGGTCTCTGATTATTTCTGACTGCAAAAGTTATGTTTTTTTATGTGTACTTCATCCCCAAATGGTGGTGGTTTCACTGTTCTTATCAGTAAGCAAGTAATTATCTAGTCTGTTTGTGAGAGAGGAGACTGGTTGTCTATCATTCAAAGGGTAAAAGTTTGTGGAATTGCGAAACCGGTCGCCACATATTTAGAGCTGCAATGTGTCTTGAAAGGTTTCATGACATTTCGAGAGTACTGCGGTTTGATTCTAAAACAGATAGAATGGAAAGAAGAGCTAAAGATAAACTAGCCCCTATTAGAAATGTTTGGAATCAATGGCTAGAGATTCTACCAAAATTGTATAACAGTGGTGAAAATGTAACTGTTGATGAGCAACTGGTGGCATTCCGAGGTAGGTGCCCATTCAGACAATATATACCAAGTAAGCCAGCAAAATATGGCATCAAGATCTGGACACTTTGCGACAGAAAAAGTTCATATGCTCTAAATGTTCAAGTGTATACAGGAAAAGCCCCTGATGAAAGACCTGAAAAAAATCAGGGTATGCGTGCTGTTCTAGATTTGACTCAGGGACTAAAAGGACAAAATGTCACATGTGACAACTTTTTTACATCCTATCAACTAGGCCAGATGCTGAAGAAAAAACAACTTACCATGCTGGGTACTATGAGAAAAAACAAACCTGAACTACCGCAAGGTATCCTTAGCAAGAGAGAGGTGGACAGTTCAACTTTTTATTTTTCTGGAAATACAACTGTTGTTTCTTATGTTCCAAAAAAAAAACAAACAGGTAATTCTCATGAGCACAATGCACCATGACAATGCCGTAAGTGATAGAGAAGACAGAAAGCCTGACATTATTTTGGATTATAATGCCACAAAGGGAGCAGTTGATACTTTAGACCAAGCAATATCAACATATACATGCAAACGCAAAACCAATCGGTGGCCAATGATTTTATTTTATAACATACTGGACGTTTCTGCATACAATGCATTTGTCTTATGGAGAGAAATCGACCCCGATTGGAACCGGAATAAGCTGCATAAAAGAAGATTATTTCTTGAGGAATTGGGAAAATCCCTGGTGAGGCCATATATTGAGAGCAGAAAAGTGACCCCCGGAAGTGAGGGAGCAGCAGCCATTGTAAAAGGTGTCCAGCATGCTGAAGAAAGAGACTCCACATCCACGGCCTCCACCAGCACAGCCACCAGCAAAAAAGGAAGAGATGGAGCTTCTGTCCATCTTCCTGTGATAATAAGACTAATCTGACATGTGCTGGATGTGCAAAATATCTGTGTAAAGGACATGTGTCTTATTATTGTGCTCAGTGTAAAAACGCATGAACATGTTAAGTTTTTTCTTTCTAAAATGGTTGAAGTTTTTATGATTTTTCATTTGTTGATTTATAAAATTTGTTTTCAAAAAGTTAAATTTCATGTTTTAGTAATAGTAATGTAAAGCTTCTTTATTATTTGTGTGCAGAATGTCAACAATCGAAGATAATTGCAAAAAGCCTGTGTAACTTTTTTATGAAAAAAAAAAATTAAGTTTGAATTTAATTTTTTCTTTTGTTTATGATCAAACATGTTCACATACAGTATTTCAATAAAAAAAAAAGTATTCAAATAAAACAATTAGAGTAGCTAAAAATCAAGAATTAATAGGTCGGGTCATATTGACCCGGCAACAGTACAAGTGTATAGCAAATGCGAACAGAACAGCAGGGTTAAACAATAATAAAAAAAAAAAAACGGTTTTGCCACGGAGAGCACAAAACACTCACAAGCACTCATGGCCGGACACTGTCTGCAGAAGAAGGAAACCTGAAAACAGAGATAAGATAAGATAATCCTTTAGATCAGGGGCAGGTGTGAACCGGCCCTAATATGTATAGTAAATTAGACTAAATTAGATCACTGGATTGACCTAAAATAGGTGAGAGCTGCTGAAAAAAAGACTCGACAACTGCTGACTATTATCTGCTTAAGGTCATGTTCACACCTGATAATACATGGTTTTTAACACTACAAGTGTTTTCTCTCCTGGCACTGTCCCCGGCTACCACCTGCTGCTCCTCCCTTATTATACTAAGAGGCTACTTTCTATTGTCCTCCGCCCCATGCTGAGGAAACAAAGCCCAACTTTGCTCCTGTATCAGAGATACTCAACTGGGGGGCCGTAAGATGTCTGCCCCTGCCTCCATGTACCTTAACGCCACACACTAACTATAATGCTTCTTAGTACCTCGATACACAGTGTAATGCCCCTACTCACAGTATAATACCAGAGTATTTCCTCCACATGCAGTATATGGTGGTTTGGGGGAGGTGGTGGGGGTTAGGGAGGGGGGGAGGTTACCAGAGGGCAGAAGGTTAGTAGGGGGAGGGGGGCCAGATTGCACATGTGGAAAGGGGGGGGGGGGGTAGATGTAGGAGTTGACTGTGATCTCTAAAGGGGGGAAGAGGGCCGGGGGCATGAGTGGGGGGAAAGGGGAGGGCAGGAGGTGCAGCAGCAGGGCCGTGGGGTGCGACCCACAATGCTGTGGGAGGGGCCAGCGTCGGCCGCAAGGAAAGGGACGTGGGGCGGGGTGGGGCCACAGGCTGCGCTGCAGGTGGTTCGTGCAAGGGTGAGGGGACAGCGGTCGAGGTCGCGGGTTATAGCTAGTAATACCGTATTATTTCCTCCACATGCAGTATAATGCCCCTACTCACGGTATAATATATTATTTCCTCCACATACAGTATAATGCCCCTACTCCCAGTATAATACCATATTATTTCCTCCATACATAGTATAATGCCCCTACTCCCAGTATAATACCATATTATTTCCTCCACATGCAGTATAATGCCCCATCTCACGGTATAATACCATATTATTTCCTCCACATGCAGTATAATGCCCCATCTCACGGTATAATACCATATTATTTCCTCCACATGCAGTATAATGCCCCTTCTCACGGTATAATACCATATTTCCTCCATACATAGTATAATGCCCCTACTCACAGTATAATACCATATTATTTCCTCCACATGCAGTATAATGCCCCTACTCACAGTATAATACCATATTATTTCCTCCACATGCAGTATAATGCCCCTTCTCACGGTATAATACCATATTTCCTCCATACATAGTATAATGCCCCTACTCACAGTATAATACCAGATTATTTCCTCCACATGCAGTATAATGCCCCTTCTCACGGTATAATACCATATTTCCTCCATACATAGTATAATGCCCCTACTCACAGTATAATACCAGATTATTTCCTCCACATGCAGTATAATGCCCCTACTCACAGTATAATACCATATTATTTCCTCCACATGCAGTATAATGCCCCTTCTCACGGTATAATACCATATTATTTCCTCCACATGCAGTATAATGCCCCTGCTCACAGTATAATACCAGATTATTTCCTCCACATGCAGTATAATGCCCCTACTCACGGTATAATACCATATTATTTCCTCCACATGCAGTATAATGCCCCTACTCACGGTATAATATATTATTTCCTCCACATGCAGTATAATGCCCCTACTCACGGTATAATATATTATTTCCTCCACATGCAGTATAATGCCCCTTCTCACGGTATAATACCATATTATTTCCTCCACATGCAGTATAATGCCCCTACTCACAGTATAATACCATATTATTTCCTCCACATGCAGTATAATGCCCCTTCTCACGGTATAATACCATATTTCCTCCACATGCAGTATAATGCCCCTTCTCACGGTATAATACCATATTTCCTCCATACATAGTATAATGCCCCTACTCACAGTATAATACCATATTTCCTCCACATGCAGTATAATGCCCCTACTCACAGTATAATACCATATTTCCTCCACATGCAGTATAATGCCCCTACTCACAGTATAATACCATATTTCCTCCATACATAGTATAATGCCCCTACTCACAGTATAATACCATATTTCCTCCATACATAGTATAATGCCCCTACTCACAGTATAATACCATATTTCCTCCATACATAGTATAATGCCCCTATACACAGTATAATACCAGATTATTTCCTCCACATGCAGTATAATGCCCCTTCTCACGGTATAATACCATATTTCCTCCATACATAGTATAATGCCCCTACTCACAGTATAATACCGTATTATTTCCTCCACATGCAGTATAATGCCCCTACTCACAGTATAATACCATATTATTTCCTCCATACACAGTATAATGCTACTCAATGCCCCCATGGGAGACCCTGGGCCTTTTCTAAAAGTAGTTGCGTACCCCCGTTCTGTGTTTTGTTATAGGTATGTGGACAGTGGCCATGTTGGCCATTGCTTTACACGCCAGTTCCTATATGTCTCCATGGTAACAGACTACATACACGCCATGTACGGTCTGATATCTCAGTGATACTTTCCTCCAACTCTCCTTTACTTTTGTTAATATAATAAGCAAAAAGCAGCAAACGCACTGATCTGACGACACAGAATTGATTGGTAGTCTGTTACCATGGAGACACATAGGTCTGTATAGGGACTGGAGACGCATAATGGGAGGAATGTTCCCTATTCAGGACGGATAATTGTTCCTTATCAGTGTCTGTGAAGCTCCCACAGTGCTTTTCATATACATGTGAATATTTCGGTGGGAGCCATAGCTCCCTTCACAGGTAAGGGGGTCAGATTCCCTGATATTGCCTTGTGAATCTGTTATCACTGCCATAAAACAGTCCGCCTCTAATCTGGTGCCATAAATGAGGTTAGAGACTTGTTATGTGTGCGATTTCCTACCGCACATGTTTACGTCCACCAAACCATGTGCATGTCTAGTGAATCCTTTGTACATCACGTTATCATCTTTGATATCTACAAAGGGTGAGAACCACCCGGGGTAATCGTTTGCATTTGTTTAGTCAAACTGGATTCCTCCTTAAAATATAACTGGCGGGGGTGGGGGTCAAGCCTGTCATATTAGGCATTCATTGTTCATTACTGGTTTTCTGTAGGGCCATGGACCTTGATCTTATGGGGGTTGCACAGTCTGTAGGCAAATACCAATCTAGGATAGTGATCAAAATGGGCCGTAATATCCTCCGTTTACAACAGCAGAACCCTTGTCATTGGACATTATGGCCCTTAGGTGGCACAAGAAGCAGAGACGTACCCTGAAGCTAATGGGGCCCAATACTAAATTTGCAATTGGGCCCCCACTTACCTTGTGCTATTTATAATAATAGAGTTTTTTCTATGTTGTAAAGAGGCCTTTGAGCCCCTCAGGCTCCAGGACCCAATTGCACCCTTGACAAGAAGTAGGGTAGATAAGAGCCCAGGTGCACATGGGGGTCTTGATCCAACCCCATGCTATGTACTAGTGCTTTTAGGGAATAATGGGGGGGGGGGGGGATTTTTCAATCCCTGACAACGATTTTCTGGCCTAGAGGGATGATATTGTGGCACATACAGTATTTGCAGCAAACGTGTTCCACAACCCCCGTTCTGCACCTTATGTGCATGTGGGGTGAGCCGGAACAGGGACACCACAGCCCGACATATTAAAATTTTCAGATGTTAATTATAATGGGACTCTACCTTGTGTAGATTTCCATTCAGGGACATGGCGGTGATATCTGTACAACAGTCTGCCCCGTTATCCCTGTAATACTGTGCAGCTATGTAACCTCCATGTGCTGCCCTAAAGCCTCTTGTCTGTGTGCATGTGGCCTATGGGACCAGGATTGCAGTAGGTAGACCTCCACCCATCTGTGACAATTTAGGAAAGTCTTTCTTTTTTGGGGGGAAGGGAGGACAAACCCTTCAAAGCCTGCAAAAAAGCACAGAAAAAAAACAAATACCCAGGTGTCACAGGGACAATTGCAGATAAAACATCAATCTGTGACATGTGCACCGCATGGACTTCCTGTGTTAGGGGCAGGGGGAGGTGAGGGGCAGATGGCTGCCATTAGATAGGGATGTACATACCCCTGTGTCTTCTGGACACTCACCCCTCAGGTCTCCGCTAATCTATGGCGTTGCTTGTATTTCTCTATGGGACATTACTGCCTATAGGAGTTAATTATACCACAGGGTGTCCATATTGCCAATAACCCAGCTTTTCCAGACATCTGAATGCCAAGCCTGCGTCACTATGCACTGGTACATCTCCTTTCTCATACTGCCACATAAGTAAATACATTTGTTAGTCAGACATCTGGCAAATCAGAGTAATGACCCGTAATGGTGGTCGCATTCGCTGCCACCCAGCTTTCCCAGAAACTAAGGTTAACTTAGATACGACTGAACAAAAGAATACACCTATTTAAGTCACATATTTATATGTAGTCCCTTACAATGCTCCTTCAGACACAAGGGAGCCATTTTGTGAACTTTACTTCACACAGTGCAAACACATGGCAGCCATTTTGTGACACGGGAATTCATTGTATTTTGTTAAATCACTGGACTCAAGATCAGGGAACGAAAACAAACATGTCATGTAAAGGAGACAGCCTGATAAAATAACACCGCCGCCATGTCACCGTGCAGGATCACACATGCCGGCTCCAGTCACAAAATGGCTGCCGTCAAATACAACGGAGTGGATTCTGGTCACATCAGCCCATGTCGGTTCCTTTGTTGTACTCCATTATAGGAGAAGAACAACGAAACTGATGTGGGTGGTGATATGTCACATGACACTAAGAGTCCCCAATGGACCCCTCCGATTTATAATGGGGTCCGTTTGGGTTTCTGTCATGATGTCTAGCATTTTACTCAGAAAACAACATAGCCTTAAATGAATAGTCCAATGCTGTTATGGTCTAGTGATAAGCGGCGCCTGAAAACTGCTCATCTCTATTACTCCATAGAAATGACAGGCCAAGACAAAAGCTCTTTTACACACGGGGGAGTCCGCGTTCCCTCCACGCCAGTGTTTTCGGGTAAAGGGATGATACTGAGGCGCACGTTTGGCGCAAAGACTTTACTTGTAGTCGTGCGGCACAGGGCCAGATCCACACCTCGCCCGCCACACTGTGCGAAGGGGACTGATGTCTAGTAGGAAAAAAAGCTAGCAACACCCATTAAAGTCAATGGGAGGCTTTTTTTCAGCGCTGAAAATTCAGCGTCAAATAAAGCGCCATTTTCCTCCGTGTGAATGGACCCTTAGGATAAATCTGTCGGGCTGAGGCGCAGACGCCTTGGCCCGGCAACATTCGCAAAATGCAGTGGGCGAGGCACAACTCAGGGCGTAAGCTCAATATCATCTCTATGGTTTCATTCACTTAAGCTTCGGAGTCTCTGTAAGGTCTGGTTAACATTTGCGTTCGGTATTCCGTTCAGGGAGTCCACTTGGAGACCCCCCAAACGGAATACTGAACACATTGACAAGCGGTGAGAAATGAAAGCACACGGACCCCATAGACTATAATGGGTTCTGTGTGTTTTCCGCCTGGTGTCCGCACGGAACATGCGGAGAGAAATGTACTTCATGAACTACTTTCCTCTCCACATGACTCGTGCGGAAACCGCACGTACCCCTTTATAGTCTATGGGGTCCGTGTGCTGTTATTGCTCACCGCTTGTCAATGCGTTCGGTATTCCATTCACGGGGTCCCCAAGCGGATTCCCCGAACGGAATACTGAACGCAGATGTGAACCAGGCCTAAGAGAAAATCGATGAAGGGAAAAGGACTTTTCTCTCTGCCTGTTTCAGATAAAACCTTCAGAAATCCGGCGTACCCCATTATGGGGTCTGTGTGTAACTGATATCTTAATGGTCGGGGTCTACATTGTTCGGGTCCCACGGTGGATACAAACGATGGAAAATACGGCACAAGTGTGAACCTAACCTATGGCAGTTTTCTGGTGTGGGGGAATGATAAATTTGCCCCAATGACTAGTATGATCATGGCGGTGACTCGGTTATGTTTTACCAGTAAGGCTAGGACTACCTGGCAGCATAAAGTCACCATTGTCTGACCTGTCTGCTACTTCCTGTTGCACGCAATTTTTAGGCCTATGATTTTTTAGGGTTTTTTTATGATTTGGCTGTGAGGCTATCACAACTCTCGTTGGTACATGACCAAAACGTGCAAATATTCAATGCACTTAACCCCTTGGTGTTCGACCGCTTACACGCATTCTTATGGCGGCGAGGTATTTGATCGAATACTACGCACTCATCTCTAGGGGTGCGTTCACACAATGTAAGATGGAGCACAAGCTGGCACGTATACGCATGTCAGCATTTTGCGTGCTCAAAAAGATAGTTACGAGCGTATACGCCGCGTTATTTTGCGCCCGTAATTTTGTGGCGTATACCCTCGTAACTCCCATTGAAATCAATGGGATCTTTTTGAGCGCGCAAAATGTTGACACGCATATACATGCCAGCTTGCGCTCCATTTTACATCGTGTGAACGCACCCTTAATAGCCAGGTAATGAAATTTAAGTCCCTGTGTAGTAGCCTTCTATGTTGTAAGCCTTGCATGTTCTAACCTATGTTTCATATTACTTGGCCTTAACATGTAACACACTGCACACATGTAATCTGAGCTCTGACTTTATTTCAGTCGCCATGTCTTTGTGAGCAGCTTCTTTATGACCATTGTGTATCATTTCCCTCTTATTCCTCCCTTCCTTCCTTTTAGCGCCAAAACCCTTCTAATATTTGGCGGGGGATCGCTTCAAAAATGTATGCGACCATAAAATACGAGCAGCCAATCAGATCACCGGATTAGCGGCTTCCGCTCCCGCCCACCCGATGACTGACAGCTCCAACGAACCAATAGCTTTCCAACATTTCCCTGCCTCTGACGAAACCTTACGTCTCTCTTGGAACGTTCCAAAGTTATTCGTCTCTGAGGGGGGAATTGTTTACGTCATAAAAATAAAACCATTTTCTGTACAACTATATTATACTATCTTGGTACATATTATGTTTATTTAAAATTTTTAAAACTAATATTTTTATATTGAGACGTTTAGTGACTGAAAATCATATTAAAGGGCTCGTGTTTAGATTTGTACTCCCCTACTATGAAGAGGTGGTATATTCGGATAGTGTGAGGTGGGTAAAGAGTCTGTTTTCTGGCGCGCTTCGGTCAGTGGACGCGGAGAGTCTTGTCTAGACGGACGTATTATTGAATAGCAGCCATGTACAGATACAGCGACCACCGTGTTGACCAGCGCCGGTAAGTTGGTCTTTGTAATGAAGATTGGACTGCGCCATATGGGGATTTATAAGCTTTAGACTGGTTTTTTTTTTCTATGGTTACTGCCTTTGTACTTTCGGGGCCTAGGTTTTTTTTTTTTTCTCAATAACTTTATTTAGACAGTACAACCATTGTCATTATTATGTTAGTGTAAGTTTTTACAGTTTTGGAGCTATATGGTGGTGCTGCTAGTGATCACGGCCCACTCCCACCATTGTACCCCCCTACCCAGCCATGTGGTGCCCCTCCTGACTGATACCTACCTCTTTACCTACATTGACTATTATTAGCATTCTTTATAACTGACTTTCATCTTATTTCTTTGTGTTTTATATTCTGGCCTTGTCTCAGTTTTCTAATATGATTGTTCACTTGAAAGGAGCGTTCCAGGATCTGAAGAAAATTGATCTACAGAATAGGTCATTGGGATTGGATCATTTGGGTATATGGCTATAAGCTTCTCTGCATATATTAAGTGCATGTTAGCGGGGGTTGGACTGTATACAGCTTGTGGTTTGTACACTGTAGCAGTGTTACCTGACACTGTAGCCCGTCTCCCATTCTCTTGGATAGCAGTAGATCTGCTTCTGCCCATATACCTAGTATGTGGTGTATTACACTCTTGATTATTCTGCCACATATCAGTATCAATTTTCTTCACATCTTGGACACCCCTGATAACCCGTCCTAAGGTCAGGTCATTAGTTATCAATTGTAGATCAACCTGGGATCCCTCTGGTCAGCTATTGAAGAATACTGCAGCCTCTTTGTACAAAACCAAGCATGGTGCTGTGTATTTTACTGTAACTGCTTGGTTATCTCAGCTTATTCACTTGAATGATTTTAAACCTACAAATCTTACAATCCAGGGAGATATATAAAACCAACCCAACCTACAAACCACATATAAACCAATCGGGAATAGTCTCGCATAAATAACACGCCACAATTGCCTCATTCCAAAATGAGAATATTTATTATTGACAAGGAAGTTAAAATGGGGGGCAATGCAGTGGTTAGCACTGCAGCCTTGCAGCGCTGGAGTCCTGGGTTTGAATCCTGCCAGGAATGACACCTGCAAGGAGTTTATGTTCTCCGTGTTTGTGTGAATTTCCTCCCATTCTACAAAGACATACTGATAGGAAAAAGTGAGAAAAAAAAGTACATTGTTATCCCTATAATGGGCTCACAATCTACATAAAAAAAAAAAAAGTTAAAATCAAATTGCAAAAGGAGGCAGGGTCACAGTGCCTAAGCATGCATGAACATCAATAAATGCATATATGAATAGTATATACATGTCTAAACTCTCAATATATATGCACACACGTGAACAAGTATTAACTCTTCCTCAAAGGTAGCTGGTAAAGATGTATTGAAATCAAAATCATATCAATTGATACAGACCATAATAACCATCAAATTCAATGAATATTAGCAGTTGTGATTCCCTTTGGGAATCATATAAAATACATAGATCCAATACCCAACCCTCATCCAGTACAAAAGTAAAACAGAGAATCAAATGACACAATAAATCACCTCAGAAACACTTACCTCTTACAGGCAGAGACACTGTGACCTCCACCAGCAGCCCTAACTTGCGTTTCGCCCCCTGGCAAAGGCCTGCACCAAGTCAGAGGACTGGAACTACTTGCATCATAGTGATCTATCCCTGCCTTAGAGTGACTTTACTAACCTATACTGTATGGTGCCATAAGGAGATTTTCTAGCCCAATTTTTTTTTCATCCTAATCAGTATGTGATCTGATGGGCCCTGGCACCAGGACCAGGCACACAGCAACTACTAGAAGGTTCTGTAGTGGACGGAGAGCATGTTCAGCACTGCTTCCATACAAGTAATAAGAGTGACTGCAGCCCTGTCCGCTGCACAGCGGTGGTTCCAGGGAACTGCAGTGTCTTTTATATTACTTGACTAAGAGCAACATGCGTGTGCTCCCTGTCCACTGCAGTCAAAGTGGATGCTGTGTACCTGGTGTTGGATGGCCACAGATCACACCCTGTGGATAGGTCCTTCATATGAAAAGTCAATGCTAGGCCATACTCCATTTACGAATATTGGGGTGCTGTTCTGGAAGTTCTATAGTAGTGACTAAATCACTGACTGAGCATGTGCACCTCAGCACTTCACATGTGGGCATTCAGACGTTTGCAATGGAGTGATAGGTTCTCCCTGGTTTGATGTGTATCAAGTAGGTGGTGCTGCTCTGGCAGTGGTGTCCTGGTCACTTCCTGTGACTTGGCTTTAGGCTCCACCCCCCAGTCTTCACATTAAACCAGGCAGGCTAGGGTTGCATTTAGAAAATACATATATTTGGTAACCATACTCCAACAACAAATATTAGACCCCACAATATAATAAGAGGCGGTCCAGGGGAGTGAGTAAACATTTAAGGGTTCCCCCACTGCCTCCGTGATCTCTTCTGGCCTCCCAAATGACATCAGCCGCTGAGAATTGTATTCATCTTGTTTCATTATCCATTTTTATTTTTTTTTTAAGTTTTCCTTGTGGATCTGAACCACCCACCCGCTGGTCTCAGGGACGTAAACGCCGAGTAGATGGAAACTTTAGACGACGAAATGATGAAGATGAATGTATCTTTGATGTAGAGAGGCCTTCCAGGAGCTATGACAGACGTCCTGACAGGTGAGTTCGATTTGGTTTCATGATCATAATAACTGAAACCATGTTACCTTATTGTAAACTGTCTGGCTAGCTCCGAGGTAACTTTACGATGTCCCACACACATCATCCAAGGCCCCTGATCTATAGACTATTCACAGGGTACAAGAGCTGAGTTGATGGTAGTCCCAACTGCTGGAGATTAGTGTTGGCAATTCCATAGAAGTGAATGGAGTGGTAGGCATCTAGGTACATCAGGGCACGTGCAAACCCCCATTCTCCTTACAATGGGAGATGTTATTGATCATTTACCACCTACTGTATCATGTGGGGTGTGTATAGTGGAAAATCTTTCAATGGGGTCCATAATACTTTTTGGATGTTAAAGTTGTCTCTTCATCCCAATCTTAGCCACAATGTCTGATTGGGGCCGCAGATTGTGGACACTCCCTTTAATTTACTTATTTATTATGCTTATATAGTGCTATCAGATTCCACAGCGCGTTACCTTGTGCTGCTGATTTTTTTTCATAATTTCTATTGGCAGCTATAGTCTGTCACAGGATTTTGTTCGAAATAGACAAACCTGTGTTAAAGACTGGGTTTTTCATCACCTAAATCAAAATTAACTGTGTATTTTCCATCAGTTACAATTAATTAATGATGATTTAAAGAGAAGCTTTCATGGGTCTGGGCACAGGCAGTTCTATATACTGCTGGAAAGCCGACAGTGCGCTGAATTCAGCGCACTGTCGGCTTTCCCAATCTGTGCCCCGGGTAAAGAGCTATCAATCCCGATACCATAGCTCTTTACAGTCAGTCAGGTACGTCCTTCTACACAGCAGCACCTATCGCGCTGTACAGTGTGAGCGGGGAGGAACGCCCCCCTCCCTGATAATACTCGTCTATGGGTGAGCAGAGGGAGGAGGCGTTCCTCCCCGCTCACACTGTGCAGCGCTATTATCGCTGCTGTGAAGAAGGACATACCTGACTGACTGTCAGAAACGCCCTTCTGACTATAAAGAGCTATGGTACCGGGACCGATAGCTCTTTACCCGGGGCACAGATCGGGAAAGCCACACTCACTTGTTAAAAGCTGTAAATATAATAGGGGCAAAAGAGGTTGTAGCCTGATCTTGTACTCTGCTGTATCACAATCCACTTACTGGTATGGGGCATGGGAGAGAGATTGTGAGGTTTGTCTTGTGTGATTTTGTTAGGAGCAGAGCTTATACTCTCTCAGACCCCAGAGTATAACTAATGGCAGCCAATAACAAAAATACATTTACTAAAAACTGCCACCTGGTTCCGTCGATTAAAAAAAAAAAAAAAAAATTTACTCTCCTCCCCTGTGATCCTTGACCTCAGAGCCAGCGGGCTCCTGTAATTGGGTTTCAGTAGTCAACTAGGTCACACTTGTCTGTGCCAGGTGACTTTTCCTCAGCGGCCCCCGACATCATTCAGGAGGACAAAAGACCCAAACCAGTGCCCAGGGGAGGCGAGGAATACAAACTGCCACAGACGACATCCACAAAATCCTGTAAATTACCATATATACTCAAGTATAAGCCGACCCTAATATAAGCAGAGACCCCTAATTTTACCACAAAAAACTGGGAAAATGTATTGACTCGAGTATAAGCCGAGGGGGGGAACCATTGCAGATAAAGTCTGGTCTTGTGCATTACAGCTTAGTAACTCCATGTGCCTCATAGTAATAGCAGTTAACCCCATCATGTCCCTCACATTACCCCCCTGTGTGGCTCACGTAAGAGTTACTGATATGTGGGACATATGGAGGGGTAATAATTAGGTATCTTCATAATTAAGATCCTTTATTAGTCCCCTCATGTGTCTCACATATTACTAACCCTTATATGGGGCACACAGGAGTTAATGAGGGACATGATGGGGTTAACTGCTATTAATGTGAGGCACATGGAGTTACTGAAACTAAATTAATAACCCCAAATGCCTGACATTACTAGGAATAGTAGCAAGTGCATGTGTGTCACTTTCACTTTACTGTAGCTTCTTCTCCTCCATACAAGAGACATCTTCCATAAGACACAATGAATCCTGGCCACTCATCTGCAGGGTAGATGCTAAATCCTAGTGTGCTAAAGGACCTCTGATGACGTCATGACCATGTGATCGGACTCTGGTGTGGGCGGAGCCACTAGGATTTAGACTCAACTTTATCTGCAGATGTTACAGTGGCTACAGGACCTTTGATGACATCAGTCACGTGACCTCGTGACAAGCCAATCACAGCAGTAGCACTAAAGGACCTCCCCCTTTGTTTAATTTACGCAGGTCCTTCCAGTTTTCTGACTCGAGTATAAGCTGAGGGGGGGCTTTTTCAGCATGAAAAATGTGCTGAAAAAGTTGACTTATGCAGGAGTATATACGGTAACTGGATTTAGTTGGTTTTAGATATATAGAAATGGATATAGATTTTTATTTTTTTTTTTTTTTTTTTTTATAAATGCTGAGCCTTACCTGTGACTCATTTCTTCTCTTGTTACCTGAAGGGACTCTATGATCCTTAAAATCTTTTCTATCCCACAAACGGTTGTAGGTCCAGTTAGTAACATAATGAACATAACTTGTGTGGTTTTGCTGCTGAGAAAATCCTCTTTTAGGGCGGGTTCACATCTGCGCCCCAGTCTCCGCTTTGTGGGTTTCAGTCTTCTGCCGACAGGAGATGGAAACCCGGTAGTCAGTGTCCGCCCGTGAGCGTCTTCTGGTCTCCACTGTGAAACATTGTTTTTATTTTTCAACTTTGTTTATATTTGTGTTTCATGTTCTCTAAGTGAACTTCATTGTACAATTGTAAACTGATAAAATGTTAATAAAATCAGAATTTAAAACCATATAAACGGTATTGCCGCGGAGAGGCAGAAGACAGTTACAGGCGGACACTTTGCAAACCCATTCAAGTGAATGACTGCCGGTTTCAGTCTCCTGTCCAGTTTCTCGGCAGAAGATGGAAACCTGAAAGCGGAGGCCGGGACGCAGGTGTGAACCCGCCCTTAATCTGTATGCGAATGATCTTTTCAGTGCACCCAATGAGTGACCATGTCAAAAGCGCCTGTATTTATCTCCAAGAACCCCAAACTGTCTTTTATGAGATCTGTCCCCATCGCCAGAATTGCAAATTTGTTTAGTGATACAATTGGTGGGATCTCTTTAACACAAGCAGCAGTTCTCAAGGGGAGGATGCGGTTAGGGCAGGGTCACCTGAATCAGTCTAGAACTAGGTTGATATTTTGTGTTGTGGTGACACAGGTTGTATATCTGCTGTGAAGCCAGGCACTACTGGTGGCATTACTCAGTCTTATAATTGATCTGCCAGGCTGACCTCTCGGCGTTCCTTTCCTCCCAGCTTCACCACCCCAGAGAGCCACAAGCCGGAGTCCAGGTGTAAGGACTGGGGCTCAGCAGTGGAAGAGGAAGAACTCATGATGGCTTCTGTTGAGAGAGACATTTCAAGGTAAGTGATGCGTTTTTTGCACACACTTAAGGTGTTTCTGTAAGGGTCCATTCACATGGAAGAAAATGGTGAGGAAATTCAGTGCTGGAAAAAAGCCTCCCATTGACTTCAGTGGGTTCCTTTTTCTAGCAGAAGCTCCCATAGGAAGCTTTTTTTTTTTTTCAGTGCTGAAACTCTCACCATTTTCCTCCGTGTGAATGGACCCTCAGGCTAAGTGTGTCGTTTTTATTTGGTTCTTTCAATGATTATTTTAGGTAACTTCCTTTTTACATAACGCCCCTCCCTATTTATATGCCTTGCCACTGAATTTGTTTTATTGCTAATCCTGACTTGGTAGTGACGTACCTGCAAATGGCAGTGACACGATGGCATGGATGCAAAATAAATGAAATGGTCTGTGCAAATTCACATCCGTTAAGTGAGGTGACTTCTGGTTAACGCAGAGCTTTGTGTATCTGGGTTTAAGGCTTGGTTTTTGCTTCTTCCTGTTAGGTACCGGAGAAAACTGCTCATCAATGAATTTAGTTCCAGGGAGCGGAGATCGTCATCTGGAAGGTATGTCCTGTAAGAGAGACCGCTCTGGGTTATCAGCTCATTATATACCTTTCTTGTATAGAGAATGACTTCACAATCTGAAATTCTCTGAAATTATCTGAAATCTTCTGAAATTCTCAAGTCTCCATTGGTTAGCTTTGTCAGCACATTCAGCACATGTAGGGTGCTTGGCTCCTCTGTGTCAGTAGTACTGGCTCATCTAATGGGCTTAGAGGTGCCCTGACTCTCAAGGGTCATTAAAGACTCACAGTGGCTGACACAAATCAAAGAACAGTCTTTCTAGTTCAACTTTTTCACCTGGTAGAGAATTGGTCAATGCGATCTGTTGGTTCTGGTAAATAACACCGGAATGGAGCCAAATTGTGTTCATTGTTGTCCTCTGTGTCAGACAAGCTCAAATGACAATGCAGGTATAAACATAGCACAGTAGATATCATGGGGTAAATATTGAGTCAGTGAACACCTGTCCAATCCTTTGTGCTTTGGAGAGATCTAGCAGCGACTTCTTCCCCTATATGATCTCAGAACATATGTACACTCTGTTGGGTTTCTATGAAGGATAGATGGCTGTCTGCTGAATGGGCATTTGGCCTGTGGTCACCCTTAAAATAGGACACTTATCTCCATATCTTCATAGCTAGATGGGGCGGGGGGATTTTTATTTGTCCAACTTTATTAATCTGGAATATTTTGTTCAGCTCTGATTCAAAGGATTCCTCAAATCAAGGAGAAATGGAAACTGACCCGGTCACACTTGCCAGGCGTCAGAAGCAAATTACCTATGGGAAGAACACCATTGCATATGACAGATACATAAAAGCTGTGCCAAGGTAACTTATTACACATGCAAATTGTGAAGATGTGTAGATCAGGAACTAAACAGTGTCCACCACTACTATTAGATAAAAATAAGCCTTTGCTTAGATTTTGTCGTACATGTGGTGACTCTTGTTCAGTGTCAATATGGATGAACGTACCTTAAGGCCGGGACCCCACGGGACGTAAAAGCAGCGATTTACCCGCAGCAGCAACTCCACAGGAAAAATTGTGGCGTATTAGTCAGGGTAAAGTGGATTGGATTCTAGCAAATCCCATGCCCACTTTGCAGTAAAAGCCGAGGTGCAGACACTCTGTGATTTCCAAAACCGCACGGTTTTGGAAATCGCAGCATGTCGACTACACCTATGGAAATGCTGGCGGTTTCCCCATAGATATAATTGTAACAGTCTGTGGAGGAAACCTCTGCAAACTGTGTCTAAAGTGCTGCGGGAAGAACCATGATGCATTGCTGCCAAGGCTTTTCCCACATGTATTTTTGTCTGTGGGACCTTGGCCTAAAGGGGTTTCCTGGGATTTGCTTATTGGTGACAAGTCCAAAGATTGGCCATCAGTGGGGGGGATATGCGATCAGTGGGGGTTTTAGACTCAGGCCCAGTGATCTGATTATCAGGGGTAAGAGTTGGTGGCTATGGCCAGTATCCTGCCAGTACTCTTCTATTGCTGGTTTTGTTCTTTATCTACTTACACTGCATTGTTCTATTTCTGTCATTTACAGACACACAAGACAGCAGGGGGTTCATCCACGAACACCAAACAAATTTAAGAAATACAGCCGCAGATCTTGGGACCAACAGATTAAAATATGGCGCATTCAGCTACATGCATGGGATCCCCCAACTGAGGACGCTGATGATGACCTGCAGCCATTGTAAGACTCTAAAGCTCTTGTACACTAGACAAAATGGTGGCAGTGCCATAGTTAGAAATGGGTTTGGTGTTGGCTATGGATTGTCAGACTGGATGGCTTTATGCATTGCTATAGATATTGGAGCTACAAGTAAACATGTCCTGGAGTTGAGTTTCTTTCTCCGATAGATAAGCTCTTGTATAGTGAGACGTTGCGTTACACCTGCTGGTCAAGTACTCGACCATTTCAGTTCTAGATCCTGTCTGAGGTTTTGTGTGCTTGGACTTGCACCTTTCACAACCCTGCCTGCTTGTGTTATAGCCCATCCTTTTAGTGTGTTACGCCACTACCTGTATCTGGAAGGGGCTCAAATCCACAGCCAGATGGACCCCATTAACTATAATGGGATCCGTAGGGGGTTTATTTAAAACTGAAACCAGCGGAGGAAAGAGACATTTTTTTTTTATTCAGTGATTTTTGGCACACACTGCAACGTGGATGTGGCCTGACCAGTTAATGGGGTATTCATATCTTCAACTAATGGCGTATCTGTAACAGGGGATTAAACGCCCATGATATCCCTGTACCAACAAACAATAGTATGGATACCAGACTGCTAGGAGCTAATGTTACGCCAATGGGTGTTCTAACATTTATATATATCTCCATGTCAGGACAGCAGCCTGCTTAGGGGTTATAGTGCAACCTTCTCTGTTCAGTAAGATGAGAGGATGAAAATACATCTATGTAATCTATATCTTCTTGTTCTCCTACAGTTCTGAAGAAATGATGTGCTCAACTTCTGAGACTGGATGTGAAGATAACCTTGTAAGTGAAATAACTACCCAGTGTAAATGGTTGACTAAGAGACACAACAGACTTCAAATAGTCTTAAAGGGGTTGTCCAGCTTTTTGGTATTGGTAACATCTCCTTAGGTTATCAGGTTGATTGAGGATCTGATGCTTGGCCTCACTGGTGTGCTGCAACTACAGTGGATGGAGTAGGAGACAGACGACTGACTCCCTCTGCTGGTCGTGCTGGTTACTGCAGCTCAGATTCCTCACCAGTGAATGGGAAGTGAGATGGAATAGCCAATCACATCCACTTCTGGCTCTGTATTCTGCTGGGTTCTGCTTCCTTTGGCGCTCCAGCTGCTATGAAACCACACCCAGCCTGCTCGCTCACTTTGATGGGAGTCCTAGTGGGCCTGCTGGGATGTGTAATTGTGCAACTACTACGCAATCGTGGCATCACTGATGTGTGGCAGTCTCTAGTGATTTCACTTTACTGCCCGTAGATAAGGATTGGGTTGCTGCAACCTGAGCGTGCACCCTTATGTAAGGGTCAGAATAGCCACGTATTTTTATTTTTGTCTTTTTATGTAGATTGTGAGCCCCATATAGGGATCACAATGTACTTTTTTTCTTTTTTTTTTTTTTCTTCCATTTAAGTATGTCTTTGTAGAATGGGAGGAAATCACGGGGAGAACATACAAACTCCTTGCAGATATTATTCCTGGCGGGATTGAAACCCAGGACTCCAGCACTGCAAGGCTACAGTGCTAACCACTGAGCCATCATGTTGCCCCGAGTAGCCACATATATTGTATTCTTAAGCTTGTCTTATTGCTCTCTTGCTACAATCTCCATTGTAATCTTGTTGTATTGTTTAGTTTGCAGGCACTCCAACCAAAGTCCGAAAAATGGAGGAGGCGGAGGGAGGATTTGACTTAGAAGCGTGCTTAAACGACGCCGACTCTGACGATCTAACAGAGTACGCTCAGATGAGTTTGAGCTGACGTGGATGTGTTCTCTGATGTGCCCAGTACATCACATCTGTATGAAGGCCTTCTGGGGATGGAGCGCTTTCATATTTACTGCACATTTTGCAGCTTCTTGGACAACTTAACGCCTGATCAAAATTGATGTCCCATGTTGGTGCTGGCAGATATATATATAATTTGGATGGTGCACTTAATACTGGAACAGCGGTGCTGTCAATGCTATGGCTCAGAGCGGACGTCTCTTGTGACTATTGTTGGAATAAGTTTGTTTTTGTACCCTCTGGTTATAGTCGTGGTGTACTTTACTCAGATAACAGACATGTTACACTTATAAAACTTTGACCTTTTAATGCGTTATCTTTCCTTGTGACCTACCTGCCCTGAAAGAGCTAGGTCGAAAAGAGACTCGGACAGTATATAACATGGGCAGGTGCTAGTCCTTTTACCAAATTTTTCCTTATTGACTTTTCTTCCTACATATTGACAATGGGCTTTTGTGTTCGTCTTGACTTTACCCTGCAGACGTTAGTAATAGCGTGACTTGAGCGTTCCTACTTTCACCCTTGGCCTGGGATCTGCCTACCATCCTTATTAACTCCTGTTCTCTACGTCTCCAGGGTCAGAATATTGGCTCTATAGATGAGACTAGTGGGGGTTTGACTCCTGGCTACGTTGTCATTTGGCTATTTAAAGGGGCGCTCACTTGGCTGAGTACTATTATGGCATCTTCAAGGTTTACCTTGGTCTGTCCACTTGTTAGCAGCAGTGCAGGGGATGGCAGCTTGTCCCTATACAGGTGAATAGGCTAAAGCTGTAATACCCTGCACCACTGCTACCACGTGGCGAGACCGTAGTAAAAAAAAAAAAAAATTAGCGACTGCAGTGTTCAAGACCTTTCATAGCCAGGAAGTCCACGTTAGAGTCCTTTACTAGTCCATATGTGCCATCTCTTCCTATTGGTAGCTGGGGCTGGAGCTTCCAGTCTGAACTCTGGCGAGCTGGATGAGTTCAGATTGCACAGCAGTGACCTCTGCTGGCTGAGGGCATACAATGCAGGCGACTCTTCTTAAAGAGAATCTTTCATGTCCTCCTGTACATGCGCTGAATTCAGCTTTCCCGATATGTGCCTCAGGGCTGGAGACATCAGTGCTGTTACCAATCTCTCCCCACTGTCAGAAGCGCGTTCCTGACAGTCTAGCTGGGCTGTGACGGTACTCTTCCATAGCTCTGTACTGTCAGAGGGACGTTCCTCACAGCTCGGCATCATCGATAGGTCTCCAGCCCCAGAGCACAGAACAGGAAAGCAGTCAGTGCACCGAATTCAGCGTAATGTCTGCGCTCTAGTGGTATATAAAACCACATGTGCAGGAGGACATGAAAGTCCTCTAAGGTGTTTTCCAGGTTACTTCACTCACCCGTCCTTAGGATAGGTCAACTATTAAGGATCAGCAGGGGTATGACACCCAGCCCCCTAATGATCAGCTTACCAATGAACATCAAGTGATGCACAGGGACTGCCATTTCCACTTCACCCGGCTGATCTGTTATTCCAGGGTTTTGGCGCCCACAGATTTTAAGCTGAGGTTGGATCATCAATTTAGAAGCCTCGGAGTACCCCTTTAGGATAAAGCCCCATGTGGCGGCAGCGTATCACTGTTCTTCCTGCAGACTTTCTGCTTCCATTATACCTATGGGGAAACCACTGGCGATTTTGTAGGTAGAAATGACATGCTGTGACTTCCAAAACACTGACTTTGATGGACATCGCTGCTTGTTCACAGTGTGTATTTTCACTAAATCCCATCCACTCTGCTGTGACTAAAACACTGTGTTTATGCCGTTTGGGGAGTGTCACATGACCAGAAGCTCTTCAACCCCTTACATGGTGTTGTAGGGCCCTTACAGAAGTCCAATTCCAACGCTGTTGCTGAAACATTCAACTTTTAATCTGTGAGGACGGGTGTAACAGCCCAGGAGTATATGGATTATATGTGAGGTTTATACTGACACTGTTCTGTGCAGTGTGAATGGTGGTCACTACAGCAACATATAAGGGGTGGGGGTCACCTGCATTGTCCATAGCACTTGTCAGTGTCGTCGTTGCCTTAAAGGGGTTGCCCAAGACATTGGGGTATTGTATACTGATGACCTACCTGGCACTGATATCTGTACATGTGGTGTGTTCAGGCTTCATTCACACCGTTGCAGTCTAGAAGGCACAGCTTTTTTTTTTCATCCACTGGTTTTGGTTTTAAAACGACTTACCCCATTATAGTAAATGGGATCAGTGGGGCTCCATGTGTAGCTGGTATTGTAGCAGTCTGCCTGTTCTGGTTCTCCAACAGACCAGGGCAGAGCCAACGCTCCTATTCATCTGACTGGGTCGGGGCTGCAGGTCTCGCCGCTACCACCTCAGTATACATGGTGTCCCTTGGATGGTTCCTAGACAACCCCTTTATCACTGCGGCAAAGCAGGTGTTTGGATAGGACGTGGCCCGTACTCCAGTAGGCCACGTGCTCCACCCTGCTGAGGACATCACACACTTGCTGACCGTTTCCGCAGTTTCTGCTTCTCTGCTATGGTGGCGCTTGGCTCTGACCTCTTACCTGATACTGGACATGTGATGGCTTCTCTTGGCGTTCTGTATTGCACCATCCTGTTCTCATTTTTCTCCTTCCTTGCCCTTATTGTTTTCTGCTGCCTGGGGGCAAAAAGAAAAGGAATCTGAGACAGATGTAGTCATCCAATTCCCTGTTTTCTGCTGTGTGAACATGGCCCTGAGACTGTAACTTGGACAGCGATTCAATACGGCATCCACCAAACCTTAGGCTTTGGCTTTCTGACGCCGCTGAATACAGTGCACGGTGTGTGCAGCGCCCCCTTATGTATGACCTGCCAGCGTTGTATATAGCACTGAGATCCCATTGCTGTATATTTACCTCTTCTACAATAATATATTGCCCAGTGCTGCATTATATGTATCGCTGAGCCCTCTATCTTATAAATAGCCACTTTCCGGCCTATGTTTTGACGCACTATCTTTGTTTCTACCCATGATTTTTTTTTTTCTCCCTTTGATACGTCATGGACATGTTCAGTTTGGTCCCCTCTGGATAATGGTAAGACCGCAAGGCTCTAGCCCGGTCCGTCCAGAGGCATTAGCTGCGTGACATCGCCTACATGGGCCATGGCGTTGTATTTATGCTTTTTGCTGTGACGCAGATAGACTTGAATTTTAATATTACTCTGTACAAATCCTGTAAATGTTCTCGTGTACATGCAGTTGTATGACTTATGTTAATAGCAATCTGTAATGGTTTTCTAAATAAAACAATTGCGGTCCTTTTGTGGTCTTATAACGTCTTGTGTGCTATACTTCAAATGGGGGTGGGAGGTAATGCCTAAAAAGCAGATGTCTGGGGCGTAGATGAGATGGTCCAGTCAAGAGCTGCAATACCAAGCACGGCCACTATACAATGTACAGCGCTGTATAGAGGCCACAGCAATCTGTATCCTAGTCCTGAAATCCCCCCTTAGGCTGAGGCCCCATATGCAGGTGACGTTCACCAATCTATCTGGTTATGGACTTCATTGAAGTGTCTGTGGAGAGATCTGTCGTCTAAACCTGCTGCCCTGGGTAATGGTGGCATTACTGATCCTGGTGTACTCTACTAGCCAAAAAAAATGCTGCTGTTAATGGATGGAGCGCCCCCTGCTGTAGTGACTGGCAATGTACACACAGCAATCCGATCTACAAATGGTGGTGTAATGCTGACCTCTGCTGGTAATATGGGAAAACTACACTTTGAATTTATTTACAAGCTCATGCACACAGATATATTCGGGTTCTGTGTTAGATGGAGCTGTAATGTTGTGCCTGTCAATGGCTAGAAACAAAGCCCATAGTGGGCCTAGGCTTCAAATACTGAGACTGCATTATAGTCCATAGGAACTGCAACACAAACATGGCATCTCCCAATGAGGCAGACCTTGTAACATGTATGAAACTGGGTGCAGTGGTGTATGATCACACAGGCTGTGGCCATCATATCTAAGCCTTAGGCACTGCTGAGTGATAAATTATCATGGTGTGTGTGTATATATATATATATATATATATATATATATATATATATATTGCAATAAAAGTGCCCCGTTTTCCAAATAAAAATGAAGTATCCACTGGATACTATCCAGTATGTGATACAGACTATTAAATGACACCGACTATTAATCACCCCCTGTGTTATCTACATAGTGTAGTGATTCCTCCAGCGGCCTGCAGGGGGCAGTACAGCTCTCTATATGCTCTGGAGTCTTCCTGCTCATACAGTGGAACATTCCAGGCTTTATGACCTTCATAACAAGCTTTATATGAGCTGGATAGTTTTGACTCTTGTATATACCTGGATCTGCAAATATTTTGACCCGCACAGACACTTTACAGCCTGATCCCTAAATATAAGACTATATAAAGAGGTGTTTAGTGTCAGGCTACTCCATGTTCTTGTGTGACCTGCCAGTAGTCTTCTCTGCCTCCCCCTCCCTACAATGTACATGTTCCCCATTTGTCTAGAGACTTCTGCTTGTAGTCAGTGAATAGAGTCAATGTTGGATACGGATGATTTGCCGCTTTGGGTGCGTTCACATAGCTGCGGGCCTATTGTCAGTTTCCTTGTATATCGTCTTTTATGGGATCGGTTATGGTGCCGCATCTGCAACGTTGTTCCTTCCAGCTCTGTTAAAATTTCGGCAGTGGTGTTTGCCCAGCGAGTGCTCCCTGAAGATGGATACAGGTTCTGCGCAGGCCCGTCTATGTACTTCACTGGCACTAGCTGGCTACAATGGAGCTGACACCATGTGGTCTTGTTTTTATGGGTCATTATTTAGCTGTACAATATGGCAGTTATTTATACTTACAGTAAGGTGACATTAGGGGTATTCCCTTCTCCTGAAGTGATGTCCAATCCCTAGGATATGCTGTCACTTTATGATCAGTGCGGACACCCACGATTCTGAAAATGAAGGGGCCACAGCACAGATTCAGCATTATGACTGTGCTGCAGTTCCCTAAGAATTGAGTAGCCAAAAGGGGCTTCTACTAAACCAGTGCGGCAACCCCTTCATGTTAGTAGGGGGTCAGAGAAATCCGGCCTCCCCTGATCAAGAAGTTGATGGGAATACCCCTTTTAAATACTTTGGACCCCCACTGATCAGCCGATAGAAGAGGTTATGGCCTCTTCACCGAAAACCAAGCATGGTGACGTACATATCATGCGGTCTGGGCTTGGTATTGCACCTCAGCCTTATTCACTGGAATAGGACTGAGCTGCTGCTATACCGTGTGATCAATGTACATGATGTCATCGGGGCAGGGAATAAAACAGCTGACGGGTAGGGGGTGCGGGTCGTGGATTCTATTAATATAAAGATAGGCTATCCATATATAATTGCCATAAAACCACACTATGGCAGAATTTTTTTTATGGGCACTGTTTGGCAGTATTATTAATGGTTATATATGAGACAAGACGCCTATAGAGGCCTGGTAAGGGCAGACACATGTCTAATGGCTCCATACAACTGGAATGTCATAGTACAGAGCTGTACTATGGTGGTGTGAATGAGCGCTTACTGATACATCACAATATCCATAACGTCACAATATCCCGACAACCGTCCTCTCTGAGATTTGCGCACATTCTGCTGATGTGTGAGGACTTGTACACTTTGCATATGGGGGAGGACACTCAGGTCTGACTCATTCATGTTCTGTGGGTCTGTTGTAAAGCACAGATAGGATATTCTCAACCATAAATCTGATGCATTTTCATTTCTAAAATGTAATGTAAAAAACCCAAAATATGCAACATGTATGGCAAGTATTCACACTATCTGTGATCTAAACAGCCTGGAGTCCAGACTGACACATTTTACCTGGGCTGACTCACTGCACGAAGAGAAATTTAGGTATTTACTGCTTAAGAAATTGCTTAAAGACTGTATACAACGGCAAACAGAGGTGTAACTTCAAGCTCCTGATATAAATGCAAAAATCTGTACCAGGCCCAACACTTACTATGTGCTGTAATCTGTAATACTTGTGTTTTTCTGGGCTGAATTTGGTTTGGAGACCAGGACTGCCCTCATTGTAGTCTATGATGCTAGAAGTCCCATGTACTGTCCTGTACTGTATATAGTATGGGACAAAAGACCTGCAGTGAAGCAATTTAAAGGGGTATTCCTATCTCGAGTATCCTAGCTATACTGCTAGCTTATGTAAATTAAAGAGTTTTCCTAACAATGCTGCTTTGTTTGCCTGCTATGTAAGATTATTCCTCCCATTGTTTACACATCGTTATCTTGGTCTCCATAGATAACAGGGGAATGAGTCACTGCTCTCTGGAGGGGCTGAGTGCTCTCACTGTTACCTACACCTCTGTAGTCAGGACAATCAGTTCAGGTAATTCCAGTTTGCTGATAAAGGCTCGGACAGTGTTTATCTTTCGTTCGTTCTCTAGAAGCATGGCAAGTGTTTTATCCAAACCTGTGTTATGTAATAAACATTTACTGTGCAGATTATTTGATCTGCAGTTATATGAAATTTCTAGTAATGATAATGAATAATCTCTCATGGCAAAGGCAAAGTCTATTTCTATTAAGGTAGTTCTTAGCATTCTGTCCATCCGTGGATGCTGTCCACCTGCTTGCTGAAGTATACAGGAAGTGATTAGAAGAGAGCAGGCAAAGCAATATATAATACTGGAGTGGAAAGCCACTGGAGTACATGGCCACTGGCTACTGTTGAGGGCCACTGGACAGCATTATACTGTGTAAGGTGGCCACTAGCCTACTGACCATAAAACATGAAAGTCCCAATTTTAGGTGTTTTTTTTTCTGCAGGCTTTCCACCCAGCTTTCCCAGAACCCCTGACCATTCCACTAGTGCCGTGAGAACAGGGGAAGGAGATTTCTCACTAAGCAGTTTTACCCTTGAAGGAGCAGTGACGGCAGCCATATTGATTTTCACCCAGCTTTCCGATAAATATACAGTATAACTAAGAAACATCACTTTGGCTCTGCACTTGTCGCACTACAACTCCCAGGAGTCCATATTATCCGTCACAACATGCTGGGAGCTGTAGTATCACAAAGCCAGCAGAGCTGTAGGTTGCAGGCCGCAGTCATGCATTGCATGTTTTGCAGCTGACTGACTCCTGACCCCAATGTAATGTTAGAGGGTGGACGCAAAGTAGATCATTTGGTTTGGATGACTGGATTAAAAGTTTGTGCTGTGGATATCAGGAATGTGAGAAGGGAGGACAGGGAAGGGTGGTCACTGGGCATGTAATACTTAACCCCTTCACTGCCACGGCTTCATGTTCATTTTGTCCTTTTTGCCCTGATAAGATCCCAAAGATGCTATTAGTTTGGGTCATTAGACGCATGGCGGGGATGGGATCTCTGGCTGCGATATGGTCCATGTAATATAACCATGTTATAATCATGGCAACCCACCTTATATTATTTATCTCCTTATGATAGGTATATCAGGGCAAATGAACTCATTAAAAGGGGGTTCCCATAAACAGGATTAAAGGGGTTGTCCCCAATTTGGGACAGTTAACTTTCATCCAGAGCAGAAAGTGGCTATAAAGAGTGTCTTCCTACTTGGAGGACCTAGCGCGTCCACGTATTTTGCCGTGCTTTGATTTCAAAGTCGCAGTTCTTCTTTTGACCAGTGGTGGCGCTGTAGGGAAAGTGAACACTTGGCAAACTGGACACCCTATGATCAGCTTGATCAACGTCTAACAGAAGACTTGAGACTGATGGTTAAAGAGAAGAGAGGAGCGAGTACTGTTCGGATCAGCCAATCCGAACAGCACGCTCGCATTGAAATGAATGGACGTAGCCGGCACGCGGGGGGTTAAGCGGCCGGCCGCCGTCAAAGCGGAAGTACCAGGTGCATCCATTCATTTCAATGCGTGCGTGCTGTTCGGATCGGCTGATCTGAACAGTACTCGCTCATCTCTATTAAAGAGCCTATTCGTATGACAAAGTGGCAACCGAGATCCATGAGTAGAGAGAAACATTCTATTTTTTCACAGCTTGGACTATCTGGATCGTTTTCAGGGGCCCGATGTACCCACTGCAGTGAACAGGTCCATTAAAAAAAATCATGGCCACTAAATACACGGCCAAGTTTCAGCTCGGTGATGTGAATGAGGCCCTAAACTGACAGTCCTAAGGCCTTTGGAGCTGACCGGTGTAAGTGCCCACTATGGCTCGGCATTTTACATTAAGGTGCTGTCATGTCAGAGATATCACAGAACATTCAAGGTTAAAAAATTGTTAATAATGTAAAAAAAATGTATATTTTTTCAAATTTACAATAAAAAATAATGCAAAAAAAAATGAATTTTTTATTTTCAAATTTTGGCCCTTAGGCCCACGCCGCAGCTCTACCATAGGATTGGGTTTGGCAGGGGAAGCTGCAACCACCCACACTGTAGTATGACATGGCGTCCATGTTTGTCCAATATTATACCAGTATGTTTTGACGCTGTGACTTTTCGGTAGTCATGTGAGTTACTTTTACACAGTCACATCGTGATGCAAAAACATACTTGTCCAACGTGAGAAAAAAATCTGCCTCGTTCAGATAGACTGACTGGTCTTATCTCTATTACTCCAGTGCAGACGCTCCTTATCGACTGAAGACTCGCACAGCAAAGAACCTGCAAAGAGGCCGAGACTACCGTATACTAGTCTTGCATCAGGCCCAGTGTAAGGGTGGTGTACGCTTAGCACAGGACTGATACCATATCTGGGTGATGGGCCCCATTGGTAACTTGGTGAAGCCCAAAAATAACAAAGCAATTGAAGCAATAGAAAACATTTATGGCCACAAATTGATGAAGCAAAGGCCATAATCTTTTTATGGATATTTGCAATTCGGTAGAGCCAATCATCTCAGATTCAGTGGGACAGTCCTGCATTTCAGGCGCTGTCCCGGGCACTAGGAAGCATGACGCATTCAACTCTATTTGTACCCTCCAGGCGCAGGTACAGGGGTTGTCTAGTATATAGGGTCTGATGGGTGGGGGGGCAACTGGAGGTTATAGATGGGGCCTTTATGATGCCTGTACTATACACAAGACAGGGCGGGAAGTAGATAGCACCGATCCCTGTATAATGGCCGGGCACCGGTACTGCAGCTCCCATTGCAGTCACTGCTTCTGTCTCAGTGTTGTGTATAGTATAGGTGTTGGAAGGGGGCCACACGGTGGCTCAGTGGTTAGCACTTCAGCCTTGCAGTGCTGGAGTCCTGGTGTTCAAATCCTGTCAAGGACAAAAAAACATCTGCAAGGAGTTTGTATGTTCTCCCTGTGTTTGCATGGATTTCCATCCCATATTCCAAAAAGACATACTGATAGGGAAAATGTACATTGTGAGCTCTATGTGGGGCGCAGAATCTACATTTAAAAAAAAAATATATATATATATATAGGTGTTGGAAGTGGCTGGCAAGCAGAGTGTCACGCACCACGGGTGCTGTGACCAAATCAGCTGAGGAGTCCATGGCAAGATTGAGCAGGATTCTTCATTTTTCAGTGTCCTACTTCTGTCTTTGCCTCTCATTGAATACAACGGGAGCTAGATCCATGATGGAATTTGACACTGAATTTGAGGTGAAATCCTCCTTAAAATTTGTACTTGTGAACATTCCCCTAGTCGATAGGCGCTCATTTAACCTGCCTTTTACACAGCCTGATACAAACTGTATTGGGGTGTACAATCCCATACAGTTGACGCTAGGTTCACACTAGCGTTCGGGTCTCCGTTCTGAGCTTTCTGTCTTTGCATGCAGAAGACGGAAACCTGTCAGAGCGGGTCCAGCCGTGAACGCTGGTGAGCGTTTTATGCTCTCCACCGCGAAACTGGTTTTTTAAAATCGGACACAGAGTACTGCATGTCCGACTCTGTGTCCGATTTTAAAAAAACGGTTTCGCGGCGGAGAGCATAAAACGCTCACCGCCGCTCACAGCCGGACAGCTTTCTCACCCATTCAAATGAATGGGTATGAAAGAGTCCTGCAGGTTTCCGTCTCCTGCCTCTGTTTTGTGCAGGAAATGGAAACCTGCAGAACGGAGACCGGGCGCAGATGTGAACGAGCCCTTACATTAGAAATGGATAAACCAATCACAGGCCTGAACGGTGACCCCTGGCACATGATGTCATTAAGGAGACCCAGAGTAGGACCAAAAGAGATCAGGGAAGATTATAAATGAAATGTTCCAGATTTTTGACATCTCCCCTGGGTGTAAAGATACCCCGGAGTATAATAATTTGTTCGGTCCGAAATAAATCAGGGACCCGAACCAAAAACGCGCCCATCTCTAGTATTAATTCTGCCTTGAGCGCGCTCTGTTTACATGGGTAGGTGTGCTGTCCACAACAATTATTCTTTGGTCCCCAATAAAAGATGCGATTAACACCTGCTAAGGATATAGCGCAGGCAAACAAGGCCGAACCCAGAAAACCACTCTATAACATTGCATCCTATGCGGGTCTACGGGGCCCCTCGGGTAACTGAGTGAAGGTGTTACCGCAAACAATCCCATAAAAAGCTTTGGCACATCAATGCTACAGAGAAGTGTTGAGAAGGAGTGAATTAAAGGATTACACTATAACAAGCCCCCGTATGATGAAAGGCATAGTTAGCCTTCTGAGGATAGACTCTAAGACAGGAATAGCATGTCCCAACAGCCTCGCAGGTATTATAGGCAGACAATGGCAGGAGAGCGCGGCCTCGTACACTTCTCCATATCATGCTGTAAACTTACCCATAAACCTTCTTACTAACAGCTTCTCAGAATTGTTCCCGGGGGTTCCCATGCAATGTGATCTAAGGAGAGCGCAGCTGTCACTCCGTCCTAGGAGGGTAGAGGCTTTGAAAAGGTCACGTAAAATACCGTAGATATAAAATAATTTATTGCTTTATAGTTGAGCTCCATTACTAAAATTCTTCATCTTCAGGGTTTGATATAGAGAAGCCGGGAATTGTCCAGGATTATAAAGCTCCACCAGATTCTACCACTGGAGGTCGGAGTTGGATATAGAAGAGAGGAAGACAATGCAGCTGAGAGGAACAGGGCCCAAAACAGCTTGGATCCCCTTGCTGTGAGTTATAGAAGCCTGTGCAGACTCACCCCACTCTGCTATCATCGAGATCATGAGAAGAAAGTGGTGGTGGTGGGGTGACAAGTTTTACTGCTATACCTGGACCAAGGGGCGTGCTTGCCCAAGCAATGGACCCCATTGTCTTTATGTCCCCTTTTATGAGCTTTAGTGGGATAAAAGGGTTGTCCACAGACTGATGGCCTATCCTTAGGGTAAATTATGAGATCATTGGGTCCAGCACCCACACTGATCAGCTGATCAGGTTTCTTGAAGCAGAGAAATATGGGTATTCTTAGAGTATTACCATATATTGGTGCAGATGTTGGGTGTAAGAATTGTGTATTAGACTGCTTTCATGGCCAGATGGCATGTCTGCTTTAGGACATGCTGTTCAGACATATGTATGAGAAAGGCAGTCCCCATTGTATGTATAAGAGACCCCATAAATAAACACAGACCCTAGGTTAACTCCTTAAAGGGGCTCTATCACTGGGAAAAGTCATTTAACTAATCACATCCTTGCATAGGCTTTAGAAAGTCTATTCCACACCTACCTTTAGTATGTAGATTGCCTCAGTGGTTTCTGAATAAGTCCATTTTTATTCATATGCTAATGAGCTTCCATCCAGCACAGGAAGTTCCCAGCAGCACTTGTCCCTGTCATTATCTCCTATGTGTGTGTGCAAACAAGAAGCAAGAAGTCATCATCATCAGCCTGTGCTGTATACACACATAGGAAACAATAGCAAAGGGGTGCACGATGTATTGTGCACCAGTATAATTAGCATATGAATAAATACGGACCACTGAGGCAATCGACATACTAAAGGTAGGTGTGGAATAGCCTCTCTAAAGCCTATGCAAGGATGTGATTAGTTAAAAATGACTTTTCCCAATGATAGAGCCCCTTTAAACTAATACAGAACGAGCCCAAAAAATAAATACAGACCCTAGACTAAGCCCACTAGACTAATACAGTTTCCTGACCCTATCAAAAAGTACAGACCCCAGGCTCACCTTTCTAAACTAATACAGACCCCAGAACAACCCCCCTGAATAAATACAGAGCCCTGACCAGACCTTATACAGGAGATAACAACCTATTAAATGCATATATACCCCACTACAACCCACAGACTAGATTCCCTAAAAAATAAAAACTACTACTCCACTACTAGACCTCAAAAATAAATCAGACCCCAGACCATACCCCCTATATAAATCAGTCCTCACAGTCTACTACATTCTGTACAGTACATACATGCTGGTGCAGTGGCTCAGTGGTTACTACTGTTCCGTTGTAATGCGAGGGCCCTGGCTTTAAATGTGTCCAAGTGCAACATCTTTATGGATTTTATATGTGTTTCCTCCCACAAGCCCAAAATATACTGATGGGTAAATTGTAGAGATGGACGAACCTCCCGAGATTTGTTTTGGATCAGTCGACCATGTTCAGATAGTACCAGAATTGACATAATTATACTATGGGGCTCTTCAGGGAGGTCCAGGGGAGGTGTAAAAAATAAAAACATTTATACTCTTTTGGATGGCATCCGGTGCTCTCTCAGTCTCATCTTGTGCCCAAGTCACCAATGAGGCCTATGATTTGGCCATAGTAGCGACAGGTGTCAGCGCTGATCCTGGGCGCATGACGTCACTAGGAGAATGCTAGACACTGCGGGGAGGCCCAAAAAAGGTTAGAGAAGTTGAGCATAAATGTTTTTTTTTTTTGTTTTTTTTCACCTCCCTTTGGTCTCCACCTATTATACTCAATGTCTAAGGGGCCATTTCACTTTGTGCAAGACAAATCTCCAATTGTTCGTAACCCAGCTCATGAAGAGGTCCGCCCATCCTTTATGTAAAACAATTGGGCCTCTAACTCCCCTACCCCACAATGCCCCCTTGGTGAACAAAGCACATTACAAATGTCTGCCATTCTTATTGGCTTCAGGATCCTAGACCAGACCTCCTACGTAAATAGAAACCAAAGACCAGACCTAAATATCTACAGACATAAGGCTGGTTATAGTATGTAGTCCTCTTCACAACTTGGTGCCACAATAGGCGAAGCCCTCGCACCAGCCTTGGGGCACTGAGGAGTGAAGAGGACTGACGGACCAAGTGAAGACGTGGTAAGGACCTGGCATTGGGAGATGATCCTGCTCTTCCTGGAAGTCTTCCTTTTCTCTTCCAGTCTCCCAGGCAATTCACAAGTTTGGACAAGTATGTCCATGACACTTCCTAACTTTATACTATACAAGTTCTTGGTCATGGCGAAAACAACTATAAAACAGCATTGTTTACAGACAATAATGTACATCCCATGTCATAAAATCTACTGCTTTGTGGCTCTACCTCAATGATAATATATAAGACAGTTTTACAGTAAACTTTACAAGTCAGACTTAGTTCAATGGTCTGCAAACTTGTAAGATGCCTACCGATACCTACTGAAATACGGGGTGACTGACATTCATTGTGTATATGGGTGTGGAAATGGAGGTAATGAGGGGTGGTGGGTCATATATGCCATGGGTGGATTGATGATGGTTGGATTTTGACAAGCTAAGGTCAAACATCCTACTAATATTATATGGGTGAAAGTATGTGTGTTTGGATGTTTATGTGTTTGGATGTTTGTTCCACAATCACACCTACACTGGCGAACGGATTTGTCTGAAAATGCGCACATACATACCTTGGGTCCCGGATTGAATGATAGGCTACATGGAATTCCCGTACACCACCGCAATTCACTCCTGTGCCGGGGCTTCTCACGGTTCAATTCGCTGTAGGACCTGGGATGACGTCATCCTAGCCCTTTCAGCAGCTCACCTGATTGGGTGCTGCTTCTCTATGTGGGCGGAGTTATCGTCCGGCCGCCATCCACACCAACATGGCGTCTCTGAGAGGTCCGGAGCGTCCTGCACAAGGGCCTCTACTCTGGGGCAGCGAAAAATCCATACGCTGCCCCACCTGTGTGGCCTCACCACGAGACCGCAGTACTCTGCCGCAGCCGGACAGTGGGTCGCCTGCGCTGCACTCTGGAACGCCAGTTCAGCCAGGTGTCCCGCAGCGTCTGCCGTCTCTGGACACTACAAGTCGGAACATGGGTGCACGGGAAACCCAGGGTGTGGTGAGGACAGGGCCACAGGTTGGTAGGGGGACAGGGGACACACAGTCGTCAGGGTCTGGTGGGGGGAAAACGGGGCACGGGGTAGGTAAGATGGGGGAAGGGGGCATGGGGTAGAAGGAAGGAGTGACCACATGGGGAAGTGGGTAGGGACAAAGGGGGGTGGCGGGCGCCAGGAGGGAGATGAGGTAAACAGTTCCAGTGGCCCGCAGGGTGGGGGGGCACGGGGTAGGTAAGACGGGGGCCTGGGGTAGGGGGAAAAAGGGGACACGGAGGGTGGGGCACAGGTGTAGGAAGGGCCTGCTGCGGACACAAGGCAAAGGAACAAGTCTGCGCACTACTCCAGGTGGGTCCCGCAGGGGGTCGGGGTTCCGCGGACAAAGTCGCGGGTAAAAGCTAGTATTCTATATATTATATTTTATATGGTGTTCCCAACAATTGTCTCCAGAGGTGCAACTTGATGGGTTCTTATGTGGTCAATGGAATACAGGGCCTGGTGCCAATAGAGCTACCAAGTATAGTTGGCGCCAGAACCTGGCATAGTGTGTCCACCACCTATAGCTTTACTCCTGGTTGTATCTATGGGATAAGCCATTGTCATTTTCTTCAGGGTTCTACATTTAAAGGTGTTGTGTTGATATGGACACTTATTCTCTATCCACAGGACCAGGATCCACCGTGATCAGGAGGACAGGGGACCAAAAGTCCCCTTAAACCCAATGCGTTTGTGTGACAGTGCTCCATTCACTTCTATGGGACATAACAACCCTGGCAACTCTATTGAAGTGAATGGAGCACCGGTAACACAAGCGCACTGCCGCTCCATTTCCAAGGTGGTTTTTGGGGCCTTTCCGTACCCCATCCACCTAATCACTGGTGAAGTGTCCGAATTGAAGAACCCTTTGATGATAAAGGCCCATTATGGTACATTAAAACGGTGGAGGATATTAAGTTATAGGCCCTAGGCCTGAGGGTGCACTACTGAGAAATTCTGATGGCCAAAATGGCCCTATTAGGCACAGTGTTCCCAATGAGACCGTGCATGCATCCGAAATACCATGTATATCAATTTCTTACATCTTACTTGGTTTCAATCCATTGCATTAGGTTGTAGCCCCACATTGCAGAAATGCAGTTTTTTTGTTGCAGATTTTGCTGCGTTTTTTTTTATTTTTTAGCCAAGGTCAGGAGTGGATTGAGCAGAAGGGAGAAGTATAAGAACTTCCTATATATTTCCCATTCCTTTTGTAGCCACTCCTGGCTTTGGCTCAAAAAAATATATCAAAATCTGCAACAAAAAAAAGCTGCGTTTCCACAAGGTTGGGCCTCAGCCTTAAAGGGGTTGTCTTGCCTTTTGATATGAATGATCCTTAGGATAGGCCATCAGCATCATATCTGTAGGAGTCAGAAACCTGTCACTCCTTCGATCAACTGTTCTTAGCAACACAGTGGATTGAGCCAGAAGCGGACAGCTCTGTATACCGTATAGTGGTCATGGCAAATTACTGCAGTTCAGGTGCCATTCAAGTGAAAAAGACCTGAACTGCAGTAGCCTGGCATGGCCACTACACAGTGTGTGGCACCACCTGCTTCTGGCTCAGTCCACTGTGCTGTTTCTGCAGCAGCTACTGAGAACAGCTGATCCATGGAGGTTGCTGACGTAGGCATACTTTTAGTCTATCTGCATCAGTTTTGGTCCATTTAGCACACACCTCTCCGAAATACCTGACATTATTGCACAATGTGATATCTACTGGTAACGTAACACCTGTGGTAGGCAGTAGACATAGGAGCTAGCCGGCAATACCTGGGGAAATAGGTGTGCGCATACCAGTATGTGTGTAGGTGAAAACAAACATGACAGATAGGTCACAAAACTATGTCTGTCTCGTACTGTACGTTGTAGTAAGAAGACGTGTCCTTGACAAGCAGAACATCATGGCCTTTATCTACTGCAGGCGAGTGACCTACTAGTGTTACCAAATACCAATACAATGGGGCACATTTACTACAAGAGTCTAATTTTACCTCTAATTTCCAATTTACTTGCTTATATTTTTGACATATTTACTGTCACGCTGTTTAGTAAGGCCAAAATATATTTCTAAATTGTGGTTTCTGTCATAAAGGTGGACACTTTCTAATAGTCAATGAATTTTGGCATAGGTCCGTGTTTTTTGGCGCGTCTCTGGGGTATCGGAGGCCGCATTGCTATATCAAAGTAGTGTTTTTTACTTTTATACGG
Source organism: Leptodactylus fuscus (assembly GCF_031893055.1). Lineage (NCBI taxonomy): Eukaryota > Metazoa > Chordata > Amphibia > Anura > Leptodactylidae > Leptodactylus > Leptodactylus fuscus. Next base: position 333,341,619 of record NC_134265.1, read on the forward strand.
CAATTAAAACATTCATACTCACCTTCCCGCTCCTCTTTTGGGCCTCCTCGTGGTGTTCAGTGCACTCTCTTAATCTCTTTGGTGGCGGGGTCACCGCTGAGGCCTGTGATTGGGACATTATGATGCGCGGCGTGACCATGTGACTGCTGTGGTCCAATCACAGGCCTTAGTGGTAACCCAGTGACATCACCAGGATGCATGAGGAGGCTCAAGAGAAGGCCTCCACCCAGTGGCGTAACTACCGCCATAGCAGCAGAGCCAAGAAATGCATATGGACATTGAGGGATAGTTTGTTGAGGGGCAGTTTTTTGGCAGCGCTTTTGTAAGGGCAGGAGCTATTGGGAGCGATTTTATTTTATGATGCACGACTCCAATTTTATCCACAATTGTGAGTAAAAGGGCCCATAGATTTCAAAGTCTGGTTTCAGGTGGAATTGGAAGCTGATTTTGAGGCGGAATTACTCTTCATTTTCGTACCGTTTTCCGTCCATGGACTACCATGACATCAGAATTCCATCACGGCTTTCCATTGCTGATTCGGCCTAGTTGAATAGGCCTAGTCAGCAGGCTGTCATGAGCCACGCAATCCATGTCTGAATCAGTCATGGAATTCGTGACCAGATAGAGCAGGATGCTTAATTTTTTCAGCGTCCTGCTGCGATCTCTGTGCAAAATCTGTCATGGATTCCTCCTTTGTGAACTTATCCTTAGATCACTGTCATGTTTATATATACAATATTGGTCATTGACAGTACAGTATATATGGTTGCTAGTTTTTCAAGTTTTGAGGCAGCATCATAAGTTAGTTCTGACTAGTTCCCATACACAGACTGGCCTGGCTCCCATGCCTCGTACGTGCTCAGCGAAGCAATGAAACTTCAAGTAAGACAAAGCATTGGCAACCACATTACTTTTCCCTGGCACATGTTTTGTCTAAAATCACATATTTAATTGCAGGCAACGTAACACGAAACACCTGACTTGTGCCAGCACAACCGACAAGTTATTGCTCCTCAACAAAATCCTCTTGTGCCCAATAAAGATTCCCCACAACTACATTACTACCATAATGAAGCCATGGTCTTGATGATCCCTAACTCTTGCCAGCTCCTTGGCATGACTACCTGATCCTGAAAACTGTGCCAAAACCAGATGCTCCAGCTGTGACGGTGAACAATTCAAGGGCGACACTGAACACCTTCTCCTACTGATGTAACATCATGCCACTGGAGAAAAGCCAACCATACTAGGAAATCATCTTATATATTGGAGGCTCATAATGGTCCTTTGTAGGACAAGACCATGTCTGGCCAAACACATCTCCCATGGACATTATGACTTATGTATTATGCTAAGGTTGACAACCCGGGTTGATTGTACTTGCTGTAACCAACAAACTGGGTCAACAGGGCTGACAACTTATGTAGCATGTCCTTCGACGAAACATCTTCTCTACAATATCTATTTCTATACCGAAAAATGACACAGGTAATATGACCTTTGCTTGTTTCCAGAAGATACGGGTATGATAATATTGTGTATCAAATAACAAAAAGAACCCAAGAGCATACTACAAACTGGAGAACATGCTGGGACGACAAACAAAACCACATCCAAATAATACAAAACATAAGCCAAGTCTGTCCCACAATGCGGCATTATTCAAGAAAATCACTAAACACTGTAAAAATAACCTAACATGGAAAATCTCATAAGGAGAGACAAATCCAAATGGCACAAGCCATCCAATGTGCAACCTCAAAAGATAAAACACTACGAGTGTACCAACACGTGAAGAAATGGTGTTGGACTTTGCCAACCAGCTTTTCCAATGAAGACAACTTTTTTTTTTTTGGTAGAGTTGGAAGGGACCTCAAGGGCCATCGGGTCCAACCCCCTGCAAGTGCAGGTTTTCCTAAATCATCCCAGCTATATGTTTATCCAGATTCCGCTTGAAGATTTCCATTGATGGAGCGCCCACCACCTCCCGTGGCAGCCTATTCCACAAAATATGTAAGATATATACATTTAATCCTACTAATATTATAACGGTGAAAGTATGTGTGTTTGGATGTTTGTGTGTTTGGATGTTTGTTCCTCAATCACACCTACACGGGCGAACGGATTTGTCTGAAAATGCGCACATACATTCCTTGGGTCCCGGACTGAACGATAGGCTGCATGGAATTCCCGTACACCACCGCAATTCACTCCCGTGCCCGGTGCTTCTCATGGTTCAATTCGCTGCAGGACCTGGCACGCTACAGCCGTCATGACGTCATCCCAGCCCTTTCAGCAGCTCACTTGATTGGGTGCTGCTTCTCTATGTGGGCGGAGTTATCGTCCGGCCGCCGTCCACACCAACATGGCGTCTCTGAGAGGTCTGGAGCGTCCTGCACAAGGCCCTACTCTGGGGCAGCGACAAGTCCATACGCTGTCCCACCTGAGTGGTCTCACCACGGGACCGCAGTACTTTGCCGCGGCCAGACAGGGGGTCGCCTGCGCCACGCTCTGGAATGCCGATTCGGCCAGCTGTACCACAGCGTCTGCCGTCTCTGAACACTACAAGTCAGAACATCGGTGCATGGGAAGCCCAGGGTGTGGTGAGGACGGGGCCACAAATTGGTAGGGGGAAAGGGGACACACGGTCGGCAGGGTCTGGGGGGGGGGGGAATGGGGCACGGGGTAGGTAAGATGGGGGAAGGGGGCATGGGGTAGGAGGAAGGCGTGACCACATGAGGAAGCGGGTAGGGACAAAGGGGGTTGGCGGGCGCCAGGAGGGAGATGAGGTAAACAGTTCCAGCAGCCCGCAGGGTGGGGGGGGCACGGGGTAGGTAAGACAGGGGAAGGGGGAATGGGGTAGGGGGAAAAAGGGGACATGGAGTAGGTAACACAGGAGAAGGGGGCACGTTCCTGGAGGGCAAAGGGGCACAGAATAGGAGGAAGGAGTGACCACATGGGGAAGCGGGTAGGGAGAAAGGGGGGTGGCAGGTGCCAGGAGGGAGAGGAGGTAAACAGTTCCAGCGCGTTCAAGGCAAAGGAACAAGCCTGCGCACCACTCCAGGTGGGTCCCGCAGGGGTCAGGGTTCCGCGGACGAAGTCGCGGGTAAAAGCTAGTAAAAGATAAATGGTATTTACTGTCTTCTATTTTGGATACAAGACCTGACGGAGAAATTCTCAAATTAGGGCATGGCAGAGTAGAAAATGGACCAACAATCTGACCAAGCCCTCAACGTCTTTCTGTAATTGTACGGCTCGGAGTCATCATAAGGTATATCCAAACATTAGTTGCCTTTGTAGTCCATCTCTTGCAAAGCCAAATCCACTAAACTAAGTCATTTTATAGCTTGTAGGCAGTGTCAGAGAAGCCCACCACCAGAGCACCACAGAATTCTCCGGTGGGCCCAACACAATAATGATGTTGCAGTAGACCATCAAATTGAGCCAAATTGAAGGATAATATGATCTATTTTCTATAGTTTGTTGAAGGGTGAGACCCCAGAAGAATTTTTTATGGTGAGCTTAAGGAACCTCAGTGCGACACTGTTTGTAGATACTATGGATAGCATCTTAGGAAACAAAAAGCTCCTTGCTATGGTTCAGGGGATCACTGACAGTGTACATGCACCATGAATGGTGACGATTATCAAAGACCTTGGCCAACTGGTCTTCCTCTTCCCTTTCAAATATCTGCTGTTTGTTAGTAGCCACAGACCAATGTCTAAAACCCAACATATTCACCTTAACATGTCTCTGTGGATAGATGAGAGCGGAGGGGGCACTACAAAATGCAGAATCCCAGACGCTCTGTTGTGGCTTCTCTGGACTTCCTGAACCTCCTGCAAGGAGAGTCCTCAATTTCATGCCTGGTTAGAAGACTCACCCGACCTTAAAAGCACCACCTGATTTCTTAACCCTGGTGTGACAAGGAGGGTTTCTGCCATCTTGTGCCTGGGGGTTGTTTCCTTTTGCCACTCGATTCTCCACCCTGGATGTCTTCTCTGTTATTGCCCTCCCTTCACTCTCTTTTCCTTTTGTCCGCCATAGTTTCCCCTTTTCAACCCTCTCTTCATTGCCTTACGTTCTCTGTTGTTCCTTCTCTTCTACACATGTGACATGGTGTCTCTTTGTTAGTTAACAGTTCATATTGTCATTATTTAGGCACTGGATTTCTTGTAAACCCAAAGATCTCCTGCCCTTGTCCTTTCACCTCTTGTCATCCTATTCGTTTGTATTGCACTTAGTTTTATCTTGTGTGGATCAGTTGACTCTATACGTGACCACTGTTGCGGCAGTCCATCTATCTGTGGTTCTGGTCCTCCAACAGACCAGAACAATGGAAAGGCCAATGATAGTGTGAACCTAGCATAAAGGTTTATCCCCTTCTTTGGGGTTAATAATTCTAGCTAAGATGTTCAGGGTTGTCCAACCAATGAATATAATTATTGCACAGATGACAAAAATGGACAAGGTTTGCCTTGTTGAAAAACAATCCTGCAATGAGTTGACATTTGCACAGTTTGGCACCACCTGGTGTTCAAAGTGTAAAGCAATGCGCACGTCCACCTATTGAGCAGAGTGCTCACTTCCTCCACATCTAATTTGAGATTAAATTTTTCTGATAAATTGAAGTTCTTTTGTGAGAAATGGGCATGACTAAAATTTGTCAAATTGAACCAAAAAATTTGGTGTAAAATTATTTTCCAAATGAAGACAACCAATAAGAAGTATAAGCATAGACTAGACAGTCTAAAGAAACACCAGATTTATCATCCTGCATGAGTCACTGTGATAAATCTGGTGTATTTTCAGACCATTTAAATTAAATTCCTCTTGTCTAATCTGCATTGGAAAAACACATAAAAACTCTGTGTAATTGTAACCACAATGTACTGTAATAGGGAAAGTTGGATGACAAACATTTCCAAATAATAACTTCAAAAACTCTTAAAAACATAAATTTCCTATGAATGACGAATCAATTTTAATGAACGTAAAAATGTTACAATGCATAAGAGCTGTATACCCAAAACGGTGTTGTACTTAAAGAGAACCTTTCACCTCCACCAACTCTTAGTTTTCTGGTGCAGTTGGAATTTATTCTCTAGCCCCCACCACACCTGAGAAATCAGTACTATTAGTTTCAACATGTTACTGTAGCTCTCTTCTGTCAGGTCCTTGTGGGCCTTGTCTGCAGCAGACAGTCAGGGACCGCCCACTTGACAGTACAGAACATAATTGTGCTGAAACTAAAGTGTTTGCCCGGGAGTGATAGGGGCTAGGAAAAAAATACAACTATGGCAGCTATTGAAAATGCCAAGAACTGGAGTAGGTAGACGTGATGAAAGGTCCTTATTTATATACAGTTTTATATACCACTGAAAAGTTGACAGTGTGCTTAATTCAGTGCATTGTCAGCTTTCCCGGTATGTGCCCCGGGGGCTGCAGATATCGGCGATATTAGTTTCAGTACCAATATCTCCCCACTGTCAGAAGGAAGTTTCTCATACTGTAGCTTAGCTGTGAGGTACGCCCCTGTGACAGTACTCGTCCATAGCCCTGTATCGTCAGGGGGTGGGCATACCTTCCCGTCCAGCTGTTATGAGGACCCAGACACTAACATCAGAGTGAAGTCCAAGAGAGCAGGATGGACTGGAGTAGCAGGTGAGCAGGAAGGTAATCCAGGGGAGTCACGCAAATACCCAAGGAACAGATTCGTGGTCAAGCAAGCCTAGTTGATAACTGGAGGTCACGTGGTAGCAGAAGGCAGAGGCAGAAGCGTAGTCAAGGAAGCCGGGTCATATACTGTAGGTAAACAGAGTAGCCAAAACAGAATCCAAAAGGGAGGTCAGTAAGGTGCCAAGTCAGGATCACGGAGGAGAGGTCTGTAAGGCAAGCCGGGTCATACACATCCAAGGACAGGAGAGAAGCTCGTTGCTAGAGGAGCTGATTCCACAGGGAAATGAATAACCAGCAGCGGGCCAAAACCAAAATGAGGCCTAAATAGCCTCAGGCCTGCCGCTGACCCCCCTGGCCCCGAAAGCGCCCCTGGAACCAGCAGTGATCCCAGCACTGGACAGTGATCTGGTTGGGCACCTCCGTGCAGCACAGCGGAGGCCCTGACCCGTCCTAATACCATCGATGGCGCTGAGCTATGAGGAACGCCCTTCTGACAGTGGGGAGATATTGGTGCCAAAACTAACTGCACCGATATCTCCAGCCCCAGGGCACATACTGGGAAAGCCGGCTAAATTCAATGCACTGTCGGCTTTCTAGTGGTATATAAAACTGCATATACTTGAGGTCCCCTTTAACATAGTAGCCCATCTAAAAAATCAGAGTGGCAGTGTAAAGCATGGCAGAGAGATTGTACATAAGTCACTTCCTTTAGAAGAGGCAGTCACATAAGAGTCATTGATTTAGCTGTGTCTAAAAAGTGCTGAAAAAGACCCTATAAGCCAACATCATGGAAAATAAATGGCAAGTATTATCCAAAGGTGGCTACAACTGCTTCTGCATTGTGACAACTCCACCCTTATGTAACTTGGAGTGGGTAAGAGCTAGAAAATAGTTGGAAATTAGGTTCAATGCAACTTAATATAAGAGCTCATGTGCACAATACTATCATGGATGTGTTGTAGGGATCTGTAATGCAGCTCCTATCACCTAGGTCATGGTCTGTGCAAATAAAGTGCGGCATGTCCCATCATTGGTTCTATTATGGAAGCCCCTGGTATGTCCATGGGAGTGTCATAGGGAGCCATATGAGCGGTACTATATGCATCAATATGCATGCACCCTAAAATATAGGATTTTATTCCATTTTCAAGCTCAATCATCATTCCTCCCATTTAGGGTCATCAATGCAATTTAAAGTATGTGAACCCCAGAACATTGCATGCATAACTTGTCATTCAGCAGATAATATTTCGTCATGATGATGGCTAGGAGCTGTGTACACAGAACGGTAGGATACATTTCATTAGGATCACTTGTAAAGTTGCTAAGTTTTGGGACTTTAGAAGCAGTGGCGACTACGATAGCTGCAGAAGTATGCATACCTTGAAGTTTACTGTATCAGATTTTTTTCCACCAATAACACACCTCTATGGAAACCTCACACTATGGAATGTGGTTTATTATGTTAATGTAACACTTGTGGTAGGCAGAAGACAGAGGAGCTACTTAAAGATGGAGAAAGGTGTGTGCATACCTACCGATCGTGTGTGGGTGAGAAGAAACATGAAAGTAGCACAAATAACCAAGAAGATTCAACAAAAACAAATGGCTCCCATCGCCTCGATACAAGACTCAAAACATTGGAGATGACACAGTAAAACTCAATAACTAAGAAACAGCCTCTCAAAACCAAACAGTCCACATAGTGCCACGTGTGGAGGCCATAACAAGAATTCCAAGAAATGCACCTAAGCAAATACAGGCTCCAGGGAATCAACGTCTTGGCATATCTGCACAAAATAAGAAATAGAGGCAAGAAGGTTTCTCAAAATGACACATCCTTAAAGGCTGGTTTCTAATATTAATGTCCCATTGTGGCCCAACCACACAGTATGATGTACTATAGTAGTCTCCATACAATATAATGTCCCACAGTGGCCCCTCCACACAGTATAATGTCTCATAGTGGCTCCTCTACATAGTATAATGTCCCATAGCAGCCCTTCCACACATTATAATGTTCCATAGTGGCCCCTCCACACAGTATAATGTCCCATAGTGGCTCCTCTACATAGTATAATGTTCCATAGTGGCCCCTCTGCACAGTATAATATCCCATAGTGGTCCCTCCACACAGTATAATATCCCATAGTGGCCCCTCCACACAGTATAATGTCCCATAGCGGCCCCTCCACACAGTATAATGTCCCATATCCCCTCCACACAGTATAATTTCCCATAGCGGCCCTTCCACACAGTATAAGGTCCCATAGCGGCCCCTCCTCACAGTATAATGTCCCATAGCAGCCCCTCCACACATTATAATGTCTCATAGTGGCTCCTATGCACAATATAATGTTCCATAGTGGCCCCTCTACATAGTATAATGCCCATAGTGGCCCCTCCACACACTATAATGTCTCATAGTGGCTCCTATGCACAGTATAATGTTCCATAGTGGTCCTCCACACAATATAATATCCCATAGTCCCATCCACACAGTAAAATGTCCCATAGTCGCCCCTCTGCACAGTATAATATCCCATAGTGGTCCCTCCACACAGTATAATATCCCCCACAGTTGCCCCTCCACACAGTATAATGTCCCATATCCCCTCCACACAGTATAATGTCCCATAGCGGCCCCTCCACACAGTATAATGTCCCATAGCGGCCCCTCCACACAGTATAATGTCCCATAGCGGCCCCTCCACACAGTATAATGTCTCATAGCGGCCCCACCACACAGTATAATGTCCCATATCCTCTCCACACAGTATAATGTCCCATAGCGGCCCCTCCACACAGTATAATGTTCCATAGCGGCCCCTCCACACAGTATAATGTCCCATAGCGGCCCCTCCACACAGTATAATGTTCCATAGCGGCCCCTCCACACAGTATAATGTCCCACAGTATAAAGTGAAGAGACCCCAGAGTATAATAGTAGCAGTTTTGTTTCAGAGGAGATTCCTAGAGGAATCTGGTAATGTTCATCAAACAAATACTCATTTTTATTACATTCTTCCCCTATAAGCACTGTACTTTTTTGTGTATATTAAATATTAAAATTTAATAAGACTGTTATTGGCTTTAAACCTCCCCACAATCCCCAAGTGAGAAACACTCACTTAAGTGTGTTAATTTTTTTTGTCTGTGCCAGGAGTTGAAGGTATGAGTGGTCTGGGTATGTCGGTGTCTTGTCTACTGTAGATAGCGGGTGGTGGCAGCTATTTGTGTGGATGCGCGGATGTGGGGTCACTTCATTCTTTTGTAGCTTACACTGGGTTCACACCAGCGTTCAGGTCTCCGTATCAGGTTTCCGTCTCAATAAATGGACATTGCACCACGAGTCTATATCGGTTTATCGGAAGGAAATCCTGAGCTAATATTGTGGACCGAGATTTTGATGTTGTATGAAAAAGAATGTTTGTATGTAAATGTACAAATTAAGGATCGGAAAAAGAAATCCCACAATGCGCATTGACATAAGATCTATTACCGCTGTACAAATCACACTTTCTTTGAAGAACATTCCAAGTCTCTCAATAATAAGAGGAGACATTGTTCAGACTTTTTATCTCACCATGTCAACTTGGTCTCCTTGCTTCCACGTAACAATACAACGTTTGTCTTAACTTGACTACAATGTGCATGTTTAGCGATGGCGGCCACATTCCCAATAATTCGATGCTCTTAATTTTTCCCAAGAAAGTAAGACCTCCAGAAGAATGAGCTGTTTGTGTCTCTGCTTGGATCACAGAGCAAAAAATAGCACTTGCAGTTGTTGGTTTCTTAGCCGTTGGCCCTTCCCATCTCTTGTCACTGTACAAACTTTCTTAGACGCTCACATAGTAGACCACATACATAGACACAACATACATCAGTGAGACATGGAGCCATAACATAACCATTCCAAAGATGGTCACATGAGTGTTGGCTCTTGGAAGGAACCAAGTACCAGCTGGTACTCTAGAGATTATTGTATGGGAAAGAGTATGCAATATAGCTCTCCATTAGAAGCAAACAAACTGTCTCTTAAAGGGGTTTTCCATCCCAAAGTCAAATTTTCATACTGATGACCTATCCACAAAGTCGATGTCTGACGCTTAGAAACATTTTTGGAGCTACTAGCCCAATCCGTACAGAGTAGGGTTATATAGCCAAGCATGTACTGTGTCTCCATATTGTAGTCATTTATAAACACATGATATTATTTGCATTGTTTACCCCCATTCCTGTCTACGTTCCCATGTACACATACGCGGTTTGTCTGGTGTCTAGTTTAGAAAATATCTTATATTAGCGACTTCTAATTAAGTTCTTAGCATTTCTCCATCTGGAGGACCCAGAATATCTGTGCATTACAGGGACAGCTCAGTGAGTTCAGTGGACACCATGTAATGCTTAACTTTGCCTGTAGTGGCGCTGCAGGGAAACCAAACACTTGTTTAGAGATTGTTCCTTAGATCACAGCTGATTACTGTGGGTCTTACCAATGGGACACCTTGTGAGAAGTTTGCTTTTGGGGATGATACAAATAGAAAGGAACCTCTAAAGCAAGCAAGATAAGCCAGCCATGTCCCGCTCTGTCACTGAGGATTCTGTGGGTATTCTAGAAGAGGTAGCTTGGTTATTCTGTGGTTAGAGTAGGGGTAGTTTGACATTTAACAAAAAGATAATCATCTACTTTGACATACTCCGTCAAAAAGTCACCACCCATGGCATAGGGTATGGTCACAAGAGGGAATAAGGAACTGATTTTGACACAGATTCTTCCTCCCATTGTTCTCAGTGGGAGGAAACAATAGAATCAACAATCAAAGAAGGTTTATTGTCCGAATAGATATTTGGCATTTGCAGAGCAAATAGAGTGGGGGGTTAGGGTTGGGGTGTGGGGCGGGTGTAGGGTGGATGGATCGGTGAATGGGTGGGTGATTTGGGGTATAATAGTCCTTGGGGTCTCATCTTCCCCTCATTTGGTAGCAGGTGGACACGTATTGGGCAGCATTCTCCACAGTCGACTCTTCTTCTCCCAGTAGGATGTAGAGTTTCCTCTTCTCATCAAATCAAATTAAATCAAATCAGAAGAGCTTTATTGGTCCGAATATACCTTGGGCATTGCCAAAGCAAAGAGGTTGGTATGATGCTTCCTTTTTCAATCTTGCCACAGATTCCATCACGGATTCAGCTGCAGAACCCGTGGTACAAGACTACAGCCGATTGACCCCATTGTGTCTGGGGCTTTTCAGCCAGCAATCCTGTGGCGGAAAGTCAAAGCTCTACTTTGGATTTCTGCTCCAGGATACAAAGGGCCAGAAAGTGGAGAAGAATCGGAGTTGATACACCGCCTCAAATTTTTCTTCACTTTCTGATGTGTGAAGAACCCCATAGGTTCATAGCTGGACTCTTGTACAGACCCATAATATGGCCATGTGAATGAGACCTAAGAGTATAAGTCACATCTTTATGATCATATTATTGGAGTACCTAAAAAACTTAGCTAAAGATTTTATCAACTTTACATTTCACGAAAGCTGCGTAAAGTGTTACACGAGTGGATTTATCACCTCCTTCATACCAGAGGCCCAAATGGAAAAAACACAATCATGTAAATTTTTACTACACGACGTAGCGATCACGATGAAAAACACCCATCATATACAATGACGATAACACGTGTACCAACATGAAACTTACACCGCTTACACAGTCCACCACGGGGACCGCCAAACAGAGAATTCTCTATATTCGGCCCAGAGCCCAAACACTCTCTTTAATCTAAGCAAACAGTATGGGAACGAAGGATTCTTGTCATACTCCGTGTAAACCAACACGAGCCATAAAACAATATAGGAGCCCAGTGTTATGCGAGTAGTGCCCGCTACAGTATACGACTCTCTGACATCAGCACCAACGGCCCATTCACTTTCTTATGTAAGTCTTCAAAATATTTGCCTTGGGACTTTACCGTGACTTCAAAGGGAAGTCTATAAGAAGTCCTTACAAATTATTTATTTTCCTAAACTGAGGAGGTTGATGAAACCCAACTATTTGTAGCCAAGAGGTCAATGAATTTTCAATTGAATTTCCTCCCTCCAACCAAGGCTTTAGATACTGAGTTACTATAATAACAGGTATCTCTGAAGTCTTTTCTTAATGTGTGTAGTTTATACATTCTTGGTAAGATTTTGAGCAATTCTACAACTGAGGGCAAATCTTACTTTAAAAATTTGACTTAGTATTGATGCAACTTTTTCAATTTTTTGAAAATTCAATTTTTTGCAATTTTTACCCATCAGTCTCTCTTTTGATGCTGGGTATTAGGCTATGTTCACACTACTGTTATTACAATCCGTTGACGGATGACAACATCGGACATTACCTGTAGCAGAGTAATGGAATAATAAGTCATTTTTTTCCAAATTGTACCCACGATACGGTCAACTTTCTTTTTTTCTGATTTCTCCTGTAACAGGAGGAGTGCAGTCTCCTATAGTATACTGTAGACCTATCCCAGCATCCCTGGGCCAGGGGAAGGAAGCTTTGATGAAGTCATAATGACAAGATGATGTCACAGCAGTGAAATAATGCAGAAAGCCACGCCCCCTCCATTGTCCATTGTAGGGTTGAGCCGATCTTGAGATTTCAGGATCGATTTTAAAATCCGATTTCCGATCATTTTCCAGCTGATCCCGATCGCAATCCTGATATTTGCTCGATCGCCAATCGGGATCCAATCTTTCCCGATCCCGATCGCTCAACCCTATTAATGATATATACATGAATAGGGTTGAGCTGATGTTGAGGTAACCTCTGACCTCGATCCCGTCGAAAAAGATCGGGATCGAATTCCGATCGCGATCGTGAAATTTACTCGATCGTCGATCGGAATCCGATCTTTTCTGATCCCGATCGCCCAACTCTAGTCCATAGTGATTACTATTGTCTGAGTAGAGATGGGCCCACTATAGTTGTTGGGCCCCATACAAGCTGTCATACCGGCTACCCTGATAGTAACACCCATGTCCATCTTACAGTATGGTAGCTTTCCCATATATACATAGAAAGGTTCACTTTCCTATACAGACGGACATCAGGGGACACCTGCTTAGTGCATAGCTCAGTGAGTGTGCATAGCTACAGTATGCAATATATCATAAGCAATTACCACATGGAAGGCTTTGTTCTTCAGGAGAGCTGAGAGGAACAATGGAGCAGGAGGAAGGGTCAGTTTAGGTAAGCAGCGTGCACTTAGTAACTAATAATCTTGCATTGCCTGCATTCCTTGCCATTCCCGTCCCCTTGATTAGGTTTCCATTATTCCTATCATGAGCCCAGTATGTTTATTTATAGAGGCGCTGGCTCAGCACTTGCATCTCTACTGCTGTTTGACTTACAAGATATGACTCTGCCTAGGGCATCACCATTTAAAGGGGCTGTCCTCTTGGCCAATGCCTTATTTGTTGGAAGGGTTCCATAATGATAGCTTGTGGCCAAGAACAGGGATTTAGACGGTCTTATTCTCAGCAACAACAGGTCTAATATTTCCTTAAGTGTTGGATAGTCAAGTGGTATCAAAGACATTAAAAGGATTTTTCCCCCTATAGTATCCTATTGTCATCTTTACGGGTCCTCTGTTTGGGTGTCTCATCCTCTGTTCCATAAGGTGCCACACTGGTTGGGTAGGCAGTGCACTGGCCTTAGTGGTTACCAGATGAGGACTGGTGATGTCACCAGTAGTGATGTCACCAGGAACCATCAAATGACCACTGGGTCCAGTGATTGGCTGCAGTGGTCGCCTGCACTTCTGGTCCAGCCAGTGCTAACACCAAATGGAACGTGTGACATGATACCTGAACGGAGGACCAAAGGTAGGTGAATATCTCTTTATTTTTTATTTCACTCCATGCTTGGCCCTTGAAAGCTCCTTCAAATCCAGAACAATTCCATAAAGAATGGGACTTTTGTCACCTTTAAGCCCCTAGATCTATGCAAAAATAATAACACCTCTATATAAATTTGATATTGCATAAATCTAGCTGAATAAAGAGAACATCCTGCATTGTGTACATCATAGAAAAGTTTAAGGAACAGCTCCAGAATTGCAGATAAAGCTTTTAGGGGGCGTTCACACTACCGTCAGTGTCCGACATGTAGTGTCCGCTCCTAGTGTCCGCTCAAAATCTGTCACGGACACTAGGAGCATGCAGGGTTCTTCTGTCCGCTTGAGAAGTCGGACACCTTCACTTGCGGACAGGGAAGGACGGGCACGGAGTGCAAAAGAACGCACCCGATGCCCATTCAAGTGAATGACAGGTGTCACGGACACATCTAGTGTCCGCTCCTAGTGTCCGTGACAGATTTTGAGCGGACACTAGGAGCGGACACTACATGTCGGACACCGACGGTAGTGTGAACGCTCCCTTAGAATGCAAAAATTAAATAAATAAATAAACAAATACGCTGGGTATTGTATCAAACTATGCCACATCCTTAATGAAGATAAACACATGAGGGAAGGGGAGAAGGAAACACAGCCCACTATTTCTGGAGGTAGTGCAAATGCAAGCATGAACCAAAATCAGGATATAATGTCCATATATGCATAAAATCCCACATTTAAGAGTAAATTGCACGGTTTAAACTCCACGGTTAGGAGCAATTCAAATGTCACTTAAAAGGAATTTCTTCCAAGGAAAACCAGCAATCTTCAGTTATGTAAAAATCGGCATTGCTTTATTCTTTACAGATTGTTTTTTTTTTTAAAAAAAAAACATACAAAAATTTTTTTTTAGTGCTTCAAAAAACGCATGACACACATAGCATAGTATGACTCACATAAAGCGTAGAGGAGCGCTGGAACTGACGCGTTTCGGTACCGTGTGTACCTTTGTACATACGGTACCGAAACGCGTCAGTTCCAGTGCTCCTCTACGCTTTATGTGAGTCATACTATGCTATGTGTGTCATGCGTTTTTTGAAGCACTAAAAAAAATTTTTTGTACATGTTTTTTTTAAAAAAACAATCTGTAAAGAATAAAGCAATGCCGATTTTTACATAACTGAAGATTGCTGGCTTTCCTTGGAAGAAATTCCTTTTAAGTGACATGCCACATCCTTAACCCCTTCCCGATATCCGCCGTACTAGTATGGCGCATGCCAGGTGTCTAACTATCATGGCCGGGCGGCCGCCATAGCCGCTGGGTGTCTACTGTTTTATACATTAGACACCCAGCGCTAATGTTCCCCGGTCGGTGCCCGCACCGATTGGGTGCATTAACCCCTCCGGCGCCTTGGTCAGCTTTGACCGAGGCGCCGGAGGGGTTAATGCACCCAATTTTCTCAGTGGCACATGGGCCAAGATCCATGAGCAAGATCCAGGTCCAACGTCATGTTGGCATGACAGCCGGGAGCCTTGTAAAGGCTCCCTAGCCTGTCTGAAGTGATTTTCTTTTGCAGGCTGCTCTATGCAGCCTGCAAAAGAAGTGACAATTTTTTGCAATATATTGCAATGCAATAGCGATTAAACCCCCTGGGGTTCAAGACCCCCTAGGAGGTCTAATAAATGCAAAGAAAAAAAAAAAGTAAAAAAAATTAAAAAGTATTAAAAATTCAAATCACTCCCCTTTCCCTAGAACACATATAAAAGCAGTTAAATACTGTGAAACACATACATGTTAGGTATCCCTGTGTCCTAAATCGCCCGCTCTACAAATCTATAAAAATATTCTTCCTGTACGGTAAACGCCGTAGCAGGAAAAAAAAGTCAAAAGTGCCAAACTGCCATTTTTTCACTGTTTTGCCTCTGATAAAAATTTGAATAAAAAATGATCAAAGCAATAGCAATTCCCCAAAATGGTAGAAGTAAAAAGTACACCCGGCCCCGCAAAAAAAGACGCCCTATGCATCCCCGTACACAGAAGTGTAAAAAAGTTATGGCTGTCAGAATATGGCGACTTTTAGAAAAAAAAATTGGCACAGTTTTGGATTTTTGTTAAGGGGTTAATATGTAAATAAAACCATATAAATTTGGTATCCCCAGAATCGTACCGAAGCATAGAATACAGGGGACATGTCATTTTGGCAGCACAGTGAATGCCGTAAAAACGAATCCTGTAAGAAAGTCGCAGAAATGCAGTTTTTCTTCAAACACCCCCCCCCCCCATTCTGAATTTTTTTCCAGCTTCCCAGTACATTGTACAGAATAATTAATCATGGCATCATGAAGAACAATTTGTCCCGCAAACATTAAGATCTCATATGGCTCTGAGAGTGGAGAAATAAAAAAGTTATGGGGTTTGGAAAGGGGAGAGTCAAAAACGAAAATCAAAAAATGCCGTTGGCGGGAAGGGGTTAAACTAGTTTGCCCGTAAGAGCAACTTTATAAATCATCCACAGGATAAGAGATATAATGCAGATTAGTAGGGATCCAACTGCTGTGACCCCCCCCACCCCCATCTAACACAAGAACCACGTTTTGTGAATGCCATGTACAAAAAAATAAAGTGGCAATGTGCCTGTGGGACCACCATTCAATTCAGATACCCATGTTCTTATCTTTGGTGGAGGTCTTCCTGCTCGGACCCCCAAGATCTGCAGCTTTCCCCCATCTGCCAATATAGAATAAATTACTCTTGTAGGCAAATCCCTTTAAAGAGGACTTGTCACCACGTCTGAAAAACCCAATGTCATACATCATCTCAACGGTGCTGTTACCCCGAGCACTTTGATGTTTTGTTTATCCAAATCCGTTCAGCTATTCCAAAGATATAGGCCCTTTTAGTATTGATGCAAATAAGGGTCTACTAGCCAAATGGGAGGTCCTGTCATTAAATTTTACAGCCCACTTGGCTAGTATGCTCTAATCTGCGTCAACACTAAAAGGGCTTATATCTTTGGAATGGCTGAACGGATTTGGATAAACAAAACACTGAAATGTTCAGCGACAATCGGATAATAGATGTCATTGATCTTTATCATGTCATGTTCTCTTTAAGTGGTTAATTCACAAAGTATGGCAGAAAGTTCTAGTACATTTACCATATATACTCGAGTATAAGCCAAAGGGGGCTTTTTCAGCACAAAAACTGTGCTGAAAAATTCGGCTTATACTCGAGTATATACGGAGTATATAAGGATTGAGTTTTATTTCTATAAAACCCATTAAATATAAAGTGGAATATAGCCAGGAGCGGCTACAGGACGGGTAGAGCTTACGTCTGAGTGGAAATAGGGTGGGGGTTGACAAGCAGAAGCGTTAATATGAAAGGAAGTGGGCGCTTCCTCTGCTGCTGTGTCTTGTAAACAGGCAAAAATGGCTTTTCAGTGCTTTCTTTCATGCACCATTGTACGTATAGTAAAATGACTGTTCCCGGGAATATTTGCATGGGTCATCCCTGCTTTGCACTTCTTCTATGCAGGTAGTCAAGGATTTGCTTGTACCTGTTATATGTAAGGAACTGTATGCAAATCCTTCAGATACTACAACCAGGATTAGTACAGCTGCCAGCACTGGAAGAGACTTCACAAGGACAGCGTGCTGCTAGGATATATATCCAAGTCATATAGTGTGTGTTATATACTGTATATCTTACCGCCCAGAGCAACCTCCATCCTCCAGGTCACCTGAGAAAACCACTCTAAGGCTGAGGCCCCACATTGCGGAAACGCAGCTTTTTTTGTTGCAGATTTTGCTGCAGTTTTTTGAGCCAAATCCAGGAGTGGCTACAAAGGAAATGGGAAATATATAAGAAGTAGAGATGAGCGAACATTGTTGGGATCAGCCGATCCGAACAGCACGCTCCCATAGAAATGAATGGAAGCACCTGGCACGCAGACTTTGCCGGCGGCCGGCCGCCTAATCCCCCGCGTGCCGGCCGCTTCCATTCATTTCTATGTGAGCGTGCTGTTCGGAACGGCTGATCCGAACAGTGTTCGCTCATCTCTAATAAGAGGTTCTCATACTTCTACTTTCTGCTTAATCCACTCTTGACTTTGGCTCAAAAAACCGCAACAAAATCTTCACCAAAAACAGCCGCAACGTGGAGCCATAGCCTAAAGGGCAACCCTCCATCTATACAGAACACACGGCGTAGTCTTGTTGCATACACACTGGATACATCACTGATAATAGGTTCTAATAGGTTATCTGTGAACCATCCCGAAAGAATTAGACCCTTGCGGAAAGTGAGTGGCTCCAAAGTCATCTCCATAGGAAGTAGTCTTATGCTGGAGCTTTGGGGCGCATTACTTTGGGCCAAATGGAGAATCCTCTGGTACAAGGATGAATCTGCTTTTGGGTTCACAATGGTAGAGGTCCATACATTTCAATAGGTCCGTACACACAGACGTAGTTTTTGGGTGTGTGTCCTGGCGGTATGTAAGAGACGCAAATGTTGGTGCAGGTCCTATACCTGTCTGTCTGTCCGTATTTGAGGCCTGCATCATTGCAAAGAATGAATGGGCCAGTGAAGACCATGGTGGACACTGGGAGAGCAATCCATGTATGTATGCATGAAGCTTAAGCTAAAAGTTGGCCATAATGTCCGTTCCAGCCAACCATTGCTTCAGAATTATACATTGCCCTCATTCTGTCCATCTAAACCTAATGTGTATGTCCAGCTTTACAGAACTTGTGACCTAATTGTGGACTTGCACCAATAAGCTGATTGTGGAGGCATCTGATGGCCACACCATGTACATGAAGGTTGTCCCAAATTCCCCAATATCATCCATAGATTGCCATTACCACTTTTTAGTCCCTAGGGCTAACACGGTCAGGTCCCTGCTTGTTGTTCAATGGCTGTTTTCCTGAAATTTGGCATATTCAACCCAAATCCATCATATTTGAGCAATCTTTCCCCAATGTCTGTCACTGGGAAAGTGTGTCCAGAGATCTGACACATTAAAAGATCATAGGATTATACTGAAATTGGCTTCATTGGTCAACTATTATCTAATGTTATGGCCAGCTTAGTCTGGAGATATGGAAATCTCCAATGTAGATAAGGGAACAGAAAACTTTTGCTCGGCTCAATAGTCTAGATCTGCTCAAACCCTTCTAAATAATGTGCTGCTCTGATCAGTTGATCTCATTAACCCAGCTGCTGAAAACCCAGTTTATTAGAACTTGGAAAAGCGCCCACTACAGGGCAAATGTGGTATTAAATTCAATCCAATCCATATAGATAATCATAATACATTTTATTTCTATAGCGCCAACATGTTCCGCAGCGCTGTACAATTTGTAGGGTTCAAATACAGACAGAAAGATACATTACAGAGAAAGTCATTTCACACAATGGGACTGAGGGCCTTTCTTGCAAGAGCTTACAATCTATGAGGTAGAGGGGGAGACACAAGAGTTAGCAGGGGCAATATTGCTTATACAGAGGTCAGACAATTTTCTAATAGAGGTGACTGTCATTACACAAACATAAAACTTTGAGCCGTCACCAGTCGTGTCCTTTAACATGTGGATGGAGCTTGGACAGATAAAGTTATCCTGAAATGGCATCATATCATGTGGGGTAATGTGGGAGCGGGGACAGAGGAGGGTTAAATTTTGGGGATTCTAATGACGGTACGGAAGGGTTTACATTAAGAATTGTGATAGGCCTGTCTGAAAAGATGCGTCTTTAGTTTGTGTTTGAAACTGTAGAAATTGGGAGTTAATCTGATTGTCCGGGGTAGAGCATTCCAGAGAAGTGGTGCAGCTCGGGAGAAGTCTTGTATACGAGCGTGGGAAGTTCTGATAATAGAGGATGGAAGTGTTAGGTCATTGAGTGAGCGGAGAACACGGGTTGGGCGATAGACAGAGATGAGGGAGGAAATGTAGGGAGGTGCGGCATTATGGAGAGCCTTGTGGATGAGAGTGATAACTTTATATTTTATTCTATAATGAATAGGCAGCCAGTGTAGTGACTGGCACAGACCAGAGGCATCGCTGTAGCGTCTAGCCTGATAGATGAGCCTGGACGCTGCATTCAGAATAGATTGTAGAGGAGAGAGTTTAGTGAGGGGAAGACCGATTAGTAAGGAGTTACAGTAGTCAAGGCGAGAATGAATCAGAGAGACAATAAGTGTCTTTAGTGTATCTTTGGTGAGGAAAGGGCGTATTCTGGAGATGTTTTTGAGGTGGATATACACCTGGATATATCAGGGACAGATCTATTAGATGGTGGAAACAGCAGTAGTTCAGTCTTAGAGAGATTTAGTTTCAGATAGATACAGATAGGTGGCCATATATGGTTATCCCAAGTTCTTCAGGATAGGAACCTCTCTATGGCCCCATACACACAACCAAGTGGGTAGGCCGAGGTTTTTTTGAATGGGTAGTCCGATGCTCCGTTCTGATGATTGTACAATGGGTCCTATAACGCTCCATGACATCCCAATTGAGTAGATGAGAACCCCCTATTGAAGATAAAGGGGGGCGGATGACACTTTGATGAGACTCAGATGTCATCCAAGTGCATTCCACTATAAAATCGTCCCCATCTCAGCCTGCCACTTGGTCGTATGCATGGGGCCTATGGCTAAAAGAAGGTTCCCAAGTGGAGGACCCCATTCTGTGATGTCCATTTGGACATCCCCTTTAAAGGTGAACATATCCTTGAGGCCATCATGGTATCACACAAACTTTCTAATCCCAGTTGACCCATAAATCATGAGGTTGACTCTCTTCCTGTAAACACACGAACAACATGAGACTCAATAAATTCCCAGGGGATGAATCTACTGAGCCACAAGCTACCGCCCCAAAACTTGGTTCCTTTTATCTATGTCCCGACAAACAAGGCACCTGTTCTGTGGTATCTTCAGCAGTTAAACTGATGGCACCTGGGCACCTTAACCTATATACTATGATATCTGACAAACATATAGAACAGCCTGTGTTGACAAGACGTAGCCCTATAGCTCTGCAATGTCCCAGTTCCTCTTTTGCAGAATGTTTTCTTTTCTATTTGTTGCAGAGTGTTACTTCTATAACCTCTGTGGATTTCTGTACTGTGTGTGCAATGCGGGTGGGGTAACCGCCCATGTAACAAACAAAGCATCGACAGCAAGAATTCTGTGTGTTTCAATGGAAAACTGTAGATAAGGGACACTCAACTTCCAGTTCACAAATTGCTGTTTTTGGCCAAGTCTGGATATTGATTCTTGCCGGAGGCCAATCTCCTGGTATGGTAAAGATTAGCCTGACTTCTGGAGGAACGCCTGGCCATTTGCAGGAAAAATAGTATGATCATTGTGTATACTCCCTTTCCAGTATGGCTTCCCATATATTTATGCACTTTTTGGGTACCTGGTCTTGTGATCTATGACTTGTGCCTCTTCCTTATGATCACTTGTCATTGATTCTGATTTTTTTTTTTTTTTTTTTGCAGCAGGCAAGCTAGTGTTCGCAAATCAAGGTGCCAAGTTCGTGCCAAGACTAGAGCAGTGGTGAAACACAGACATCTTTGACTCCGCACTTCTTCACGTACCCAACCCCCACATATATATATATATACAGTCCTATGAAAAAGTTTGGGCACCCCTATTAATCTTAATCATTTTTAGTTCTAAATATTTTGGTGTTTGCAACAGCCATTTCAGTTTGATATATCTAATAACTGATGGACACAGTAATATTTCAGGATTGAAATGAGGTTTATTGTACTAACAGAAAATGTGCAATATGCATTAAACCAAAATTTGACCGGTGCAAAAGTATGGGCACCTCAACAGAAAAGTGACATTAATATTTAGTAGATCCTCCTTTTGCAAAGATAACATCCTCTAGTCGCTTCCTGTAGCTTTTAATCAGTTCCTGGATCCTGGATGAAGGTATTTTGGACCATTCCTCTTTACAAAACAATTCAAGTTCAGTTAAGTTTGATGGTCGCCGAGCATGGACAGTCCGCTCTCAAGTGATCTGAAAACAAAGATTGTTCAACATAGTTGTTCAGGGGAAAGATACAAAACGTTGTCTCAGAGATTTAACCTGTCAGTTTCCACTGTGAGGAACATAGTAAGGTAATGGAAGACCACAGGGACAGTTCTTGTTAAGCCCAGAAGTGGCAGGCCAAGAAAAATATCAGAAAGGCAGAGAAGAAGAATGGTGAGAACAGTCAAGGACAATCCACAGATCACCTCGAAAGAACTGCAGCATCATCTTGCTGCTAATGGTGTCACTGTGCATCGGTCAGCAATACAGTGCACTTTGCACAAATAGAAGCTGTATGGGAGAGTGATGAGAAAGAAGCCGTTTCTGCACGTACGCCACAAACAGAGTCGCCTGAGGTATGCAAAAGCACATTTGGACAAGGCAGCTTCATTTTGGAAGAAGGTCCTGTGGACTGATGAAACAAAGATTGAGTTGTTTGGTCATACAAAAAGGCGTTATGCATGGCGTCCAAAAAAACCAGCATTCCAAGAAAAACACTTGCTACCCACTGTAAAATTTGGTGGAGGTTCCATCATGCTTTGGGGCTGTTTGGCCAATGCCGGCACCGGGAATCTTGTTAAAGTTGAGGGTCACAGCAGATTCTTGAGAATAATGTTCAAGAATCAGTGACGAAGTTGAAGTTACGCCAGGGATGGATATTTCAGCAAGACAATGATCCAAAACACTGCTCCAAATCGACTCAGGCATTCATGCAGAGGAACAAGTACAATGTTCTGGAATGGCCATCCCAGTCCCCAGACCTGAATATCATTGAACATCTGTGGGATGATTTGAAGCGGGCTGCCCATGCTCGGCGACCATCAAACTTAACTGAACTTGAATTGTTTTGTAAAGAGGAATGGTCCAGAATACCTTTATCCAGGATCCAGGAACTGATTAAAAGCTACAGGAAGCGACTAGAGGCTGTTATCTTTGCAAAAGGAGGATCTACTAAATATTAATGTCACTTTTCTGTTGAGGTGCCCATACTTTTGCACAGGTCAAATTTTGGTTTAATGCATATTACACATTTTCTGTTAGTACAATAAACCTCATTTCAATCCTGAAATATTACTGTGTCCATTGGTTATTAGATATATCAAACTGAAATGGCTGTGGTAAACACCAAAATATTTAGAACTAAAAATGATTAAGATTAATAGGGGTGCCCAAACTTTTTCATAGGACTGTGTGTATATATATATATATATATATATATATATATGTGTAATGTTCCACAGCAGCCCCTGCAGCCTATATTATTCTCAACAGTGGCACAATAGACGTCTGGGACATTACCATACAGGCCCAAAGCCTGCACTAGCAGTACCATACAGGCCCTAAGACTATGCTAGCAGCAACAGGCTGTTACTACTAGCACAGGCTTCGGGCCTGTATGGTACTGCTAGTGCAGTCTTTGGGCCTGTATGGTAATGTCCCAGACCACGTGACATCTGGTATATTACCATACAGGCCCGAAGCCTGCTAAGATTAACATCGGATCCCAGAGAGGTGAGTAACATTGTTTATTATGTTCCCTTGCCAACACTGGGGCTCCAATTATTATACTCAAGGGTCTGAAAAGACCCCTGAGTATAATAACAGTGGTAGTGGGTTCGTGGCCTGGGTCTGCTTACAGCCCGGGTATTTGTTTTAGAATAGGTAGCGTCCTATTCTAAAACAAAAAAAAAGTATGTTACTTACCTACCTCCCTGCTGCCTCTTCACTTCACCTAGCAATAAGACGTCTGCGTCTCAGCGCAGGAGGCGTGATGAAGCCACCTGCGCTGAGATGTAGAGGTCTAAACCAGCGCAGCAGAGGGCCGCTCGGTCTCTTTACAGAGAAGCCCTGTCCTGCGCTAGTTTAGAAAAAAAAAAAAGTAAAAAAAGAAAATTGACTGCCACAGCTGCTGCCCTCTCCGGAGTGCCGCCTGAGGCAGCTGCCTCACCTTGCCCCATTAGAGGTGTGGTCCTGGACAAGAGATGTAGTCAGACAGAGAAAGGGTCAAGGCAGGCGGAGTTTAGTCATAGCTGGTGTTTAGGCAAAGATTAAGGCAGGTAGCAGGTAAGAAAACAAGGTCAGGAAAATAAGTTGAGCTATGACTGCTGGTAGCAGGAATAAACACACATTGGAGTAGATTGGACCCAAATAAATCTTATTGCTGAGTACCAGAGTTGTATGTAAAGGACCCTGAGGCTCATGGTTATTTGTAAGAATCCAGCCCCCCTTTGATGGTACATTCGGATGTGTGCATGGAGCCTTACTGTATCTCCATAGACCTCTGGTTTTATGTTTGAATGGTATGTATGGTGGTAATGTCCACTAGAAGTACTGCATGCACCCAATTACATAAAATTGCCAAAATTATTTTTGTTCTATGTGGAAAGATTGTGGAGATTGTCTGGAAGCAAGCTGCAAAGTTTACAGCTTCTTAAAGTTTCCACACATAGACTGGAACAGAGCCCCACGGCCAGGGGGGGCCAAAATCAAGTGACCAAAATCAAGTGGCACTAAATGAGTGCAGTGGTTCCATCAACCTTGTTCATAAATATCTGGCATGATGTCACTCTTACTTAGTGGCCAAATCCAACAGCGTCCTAGTCAATCTCTCTGAGTGAGCCTTTGAGATGCGCATTGAAACTGTCATAGGAAAGCAGAGAAACCGACTTCTGGTCTACGGTCAAGATTTTTGAGTCAGAGCGTGCGTCAACGGATCAGAGCTGAAATTCAAGATGAAAACCATTGACAAGAAAAGTAACAGCACAGCTAGTAACGGGATGTAAATCCCACATACACCAAATGACAAATACTTTTCCCGGAGTTCCTCTTTACGTTCTCTTTGCCTTTGATGATATTAGGGATACATGTCTTTTAACACATTGATGCATAAAATGAGGAGCTGTCCCAAGACAATTCCATCTTATGGGACGAGGGTAAATCAGATGACAAAACACTTATCAAGGTCAGAAATCCCTGAGGATCTTGGTCAGATTTGCCTTCTCTGCAGAAGCTCACACTCATCTCACATGGTCTTTTGTTTCAGTGGCCACTTTTTCAAATTCCCATCTCTCATGTCACCACGTAACCTCCCAGTGACTCCTCTATTCATCAACTTTTTCCTTAAGCTTTTCTTACTGGGACGTCTTCTCTATACATTCCTGTATTTTAATCTGTAGAAGGGGCAGGTGTCATGACCAGTAGGTCACATAAGCTGTGATGGTCTGAAGGTCTCCTGACACCCTCTGGCCATTGTTGTAAATGTGACAAAAACAGTGCATCCAAATGAGGGCGGCCGGGGTCTCGGTAACAAAAAAGAGGGCCCTTTAATTAAACAGGTTTGTTTTCTATGATCTATGTAAAATCTATGGGAACTTTCCTTCCAGTTATTTGTCAGAAAAACATTTAATAATATACTTATTGCTGACTCTCTAAGTCAGTGGTGTACAACCTGTGGTGGCCATTTAGCTGTTGAGAGACTACAACACACATTATAGCCACAAAGATGCACCCCAGAAGCTGTAGTTTTGCAAAAACTGGAAGGCCACCATTTTTTAATATCTGGGCCTCAAATGGGACCCCATGGATGGAGTCATTGGTTGAATCCTATGGGTGTTGTGAACTCTTGGCACTAAAAGGGCACTAGAACTGTGGATCCGTTCAAAAATGGGCATTTGTGTATGGAGACCAGGGTGGTATACTTTTTTTTCTTTTTTTGTTACATCTCATTAGTAGATTTGTTTGAGGTTAGGGTGGTTCGGGGCGAACATTCGTTTTGCGTTGAACAACATTGGTATGAACTACACCTTAAATTGGCTTAATACACAGTGTAGAACACTGTCAGGGCTCCTGGGAACCTATCTATAAAACATAGTGTATATCACTGTCAGGGCTCCTAGGCACCTATCTATAAAACATAGTGTATAACATTGTCAGGGCTCCTAGGCACCTATCTATAAAACATAGTGTAGAACACTGTCAGGGCTCCTAGGCACCTATCTATAAAACATAGTGTAGAACACTGTCAGGGCTCCTAGGCACCTATCTATAAAACATAGTGTAGAACACTGTCAGGGCTCCTAGGCACCTATCTATAAAACATAGTGTAGAACACTGTCAGGGCTCCTAGGAACCTATCTACAAAATATAGTGTAGAACACTGTCAGGGCTCCTAGGCACCATCTATAAAACATAGTGTAGTACACTGTCAGGGCTCCTATGAACCTATCTATAAAACATAGTGTAGTACACTGTCAGGGCTCCTAGGAACCTATCTACAAAATATAGTGTAGAACACTGTCAGGACTCCCCATCAAGTATATGACTGGTAAAAGTATATGACATTCTTCTTCTAATCGACCGCTACTTATTGTATTATTACAATAAGGAGCGGCTGATACTTTTTACTCACATGTCCACGCTCCTGTGCAGTCTGGCTCTGCTCCAAGCATCATGATGTCATGATCACTAATTGCTCAATCACAGGCCTCAGCGGTAACCCCAGGCACATGACTTCACAGAAAATGCTGCAACAAGGCCCAAAAGAGTTAACGGGAGGTGAGTATGAATGTTTTCTTTTATTTTTGTCACCTCTCCTGGACATCCACGTATTATACTCTGGGGTCTGAAGAGAACCCCAGAGTATAACGCAGCGGCCATTTTTGTTTGAGTATTTGGGTTGAATCCGGTTTGTAACCAAGTGGTTCTACCATCTCTATATGATATATAGCCAACAGTGTACATAGAGGTGAGGGCCCCAGTTCAGAAATTAATATGAAGCCTTGTCTACTGCTGGTCTAACCTTACCACACCTCCAATTACCCTAGATGGGAATACTTAAGGATTTTTTGCCCCTAGGGTTAAAGGGGTTTTCAGTGCAGAAAATTTATGATAAAGCATTTAAAACATAAAAACATAAAAGAAGCAATAGTCATCTCACTAATCCCCTGCTGGTCTCTACTTCCCGGTTCCTCCCACCACAATACATGCTGCACAGCCAATCACTGACTGAGGCAGGTCACCTCTGCGGCCAGAGATTGGTTGAGTAGGTATTTCCTCTGTGTCGAGAAGGAACAGGAAGTAGAGACTGGCAGGGGTACTGGGCAGCATCAAAACAGGAATGACAAGGGACTCATTCTGAACCCTTTATCAAAAATTATCCTCATCAGACAATCTCTTTTACACTTCAGAATCAGGGAAACATGCTCGATCTCAGGAATCATTATGACCTGGCTGGTATTTGACAGCAGAAGTCACTTTTTATGAGAAACAAGGCCACCCAGGTTAAGGTTTAGATTGTGGTGTAAATGTCTGGTTGACAGCATAAAGTGCACATTGTACACATGCCTGAGATTTCTGGTGTCCACAACAATGCTCTGTGGTCTCTGGAAGGGGTCTGCGGGGTGAGAGACCTTTGTAAAGTAGGGTCTGGTTTACTATGACATTATAATGGCATTTGAAGCTGAAAATACTGATCAATACAATAACTAAGAGCGTCCTGACTACATGGCAGCAAGAGGACACAGACACTGCCAGCATGGACACGATAGATAGATAGATAGATAGATAGATAGATAGATAGATAGATAGATAGATGATAGATACTATATATGATAGATAGATAGCTGATAGATAGATAATAGATAGATAGATAGATAATAGATAGATAGATACTATATATGATAGATAGATAGATATTATATATGATAGCTAGAGCAGTGTACATTTCATAATACAGACAAATTCCTCTCTAGTTATGACACACATGATGCTGTAAATTTATATGTAATTCATTAATTTGTGACATTTACAAGTTAATAGATACTACGCCTACGGCAGCATCAACTGTGTGTACTGGCCATTGTGTAACTCAGGCTACTAGAAAATATACAGATAATGGGGTACATATATACCAAACTGATGTAGCATGTTGGGGCACATATGGAGCACAAATAATAAAAATCTCAGAAATTCCCACCCTGATCTCCTTCCTTATCTTGACCTTAGTTTGTCAAATATTGTCGTTAAAATCGAGAGGAATACGGGGCAACACGGTGGCCCAGTCGTTAGCACTGCAGCCTTGCAGTGCTGGAGTCCTGGGTTCGAATTCCACCAGGAACAACATCTGCAAGGAGTTTGTACTTCCTCCCATTGTGATCCCTATATGAAGCTCACAATCTACATTTAAAAAAAAAATCAAAAAAAAAAAAAAAAAAAAAAAAAAAAAAAAAAAAAAAATCGAGAGAAATACATGTTAAAGGGGATATCCGGTTTCTCATTAGGATAGGCCATCAAGATTAGATCTGCATGACCCATGACCCCAGCAGATCAGCTGTAAAAGCTGGCCTTGCCTGCTTGGAACACAGTTTGCAAGCCCAGAATAAAGTGCAAGAAAATCGGTGCACTTACAGGATAAGGACCAAACCAGAGATCCTATGTTGGCCAGATAGAGTAATACAAAAGCCAAGGTTAAAAACCAGGAGAGTATGAGAATAGCCAAAATGAAAGCAGAATAATATTAGCAGTCCAGGCCATGTTCTAGTCCGGGATAAAGCCAAATCAGCAAGAGAGGGCATACATAGGAAAGCAAGCCAAAATCAGTGAACCAAGGAAGCTACAGGAAACAGAGAAAGTTACTGGGAGTTCTGAGAACATAGAGCCTAGAATACTAACACAATCACAGGAACCTAAGTAAGGTATGTGTCAGGTTAAAATCCCTTACCTTAACCCTTGATTGCCTTTGTATCTCAAACCTCTGACTGGCTGAACAGACCCAGCCAAAGTTTGACTGGTAGACATAGCAACCTTAAAGCAATAGCCATTTAGCAAACAACCAACAACTCTGCCCAGAAGAGAATGGCCACTGCTCGCCAGAGTGCAGATAGGACCCAAACGCTGCCTCTGGATGTTGATTCTTTTTGGATTTATCCCAATTTGGCCAACCTAAATGTAGTATTAGTTTTCCTGGAGGGTTCCTTTAAGAGGAACATCTAGACTTAGAAATGAGGCTTTCCGCAGACCTTATTAAATCTATGGACCATCACCTGAATAGTTGGCCAACATTCCTGTTAAACCTATCAGCCGTGGCCTTCTTAATTCTGTTTTGAAACAACCTTTTGTTGAAGTCTGAAAACGTAAGAAATCTGAGAAGTGATTAGACAAGTGTTTCCTTTCATTTGTGAATCCATTTGGAAAACAGACAATGGATTGACCATAATCCACTTCCTAGAGTCATGAGATCAGATAGTCACCCAAGTAGTCATAACTAATCAACACTCCAGGTTCACATGGACGGGGCTATCGGCTAATTATGTCCCACTTTAAAGGGCTTTACTAGTTCATTAGACTCATTCCCTATTAGGGAATTCAGGGCTGAGGAGGGGTCTTCAGGGTTGAGGAGAGACATCAAACAGTGTCCCTTGGAGGATCCACCACGTCTACGCTTTACAAGAACAGAAAATGGTTTTAGTGGGTAATGTGTAATACTGCTTTTCTCCTGTGGTGGTGCTGCAGGGATATTGAACACCTGTGCTGTGTTATCCTCCAGACAGGAGCTGATCACTGGGATTCAAAGCAGCAGGAAATCCTGTTTTAAAGGCAGTTTCCCAGATCCAAATTGCCTTCCAAACCAATAATAGTGCCATTTAGTGCCAATAGTGGCTTTTAATAGGAGCAGAACCACACCTGTAGGCATATTACAAAGGGGTCTTTGTCAGGGGTGGACAATCCCTTATGGTACCCAAGGCAAATTTTACAAAATTACCCTCCTCCTTGGAATCCTGAACAGAGGTCCAAATGACTGCATAGACATAGCTTCAGAACACATACTGGCTAACTGTAGTCACCACTAGGGGGAGCTTGTGAGCTTACTGTATACTATACAGTAAGCTCACTCTAGTGGTCACTGCAGATAGTGTCTTTTTAGTAGATTTGAAGCTCTGTATCATAAAATCTAAGTTCCTATTGCTATGAAGATATATTAGGAAATGAACCAGCACTAAGTACTGAACCCAAAAATGAGATAAAGAGAAAAGATGGACGCTTATTTTAAGGTTATGGTTTCTTAATATTTTTTTTTTTTGCAAGATGGCCACCGTCATCCACCCATTCTCAATGTATTCATCTTGTTATTTCATCAGTCTTTTTACACTTACTTCCGTTGGGGATATTAGGTGCTGTACCTAGGGGTTCTTTAGTGGTGCCGACCCCAAGTCACATGATTGTAACCAGCCCCGTCCCTTAAATCACTCCACCTCTTCCTTCCTCTGTAGTCTTCACAGGTAGTTACTAGAGATGAGCGAACACTAAAATGTTCGAGGTTCGAAATTCGATTCGAACAGCCGCTCACTGTTCGAGTGTTCGAACGGGTTTCGAACCCCATTATAGTCTATGGGGAACATATACTCGTTAAGGGGGAAACCCAAATCCGTGTCTGGAGGGTCACCAAGTCCACTATGACACCCCAGGAAATGATACCAACACCCTGGAATGACACTGGGACAGCATGTCTGGGGGCATAAAAGTCACTTTATTTCATGGAAATCCCTGTCAGTTTGCGATTTTCGCAAGCTAACTTTTCCCCATAGAAATGCATTGGCCAGCGCTGATTGGCCAGAGTACGGAATTCGACCAATCAGCGCTGGCTCTGCTGG
This sequence comes from Leptodactylus fuscus, assembly GCF_031893055.1. Classification (NCBI taxonomy): domain Eukaryota; kingdom Metazoa; phylum Chordata; class Amphibia; order Anura; family Leptodactylidae; genus Leptodactylus; species Leptodactylus fuscus. Next base: position 333,371,880 of record NC_134265.1, read on the forward strand.
AGGAGGCGGAGTCTAAGATCGCTCCACACCAGTCTCCATTCAGGTCCGACCTTAGACTCCGCCTCCTCTGGCAGAGCCAGCGCTGATTGGTCGAATTCAGTACTCTGGCCAATCAGCGCTGGCCAATGCATTCTATTAGCGTGAGCTAAGTTTGCACAGGGGTTCTAGTGCACACTCGGCTCTGCTACATCTGATGCACACTCGGCTCTGCTACATCTGATGCACACTCGGCTCTGCTACATCTGATGCACACTCGGCTCTGCTACATCTGATGCAGCAGAGCCGAGTGTGCATCAGATGTAGCAGAGCCGAGTGTGCATCAGATGTGTAGTTGAGCAGAACTGGCTCAGCACTACTAAGTCTCTGCATTCGCATAGGAATGCATTGGCCAGCCTTCGGCCAATCAGCGCTGGCTCTGCCGGAGGAGGCGGAGTCTAAGGTTGGACCTGAATGGAGACTGGTGTGGAGCGATCTTAGACTCCGCCTCCTCCAGCAGAGCCAGCGCTGATTGGTCGAGTTCCGTACTCTGGCCAATCAGCGCTGTCCAATGCATTCCTATTGGAAAAAGTTTATGTCACAAAAATCACAATTACACACCCAATAGAGCCCCAAAAAGTTATTTTTAATAACATTCCCCCCTAAATAAAGGTTATCCCTAGCTTTCCCTGCCTGTACAGCTATCCCTGTCTCATAGTCACAAAGTTCACATTCTCATATGACCCGGATTTGAAATCCACTATTCGTCTAAAATGGAGGTCACCTGATTTCGGCAGCCAATGACTTTTTCCGATTTTTTTCGATGCCTCCGGTGTCGTAGTTCCTGTCCCACCTCCCTTGCGCTGTTATTGGTGCAAAAAAAGTGCCAGGGAAATCGAATTTTTTTGGAGTTTGCCACGTGATGTTCGATTCGAATCGAACACATCGAACAGCCTGATATCCGATCGAACATGTGTTCAATAGAACACTGTTCGCTCATCTCTAGTAGTTACCGCTTCTATAGGGGATGGCTTTACTATAGTCTGCCACCCCCATAGCACATTACCTATGAACATGGGATGGGTGAGGGGACGGAGCAACTTGTGGCCCAGGTGCTGGTTCCAATCACGTGACCCGGGATTAGAACGTTCTCAGAACCCCTAGGTATAGAACCTAGAATCTCTAGAGGAAGTACCGTAAGTGTACACAGACTCCCTGGAGAATCCCTTGAAGGCTATTTTTGTAAAAAATTACAATTTGAGTGTAAGGGGTCGAGGGAAACTTTTATATACATTGAGTTTCCACTTGACTTTGTATAACAGAGCAATCATTGTATGTGGAGCAATTTCCTGTAGTGTGTGCAGTGCGTTTTATAGGAGCACAACCCTCTCCCCCACATCTCTTGTCACCGCGCAGCTGGAATGTGAACACTCTTTACACTGTAATCTCTGACTGTGAACTTAGTCTGTTTTTGTTCACAGGCCGTTCATCCATTCTGTTTATAGTTTCTCACTATTCCCCCCCCCCCCCAACCCCCATGTTATAATACCGGACTGCTCTAGATCCAGCAGAACAGCATGTGTCAATGATTTGGCCTGGGGTCACAGATAACATGCCGCTATCCATATGTTACCGTTTGGCCTTGCAGACATAAACATGCACTTTTGACACATTTCTCAGCCATTTGCGGACACTTTAGTGAGAGATTTCTTAAAAACTATTTGACTATGTGTATCAAAGGTCCTAAGATCTGGATTTGGGATTCATGATAGAATGGCAAAGGTTTTGCTTGAAGCTTCTGGACCCCAATGCAAAATCAGTAACAAGGCCCACATTTACCATGTAACATTTATAATACTGGTGTTTTCTTAGGTAGCAGAAGGGCTTTTGGGCCCTTACAAGTACTAGGGCCCAAGCATTGTCATCCAGGAAGTCACTAGAGTGCAGCCATCGGTCTCCTACAGCAGGGGGTCAATATGGCACTCAACCGCCTCCAAGATTTCTCCCGTGCATCCCCCATACTCTGGAACTCCTTACCAAGACACATAAGACTGACCCCCACAATCACAGGATTCAAGAAGGCCCTGAAGACTCCCCTATTCAGGAAGGCCTACAACCTCCAATAACACTATCACCGCACCACCATCTGTACAGTCTCCCCCTCTCCTCTGTCTCTATACCTCTTCCCTCATAGATTGTAAGCCCTCGCGGGCAGGGCCCTCTACCCCACTGTGCCAGTCAGTCATTGTTAGTATTATATCTACCTGTATATTCTGTGTATTGTATGTAACCCCCAAATGTAAAGCACCATGGAATGAATGGTGCTATATAAACAATAATAATAATAATAATAATAATAATAATAATAATAATATGGCCAGAGCCGCTTTCTCCTTTTCAGTGCTGGTGAAGCATCACTTCTCTGTCCAACCCTCACGGAGCCATCAAGTGGGCACTCCGCCCCCTAGAACTCCATTGGCAGGGAATTGGGTCCTCTTTACTGTAGATGGTAAAGTATAATAGATCTAGCACAAGAACAACACTCACAGCAGGGCCGTTTTAACACATTGGGTGGTCCAGTGCAAAGGTTTCATAAGAGACCCCCATCACCACCACCTGACCTGCACAAATTATAATGCCCTCTCAGTGGCCCCCACATAGTATAATGCTCTTTAGTGGCCCTCACACAGTATAATGCTCCTGCAGTGGCATCACAAGTTAATCTTTCCCCCCAGACAGCAGGACAGCACTCACAATGGTAGATTTCTCAATGGGCCCCCTGATATCATAGGACCCAGTACAAGTACACCATTTGACTATGGTTAAAATGGCCTCCTCCATGCATCCATTTAACAGTGAGATTGCTCCTGTCTCTCCATCCTGCCTCGAGCCATTTCCCCTCAACTCAAAGCAAGGGAACAGGACTTAAATAGGTAGCCATCACCTGTCCTGGGTAGCCAAGGTAATTCCCAATATCAAACAGGCCACAACTACGTACAACTTCACCTTGGTTGCAACTCATGGGCACAACTTAGTTCCACCTATAATCATTGCTCGATCCAGTTTCTGAAATTTCCAAACCACTGACTGTGACCCGCACCAATGCGAGCAGCATAAGTATATATACAATGTATACAACACAGTATCCAACAGAGAGAAAGTGCATCATAACACACAATACAATATAAATAGTCAGTAAACTCTGCTACGCCAAGTTATGGCCCACTAGATTGACTCCAGCAAAGGAGTCACAGATACCTGGGAAATGCCATCTACCTGCCAAATCCAGCTGCAGCGGAAAACTGCAAAGAACTATACTTCTAGTATTTGGAAGTTATAGAGTTATACTCTGTTCTTCAGTAAAAATTGTGAGTTATCTTGCTTACCCTGTACCTACTATCATGGGCCCTCCAACCACCATTAGGTTCAGGAAGGCTTACTATTAGAACATGCCCTGGGGGAACACTACTGTACTACCGCCATCATCAAATACTAACCTAGGAGAGTGTTGGAAGATCTGGTGGAGATTTGTTTCACAGTGACTACTACTCCCGATTACCAACTCTGGTGGAGACCCTTGCCACAATGACGACTACTCCCAAGTGCCAACCTCCAGGCCTTCCTCCCGACAGGCTGTTGCACATACTCTTGTCTAAGTGATACAGTAAGCATCTGAGCATGGTGAAGTTTTATTCCTTACAGATTTGTATAAATGCCTTCTCAAGTATTGGCTTTGTATTATGGAGGCGTCACCTATGCAGGAGCCCAGTAGATGGGGAATGTAATGCTGCTTAAAGAGGACCCATCAGCCATCCTGACATAATCCCCAATGTGCAATCACTGATGTAGCTCCTCAGAAATCCCAGTTCTTACCTGTATAAACAAAAGTTTTCCTGTAAAATTAGACACATGATGTGACAACATAGATCTGCACCCCAGGAGCGCACACAGTTCTGCGATTATGTCAGTGACCCCTAACACCTGTGCACATTTATCATGGATGCAGCATAATAGCAGAATGGCTGAGTCTGATTCATATACAATGTAAGTTATAACCAGGTGGGGAAAAATGCTGCAAACTATGAGTGCGCTCAGAAATAGAAGGGTTAATAGCTTGTTTATGTCAATTAACAAAATAAAGTGAATGAAGAAAAAAAAAAATCTAAATCCCATTACTATCTGGTCTGACCTTGCCCTTTGGGTGAACCTCTCAAAATTTGTTTTATTTCAAGCTTGGGTTCAAGATTTGGTTTGGGTTGAGCAAGTTTTTTATGCATACTTTAAAATGGCTTAAAACATACAGTGTATATATTGCTAGTGGAGGAGTTTTTGGATTTGACAGTGGAATGGAGGACAAGTCTTCCCTGGTGTCATATAATTGACGTGAGAATTTCCTGGCTTACTTCTCGCCTACAGCCATATTACATAATAAAGAATAAGAGTTGTCAGAAAGTACTAAAAATAGCTAAAAGGACCAATAAAGTAATAAGTGTAACAAGGTTACAAGCAATGGTTATGACTAGAGATGAGCGAGTAGTATTCAATTGAGTAGGTATTCAATCAAATACTACATTATTCTAAATATTCGTACTCGATCGAATACTACTAGCTATTCGCAGTAAATATTCGATTCAGTACCAGCGTTGATTGGCGAATGCTATACACTGTATAGCATTCGGTAAATCAATGCTGGTTCTGCAGCAGGCTCATCCTTGTTAGTCGGGAGAGGTGGCAGCTTGCTGTTACGAGGGAGCTGACTTTTTCTCATAGGAATTAATTGACCAGCATTGATTGGCCAGTGTACAGCATTCGGCCAATAAATGCTGGTTCCACCGGGGGCTCGTCTGTGAGGAGGCGGAGTCTAAGATTGGACCACAATGGAGACTGCTGTGATCCGATCTTAGACTCCGCCTCCTCACAGAACCTCGCAGAACCAGCGTTGATTGGCCGAATGCTGTACACTGGCCAATCAACGCTGGTCAATGCATTCCTATGAGAAAAAGTAAGCTCCCTCGTAACAGCAAGCTGCCAGCTCTTCTGACTAGCAGGGATGAGCCTGCTGCAGAACCAGCGTTGATTTGCCGCAGGCTCGTCTTTGCTAGTCAGGAGAGCTGGCAGCTTGCGGTTACGAGGGAGCTGACTTTTTATCAGTGCAACTGCAAGTGCTGTGCAGTTAAAGCGCACGGACCCCATAGACTATAATGGGGTCCGTGCGCTTTAACTGCACAGCACTCCTCCTAAAACACTCTCCTCCTGCTTCTCGTGGACTTGGTGACTCTCCTTTAGTGGAATAGTGGTTTCCCCTGAAACAAGCATTTTTTCCCATAGACTATAATGGGATTCGATATTCAATCGAGTAGTTGAATATTGAGGCTCTACTCGAAACGAATATCGAATCTCGAATATTTCACTATTCGCTCATCTCTAGTTATGACCATAAAAATCGCATTACGTGTTTGCTGCAGCCGGTCCATACAGACAATGTTGGGTCTTCTTCATAGTCCTCATAGATCTTTTCTCTTCGCTCACACTAGATTGCTAATGTAATACTGACATATAACGCAGATACTGCATTACTGCCATAGTGTGCATCACATCACATTGTTTCCAGGTTAATATGGACATGATATTATCATCTGGTAGGACTGTACTTTCTAAGAACCAGCAGCTCTACCATGACCGTCACTCGGTGATGATCCGGGTGATCATATGATCAGTCCGGCCCAATACAGGCAGTGGCGATAGAAATGGTAATATATGTAATCATATAATAAAATGACCGTATATAATGCTAAACCCTATAGGATTTTGTAGGTCTATGTATATATTTCAGTTATCAGGTAGAAGAGGTAATGCATTTTTAATAAAGTGTAGTCAGACGAGAAGGATCGGACCTTATCTGCCATACAATATTGCTGATTCCTTGCTGAGACGTAACTTTGAAGGTGAACTCAATGTAATGCAACACTGATCACCTGCAGCCCCCGAAGAGCGGCAGACGTGTAACTGACACAGGGCAGCAGGTGTTTCTTATATAAACTGAAATTGGAACAAAATACACGAAAACATCAAACCCTCCGTTAACCGTCATGATATGGATATTGTGAGAACACTCTCTGCATCTGAGGATATCACTCATGGCTTGGTCTCCAGGCTGTAAAACATATTATATAGCTGTCACGTGAATGATTGGCTGACAGCTGTCAAATTAAAGGGGGTGTTCGGCTTAGAAAACCACCCCCTGTTAGGAAAGAGAGAGAGAGGGGATCCCCATTCATGTCTCTGTAGGACCTGGTATGTCTGTGTCGCACATGGACAGCCCATTCCTTTCAATGGAAACTGTGTAAGACCTTATTTCTGCTGCAGTACCCGACAACGCCTGTGGATGAGAGTGGCGCTGTTTCTGGAAAAAAAGCCTCAACCCTGTATATCTAGATATTTAGCACAGCTGGATATAAGCAGGAAGACATGAACGACTGTAGTATACCTCTACCCTCCGTGACCTTATAGAGACACAAGAGGATCAGATATGCAATCCAAAATTGTAATACCACACACAACCTGCAGAGACAGGCGTGCGCCTGTTTTTAGAATTGGGAAAAATTTATTAAGACTGGCGTATCGTCCACCAGTCTTAATCAATGGCCCGCCTGGTGCTGGGGCCTAGAGATTTATGAGGAGCCTGTGACCTCTTCAGAAATTTGTTGGAGATCCTGGTGCCAAAATAGAAATCTACACCAAGTAGTAACTAATGGAGGATTATGTAGATAATCTGTTTTCCCATAGTCCAAACAGCAGCACAACAGATGGGGTATTCCTGCCCCTGCGTGCAATCAGGACAGGTGGAACTTTTACTCAATCAAAGAACCTCCCCTATAAGAGGTCACCAGACCTCCCCCTCCTCGTGTTAGTTCTAAAGTAGAGATTTCCAAACCCTTCAGAAAATTAACAAGCCAAACATACAGGGAGGGAGCTTTGTGCTGCTGTTTGGACTATGGGAAAACAGATTATCTACATAATCCTCCATTCCCCATACGTCCAACACAGCAGCACAACAGATGGGGAGGTAGCAAGAAACCCCCCCCTAGGGTGGGACTTCCTGACAAACTGATGTCAATACCGAGCGACCGAAGGCAGCCGCCTCCGCGCTAAAATCGTCCAACCTATCATGTCTCACAAAAGTTAAGTGAGAACTCCAGGTTGCTGCCGCACAAATCTGGTCCAGGGAGATGGAATATCTCTCCCCACATGTCGTGGCAACTGCACAACTAGAATGTGCCCTTAAAACTCAGGCGGAAGTAGGCCCTGAGTACTGAATGCTTGAGAGATGGCCTCCTTGATCCATCTCGCCAATGTTGCCTTCAAGGCTCTACACCCCTTGTATTTTCTGAAAAGACTTACCAGAAAGGTTTTCTGGGTCGACGGGACTTTTTGGAATAAATCCCGGGAGATATCTTAATTGTACCCTGTCTGGAAGAATAGTAAATACGGCTCAGAGGCTGCTAAAGCCTGCAGTTCTCCAGTACGCTTAGCTGATGTGACGGCTAAGAGGAATTCCACTTTGCAGAAGAGGAACTTTAGTCCTATGTCTTGTAGTGGTTCAAAGGGGGGCCCACAGAGCCCCTGCAGTACCGTAGCTAAATCCCATTGGGGGATTAGGACTTGGATTGCGGGTCGGAGCCACCGGCCCCTCTTAAGGATTAACTTACCAACGAATCTTGAGACAATCTTATCCCTAATACGGCTGAAAGGGCAGCTACATGCACTTTTAATGTCACCGGGGTGAGGGCTTTCTCCAGCCCGCTTTACCAAAACTCCAATACCGTCTCCATAACTGGTATTGCACGTTGATTCTCTGTGCACCATTGCTGGTAAATTCTGCCAATCCTCATGTAGCTTCTATTCATAGAATCTGCCCTTGATCAGGCCAGTGTTGTCCGCATGGCCTGTGACAATCCCCCATGTCCGTATAGGGTGCGGTCAACCTCCAGGCTGTCAGGTTGAACCTCTTCAGGTCCTGGCATAGCCACTTGTTTCGGGTTACCAGGTTGTGAAGAAGTGGAAGCCTCCAGTAATTCCCTCGACTCATCTGTATGAGGTGGGTAAATCATGCCCTTTTTGGCCAGAACGGTATGATGGCAATCACCCATACCTGGTTTTGACTGATCTTGGCCAATACCTTCGAAACCATGGGAAGTGGAGGGAAGATGTATGCCAGCCTGAACCTCCAAGGTATTGATAGGGCATCTACTGCCAAGGGGTTGTCCTCCTGGTAGAGGGAACAGACCCTCTCCACCTTGGCATTGTACTGGGTGGCCATCAGATCCACCTCGGGGAGACCCCTCATCCGAGTCAACTGACGAAAGACCTCCTGGTTGAGGGACCACTCGCCCGACACTGCTTCTCCCCTGCTGAGCTGGTCTGCCAGCACATTCAGATGTCCCCTTATGTGCACCGCACTGAGGTGGCTTAGATTTTCCTCAGCCCAGGAAAAAAATCTGATCTGTTAGCTTGAAGAGGGAGGGGACCTCATCCCTCCCTGCTTGTTCAGGTAGAGGACCACCGTGACGTTGTCCGTCCTGACTCTGACCGCCTTGCCGCGTAGATCCTGGGTGAAGTATAGCAGGGTTCAATACACTGCGCAGACTCGCGCCAATTCGATGACTGAGCAGTCTCCAGTCGGCTCCATGTCCCTTGTGCCAGGGTCTCCCCCCGATGCGCTCCCCAGCCATGGAAGGAGGCATCCGTTGTCAACAGGGTCCAGTCGGGCTGGACCGTGGACATCCCGTCCTTCAATAGGGACCACCATTGCAGTGATCGACGGGTACTGATGGACAACTGGATAGGCTTCTTCAGCCCTGAGGGGCTGCGGCTCCAAACCTTGAGGATCTCGCTCTGTAGTGGACGCATATGCTCTAGTGCCCATGGAACTGCATCTGCAGCTGCTGACATTAAACCTAGGACCTTCATTGAGGTTCTTACCCGAACCTCCCGCGTATCCGCCAGATGTTGCAACGCCCGACAAATCTACTCCTTCTGACTGTGAGGGAGAGATATCTCCATCCTCTGAGAGTCCACAATGAACCCAAGAACTGGATTCTGGTGGTGGGGACGACTGCCGAGTTTTGACCATTGATCAGCCCGCCTAACTCTTCTAGGAAGGCGATAGTGATCCTTAGGTGGGCCGCGAGAACCTCTGTTGAGTGGGCCTTTAACAGCCAATCGTCTAGGTACGGTATGATGAATATACCTTGGAGCCGAAGAGCTGCAACGACCGGGGCCACGACCTTTGTAAAGGTGTGGGGGGGGCGAGGATATTCCGAACGGAAGAGCTGTGAACTGCAGATGACACAGAGTACCGTTCAGCACAACCCCGATCCTCAAGAACCTTCTGTGTGGCGGAAATATCGGGACGTGTAAATATGCGTCCCTTAAATCTAGGGTGACAAACCTGTCTCCTCGGTGCAGAAAAGGTGTCACTGACCTGATAGTTCCCTTCCGGAAATGGGTCTTGAGGACGTATTGGTTGAGAAATCTTAAATCGACCACCATTCTCTGACTCCCGATGTTTTGGGTCCCAAAAACATTGGAGAGTAAAATCCGGTCGATTGCTCTGCCAGGCACTGGCTCTAGAGCGCCTTTGTCCAGGTATCCCTGAACAGCGTTCTCCAGAAGGATCTGCTTTTGAACACAAAACGCGGGTTTACACAAATTTGTCGGGTGGGTGAGATGTGAACTTTATTTTGTAGCTCGAATACACGAGCTGGAGGCCCCATGGGTCCTGAATGTGACGGCTCCATGCCGCCGAGAAGTGGGAAAGTCGACCTTCCACTGGCAAAGCGGATACAAGGGGAGGGGGGAGTAGACGTCAGAAGGTAGTTTTCTCCTTCTCAGGCTCTCGGATGGTGTGTCAATTTATACCTCCATAATGGTATCCAGCTCTTTCCAAAAGAGCCTGCCCGGCTCAAACGGAAGTGCGCACAAGTTGTATTTGGAAGTACTATCTGCCCTCCAGGGCTTCATCCACAGGGGGCGTTTTGCGGCCGTGGCTAATGAGATAGCCTTCGCCGCAATCTTCACTTGATACAAACCTGCTTCTGCCAAATAATCCACTGCTACGGAGGTGGAGGATAGGAACGCCAGAAGATCATCACAGGGAACACCTGTATAGATATCTCTACACAGAGTATATCTATTACCTCGCAGGAACTGAACGACTTCTCCTGTTGAACTCCCACGGAGGCCTGCGCAGATGCTGCAGTATAAATTCGGTGCAGGGAACCCTCTGCACGCCTGTATATCGCCTCCTGGAGATTTGAGCCATCTTCTGATGGCACTAACGTGCGCCTCGATAATTTAGAGACAGCCATATCGACTCTTGGGGGAGGACCCCAATGATCAAATTTGTAGTGACGCCGACACAGTAGGCATTAGTCAGGCAGCCCACAGGCAGATAGCACAGATGGAGAAGGCAGATCTAGCCTTCGGGTAGAGTACGAACAGTATAGAACTCTAGACCCGGTGCACTTAACATAAAAGTCTGTTTCCTTACAGACAGCAACACGAAAAAAACTCCCCCTTTTTTTTTTTTTTTTTTTTTAAAGGGACTTGTTCACTCACAAAAGTAGTCTTGGTGCACCTTAGCTTACCTCACCAGAGCTGTGGGAGTTGCTGGATAACTCACTGCCATCTCATAGGCTGCAGTTCCCATTAGCTGCGCTTTAGGGCAGCGGGAAGACCCGGCCAGATAGGTGCGGTAAAGCCATAACAATCGCACAGGGCATCGCAATAGACATGCACAACTATGCACTAAGCATAAAGGGAGCAGAAGCTGACACACAAATTCCATGCCTGTGAACTGTAACACAGCCAGGCACCTACAGGCCACAGTAATAGACATAAGTGCTCACACTATGCACTAAGCATGAAGGGAGCAAAGGCTCCACACAAATTCCATGCCTGACTGTAACACAGACAGGCCATTGCAATAGAAATGAGTGCTCACACTATGCACCAAGCATGAAGGGAAGCAAGGCTCTCACACAAATTCCATGCCTGCCTGTAACACAGACAGGTACATACAGGCTACTGCAATAGACATAAGTGCTACACTATGCACTAAGCATGAAGGGAAGCAAGGCTCCACACAAATTCCATGCCTGACTGTAACACAGACAGGCCATTGCAATAGAAATAAGTGCTACACTATGCACTAAGCATGAAGGGAAGCAAGGCTCCCACAAAAATTCCATGCCTGACTGTAACACAGACAGGTACATACAGGCCATTGCAATAGACATACAATCGACATAATAGAGTGCCCATAGCAAAAAGTATCAGTGCTTTTAGTTTTCAGAAAACACAGAGGAAAGCTAGGACTCAGCTTACCTTATTGGGCAGTGAATGAGCTGTGCACAGCTGAACCATCAGACACCCTGCAAAGCAGGTAAGACAAAACCTAAATCTTTCTCTCAGAAGGAAAGAAAGAGAAGGAAAGAAAGGGAAAGAAGAAGGAGCTAACAGCCACCTTCTTCTGATCCCGGAGGAGGCCACAGGCCTCCTCACCACCTGTCCCTGTCCGCAGGACAGAAAAAAACACGAGGAGGGGGAGGTCTGGTGACCTCTTATAGGGGAGGTTCTTTGATTGAGTAAAAGTTCCACCTGTCCTGATTGCACGCAGGGGCAGGAATACCCCATCTGTTGTGCTGCTGTGTTGGACGTATGGGGAATGTGGATTTTCATTCTAACTTGGCCCAGAAAACAGTTGTGAGTTATAATAAATCAGTCAGGCCAAGGTGCCCCAGCCTCAGGCCAGCTTGATCCCCACACCGCCCACATTCACACCAAAATCACGGCCGCAAAATAACGCGGCGTTTACGATCCATGCTCCCATTGAAATCAATGGGAGCGTATATGGCCCGCAAAATCTCACACGGCGTATACGTACCAAATCACGCGGCACGTTACTCCCCCCCTGTGAACTCCCCCTTATACTGCTCCGTATGGAGATGAAGTTCTCCTTGATGCCTTCACCTTGGAAGGACATGATACTCACTCTCAAGTAGGCAATGCATGTAACATACACCCAGGATGGATGTGAATAGATAAGGAACCATTGAGAACAACAGTATTTACAAAAAAATTTAGAATTTTTGACAAACCACTTATATAACATTTTACAGATACCAGTGATACTTGAAGAAATCTTCAGATTGTCTCATATCTGGTCAATCATTACCTATTGTAAGAACCATTGAGAAATATGTCTCAAGAGTGAGAATCCAGAGAGAAGGCCGTGTAGTCAGATATTACTTAAACTGTCTAGGCCAAATAAATGAAATAAGAAGCAGCCACCATATGAGGAATCTTCAAGGACAATTCCATATCCTCAACAGTCTGTTAGAAGATGAAGCCTCCAATAAGCCATCCACCTGGTGGACAGTCCTTCTCTGTATGGCTTATCCTCGCTGCTTTCATGCCTTGAAGACGTCGTCTGTCATTATGGCAGGAGACTTTAATCATCACAGGAAAATGATCTGCTGTCGTCATTCATTACTAGTAAAAATGTGAAAACTTTGCTCCTTGCACACTGCATGCTGTGTCCTCCGGATCTTCAGAAAGCCACCACAAGATGTTTACTCTCCCGCTCTACTCTATTTGCTGTCATCATTTATGTGGAATCCCTTTCTATGACAGAACTTTTTCCCTACCATAAAAGTAAAAAAAAATTGCAAAAATAATGTGCAGAAGTTTTAAAAAAAAAAAGTCTCTTGTTCAATAAATGTAGTAAAAAAACAAACATAAAAATACCACCTTAGGCTAAGGCCCCAGGGGACGTCCAGCAGCAATAAAGCGCTGTGGGAAAAAACGTGGCAGGAACACATTGCGGTTCTTCTCGCGGCGCTTTAAACAGACAGTTCGCAGAGTTTTCCTCAGCCCCGGCTGTGGCCTTAAGGCCACACAAAAAATGCAGTTTTTCTGCAATATGTGGCCCCAGCCTCAGGACCAGGGGCATAACTACCGCCATAGCAGCAGAGGCAGCTGCCACAGGGCCCGGGACATTAGGGGCCCGGTGACAGCCACAACCTCTGCTATCATTATACTCGGGGGTCTTTTCGGACCCCCGAGTATAATGATTGGCGGACCGGGAGAGGTAAGAAACATAAAAAGCATGTTACTTACCTCTCCACGATCCAGGCAGACTTCGGCCTAGTCGTCTGACGTCTCATGACCCCGGCCTGTGTCCCGAGTTATGTGACGTCTGACGTCATTGAAGATCGACTACTTCGGAGGCCGACAGCGTAGGAGCCAGGAGATAGGTGAGTAACAGAGTTTTTTAAATGTTTTTCTCCTCCTGGGTCTCCGATTATTATACTCTGGGGTCTGAAAAGACCCCAGAGTATAATAATTGTTTATGGGTATCCACAGTGGGACATAATACTGTGTACAGGGGCCACTATGGGGCATAATACTGTGTTCAGGGGCCACTATGGGGCATAATACTGTGTGCAGGGGCCACTATGGGGCATAATACTGTGTGCAGGGGCCACTATAGGTATAATACTGTGTGCAGGGGCCACTATGGGGGATAATATTGTGTGCAGGGGCCACTATGGGGGATAATACTGTGTACAGGGGCCACTATTGGGGATAATACTGTGTGCAGGGGCCACTATGGGGGAAAATATTGTGTGCAGGGGCCACTAAGGGAGATAATACTGTGTGCAGGGGCCACTATGGGGCATAATAGAGCACGCAGGAATGTGTAGGAGGGGGTTGGTCGAGGTCTTCGATGTCGATGTCGGTCAGGGGCCCCATGTCAAAAGTTCGCCACGGGGCCCCGCCATTCCTAGTTACGCCACTGCTCAGGACATAAAATATTTTGGGCCTTAAAGACAAAGGGTCTGTTTATTTTTGCATCAACAGGACTCAAGAGCAATAACTTTTTTATACTACCATCAATGTAGCCATACGTCTCTTTTGTGGACATTTATTAATTTAATTTTGCAAATTTTTAGGGGAAGGACGATGAAAAATCAGCAATTTCACTGTTAAATTTTTCATACTTTTTTCTACGTGCGTAATCCAGACCATATTTTAAGTCTCCCTATATATTATGTTCTGTATTACTGGCCATTGGGGTTGAGCCGATTTTGACTTTTCAGGATCAATTTTAAAATCCGATTTCCGATCATTTTTCATTCGAACCCGATCTCGATCCCAATTCCGATCCCAATGCAAATCAATGGGATTTTTTTTATTAATCGGAGATCGGATTTTAAAAGTAATCCTATTCACTATACAGCATGGAATCTAACAATTGAACGCTTTAATTGTTAGAATCCATGCTGTGTAGTGAATCACTAAGTAGCCAGAGGATTTTTTTTTAATCCTCTGGCTACTTAGTCCCCCCTGGTGTCCACTTACCTGCAGAGATGGCTGCTCCAGTGCCCTTCTTCGCCTCGCTGCTGCTCCACGCTGCTCTTCTTGCCTCGCTGCCCCCGCCTCCCAGATTAGGAGAGTGTGGGCGGGTACTAGGAGGGGAGACGACACTGGGCACCGGAGCAGCCATCTCTGCAGGTAAGTAGCTACTAGAGATGTTAGTTTAGTCTCCCATTAGAATGAATGGAGGCAGCCAGCGTGCAGGGGGTTAAGGCTGTGTGCCGGCTGCTTCCATTCATTCCTATGGAACCGCAGCGGAGCCTTCACACTGAGCATACACTCCACTCAGAATGAGCGGAACGTATACTCAGTGTGAAGGCTAAGCAAAGCATTGTGGGAAATAGTACCGATCTCGATCCCACCTAAAAAGATCATGTTCGGAATTCCGATCGTGATCGAGAAATTTTCTCGATCGCCGATCGGAATCCGATCTTTTCCAAACACGATCGCTCAACCCTACTGGCCATCTTTCTTGAAAAGGCCGCCTCGTTTTTCAATGAAATTGTGGTCATCTCAAAAAAGTTTTCTCAGTACGTTGATCCAGATCTTCTCAAAAAGTTGACAAAGTTTTAAGATTTCTTTATTAAGTGGGAATATAACGAAGAGAAGAAAGGAGAAGAGCTGACCACTGTGGACCATCCAACTATGTCCGCTATGTGCAAATCAATAACCCTGTCCACGGTGGAACCAAAAAAATATACAGAATTTTTGAATATCACTTTCATGAGAAAATCTTAAATCTAGATAAGAAAGAAAAGTCTTTGAGACAAGAGAGAAACAGAAAAAAGTCAGCTGAGAGTCTTACAGTTTCTAAGTCCAAAGTCCATTATCGCTCTTCTGCATATATGAGAATGCCCTAACATGACCACTAGGATGAAAGATATCACTATCTTGGGTGACTAGTAATGTCAGAAGAAGACGCAGATAATGTTTTGTCTTACTGCTGACTGTACAGATAGTCACTCTGCTGTCGTATGATCTTGTATTACTATTTTAAGTTATCTTTTTTCTCGTTGTTCATATTGCAGGACAAGAATTCTTTGTGGTTCTACTTACAAAAAGTTAAAAGACACAAAGAAGGTGGACAATTGGAAGTTCTTCAATATTTTCTACTCAAGGAGATTCTTCCTCCTCAGGAAGTGGGCATAATGGCTTTCACCATCTAGTCTATCCAAATCATACAAAATTTTTATGGTCAACTTGAAGGACCTTGTCCTTTTGTCAACCTATAAAATCAAGATGGAGTCCTACTCCTTGTTATGGGTTCACCAACCCTTCCAAGCCAGGGTTGTGTGTCTTGTGTACAAGATCTGTTCTATAAGTCCTTTCACTGTAGTGCCAGTTTGTCCGCCAAAGCTGTCTAGTCTTGGTTAGGAGGCAAGATAGGTCCTAGTGCTACAAGACCTTACATCTACTCATCGATTCTAGAGCTAAGTCTACTTGGAGGTGACTCATCTTCTTGCTTCTATAGCAGTGTTGTAGCCTGCTTCTGTGTCACATGGGCTTTTAAGATATCCAAGTCTTCTATACTTTCCATTGTCCTCCTGGAAGATCTTGCCCCAAAGGGTTAAATGAGAAGGAAGGAGCTCACAACGAAATCAATATGGTTCTTCTTCCTCATCATGTGCTTATAAACTCCTCCAAGTCAAGGCCTGTTCTACCAGAACCCTTATCTAAGCACTGGAAATATTTACAGTACTTAGGGGGAAGTAGAGCTACCCCACCTCCTAAAATAATGGTGTAGTCTGCATCTGTAACAAGTATACCATAGCTGATTTTAGGGAACCTCTGTGTATAAAGTTGTACATATCTACCGGGCTAAATAGAGAGGGCGTGAACATCTATACATGGAATGGACATGTTAGTGGTGGACACATGTTCGTAGACGTTCTTGACATTCGAGGCAATTGGTCTATTGTAGTAAATAAATTACCTGTTAAAGTATATGGAACGCTATTACTAAACATTAGTTAGACCTAGGAGGTGGTTTGATCCCCTCAGTTGGGTTGTTCAATTGACAGAAATTCTCAAAAATGTTCATCCATCCAAATGGACGATGGTGGAAATGTAATATGTTATTTATGCATCCTATACCAATTCTACTCTGAATGTTGTGTGTCTATATCTATAGGTATCAGTGATCCCTGGCCCACGTTACGTGTATGGCTCTTCATCTTTGGGCTGAACATACTTCAGATACACTCCTCATAGTTCGGTGGGTACAGCCTCAGGCTTGTTATAACAGCAGCATATGTTAGTAATCACCGGGTGGAACACATACTTATTAAATTGTTCCCAGGTGTCACTTCCACCTTGAAGTTAAAGTTTATCTCACCTTCAATCCAAGAAGAATTAAGAGGCTGTGACCTGACTTGAAAGCAAAAGTTGTGACTCACGATGCAGAGATGACTCCTGACTCCTAAATAAGGGGTTTCATTTAAAATTGATAGCGTTTCAGAAGTCACCAGGAGTGATGTGTGACGTCTCCCAGAAACCCCAGAATCACTTTTCTATTGCCACATTCAAGATGTGTAACAATACACACAAGACATGGATTTGTAGAATTTGGAATCTTTTTGATTTTTTTAAAAAATTTTCCCATAGGAAATAGCTTTTCACATTTCCTATCTGCACCTCTTCCACTGACAACTGTGAAGTCACGTACAAATTACTTAGTAATAACCACAATATGTGACTGAGCTGAGGAGATTTGGTTGAATTTAGCCAGGACTAGTATATGGGGCAGGCAGAGTAGGCAACTGCCTGGGGCACCACTGAAAGGGGGTACAATTTCTTAATTTTTAAATTGGTAAGGGAATGGTACCTGTAGGACAAAAATAGACCATTGTGTGAGTGACACCTGCTGTAACCAGTCAGTGCTTCTTTGTAGAAATAAGTAGCCCAAAGAGAATGACACCAGGCCTGAATTGAGAGTGACACACTTGCGGATAGAAACAGAGAGAACACAAACTTAAATAAATTGTGGGTCCACTTTGCACCTAACTGTTTTGACGTTGGGCTAGTCCTGAGGGCATTGTCTAAGCTGTCCCCTGGTTTTCACCCTTTAGCCCTATACAGGGATATGATCTTCACTACAGCAGACCATCAGGTCGCTACCTCTAGGAGTGGTCCTGGTGTAATTGGCAGCTGACCCAAGGCCAGAGAGATGCCAGAGAGTCAGGCAAAAGTGTGGTCAAGTATGGTCTGTATGCCAGGGACAGACATCAGAGATGCAGGGTCCTGGGAAGCCAAAAGGTCATACACAGAGTGACAGCAGATCAGAAATCAGGTCAAGGTCATAATATAAAAGACAAAGAAGGAACACAATATTATTGAAGGAACTAGAAACCAAGAACCTATGTTGCTCAGGTGCCGAGTGGAGGAGTGAGAAAGTATAAGAAAACAAGAGCATTGTGGGATTGACAGGGAGGTACACAGGTGTACATGTAAACCCTCAGGTTGCTGAGAGGCCCAGGTGCATCAGAATTAGGAGGAGGGTTCACGGAGAAGCAAGGGCTGCATCACATGAAACTAAGGTAATCAGGGGACAGGTCCTGCTGGGAGCAGTAGTATGATGGTTATCGAAGAGCAGCGGCGTTACTGCACAATGCTAAACTTCAGGGATTAGAGAAAAAACTGAGAAGGCTACATTTAGCTAAATGGGGGGAGGTATACAGTACTTATAGTAGTGATGTACTTTGCATCAAACCACCTTTTCCATATTGGATTTTGCATTAGAATATAGTTAAGGAGGTTTTGCCATTTTGGATACATTCCCTATCCACAGGACAGAGGACAGGTATCCAATCGCCAGGTCCCCCAGTGATCAGGAGGACAGGGGACTCTTCCTAAGCCTCCTAGTGAATGGAGCGCCAGTGCACTTGTGTGACCAGAGCTCCATCCACGTCAGTTCAGTCCCATCACAACCCTTTTATGTCAATGAGACTTAAATCTAGGAAATAAGCAAGAAACACTATATGTGTCTTTCCTGGATTTCTTCTTTTCAATAACCGATGTATAAAGGGAACAGATGAAAGACAAAATACTTCTTATTTGGATGAAACCATTTCAGATGAATATATACAATTTTTTGGCGGTAGTTTCCAGTTCTTATTATTGGATCCCGGCCACTACTGGGCCATGTATTTCACTTGGTGAGCTCTGGTCCTCTTTCATTGATCTCTGGGTCTATTTTTGTGTCGCCGGGGCTGGATACTTCTTAGTTATGCACTAAAAGCTTTTCCTTTGCCAGGTTTACATTTTCATTTGGTAGTGCCAGCAGTCTGGAGCAGACTCTCGTATATGTATCACCAACCCTACTGAACATGTGGTTTCAATCTGCTTTGTTCTCAAGACCTCCGTGTTTACCTGCCTGCCGGAGTCAGTAGTCTAATATATAATGGGGTAAAGTCCCTGAGACCAGTATCTGTATCTGCAAAAAAATTACAATATAATATAATAAACAGAGATAAAAACAACCAAAGAGACATTACAATAGTGATATATACAGTATGCAGTAAAGTGCACAATATTATGATATATTATACTGATAAAGGATCAGAATTTTGGTAGAGTCGGACTGGGGTTCTTGGGAATGATTGAGGATCTAACTTCCAGCTACACAGAACATTTGCAAATTTCTTCTAATCTCTTGCGGCATTTGCATATACATGTATGTCCAAATACCTTTGTATAAGGGACACTGTACTGTGGTTTTTGCCTGTAGTGTGTGTTGGCTCTTTAAGAAACTTGCAGACAAGCTTTTGCATCTGTAGGCTACTTAAGTCAGCTCTCTCAAGGGAAGTCACCCGGGCAAAAGCTTCCTAGCTTGCTACTGTGCTGCAAAGTTGTCTTTCTGTACTCTGCCTGTAGTGTACCTGTCTCTTAGATTACAGTGACAAATGAACTCTGCCTGCACCAACCTCTGCCTGGATTAATGTGACAAATGAACTCTGCCTGCCCTGACCTCAGTCTGTATCCTGACCTCAGTCCATGATTTGCCTGATCCCACGTTGGATATACAGTGATGCTTCTCGATGTACCTAGGTCAGCAGTCACATACTCCAGGACTATACCTGAAGTTAACCCTGCAGAGAAGGCCAAATCCCTGTATGGTGGTAAAGGATAAAAACAGCGATCACTTAGACAATGCCCTCAACAGCAACCCAAAGCTAAGCCAGTTAGGTGACGCAATGGATTTACATCTGCTGAGCTGCCCATGGGTTTGATCATGTCAGTGCAGCTATGAGTGGCAGCCATGCTCACAAAATAACAACAGGCATTGGAAGAAAGGTTTAAGGCTGGTCTTACATGACCGTATTGAATGTGCGGTCCGCAAGTTGCTGATCAGCAACACTAGTTGCTGATTGGCAACATAGACTCCGCAGACGTCCGTGTCCTGCCGCACTCGCCCATAGAGTTCTATGTGCGAGTCCGTGCAGTGCCGCAATTCACGGCCATTACTGACATGTTTCATAAATTGCGGACCACGGTTGTGGCCCGACCACACCAGGGATAAGAGGCCGCATTGAATATAATGTGTCCGCAATTGAAAACCCTCAATTGCGGACCATTTGTGGACTTACATTACGGCCATGTAAGACCAGCCTAACAGATCCCATTGTTGCCCATGCCAAAGCATAGCCAAACACGTAGCCAGTCAGGGGTAGACTTTGACAAACTAGGTACTATACTAGCATTATAATCATTACATTAATGATCAAATCATCGCTGCTTCCAGACCCCAATACGCAACAAATTTATTTGGTAATACCACAATTGTCACAACCTACAAAAAAGTAATATGTTGTGTATACCACATGGTGCATGGCATAAAAACCCTATAAAAAAGTTGTATTTCTGTATTTGCTGCTTTTTTCCATCTACAACTCACTTGCAAACAACAAGCCCCCATATGGAAAATAGAAAATCAAATAAAGGTTTGGCTATCAAATCGGGGGTGACACAAAAATTATTATTTTTTATAATAAAATGTGTATTGTACAAAAATACTAAAAAATAAAACAAAAAACACTACATATGTGGTATTGTCTCAGTCAGAATAAAGTATATATTTACTATTTTTTTTCTATTGCTACACCCCAAAAATTAAAAAATTAATACTGAATCTGATGGCTGAATCCAAGACCTCAAAGCATAGTTGGTTTGCTGAACATGTAGATGTTTAGCTATACACTTGATATTATAGAAGGTCCAAAATATCGATCAGACCTCTCTCATCCTTGGATGGTCCCATCCTCTTTGCTACTGGGTGACCACCAACTCTTACCTGAGGTTAGCAAGCATGGCGGAGGTGGAGAGGGAGACAAAAACTGGACTGGGCACTGTATTGCCACCATGCTGCTGGGGCTTTACCGTATATATAGAGTTATCCCGATTATTACAACTGGCCCATATAGCTATTCGTGGATAGAGGGAGGCTCCGGGCAGATATGTAAGTTGTCTCAAGAGGCAACAGGTTTCTTGGTTACAAGTAGGGATGAGTAAACCTGCTTTTAATAAGCTGTGTACGTTCTTGCATTTTCCAAAAATTTCAGGTATGGCTGAAGCAAGATGTTTGAGGTTCACCACCCATAAATCTTTATTTGACGCTTGTGTCAAGACCTCATGACGTTGATGCACCATACGTGACTGCGGAGGACCAACCACTACTGATGATGTCACCCAGGAGGCTGGAAGATGGTGAGGAAGAAGACTGGATGCCACCTTGGAGCCCCAGAGAGGTGAAGAAAGGTGAGTATGAGCTGTTTATTATTTGTCTGAACATCCCTAGGACGTACAATTGCTTTCAGTTTGGACTGGAACTTGAGGGCAAGCCTCACAAATATCCATAACCTTGCAAATTGTAGAATCTAACAAGGGTCGCCCATCATCATTTACAAGGATCATGCATGAAGTAACTAGCTTGATGTTACAGAAAGTCTCTCACAGATGGATCAGGTTTGATAGTTACACTTCACAGTCCATGGTGGTCTAACTCCTTAAAGAAGCCAGTTCTTGGTGATGTCACTACCGTTGGTGGTTTCACTCTTCACAGAGGTACACAACTTGGCAGAACAGATCACAGTTCTTTTCAAGTAACTTAAACAAAGATTGTCAGTAGCAACCACACACAGGGCTTCTTGCAAGGCCACCTATGTCGTAGTCAGCCTAACATCGTTCCTGGTTGGTTCCAGTTTATTATAGTCTTAATTTTTTTTTTATTTTGCAAAAATAATCTATAAAACTGACACTACTAACTACAGTGGCATCTTGTACAAGTTCTAAAACTGGGACAAAGCAAATGGTAAAAAAACAGGACCAAAAAATAGAAAAAGTAAAAAGAGAAAGGTTAGGTTTGTGTTGTGTTGTGTATATCCCGATATTTGTCCTTCACTTCACATGTAATTACTAGAGATGAGCGAACAGTGTTCTATCGAACACATGTTCGATCGGATATCAGGGTGTTCGCCATGTTCGAATCAAATCGAACACCGCGTGGTAAAGTGCGCCAAAATTCGATTCCCCTCCCACCTTCCCTGGCGCCTTTTTTGCACCAATAACAGCGCAGGGGAGGTGGGACAGGAACTACGACACCGGGGGCATTGAAAAAAATTGGAAAAAGTCATTGGCTGCCGAAATCAGGTGACCTCCATTTTAGACGAATAGTGGATTTCAAATCCGGGTCATATGAGAATGTGAACTTTGTGACTATGAGACAGGGATAGCTGTACAGGCAGGGATAGCTAGGGATAACCTTTATTTAGGGGGGAATGTTATTAAAAATAACTTTTTGGGGCTCTATCGGGTGTGTAATTGTGATTTTTGTGAGATAAACTTTTTCCCCTAGGGATGCATTGGCCAGCGCTGATCGGCCAGAGTACGGAACTCGACCAATCAGCGCTGGCTCTGCTGGAGGAGGCGGAGTCTAAGATCGCTCCACACCAGTCTCCATTCAGGTCCGACCTTAGACTCCGCCTCCACCAGCACAGCCAGCGCTGATTGGCCAAATTCCGTACTCTGGCCAATCAGCACTGGCTAATGCATTGTATTGGCGTGATGAAGCAGTGCTGAATGTGTGTGCTTAGCACACACATTCAGCTCTACTTCATCGGGCTAATAGAATGCATTGGCCAATCAGCGCTGGCCAATGCATTCTATTAGCTTGATGAAGCAGAGTGTGCACAAGGGTTCAAGCGCACCCTCGGCTCTGATGTAGCAGAGCCGAGGGTGCACTTGAACCCTTGTGCACCCTCGGCTCTGCTACATCAGAGCCGAGGGTGCGCTTGAACCCTTGTGCAGCCTCGGCTCTGCTACATCAGAGCCGAGGGTGCGCTTGAACCCTTGTGCACACTCTGCTTCATCAAGCTAATAGAATGCATTGGCCAGCGCTGATTGGCCAGAGTACGGAATTCGGCCAATCAGCGCTGGCTCTGCTGGAGGAGGCGGAGTCTAAGGTCAGACCTGAATGGAGACTGGTGTGGAGCGATCTTAGACTCCGCCTCCTCCAGCAGAGCCAGCGCTGATTGGTCGAGTTCCGTACTCTGGCCAATCAGCGCTGGCCAATGCATTCTATTAGCCTGATGAAGTAGAGCTGAATGTGTGTGCTTAGCACACATATTAAGCTCTACTTCATCGGGCTAATAGAATGCATTGGCCAATCAGCGCTGGCCAATGCATTCTATTAGCGTGAACTGAGTTTGCACAGGGGTTCTAGTGCACCCTCGGCTCTGCTACATCAGATTGCTACATCTGATGTAGCAGTGCCGAGTGTGCATCAGATGTGTAGTTGAGCAGAACTGGCTCAGCACTGCTAAGTCTCTGCATTCGCATAGGAATGCATTGGCCAGCCTTCGGCCAATCAGCGCTGGCTCTGCCGGAGGAGGCGGAGTCTAAGGTCGGACCTGAATGGAGACTGGTGTGGAGCGATCTTAGACTCCGCCTCCTCCAGCAGAGCCAGCGCTGATTGGTCGAGTTCCGTACTCTGGCCAATCAGCACTGGCCAATGCATTTCTATGGGGAAAAGTTAGCTTGCGAAAATCGCAAACTGACAGGGATTTCCATGAAATAAAGTGACTTTTATGCCCCCAGACATGCTTCCCCTGCTGTCCCAGTGTCATTCCAGGGTGTTGGTATAATTTCCTGGGGTGTCATAGTGGACTTGGTGACCCTCCAGACACGAATTTGGGTTTCCCCCTTAACGAGTTTATGTTCCCCATAGACTATAATGGGGTTCGAAACCCATTCGAACACTCGAACAGTGAGCGGCTGTTTGAATCGAATTTCGAACCTCGAACATTTTAGTGTTTGCTCATCTCTAGTAATTACTACAGTTCCTAGTCTACCAGTGTTTTTGGAAACCCTCACTCCAGAATTACAATCCAGCCCCCTGGGGATCCCACCACTTACCCCTTTCTTTCCTATATATACAAGTATCAGACACAATGAAAGTTTTTTGTCCCTTTATGTACTGTTAAGGACAAGAATCTCTTTAGTTACGAGACCACCCAAACATGTAGTTTTGGGGCTGAAAAGTAAGTTCATTATTTAGAGAACGGGAATCAAATTTCTAATTTGTACCTTTATGTAATCTGGTTATTTAGCATGCCGGCAAACATGGAGTGATTAATCTTATGTGGTTGGGGAGAGAGGAGATTTAAGGAAACTGGAAGGAAAACAAAGTACTGAACTTCTATGGTCAAAGTAATTAACGTCCTGAGGATGTAAACTCTATCGGAGTCCTGTTACCTCTGAGAGCTAAGAATAGAAGGGAGCGAAGATCAACATCTCAACCGAGTAGTGTAGTAATAAGTAAAAAAAAATCATTTTATGTCCATGTGATGTCTGTATAGAGAAAACAGCAACAAAAAAAACTAATAAAATTTATGTTCTGTTCACATTAGTGTTTTTATTCTACCTGCTACCTCTTGTGTTACTCCCTCAAAGTAGGGTGCTGTTTGGTGAACATTTTTGTAATTTGCTTTATTGACCTGCTTTTTTTCCCCTGTAGCAACAATAATAATAATAATAATAATAATAATAATAATAATAATAATAATAATTATTATTATTATTATTATGATCTCTATTTATATAGTGCCAGCATATTCTGTAGCATTTTACAAATAAATAAGCAGTGGGTACAGCTGTAGCAGTTGAGAAGGGGGAGAGGGTTCATATGAAATAGCTGTATCTCTGATTTTATACCACCTAGAACAATTCTGGTGCCATATGAAAGCTGAGATTTTCATAGAACCTCGCAGTTCTGGCTATAAAAATATTGAATTATCACTAGTTAAAAACACAGTTGGGAGTTTGAGTTCTATATACAGCAATATATGTTACAACAGAAATTCACAGCAACATAAGAATATCTGCTTTCATATGACACCAGAACTGCTGTTCTATGTCATATAAAAACAGAGATACAGGTATTTGAAATGGCCCCCCTTTGGCAAATGCTACATCTATACATTATGGCAATACATAGTTTATACTGGTGTAGAAGACAGACTCTACCTGTTAGTTAGAGAACTTTAGAGCCTGTAATCTCCTAAAAGGAAGAAAAATAGGTTAATAAAGTGTATTACAAAGATGTTCACCATTCCCCCCCCCCCCCTAGTAAAAAATACATAAAATAAATAAATAAAATTAAATAATACTTACACTTTAAGTCAAACTGTCCAAAGAAGGGCTCACAATCTATATTCCCTATCAGTATGTCTTTCGAGTGTGAGAGAAAACCGAAGTATCCAAAGGAAATCCACAAAAACAGTGGAAGAACATACAAACTCCTTACAGATGTTGTGAGGGATCTGTTTAACTGCACCTTGTCCTGTATTTGCAGTCCAGATTCCTATATTGTGTTCCCTTGGACTTTTCTCAGTTATTTGTTTGCTATAGTACAGTTACTCCTGGCAGGACTGCATGCCAAACCAGTAGTAGTAGTGATGGATAGGAAAAGGGGGGCGGATAGCTGCTTATTGTACACGCCGGCCTGAGAGAGAAATATAAAATGTTGTGCAGCCATAATGTGGCTATTATCAGCAGAAAATAAAATACCACACATCCTATAGAACAGAAAACACAAGGACCTTTTAAAACTACTAGTGGGCTTATATTACAACCAATAATCTAGCCTAGAAACCCATCTGATACCATGACTTAGTTACTTGTTGATGTTCTTGTGTCTTCTATACTCCAAAGTATGCCAGAAATGATTGAACTGATACCATAAAAACAACGGTCCACGGCCGTCCCACAGCTGTCGGTGCAATCCATGAAAGAATGACTTATTTATCATGAAGATGTTTAGCAACATAGTAAAGTCAAAGTTCTCTGTGACCTTCCCATGATTTTATGATTCAGCCTGCCAGCTGTCTTCTTCGAAGGTTGTCCTGATAAAGAATATCTCGTTGTATTGGGTAATTCGGGAATTACTCTCACGTGGGTAATCATTAATCTTTAATAGTACGGTTACAGATTACTTAATAACTCCTACAGGTGGAGCAGGTTAAGATGATTGATCATGGATGAAGTATATGTGAGATTTCTTATATGCTCCTTATGGATCATCTTTCTGATCTGTTGGTCTCCGTATTTTCTCGAAACAAATCTTAAAATACAAAAACTTACATATTTTTTAATTGTATTGAGATTTATTAAATCTTATATTTTTTTAATCCAATAAGTGCACTGAGTTTGAAAACGATATCTATATTTCTAGTTTTTTGAAAAAGGTATTCCACTCTGGGACCAATTCCCTAAGACTCTATACCAGAAAACCCATCAATAAATAAGGACAACTGGACAACCATTTACAAAACATAGCACAACTGCCAAGGCTGTTATCCAAGAATCCTCTAGAGCTCATACTTTTGGTTTGCCTTCCCTAGAAGGAAGTGCAAGGTTGTGTGTGGTGAAGGGAATTGTGCAGAACCTAAGAGTCAACATCAGGAGGGTCATATCACAGGGTTGAAGAACATCCAGACCATCTGGCTGGGACTGTAAAATCGTGTATCAAGCCAGAAGACATGGGTAAAGTAAAGGTGTGCCTTCCATCATGTGGATCCCATCAATATGCCTTCAGTCATGGTAATCCATGATTGTGCCTTCAGAGGTTCCATCAATGTGTTTTCAATCATGTGATGGGGATCCCATCAGTATGTCTTTAACCATGAGGATCCCATGAGTATATCTACAATCAAGGGAATCCCATTAATATGCCTTCCGACATGGCAATCATATCAATGTTCCTTCAGTCATAGAGAGCCCACTAATGTGCCTTCAATCATAAAGATCCCATCAGTATATCTTCAATAATGGGGATCCCGTCAAAGTGGTGATCCCATCAATGTGTCTTCAGTGTCATGGTAATCTATCATTGTGCCTTCAGTCATAGAGATCCCACCAATGTACCTTCAATCATGGAGATCTCATCAATATGCTTTCCTTCATGGGGATCATATCAATGTTCCTTCAGTCATAGAGATCCCACCAATGTACCTTCAATCATGGAGATCTCATCAATATGCTTTCCTTCATGGGGATTATATCAATGTTCCTTCAGTCATAGAGATCCCACCAATGTGCCTTCAATTTTTGAGATCCCATTAATGGATCTTCAATGTTGGGGATCCCCTCAATGTGGAGATCCTATCAAACTGCCTTCAATGATGGGAATCCCATCATTATGCCTCCAATCATAGGAATACCACCAAGGTATGCGAGAAAGGTGATATTATGTCTGTGAGACGTTATGACTAGCCCCATAGCGGTTTTAAAATGACACTAGGCCAATAGAGCCCCATGGATAGCTCCTATGGTTTAGTATGTTCACCACAGGAGCTCAATATGAACACTGCTTGCTATTAAGCTTGGATGACTTTGTGGCTGAGTCCTGTATTGAATCTCCCATTCATAAAACCAATTAATACCCCTATTTACCAGATGAAAGCCATAATGAGCTGTTTTGGACTTTCCGCCACCCCTATAAAATGTAGTCCAGCAATACATGGGCCTTTCCTGTTTTTCCTCACGGCTCATTCATCTTCTACTGACACTTCAGGCCTCTCCACTGATGGGTCTTCAGCTCAAAAGACCTCAATTACACCGAAAATAAATATTTCAACACTTGTGATTATTGTCGGCCCATCTCCCTTTCATCCTTTCACTTATAACAACTCGTCTATGGGCCGTCACTCAGCCGCCTGTTTACATTACACGTTCTGTATCTGTGTACATTAGAGGTTGTCTCGCCCACCGAAGACGGACAACGTATCTGTGATTATTTACTTGACTGCTGACTTGAGGAATGTAATAGGGGGTGGGGGGCATTTTCAGGATTGTTAATATAATTAAGTCTGTGGTCTTTGCTTCAGTCCATCATGGATCATTAGACAATATTCTACAGATTTATCATCATTTGCCGGAATACAAACAGACCACCAGTGCGTGGAATGTTCTGCAGGAAGCTCTTGACCTTGTTAATTTTTCATGGGCCGCTTATAATTGAGCAGAATTAGCCGTAACATTACTGTGAACAGTAAGGGTGCTAAAATATATCAGATATCCAGAGGCAAAGATCTAAATGACTGTATATTCCAGATATAGGGCCTGCTAAAGTGTCTGGGTTACATCCAACAAAACTTTTATTTGGCAATACAAAAATATTTTTTAAAAAATGTTAGTACTATCAAGTGGGATGTTCAGCATTAGAAAAGTATGGCTGCTCTTGGCCAGGAATAGCGCCACAACTGTCCATGGGTATGTCAGGCATTGCACCTTAGCTCTTTTGGTATGAATGAAGATGGGTTGCAATACTACACACTACCAATGGATCTATCTATCTATCTATCTATCTATCTATCTATCTATCTATCTATCTATCTATCTATCTATCTATCTATCTATCTATCCATCCATCCATCCATCCATCCATCCATCCATCCATCCATCCATCCATCCATCCATCCATCTATCTATCTATCTATCTATCTATCTATCTATCTATCTATCTATCCCACAGAACCTTTCTCAAGCCTTCTTGTTTCCTTCTTGTTCGCTTGTTCTCAAGATTCTGTGTAGTACAGTTGGAATAAATCCACACACCTCTTCTTATTCAGCAATTTGGAGTACTGCCTGTTTCTTATTTACGAGGCTACTGAAGGATCCTATTCCAGGTGCACTTAGTTTTCACCCTCCCTGGGAAGGATTCTATACATCGTGCTGCTCTTGACTTCTTTGGACTCTATCTATCTATCTATCTATCTATCTATCTATCTATCTATCTATCTCTCTCTCTCTCTCTCTCTCTCTCTCTCTCTCTCTCTCTCTCTATCTATCCCATCTATATATGTATCTCATATCTATCTCATATCTCTGTCTATACTGTATCTATTTGTTTATCTCCTATCTATCTATCTATCTATCTATCTATCTATTTATCTATCTTTGTAACTCTACAAAGAGTTGGAAGTATCTATTACCTTCATGTTAGAAATAGACCTGGGACCTCTACAGTCGCGACTGTAGTTTGCCAGTCTTTTCTTGGTACGTGTGTTTTTGTGTGTTTTCCCCTTTTAGTACTGCCTCTCTATCTTTCCTGAGTCTTTATTAGGCCACTTCCATCTTTCTCTCACTGCTGGCTATTCAGTATTCCTGTTGGTTAGCTGTTTGAACTTGAACCAACTTCTTATTTGTGCCTGGCCTCTGCCTTTGTTATCTGACTACATCTCTGCCCTTCGAATTTGCATCTACAGTGGGGCAAAAAAGTATTTAGTCAGTCACCAATAGTGCAAGTTCCACCACTTAAAAAGATGAGAGGCGTCTGTAATTTACATCATAGGTAGACCTCAACTATGAGAGACAAAATGAGAAAACAAATCCAGAAAATCACATTGTCTGATTTTGTAAGAATTTATTTGCAAATTATGGTGGAAAATAAGTATTTGGTCACCTACAAACAATCCAGATTTCTGGCTCTCACAGACCTGTAACTTCTTCTTTAAGAGTCTCCTCTTTCCTCCACTCATTACCTGTAGTAATGGCACCTGTTTAAACTTGTTATCAGTATAAAAAGACACCTGTGCACACCCTCAAACAGTCAGACTCCAAACTCCACTATGGTGAAGACCAAAGAGCTGTCAAAGGACACCAGAAACAAAATTGTAGCCCTGCACCAGGCTGGGAAGACTGAATCTGCAATAGGCAACCAGCTTGGATTGAAGAAATCAACTGTGGGAGCAATAATTAGAAAATGGAAGATATACAAGACCACTGATAATCTCCCTCGATCTGGGGCTCCACGCAAAATCTCACCCCGTGGGGTCAAAATGATCACAAGAACGGTGAGCAAAAACCCCAGAACCACGCGGGGGGACCTAGTGAATGAACTGCAGAGAGCTGGGACCAATGTAACAAAGCCTACCATCAGTAACACACTACGCCGCCAGGGACTCAGATCCTGCAGTGCCAGACGTGTCCCACTGCTTAAGCCAGTACATGTCCGGGCCCGTCTGAAGTTTGCTACAGAGCATTTGGATGATCCAGAAGAGTATTGGGAGAATGTCCTATGGTCTGATGAAACCAAACTGGAACTGTTTGGTAGAAACACAACTTTTCGTGTTTGGAGGAAAAAGAATACTGAGTTGCATCCATCAAACACCATACCTACTGTAAAGCATGGGGGTGGAAACATCATGCTTTGGGGCTGTTTCTCTGCAAAGGGGCCAGGACGACTGATCCGGGTACATGAAAGAATGAATGGGGCCATGTATCGTGAGATTTTGAGTGCAAACCTCCTTCCATCAGCAAGGGCATTGAAGATGAAACGTGGCTGGGTCTTTCAACATGACAATGATCCAAAGCACACCGCCAGGGCAACGAAGGAGTGGCTTTGTAAGAAGCATTTCAAGGTCCTGGAGTGGCCTAGCCAGTCTCCAGATCTCAACCCTATAGAAAACCTTTGGAGGGAGTTGAAAGTCCGTGTTGCCAAGAGACAGCCCCAAAACATCACTGCTCTAGAGGAGATCTGCATGGAGGAATGGGCCAACGTACCAACAACAGTGTGTGCCAACCTTGTGAAGACTTACAGAAAACGTTTGACCTCTGTCATTGCCAACAAAGGATATATAACAAAGTATTGAGATGAAATTTTGTTACTGACTAAATACTTATTTTCCACCATAATTTGCAAATAAATTCTTACAAAATCAGACAATGTGATTTTTTGGATTTGTTTTCTCATTTTGTCTCTCATAGTTGAGGTCTACCTATGATGTAAATTACAGACGCCTCTCATCTTTTTAAGTGGTGGAACTTGCACTATTGGTGACTGACTAAATACTTTTTTGCCCCACTGTACGTTCTTCTCTGTTACAACCCTTACTTGCCTCCTAGACTTCTCGATTTTGCACTGCGCTGATATCCTGCTGACAAAGCGGACTGTCGACTATTCTATAGCTTGATCCATTTTGTACTTCCCTGACTTCTTGTTACTGACCAGACCAACGATGATTATACTCTGCCTCAAGCCTCGCAACTGAAGCTGCTCTCCTGCAACCTCAGATGCTTCTTGACCTTCTGCCAGGTCCAGCAATCCTGGTCAGTTGTGTTGTTCTTCTGGGTTTGCTGATACCTGTGATGCACTGAGCTGCTGTAACCTCTCAATAGCCGCTAATCCTGGCTGAAGGAATCTGGAAAATCCAACCCCACTAGGGACTCTTTTGAATATGTCTGGCTATGTTGTGGGGTACAGGGTGCTTGGTAGTGCTTGACCATAGCTTCTAGTAGAAACTGGTTTTCTGGAACTCGCCTTGTCTGTCTGCATTTTGAAATATATTTGCCCTTAACTCTTTACTTGGTTGATAGCCATGCATTACACTGCTGTTATGTACACAGTTTTGCCTGAACCTGAAAATAGAATATAAAATATGTTTGATTTCTTTCCCACATAAGTTGTTTCAAAGAGTTTTGTAGAGGGCTGGACCTCATGAGCAGAAAGGACTTCAAGCCCTGCCCCCGAGGTACAATGTTCCTCCACGCTAAACTGTCAATGCCCCTGGTGCTATGTGGTTTCCCATCATTTTCAATAATGACAGCCCCAATAATTACAGATTGTCAGAATTGTAACATTGTCTAGATCCAGTCACTGATATTCTTGCTTGGGCTGGATAATGTCAATAAGATAAGATAATCCTTTAATAGTCCCACAGTGGGGAAATTTCAGCAGCATAGTAATACAGATACAGGATAATACACAGTAATATATTACAGACGTAGACACACATATGCTGAGAAGAGAAGATATACTAGGAGTCCATAGCAGCTAAGGAACAGAGGAAGAAAGAAGGAAGACTTCATAGTTATAATCATTAGTTTTCTGTACGGAGTGACCAATGACCAATGGTGAATGATTAGATGTCTCCAGAAACTGATTTCTTATTGGAATGTTTAACATTGCAAAATCTCAACGTAAGACATGTTGTCTCTAGTGGAATATATCATGGCAGAATTGTCTTCCCAAATGAATGTCGTACAAGTGGGAGGAGCCTATAGACGAAGAACAATCAGGCAAGAATACAATGACCTTATTTAAAGAAAACATATAAAAGGAGGAAATGTTTAGAAAAGCCAAAAATATGTGATCGGGAGGGAAAAACACAGAGCAATGTGTGACTGCACATTGTTAAAGGGGTTTCTATGACAGCCCTTACAAAAGCCCTAAAAACACATTGTAAGTTATGTCTGACTCCCATTTACAAGAACATAACAGGCATAGATGAAAGGCAAGAAGTGAAATATCTCTTCCTCGCCATTGCAATTAATAAGTGGTTGTTGGTTCAGGATATGTATAAGGACGCTTCTCGGGTTTCTCCTTATACAAATAAATAATAAGTCTCTTATTTAAAGGGAAATTCCACTTTGCAATCTACTTATAGAAAATGCCGAGTCTCCAAATATGCACCACATAAAACTTCATGGGAAATGAAATGGTCTTGTACAATGAGGACATTCCAGTAAAGTGGTTAACATGGCCTTGTAAAAGTATGTATAGGTATAAGGGTGCAACCAGCTGGACTATATATAAAATATATATTAGGGGTCTAAGACCAATAGGGGTTTCCCACCGTCTATATCAATGGATGATGGATAAAGCAAGGTAGATCTAACTCCATTCACTTAGTGAAGGAGTCGCAGGGCGTCACGGTGTTCGTTGGTCACATAACAGGACCTGACTTCAGAGCTGAAATCTCCCATCACACCAGAAAAAAAAATACAAAATAAAAAAAAAAAATACAAAAAAAACTACAAACAAAAAAGTTTAAAAAAAAAATAAAAAAAATTTGTAACATTGTCCCAGTGACTAATATTACTGCTCAAGTGCAGTAAAGTGAGAGCGATCTTCAGGCTTATCTAGACAGAAATCTATGCAGACGGAAGAATGTAAGCGCTTGGTATTATTACAGCCATTACAAACCCATGTGGGTAATACAGCAAAACAAAGTTATTTTTGGACCCATAGAACAACAATCTGACAATATCTTACAGGAATCTTAGCTTGTTTGCGTAACACACCATTACGAATGAATGAAGTGAGTGGTCTACGGTACAGTGGAAAGCCTTAGGATTTGGAGAAAAAAAAGGGGGCTACAAATTTACAACTAAATGGGAATTTAATGAGCTGATTTTTCTAATGCCAAAGAAAAGCAAATGTGGAAAATGTAAGAAAGGAAAGGTATTACGTTAAACCCATGTGATGACCACCAGTTTAGGGCTCATTCACATGATGGTTTTAAAAACCATGAATGTCTATTAGAGATGAGCAAGTAGTACTCGATCGAGTAGGTATTCGATGGAATACTACGGTATTCAAAATACTCGTACTCAATCGAGTACCACTCGCTATTCGAATGTAAAAGTTCGATGCAGAACCAGCATTGATTGGCCGAATGCTATACAGTCGGCCAATCAACGCTGGTTCTTCTCCTACCTTTAGAAGTCTTCTCCGTGCAGCTTCCCCACGGCGTCTTCCGGCTCTTCATTCACTCTGCCAGGCATGGGGTCTGGTAAGAGCCGACTGCACATGTCCGCTTGTAGTGCGGGCATGCGCAGTTGGCTCTGCCCAGGCCCGATGCCTGGCAGAGTGAATTCAGAGCCGGAAGATGCCGCGGGGACGCTGCAAGGAGAAGACTGCTCAGAGGATCCAACCCGAACCTCACTCGTGGACTTGGTAAGTATAATTTGATCGAACGTTGCCTACCCCTGAAACGAGCATTTTCCCCCCATAGACTATAATAGGGTTCGATCTTCGATTTGAGTAGTCAAATATTGAGGGGCTACTCGAAACGAATATCGAACCTCGAACATTTTACTGTTCGCTCATCTCTAATGTCTATGGGTCTATTCAAATGTCTATTTTTTGCTGTGCTGTGGGCAGTGCTGTCAGCCTATCAGATTTATCATCTACGCCAGCAAGGGGTTGGCATAGACTTCTGCTTCGATGCATGGACCCAAAAGGTTACATCAAATGTATGACAAGGTGCAATAAGTCATATACTGAGATGGGTGACCCTCCCAAGATTCGTTTCAGGTTCAATTTCTGAACAAGCTTGGTACGAACTGGAAGTGAAAATATTATACTCTGGGGTCTGAAGAGGTATTTGGAGGCCGAGGGGAGGTGTAAAAAATAAAAAACATTCATCATCACCTTCCCTCACCTCTTCTGGGCCTCCACACGTCTCCCAAAGCTCTCCCTGAGTCTCTTCGGTGAGGTCATGTGCCCAGGGGCACAATCACAGGCCTCAGCAGTCACATGGGCACGCTGTGCACTGTGACCACTGATCCCTGTGATTGATCTCTGGCACATGACGTCACCGAGAAAGCACCGGAAGCTGTGAGGAGGCCCAAAAGAGGTGAGGGAAGGTGAATATGAATGTTTTTGATTTTTTTTTTTTTTTGCTTCCTTTGGTCCTCCAGACCCCAGAATATAATAATTTACCGCAATGCATTTCGCAATGGCCACTTTAGTTATTTTGAGACAAATCCCCAATTGATTGGTTTCATTAAAAAACAAACAATTTGGAATATTTGGGTCAAACCACGCTCGGAATGAATCGGTTCCCCCATTCCGAGTCATAAATTAGGGGCAAACTCCAGCGGGGCTGGGATCATCATAGTCTCTACTGTACTAGGATCCAAATCTACCTAGAAATTTCTTCCCTAGAAATTCCATTTTTCCTAGATTCTTCGTATAAGCCGTGCTGTTGGCACGTAGACTTGGCTTGGTCTCATATTCTTATGTTGATTTTTAGCAGCTATTTCAGAACTGCCTTCTAAGGTTTCATATGAAACACCTTGTAAAACTGGAATCATTGTAATTTTTAAGCCTGGTGTTACCGTCCCCCGTGCGGCTAGATTTGTAGCCTTGCGGGCTGGAGGGCGAGAAAAGTGTTTTCCAGTGTTTTAATCGTGAATATCTGAACCTTAGAATTTACATACAGATAGGTGAATATGTTTTCACAATAGGTGTGGTGAGGCCGGGGAGGTGCTTGGAGAGATATATATGGCTACGGTGCCAAAAGATAATACACCGCTTGCAAGACATTGCTCTGGTCTCTCTGTCCTGTCCCATTGGGTTAACATAACACCATTTCTGGTCAGCCATACTAGGCAACCTCAATCGGATTTCTGACTTGTGACTTGGTTAGGATGACTTGGTTTCATGATTGGAGCTATTTGTGGCACATCTACTGACTATGTCTCTCCCTGTTGCCTTTTGCACCACCACCTTTTGCCTCCACCTACGGGACATACTCTTTGTGCTTGGAAACACTCTTCAGTCCAAAGTGTTCGAGTTAAGTGTGGAAACAAGAAAAGTCTGGTAATGCTTGTGGGTAAACTATATAGCAGAACGTGCACATTTAGTCCCACCTCCAGATAGTTTGCCCCATTATAGGTATCTATAGCATGTACATAACAATGATCCCATGACAGCCACAATATCCCCTAAGCCAAGAACAGTGTCCCTTATGACCTTTATGCCAGATATGATGCCGCAGGTAACAGCCTCTATGCCCCCCCTCCCCCAATTCAAGCCATAATGCCCCCTTTAGCAGCCAAATTTTCCTTTATGCAAACCACAATGCCCCTTATGCCATCCTTTATGCTCCCATGAGATCCACTACACCCTCAAGACAGTCACAGTCCCATTGTCCAACTGGAATTGGTGGTCACCACCTGCAACACCAGGCAAAAGGCCTAGAACACAGGCCCCTGGTGACTGGGCCTAGATACAGTATAGGTCCTTGGTCGGTATACATTGGGCCATATTACTGCACATATGTAGTATACAGATATAGCAGAGTTAACATATCTCGCTGCGGAACTTTAACCAATTGCAGAACTCTGGGTTAACTCTGCTCTGTATTTCATATCCCAACATCATCTCTTGGTGCAGCCTCTCCAGAATCTTTCCAGGTAACACATGCAATACAACATTATCCTCATGATGTAATAGTACAATATGAACAGTCCAATGGACTCCTAAACTTATGAATTAACAATCTCTTAACATTAAGATTGAATTATTGAAGACGTCGCTGTTTGTGCTCCATGGCTTGGACAATAGACACCTGCCATGGAAGGCCCTTCAGCGTCCTGTTTTGTATCACTATATTGTTATATAGACAACATTCGATGCCCTTGAGGGGTATAAATTATTTAGGCCCACAGTACGGTTGTACGTAGACGTCTATGTGCATTTATTGGAAGCTTTTTCATTTAGATAATTGGACTGTCATGTTGTTCCGTGTACCGCACCTTTCCTCGCTCATGTACTCTTTGCAACGATGATGTCATTGGGCAACCTCTCCATCATCTCGCCTGGATTTAGGTATTGTTACATTGGATTTTCTGCAGGTACCAACAGTTATGATGTCCATTAGCTAAGTTGGATAACTGTGATTCTTACGAGAAGTTCACATGATGGATTTTTATGGTGGGACTCTTGGAAAACCCATTTAAGAGAGTTACGATCAATAACATAGTAACAGAGAAGATGAGATTGGATGAAGAAGGTCCAAACATGTTATCCAAGTACTGATGTTATGTATACAGTAAAGGGATTGTCCAGGGAATTACCTGACTTGATACTGGATTCCGTATGATGGTCCCAGGGTTCCGGCCTGGTTCCAACCTCTGTGTCACAGGATAGGAACCAGCCCCAATCTCCAGGCCACTCCACCCATTCCCTCCTCTCCTGTGCTATGGGGACAGGCTTATTAGAGTAAGGTTACCTGTGAGATCAAGCGAGGAGGGAGGGGGCAGACTACCTGGGGGTCTAAAGCTGGTTCTGAGTCCATCACCAAGAATCCCTTGAATCAATTAAGATAAGTTTACCTCCCCGGACAACCCCTTTAAGACTTCTAACTATGCACAAATCTGTAAAGTCTGTATTCATGAGCCATAGTACATTTCCAGCTGTGAACTTGCTCATTTACATGGGGCGATTATCATTAAGAAGGATCATTATCTCCTAGATTTAAAACGCTCCATGTGAATAGGCCTTCAAACACAGCAGGCGGCAGCGTCTGCATCCAACGTCTTATCCCGACTGACAAGATGAACAATGGAGATGCTTCAAGCCGTCCATTAATGGCTGTTTGTTACAGTCGCTGTGACGGTATTCCACGAATAAACCATTCTGCACCCTCTACTCCATAAACATATATCTTCATAGTCCCATTAGATAAATTGCATGGGAAAGCTTTAAAATGCAGCGAATGTGCCCGGAGCAGCTGCCGCGTCTTTCTTTTGGGCCTGCCATTATCTTAAGCAGCATTCTTGCCTGTCTTAACCGTACAACCAACACACAAAAGACAAAAAAAAAAAAAGCGAGAGACTTTGGGCTATGATTTTTTTCCTTCAGTCCTACTCTTGTTTCAGCTCATGGGTTTCTTTAGAAGCAGATGGCCGTGTTGAGAAGAGAAGCAGATGACGGCGGTCTTCTTGTAATCAGATCTCTATAATGTTCCCCAGATCCCTCGCCCAGCACTGGTCAGTCATCGGCTTTGCTTGCACAATTACTGGTTCCTTGTCAACAAGGCAAACCCTGGAGTTTTGCCAGAATAATTATCTGCTAGGGGGCAGAGGTGAGAAGGATAAGGGGGTGTGGTGGTGGTGGACGTGGTGGTGGTGGTGGTGGGGTATCAACTCGGGCCATGATGTCACTGGTTATTTTTAATATAACTTGACCGCAAGTAAATAAATGAAGGATTAGTGGAATGTGGTTGGAGAAACTGGCGAGGAGGAGGAGGACGGTAAACATTAACATATCCCCCCCAGTACACAGACTGAACATGTGGAGCTCAATTCAACCTCAGTTCCTTATTACACATCTCAGTATAATGGATTTTACTCCGTACAAAGGAGGCACAGCTGTACGTCTTGACTGCTCGGCAATGGCCGCCGTCTTTCCTGCTTTGAAGGTTCGGGTTACTTTTCTCTAAGGATTAAGCAACTTATTTAGCCCGGTCTTAACCAGTCTTCCTCATTATTCATAGGATGCTAGTGTACTTCATACTAATGCAAAGGAGGGGAAGATTAGGGGAGAAAAGAGGCCACACGTGTCATGTGGGTAAATTTTAGTAACCGGTTTTACTCATATATGTGTTGGCTCCACCAGACATCTGAAGGGGCCTAAAAGTGACTGGTATCAAAGGCATTATCTCCATAATAACAAATTATCACCTACAGGATAGGAGATAAGTGTCTGATCACCGGCAGTCCTTCGTCTGAATGGGAGCAATGGCCTCATATCCGTGCTGACACTTCATTCGGATCTATCAGACTGATGAAAATAACAGAGCCCTGACAGCTCATTGTGGCCCACATGGGCTCCCTCCATACACAGGCCTACCTGAGGACAGGGCAGACAGGAACCTATCACCGCTGTGCAATGGACAAGGCTTCTTTGCCGCTCCTATTACTTGAGTAGTGGATAGGTGATACATGTCTGATCACTGGGGGTCCGACAGATGGGAGAATGAAGGTAGCACAGAAGCAGCAGCCCCTGAGTAAGGCAATATATTTTAAGCTGGGTACAGGGATACAACCTCTCATGGTCAGTGATAGGAGTGTGGGCACACTGTATCACTGGATTTGGGTTAGGGCTAACAACCATCAATAAGGGCATAGAGATTGTGAAGGTAAGCCCTGGGTCACATCTCCAGATTGGTCCCCAATAATTGACTTGTAGATGATCTTTCTAAAGGACTCCTGGATGAACAGGCAAGTTTCCCGGGCCCAGAGGAATACTTCTACATTGAATGGGTTATCAGCCCTTTGATACGTTATGTGAAAAGACCCCAGAGTATAATAATTGTACATGTATGTCCACTATGGGGCAATAATAGTGTGTGCAAGGGCCAATATGGGGTAATAATAGTGTGTGCAGGGGTCACTATGGGGCAATAATAGTGTGTGCAGGGGCCACTATGGGGCAATAATAGTGTGTGCAGGGGCCACTATGGGGCAATAATAGTGTGTGCAGGGGCCACTATGGGGCAATAATAGTGTGTGCAGGAGCCACTATGGGCAAATATTAGTGTGGTCGGGGTCTTCAGCGTCAGTCAGGGTGGCCCCATGTAAAAAGTTCACCACGGGGCCCCACCATTCCTAGTTACACCACTGGTCTGAGGCCATGGTTGGCAGAGGTCACGTAACACTATTAGGCTCTATTCACACCCACCATGGTTATATTAGAGATGTACATAGACATAATTTCCTGACTTATGATTCTACAGTATACCTGTGACATACACACCATATAGGGTACATGTCACCATTGGCCATTGTATTTTTGGTGCTGGCCCCCTGTATAGGACAGTGAGCCAATGCAAACCGTCCCAGCGGAGGCCAGAAGAGCACATGGAGACCTATGGCTGACTGTATGGACGGCTGGGCTATTTACCTGGATGGGGCCTGAATTTCCGCGACATTACGTAATACACCATAGTAGACGTTGGGAACATGAGGAAAGCAAACAATTCCTGATCTTATAAACTGGTTGTATCCTGCTTGGCTGTTCTGTTACTGTAATGGTGAGAGGGAATCACTCCTGAGGGGGTTTATAGACAATGCCTCGCACCCCCGAGCTATTTACTAGAGAGCAGTAAAACACTTACGCCTCATTCATGAATATGAAGGTCTATTGACTCAGATCACGGGCTGCTCACTCTGCATTGCTTTCTCATGTGAAGCAAAAATAAAAAAGTATATTAAAATCTCAGCCTCACTCCATAGTCCCTGCTAGGAATACGGGGACTTAGAAACCATGTTCATTATTGCCATTGGGTGTGTTGTGGGAGCAAATATATGTATAGAGGTGACAGTGTACTGCACCCGAGAGGATGTCTATCTTGTGCTAGAGTTTGGGTTTCTCTTCTGTTGGTACACTTGGCTTCCCAAAAAAGGGAAACCCTATCCGCTACAAAAAGCAGTTACCCACAGAAAACTGTGGACCCCATAGACTATAATGGGGTCCACCAGGTATCCACCCTAAACATCACATCCAATTATTCCCGCTTCTCCTCGCCCCTCCTCTTCATCCCAATGGCAGGGCCAGGGCCTTACAAAATAGGCTGATGTTTAATGGGCATGACCCATGTGAGCAGAGGTGGTGGGATGGAAGATTGATGCGAGATTTGGGGACAATTAAGGGGGGCATTATACTGTGACTGTAGGCACTAAAGGGGCAGTATGCTCTGTGGGAACATTAAACTGTGTAGGGGGCACTAAGGGGGCAGTGCTAAAGAAGTTCACAGATATATCTTTGCTTGGGACCCCAGTAATGCCAAAACTGGCCCTGTATCAGTATTATTTGTACAGTGAATGTATATACAGTATTATTTGGGCACTTTATGACAGTATTATATGTACACTGCGTAGATATACATTATTACTTGGGCACAGTATGACAGTATTTGTACACTGAGTGGATATACAGTATTATTTGGGCACTGTATGGCAATATTATCTGTACAATGAATGGATATAAAGTATTATTAGGGCACTGTATGGTAGTATTATCTGTACAATGAATGGATATACAGTATTATTAGGGCACTGTATGGCAGTATTATCTGTACAATGAATGGATATACAGTATTATTAGGGCACTGTATGGCAGTATTATCTGTACAATGAATGGATATACAGTATTATTAGGGCACTGTATGGGAGTATTATCTGTACAGTGAATGGATATACAGTATTATTATGGCACTGTATGGCAGTATTATCTGTACAATGGATAGATATACAGTATTATTAGGGCACTGTATGGCAGTATTATCTGTACAATGGATGGATATACAGTATTATTAGGTCACTATATGGCAGTATTATTTGTACACTGAATGGATATACAGTATTATTAGGACACTGTATGGCGGTATTTGTACAATGAATGGATATACAGTACAGTACTATTTCAGCACTGTATAACAGTATGTGTACAATAAATGGATATGCAGTATCATTAGGGCACTGTAATGCAATATTATTTGTACACTGAATGAATCTACAGTATTATTTGTTGGCACTGTATGGCAGTATAATTTGTACACTGAATGGATGTACAGTATTATTTATTGACACCGGGTGCCGGTATTATTTGTACATTGAATGCATATACAGTATTATTTGGACACTGCATGACTGTATACCGCTATACTATTTGAGTTTGCAATACATAGGTATTTATAAAATGTGTAATATTATTCAGGCTTCAATATTTTTGCTTCTATATATAAAATGGACCAATATTCCTCCATATAGCGGTGGTCATTTTCCAGCGGCTGGCTGTGTTTCCACTGTTTGTTACTGTAGTATATATTACCTGTGTTGCTCGGGAGCGCGGCACTTTTTAATGCTGGTTAAATACTATTTAACATATTTTCAATCTCAGCTTTGTTTATATCTCCATAAAATCTACATGCCATGCAAAGAGCTCGGGGCCCCGCATACACTAGCACCTCACTTGTCTCCATTTCTCCTGACCTTGGCTTTGAAGTCTTACAGAGCCATGAGTGTTTCCTCCATGGTGTTTCATAGCACCTCGATGAATGAAGCCTGTGAAGAGAGGCCGGGCCTACACGGCATTCCTCTAAGACCATTCATTTCCCTGCTGGTGTAAATGCTGGAGATCTGACCAGCTTACCAGGAAAGTACAAAGAAAAATATCAGTAGCCAAGATTTATAGAGTTGTGACTTTCAGTTTTCTGATATCTGGTTCTGGTAAAGCTGGGTGACAATCTTTATGGCATCCATTAAAACTTTTACAAGGATTTTCCCCCAGTCTCCATGGAGAAAGTTGCAGGAAAAATGTTATTTTATGTTAATGGAAAATGGAAGAAAGTATGAAAAATTATATATATAATTATATTTTCTAAGTTTTATTGTAGCCCCATAACCCTTTCTCTATATTATCCCTGTAGTGTGACATCACTGTGTGTATTATCCCTGTACTGTGACATCACTGTGTGTATTATCCCTGTACTGTGACATCACTGTGTGTATTATCCCTGTACTGTGACATCACTGTGTGTATTATCCCTGTACTGTGACATCACTGTGTGTATTATCTCTGTACTGTGACATCACTGTGTGTATTATCCCTGTACTGTGACATCACTGTGTGTATTATACCTGTACTGTGACATCACTGTGTGTATTATCCCTGTACTGTGACATCACTGTGTGTATTATCCCTGTACTGTGACATCACTGTGTGTATTATCCCTGTACTGTGACATCACTGTGTGTATTATCCCTGTACTGTGACATCACTGTGTGTATTATCTCTGTACTGTGACATCACTGTGTGTATTATCCCTGTACTGTGACATCACTGTGTGTATTATCCCTGTACTGTGACATCACTGTGTGTATTATCCCTGTACTGTGACATCACTGTGTGTATTATCCCTGTACTGTGACATCACTGTGTGTATTATCTCTGTACTGTGACATCATGGTGTGTATTATCCCTGTACTGTGACATCACTGTGTGTATTATCCCTGTACTGTGACATCACTGTGTGTATTATCCCTGTACTGTGACATCACTGTGTGTATTATCCCTGTACTGTGACATCACTGTGTGTATTATCTCTGTACTGTGACATCACTGTGTGTATTATCCCTGTATTGTGACATCACTGTGTGTATTATCCCTGTACTGTGACATCACTGTGTGTATTATCTCTGTACTGTGACATCGCTGTGTGTATTATCCCTGTACTGTGACATCACTGTGTGTATTATCCTGTACTGTGACATCACTGTGTGTATTATCCTGTACTGTGACATCACTGTGTGTATTATCCCTGTATTGTGACATCACTGTGTGTATTATCCCTGTACTGTGACATCACTGTGTGTATTATCCCTGTACTGTGACATCACTGTGTGTATTATCTCTGTACTGTGACATCAATGTGTGTATTATCTCTGTACTGTGACATCACTGTGTGTATTATCCTGTACTGTGACATCACTGTGTGTATTATCCCTGTATTGTGACATCACTGTGTGTATTATCCCTGTACTGTGACATCACTGTGTGTATTATCCCTGTACTGTGACATCACTGTGTATTATCCCTGTACTGTGACATCACTGTGTGTATTATCTCTGTACTGTGACATCACTTTGTATTATCCTTGTACTGTGACATCACTGTGTGTATTATCCTTGTACTGTGACATCACTGTGTGTATTATCTCTGTACTGTGACATCACTGTGTGTATTATGCCTGTATTGTGACATCACTGTGTGTATTAGACCAGGCGGAATGTGGTACAACTACAAAGGAAACCTCCTCCCACGGCTGTTAACCCCAACATTGAGCAGGCGCCTTGCACGCTCCAAAGCTGCTGGGTCACGAGCATCGCGCCATCTGGCCCGAGGAACAATTTCGGACCATACAATAACAACATCCTGAAAAAAGGCAGGAAAGCGGTCAATATCAGATCTGATCAACGAAATCAATTCGGACAAGCGTATCACGCCCAAATCGTTACCACCGGCATGAAACACCAGCACCACTGGGGCCTGGGAGGTCCTTCCAATTTCAACGACCTGAGGCAACATCTCCGACCAACTCATCCCTCTGACTCCATGCCAGCGCAGCTCTGCTTCTCGAAAACCAAGCTGCAAACCTCCAGGCCGGATGGCAGCGCGCCGCCCAATAGATGTACGAGTGGCCCAGAATCCAAACCACAGGATATGGACCTAAAATAGAGAACAATGTTAATGACTTTTTTTTTTTTTTTTTTTTTATTATTATTTTATTAAGGGAAACTGACCACAACAAAACCGCAAAAGGTAAAACAAAGCTAGGCCGTGAGAAGACCAGGGCGGATGTAACGCCGATAACAATTAGACCGCCAGCGGCCAATACGCTTAATTTCCTCCTCAGTGAGGCCCGCCGCATCGGCCGCAGTAGCTGCCCCGATGCGAAAAGAGTGGGTGCCAAAATCCTCAGACGGAACCCCTAAAGCGGCAAGACAGCGCTTAAACAACGATTCGAACTGGAATCTAGTAAAAAAAGAGCCATCAGCATGAACTAAAAACTGGCTAGACAAGGGGCGAACCGCAACAAAACGACGC
Organism: Leptodactylus fuscus; assembly: GCF_031893055.1. NCBI lineage: Eukaryota > Metazoa > Chordata > Amphibia > Anura > Leptodactylidae > Leptodactylus > Leptodactylus fuscus. The sequence goes on from NC_134265.1 coordinate 333,415,972, forward strand.
ACCCGATCAACGGGGCATAAGGGGCCTTCTAAACGCGAGATAGTCAACCAAGTACCTTGCCCGTAGGGATCCGTTTTAGACCGTTTAACCCGAACACGGATGGAATCCTGCAACAGCACCACATCGTCCGCAGCCAACCCACCCGCTGCCGGCCGAGACGGGGCGACCAATTCACCCACGCGCAACGCCCCGAAAAAGGCTAAAACAAAAGCGCAACTCAACAATAACGACTCAAACGGGGACGAACAGACCGACTCAGATATCCCGACCAGGCGACGCAACAGGAAAAACGAAACCGGACGACGTTTATCAACCGGGCGTGCCGCTTTCTTCCAACCCCGCAAAATCAACTGAAAAGCAAACTCTTTCGTCACATCCGGAAAACCCAACAATTTAAGCCCAAAAGCTACACCCGACAACCTTCTGGCCGCGGTAGCAGCCGACACGGCCTCTGACCTCAAACGGGCTAAGTAAGCAAATGTTAAGTCCCTACAGCAGTCAGGATCTAACAATCTCTCCGGGGAACCAAAGGACAGTCACTCATTCCACGCCTTACCATGCGCTGACCACGTCGCCGGCGTAACGGAATCTTGCAATAACGGGCTCAAGACTGCAGAACCAGGTCCCACAGCGAAGGAGGGCACGGGCAGCCCACCAAATCCGCTCTTGGGTGCATGTCTCTGAAGCGCTCCCACTGAAAACGAGAAAGAGAATCAGCAACAGAATTATCGACACCCGGGACATGACGAGCCCTGAAAACCAAATTAAACTGTAAACATTTCAAGACCAAACGCCGCAGTAAGGCCAAGACAGGCAAGGAACTGGACGAGAGACTATTAATTACCGAAACAACACTCTCATTGTCACACCAAAACAAAACTCGCTGGTTTGCCATGTCCGCGCCCCATAACTCCAAAGCCACCACAATGGGAAACAACTCCAATAAAGTGAGATTACGAGTAAAACCAGCAGACAACCAGCTTTGAGGCCATGGAGCAGCGGACCAGCGGGAACCAAAAACGGCTCCATAACCAGACGAACCCACAGCGTCAGTGAAAAGCTGAAAGTCGGAATTGCACAACTCCTTCTCGGGGAAACAAGAAACACCAGTATAATCCAAGAGAAAGGACTTCCAAACCTTCAAATCCTCCCGCAGCACACTCGTTATCCGCACATAATGATGCGGCATGCGGACTCCGGCCGTGGCCATAGACAGGCGGCGAGAAAAAACACGCCCCATAGGAAAAATCCTACACGCAAAGGCCAGCTGACCCAGCAATGACTGCAAACGGGACAGCTGGACCTTGCGGGCCGACAGGCAAAAATCCACATCCGCCCGGAGGCGAGACAACTTGTCCTGCGGAAGCTGAAGGATCATACGGTCCGAGTCAATGAGTATACCCAAGAAGGAGAGTGACGAAACCGGCCCTTCAGTCTTATCAAGCGCGAGGGGAACACCAAAATAACCTGTGAAAAAACGGAAGGTGTTAAGTAAGTATTCACACAAACGAGAAGAAGCAGGACCAACAAAAAGAAAATCATCTAAATAGTGAATCACCGATTGAGACCCCGTCTCTTGCCGAACCACCCACTCTAAAAATGTGCTAAACAACTCAAAGTAACGGCAAGAGATGGAGCACCCCATGGGCAAACACATATCGTAGTAAAAGGAACCCCCAAATTGACAACCCAAAAGATGATAACAATCGGGATGTACCGGCAACAGACGAAACGCAGATTCGATATCAGATTTCGCCATGAGGGCACCCCTGCCGGCATTGACCACCAGAGAGACCGCTTTATCAAAAGAGACATAGCACACCACCGTCTCCTCCTTCGGGATACCATCATTCACGGATTCCCCCGGAGGAAAGGACAAGTGATGTATCAATCTGTATTTACCGGCCTCCTTCTTCGGGACCAAACCCAGCGGGGACACCCTGAAATTTGGAAAAGGGGGTTGCGCAAATGGACCAGCTAAACGGCCCAACTCAACTTCTTTATCAATTTTGGCCTGAGCCACAACTAAATCCTTCTGAACAGAACGTAGATTATCGGTAAACGTAACAGAACAACTAGGAACATGGGGTATATAGAAACCGAACATAAAACCATTAAGCAGTAGGTCTGCTTCCTGTCTCTTGGGGTACCTGTCGAGCCAGGGGCGCATCCTTACTGCGCTCACCGGCGTCCTCGGGTTTACCCGCACCAGACTTGGCGGCTCTGCCGCGCTTGGCGCATCGCAAGGCGGAATGCGCTCCTCCGCAAATTGAACATTCATGCTTGAAACGGCATGAAGTGAAGAAACGACAATGTCCTTCATTAAACATCCAGCAGGCGCCTGGCCTGCGAACGGCCGCGGAGGGAGAACCAGCTCCCCCAGCGGCCGCGGATGGAAAGGGAGAAGAAACCGGCTTCGGCGAGAGCATCAGCTGGATCCAAATGTCAGTAGCCTTAGAGGCCCAACCAACTTCCGGCTGAAGCGCCAACCTACGCCGGAACTCCTCGTCGTACCTCCACCATGCCGTTCCGCCATAGAGCTTGTGAGCAGTAAAAATAGTTTCTAAATTATCAAAAAGATCAGCCGCCAAAGATGGAGCTGACTGACACAATATACAAGAATAAATAGCAAAGGCTTGTAACCAATTGGAAAACGTCTTCGCTACTTTGGGCTTCTTATCGTCACCCCGACCAAACCCTCTCTCTTTATCTACTGTCAACTGATCGGGGGACAACAAGAGCCAGATGTCAATATACTCGTTAGCCGTGATCTTATGGCGAAGCTCGGCTGAGACATGAGTACCCAACGGAGCCACCGCACAGAAATAAGAATCACGGAATCTCAAACCAGAAGGAGGGGGAATCGGCTCAGGCTGCGCACTAGCCGCCCCTGGAGAAGCAAGTGACTGCCCCCTACCTTCCAACTGACTAACCATAGCCTTTATGACGTCCAACACATCACCGCCAGCAGGTGGCGTTTGAGAAGACCAAGCCTGTGAACATGATAACTCACCAGCCGGAATCACTGGAATCTGCGACGAAGCGACCAGGGGTGGAGGCAACGGAGCCACAACAGGAGGAAGGTCAGGAACCACAACAGCAAGCAGGACTGGAACGCCCTGGGGGGAACCATATTCTCTCCTCCCACTCCGCCTCCTGGAACTCCTGCTATAATGCGAACGCCGGGACCTACGGGAATCACGTGAGGAAGAGGACGAACGGGACTCTGACCGACGCCGACTATAACGAGACCCCCGCCGCCTGCGGCGACTTCACGACCTAGAACGACTACGATACCGCCGAGACCGCCCGGAACGCATAGACACATCATCCTCAGGCCCAAGGCTCCTGTAGGAGCGGGCCCCAGACCCCGGCGCGTGACTAGACAGGGAACGGGAGTGAGCATGTGGCAAAACGTGAGGAGTTCCAGGCACATAATCTACATCAAAGAACTCCTCCTCACTCTCCTGAAACAAAACCGGGGAGGCTGCGGCCGGCAACGGAGCCAGAGCAGAAGCCTGAGCGGATATGCCAGCCGCCATATCCTGGGCTGGTGCGGCACTGTCTGCCCCCGCAGGAGCGGTAGTTGCCCTCCCAAACCACCGCGCCAATCTACCCGGCGGCGGTGGGGGCGCCACAGGAGGAACTGTAGAAACTGAAACACTAGGCCCCACAGGGGGCACAATCACTAATGCCTGTTGGGAGGCTTCCATAGGGGGAGCACTCCCTGAAACATGCTGGGAGGGGGGCGGGGGGCCCATCACCGGCCTAGGGGCCGATGGGCCGCTATCAATTGAGACCGGAGGAGGGGGGGGGCACCCCCCCTGTACTGGCAGCCACAGCAGAGACCGGGGGGCGGCGCCCGCGAGCCCGGGCAGCACGCGACACTGAGCGTGCGACCCCCCGTGCCGGAGCCCTGCTCCGGCTACTGGGGGCCGCATCAGGGGACAGCCGCACGGGAGGCCTCGCCATCCTACTAGGCCGGGTAGAGGCCTCACTCTGCGGCACCGGTGGAGCGGGAGGCAGGCTGGAGCCGCCGCTCGCAGTGAGCAGCGTCTCCAACCAAGCCGTCCCCTCGTCCCTTACCCGCTGTTGCAGCAGCTCCATGAGCTGCTGTTGTCGGGTCGTGGCATCCATCGGAGCTCCAAGAGAAATGTCCTGCTCCGACGCTGGCGGGGATCCGAAAGGAAGTCCCCGCCCAGCGCCGGAAGTTACATCGGACGCGTAACTCCGTCTCCTCCGAAAACCCCGCCCCGGTCAGCAACAGCCGCCGGGAGGGGAAAAAGGAGGAGGGGAGGGGAGCCACACGCCCGGTCAGGACCCGGACAGCTTAGGCAGCCGTCCGGGTCACATCCCTGTACTCTGACATCACTGTGTGTATTATCCCTGTACTGTGACATCACTGTGTGTATTATCCCTGTACTGTGACATCACTGTGTGTATTATCCCTGTACTGTGACATCACTGTCTGTATTATCTCTGTACTGTGACATCATTGTGTGTATTATCTCTGTACTGTGACATCACTGTGTGTATTATCTCTGTACTGTGACATCATTGTGTATATTATTCCTCTACTATGACATCACTGTGTGAATTCTCCTACTACTTTAACATCACCATACGCCTTGTCTCTGTACTGTGACATGACTGGTTACTTTCCTGGTACTGTGACTTTCCCATACCTCCCAACCAGTGGCGTAACTAGGAATGGCGGGGCCCCGTGGCAAACTTTTGACATGCTCCCCCCCCCCTCAACCGACACCGAAGACCTCGTCCACCCCCCTCCTCTGCACACAATATTATGTCCCTTACTGGCCCCTGCACACAGTATTATCCCCCATAGTGGCCCCTGCACACAGTATTATGTCCCTTACTGGCCCCTGCACACAGTATCATCCCCCATAGTGGCCCCTGCACACAGTATTATCCCCCATAGTGGCCCCTGCACACAATATTATCCCCCATAGTGGCCCCTGAACACAGTATTATCCCCCATAGTGGCCCCTGCACACAGTATTATGTCCATTAGTGTCCCCTGCACACAGTATTATCCCCCATAGTGGCCCCTGCACACAGTATTATGCCCCATAGTGTCCCCTGCACACAGTATTATGTCCCTTACTGGACCCTGCACACAGTATTATGTTCCACAGTGGCCCCTACACAGTATTATGTCCCTTACTGGCCCCTGCACACAGTATTATGTCCCTTAGTGGCCCCTGAACACAGTATTATGTCCATTAGTGTCCCCTGCACACAGTATTATCCCCCATAGTGGCCCCTGCACACAGTATTATGTCCCTTACTGGCCCCTGCACACAGTATTATCCCCCATAGTGGCCCCTGCACACAGTATTATTCCCCATAGTGGCCCCTGCACACAGTATTATGTCCCTTAGTGGCCCCTGCACACAGTATTATACCCCATAGTGGACACCCATAAACAGTTATTATACTCTGTGGTCTTTTCAGACCTCAGAGTATAATAATCGGAGACCCGGGGGAATAAAAACATAAAAAATTACTGTTTCTTACCTGTCTCCGGCTCTCACGCTGGCTTCTCCGCTGCCTTCTCTGCTGGCGTCCTTATGAAATGACATCAGACGTCACATGACCCGGGACGCAGGCCGGGTTCATGAGACGTCAGAAAGGAGGCCTGGCAGGATCGTGGAGAGGTAAGTAACAGTGTTTGTTATGTTCTTTACCTCTCCCGATCCGCTGATCATTATACTCGGGGGTCTGCAAAGACCCCCGAGTATAATGATAGTATTTGTGGGGCCCGCGGTGTCACTTACCGATCCCGGCACAGCCAGAATCGGCAAGTGAATAGGGCCTGTAACGGCCTATTTAAAAAAAAAACAAAAAAAAACACCCTAATGGCCCGGGCCCTGTGGCAGTCGCCTCCGCTGCTTCTATGGTAATTACGCCCCTGCTCCCAACCGTCCCAGATTCCGCAGGACATTCACAGATTCAGTGTCCTGTCCCGCAATCCCGGTTGCTGGGAGGTCTGTCCCAGTTTTAACTTAGATCTGCGTCCGGAGGGGCAGAGAAGGAGGGGGGACATGAATCTGGGGGCAGAGATGGAGGGGGGACATGAATCTGGGGGCAGAGATGGAGGGGGGACATGAATCTGGGGGCAGAGATGGAGGGGGGACATGAATCTGGGGGAAGAGATGGAGGGGGTGGGACATGAATCTGGGGGAAGAGATGGACGGGGGGACATGAATCTGGGGGCAGAGATGGAGGGGGGACATGAATCTGGGGCATAGATGGAGGCGAGACACGAAACTGGGGGAGAGATGGAGGCGGGACATAATTTACGGGTGACTGTAGGAGTATTATACTGTGTGGGGGCACATGAAAAATGAATGAGAATGCGTGGAGTCAACATAAAAGTGGGTGGAGCTAAAATTGCGGCGGTGCGCTGCACATTTTGCCCCTCTTTCGGTTCTTCAAAAGTTGGGAGGTATACTTTCCCTGTGGGCGCTGTGCTAACTGCCCATATCTACTAAGGTATATTCATACGTAGCAGATTTTGTCGCAGAAATTTCTGAGCCTAACACTCAGTTTTAATATGTAAATGGGGTTACTGTAATGACAAGCACATGGATTTACGCAAGCCCCATTGATATGAACGGGACAGTGGCAGGAAATTTCTGCCATAAATCTGCCATGTATGAATATACCCAAACCAGTTGGATACTAAGCTGGGGGGGGAAGGGAGCATAAGAAGTTATCCATAATGAAGAAGTGTTGTCCAGATAGAAGAGACACCTACAACATGAAAGCGTGACATAAGGAGCATCGTTCACATACAACATTATGACAGATTGGGAATTGATACCCTCCTGTACTAATACCCAGGATGGCTCCCCGTCTTTGATCCTCAGGAATGCCTTGGTCCGCCATCACAGGAGACTTGTAGTCAATGTAACAGAATCCAGCGCTTACTACTATTTCTCCTTATTTATCAGGAGCCGCTCGGGCCAAGTCTGTCATGTGCCTGGAATGAGGTCTGTGTGTCTCGGTGCCTCGGGCCTGGAGCTGCTCACAGTTTCTTATTGACTTGTTTCACTTGTATTGCACAATTATTTGTTCTTCTACATTCATTTACATAGACCATCTGCTTGGGCCTGAGCTATACATTTCTGTTCTTCACTGTGTAGTCAATAGAGCTTTTCATGGAGGGGAAAAAAGAGAAATGGCTTGTGCTCAGGCAGCAGCTAGGAGGCTACACGGCGGCTTATTTGGGGACAGAAAACTAAATTATTTGTAAATCTATTATTATAAGACTGTATTCACACTAGTAATATTTTTCAAGATTTTATAAAGCTTGCTGAACAGATCAAATTGATACATGATTGTGTTTATACACTCCTGTCAATCTGAATGAGCAGACCTGCAGTATAAAGCATAGGGGAAGGGAAACGTGACTGAGCCCCTGCTTGGACAGGAAGTTGGTTGAAGCCGACCACAGACTTCTCAGCTGTAGTCACTGAGGATACCCTAGCTGCCAATAATCCTGTGAAACGGGGGGCATGACCATCAGTGCCATGGGCAAGATGTCACTAAATTTACCCCTTAAGGGCATAATCCAGCTTTTAGAAAATATGGACCAAACAGGATGCATCAATATAAAACTTCCTAATGTATATCCTGTTTAAATTCAGCACCGTTTATCTGATTAAGTTTCAGATCATTGACCTCAGCTGTGATGTTTCATTTGCAAGATCAATACCCCTTCCTGTGAGCAGTTCAGCCAGCAAATGAAACATCACAGCACCATGTGAACTCAAATGTCGGACTGATTCATTACCTGTGATTTCATTGCAGGGGAGAAGGGAGGGGTACACAGAGAATAAGAGCAGGCAGATGAACCATGGTAATTTGTCTGCATGTAAATAATAGTGATACAAGGAGCGGCAAGTAAAATAAAGCCAAGCAAAGGCAGCACAAGGGATCAGTGAGCACTGCTGTGGATGTATCTGGAGGCCATTTTTGGGAGCTGGATAACGCCTTTAAAGAAGATGGCTTTTAGACTTTTCCTATTCCGAAAGAGTGGTCCTGTGGGTTGGGGTAACCTAGACCAGGTCTTAAGAGTTCAGGGATTATGTTACCAAATTTGTCGGCCAGTGAAAAACTCCTACCTGCGCGACTTTATTGTCCGCCCCCTTTCAATTTTAAAACAATGGATGCCGATGGACCCATTATAGTCAATGGGGTCCCCATATGTTACCAATATTTTAGCGGTCTGCCTGTTTGTTGTTCCGATCCTGTGGTCCTCCATTTCTATTGTGCTCAAAAATATGATACTTGGACAACTTTTTGGCCCTGTTGGTGAGGAAAAACAGGCCACAACTGACAATTATTAGGCAAAAGATATACAATAATATACAATATAAGTAATATATGTTCTCATTTTACCCCATACATTGGATATATTAGGTATACATGCTCCATGATATACTACAGGGTCAGCAGTGACCTGAGGGTGACTTATGGAGTTCATTTTTTCCTTCCTTGCTAACAGCTGGATTTTCCCATGGCCTGGGCTCAGTGTGTACAGCAGGGTGTGCATGTGGTTTTCAGCTGCAGCCATTAATCCAAGTACTTCCATATGTAGTAGCAGGAAGAGGTCCAAGAGCGATTGGCCCCTCGCTAAAAACAACCCATGCACTAATGTTTACCTGGGTCTTGAACCCCATGTTTGCTTCCTAGTGGAAGAAATTAAAATTCCACCTAATGATAAGATTCTCACCCTCCATTCCAGTCTATGCCAACATGTCCACTCATGTCACCTTGAATACTGAGAATCACCAGAAACCAATGACATTTTTAATAGTGACTCCAGCTCTTTCCTGCACTCCATTCAATGTTAACCGTGTGCTCAGAAAGAAATTCACTCCATACGTCACTCCATATATCTGGCACTCAGGATTTAAAGAGGTCATTTCTTTCACCAACTCCTAGAAGTCAAGCTCTTTATATCATGTAATAGCTTCTGTTCTACTGATTCCAGCACAGTTGGAATTTTTTCTCTAGCCCACACCATTCCTGAGCAATAAAAGCAGTTAGTTTTGGTGCCTGATATACTATTTAGGCTCTGTACTGTCAGGAGGGCGGTGTCAGACAGGAGCAGACAAGGGTGTGATTCTGAGCTTTGACACTGGCTGTCTCTGATTGGAGCTCTGCATCACACCCCCTGCCTGACACCGCCCACCTGACATTACAGAGCTTACATAGCACATCAGGCACCAAAACTACCTGTGCTTGATTCTTAGGAATGGTGGAGGATAGAGAAAAAAATCCATCTGTGCTGGAATCAGTGGAGCGGTGACTATTCACAGATGTTAAGAACTGGAGTTGGTGAAAGGTTCTCTTTAATGAATTTGCAGGAAATAAATTTATTGCAAAGCAATACTAATACAACATGTGACGTTTCGGTCCGCGAGGGACCTTCATCAGAAACGCATAAACCACAACAGGAGGATACTTGGTTAAGCTGCCTTTCCACTCGCGCTCTCTCTCCCAGACAATTCGGCTGTCTATAGTGATACATTGTAACAAGTCCTCAGCAGAGTCAGTAGGACAAGGTCATGACTGGTTTTCAGCCTCTAACAATGCGCCTATTCACTGAGAGAGATTAGAGATGAGTATCGTGGGTATAACTGGTATGGAATATTAGAAAGTTGTATAACTTTTTATTATATAATGGTTTTTCTTATATAAGAATATTTAATAGAACACTAACCGTAGAAATGAGGGATAAATGTAAACACGAGATAAACTACAGTCATAGGATGAATTCGGAGAAAATCCTGTGTAACAAGCAAAATAGTAATCACAGCTTCACATAGTATTCCAAACTAGTGTTTCGAATACCTCGCTCCCATAGGAATGCATGGGAGCGGCTGTACAGCAAGGGGTTAAGCGCCGACCGCTTAACCCCTTGCTGTACAGCCGCTCCCATACGTTCCTATGGGAGCGAGGTATTCAAAACTCTAGTTTCGAATACTATTCGCTCATCCCTAATCCCAGCCCATTTACTGCTGCCATATAATGCCAAGGCCACATAACAGTACTGCCATATAGTGCTCATATAATATGCTTCATTCACATAGTTCTCCGCTACCAGGGAAAATCTAAATCATGCCCCTTCACTATAATACATATTAAAGTAAATTAAAAAATACATACAAACAGATTAGATTTTCTAAAACAATCTTAATATCTCACTATCTTAAAGGGGTGTTCCCACGTCGCATACTCACCAGTCTTCACTGCTGTAAAATCTTCTTTCTTCCTGGTTTCTTGCATCATTTGGTGAGCGAGGTTTCACATGCAACCTGCCGTTTAGCCCCGCCCCCAAATTCGTGTGTAGTTCCGCCCACCCGTATTGGACTATGAAGTACAGGCAGGAGCAACTCCATTCTGTGTTACATACAGAGACTGCCTGTCTCTGCCATAATGAACACAAATGAGTTAGCTAGCCTGATAACTGGGAGAACAGAAGACAGTTTAGAAATGAAAGCAGCTCCTCTCTGCTATCTGAGAGCAGGATCTAGGTCAGGTGGTGCAGACACAGGAATAGCTAGATACACAGGCTTGCTCCCGTGCACTTAGCCCCTCCTCCCTCCCCCCTGAGAGCAGCAGATACATCACTTGACTTTTGAGCAGATAAGTCAGGGCTGTGTCAACAATGAATTGAATAAAGTAAGATAGTGGACAAACAAAGAAGTTTTGCTGAAGCAATGTATTGAGGAAAAGTCTTATATCCACATTAACAAGCAGTATAGATAGGATCCTTGTGATGGGACAACCCCTTTAATTTCCTCCTAATTTCTTCCATTTTCCTCCATTAGTCTTCTCTGCAGGCAGGGTTAAATAGGTAATATGATGAAAGCGACTGGGGGAGAGCAGCTGCTGCAGCAGCCGGGTGCCTTATATGCAAAGGCGAGTTCATGAGAAAAAGGAGAAAGGGACTGACTTGGGCCACAAATATATTTCTCAAAGTTTGGCTTACTATCCAGGAGGTTACTAAAGATTTAGTGTTCTTTTATGGTGACACATCTTGGTTGTGTGGTGTGCTCTTAAGTATAAGATCTTACAAATGGACGTAGAAGCTCTTAGGACCGGATCATATCTGCGTTCGGTATTCCATTCGGAGAGTCCGCTTGGGGACCCCTGAACGGAATACTGAACACATTGACAAGCGGTGAGCAATGAAAGCACACGGACCCCATTGATTATAATGGGGTCCGTGTGTTCTCCGCACGAATCATGCAGAGAGAAAAGTGCTGCATGAAGTGCATGACTCGCGTGGACACTGCACGAAAAACACACAGACCCCATTATAGTCTATGGGGTCTGTATGCTTTCATTGCTCACTGCTTTTTAATGCGTTCAGTTTTCCATTCGGGGTGTCCCCACGCGGACTCCCTGAACGGAATACCGAACATGGATGTGAACTTTGTAATTTTCCCATGAGGGCTGCCTGCTACCTCTGAGATGCCTCCTCTCATTAAGAACTTGGAAGGAATATAAATACTTTCTGTGAGTGCAAAGGTTTTCCTTGGAAGATAATTTGACAGTATAGAGACTCAAGTTGACACTAAGCTGCAGCGAGAAGGGATTAACCTTTAACTGTTCTTTATTTCCTGTGCTGGGTTTCAGAGTATACACATTAAAGACTCAATGCATCACTTATGACATTTCTCATATATTTCCTTGGTGTTATTAGTATTTGCATCTATGATAAAGCGTTGCACCTAAGGAGGAGCCTAGACAGTGTAACCAAAGTCATATGGACAGTAACTAGACTGCCATTCATTTCCTGTTTGAGGACTTTATTCATTCGTTCGTTCGTTCGTTCGTTCGTTCATTCATTCATTCATATTATTAAAGGGTATGTATACTTTTGCAAAAAGTTCCTGTGTTCGCTTTTCTGTCTACATGGTTACAGACTACTAACAAACCATGCGTAGTTTGGTCCTGCTGTCCTAACTTGTCTTCTACCTAATTCTTGCAAATGTACATTGAATACACTAAGAAGAAGTAGCGGAGAGATGTTTACACACTTATGGGTCTGGCAGGTTTTACGCGCCGATATCCTGCTAGGACCTGTTCACATTCACCACCCCACTGACACGCTCAGGGAAATATCTACATGTATGGAATACTAAATGCGCTGCAGACTTTAAAATGACAACTCTGTACTGGGTAAACATGGTGTAAGGGTAAACCCAGACTACATAGGGATTATCTGTAGTCTGCCACCATGGAGACGCAAAGAACTGTCATAGAAAAGTAGACGATATTTAATCCAGACTATATGTAAAGTTAAACAGAGTGAATGGAAACATGGCACTTTATTAAAATGCTAATACAAATGTAAAATTTTTTTTTATTAAAAAAATGCTTAAAAATGTATGTGTACCCACTGTGCGGAAGGTAGCTTGGTAGCAATGGTGCAAAACCAACCAGTCAGAGAGAGGAACACGATGTCTGGTGCAAACAGGTTTATTTGGAAAAACAGCAAAAATAAATAAACAAAATAAAATACAGCCTTAACTTCAACAAAACCTGCTCGTCCGAGCACTAACTAAACATTAAAAAACTAACTATATGTGTGGTTTACTACCAACCATACGAACAAAGTAGCACAGTACAGTCTCACCAGACCCAGGCGCCTCCTCTTACTCCCAGGATCCGCCCTGAAGTGCAGGCTCTACAACCTTTTATAGCCCAGTAACAAGCCCAGGACCCACACCTGAGGCTGAGGCCTATTCAAGACGCACCCTGGACCACAAATATTTAAGAAACTTAGGACGGATATATCAGGACTCATCACTTTGCTTGTCACCTTCTCAAATGGTCCTCTGTTCAAGCAAACATGGTGTCCTTTCCTTCTGGTTTTGTAGATGTGGTGACCATTATGGCCAATCACCGACCTATGTAGTCATATGTTCGTTACTGGTGACATATCAGCAGTGATGTCACCAATCCCCAGTATGTGACCATTGAGGCCAGCTACTTCATTCTAGAACCCAATTTAGGAAACAGTAAAATTGTGTGGGTTGTGATAGTGCCACAGTCATGCCGCTTCTCATCTGGCACCATTGTACTACTAAACCTTAATTAGTAATACTTTATATTGCATGGTAGCTATGGCATGTCTGCACCCACCGAGGGCAGAGCCGGCTGACTCGCCTACATAGAGCTGCGATTACAACATGCCAGGCTTTATATCAGTCCAGAGATTATTGTACAACACATTGTTTCTGTTTAGGTTGGACTGGATTTCGACATACGTGTTAATCTCTGGTATTGGCAGGAGATCCTAAATAATCAATTCTCATACCATGATGTAAGAAGACTCAATGAGATCAAGACCGGAGGGGTAAATACATTACAGCCTATAATTATGAATAAAATGAGGCCGCATTCACACTGCTTTCTTTCTTACTGACAATCGTGTAACTTTTTGTTGTTGTTGTGATAATGGCTTTTCCGGCTACGGTTATTGCTATTGTGGTTGTATAGGATGTTACACTATCAAGTGCCAATGACTAACGCTTAATAACCTCTATATAAACAGGCAGTTTTATAGAGATAAGTGGCTATCAGGCACATCTGGCGCCGCCTATCTTCTGGAAGAAAGAAGGATAAGACTTATTATTGTTGACCCACATGCCTGATTCTTGTTTTGCCTGGCAGAAGAAATCAGACATCCCAGTGCTGGATAGGGTGTAGTGTAGGGGCGCAGACAGTCAACCAAGACATTGGAGCAAGGAGGGCATGGATATAGTCTAGTTATGGGTTCCAAATTTAGTTAGTTATTTTATCTGATATGGGTCTGACCTAAGTTAGGAGTCTGGTTTGGGGTCTCAACATATTTAGAGAATCTGGTCTGGGGTTTAATTTCAAATGGGGGTCTAAATATATAGAAGGCTCTGGTCTGGGGTCTAATATTAATATTAGTGGGTCTGAAGATATTTGGGGGTCTGGATTTGGTTCTGTTATTACTAGAAGGGGTCTGAAGATGTTTGGGGGGCTGGTCTGGGTTCTAAAATTTATATAAGGGGTCACTTCTTAGGGCCTTTTTCAACTCTGTGGTAGTATCAGCCATCTTCTTCGGAGTGGCCTGCTGGCGGAGTAGCATACCAGCCAGGGACAGAAATAGACTTGACAGGCTGATTAGAAGGGCCTGCTCTGTCCTGGGGAGCCCCCTAGACCCAGTACAGGTGGTGGGTGACAGAAAGATACTGTTCGTGGGGGGCTCTATGCTGGAGAACAACTCCCACCCCACTTATGAGACTGTGACCGCACTGGGCAGTACTGTCAGTGACCAATAGGGTTGAGCGATCGGTATCGGAATAGATCGGATCCGGATTGGTGATCGAATAAATTTCACAATCGCAATCAGGTTCCGATCCTGCCTAAAAAAGATCGGGAACGGAATTCTGATCCCGATTGCTCAACCCTAGTTACCTGCACAGAACCGCTGCCACTACCCGGAGCTCTGGGCCGTTGTTCTCTGTCCTTTCCTCTCTCATTAACACGCCGGCAGAGCGCTGTGCATGCCCCTGCCTCCCTAGGCTAGTGTTACTGATGCTGGGAGTAGGCGGGGCTTGTTGTGGCTTAGGAGAGTGTGGGCGGGTACAGGTTGGGCAGATGTGAGTGATTCACTAGGGTGGCTGGGGTGTGTACGGCGCTCTGCCAGCGTCTGAATGAGAGAGGAGAGAAACGGACAGAGAACAACGGCGCGGAGCTCCGGGGAGCGGCGTACACATCAGGAGGGGAGGCGGCAGCGGTTCTGTGCAGGTAACTGGACAGCAGGGGGGACTAAGTAGCCGGCGTATTTTTTAATCACTACACAGCGTGGAGTCCAAAAATTGAAGCCATCAATTTTTGTACTCCATGCTGTGTAGTGAATAGGATCATTTGTAGAATCCGATTTTCGATCATTAAAAAATCCCATTGACTTGCATTAGAATCAGAATTGGGATCAGGATTGGGTTCGGATGGAAAATGATCGGAAATCGGATTTTAAAAACGATCCTGAAATCTCAAGATCGGCTCAACCCTAGTGACCGACTGCTTCATCCTAAGTGTGAGAAAGAGCGTTATTGGAAGTCTTTCCTTCCCACTGCGGTTAGGCTGTACAACCAACACCGAGCTAAGCGGAGATCACTCCATACAGAGAACTGAAAGAGCTTTAAGTTGTAATCTGCATGAGTGTCACCTTGTGAAGGTATCTCCTGGATTAACATCTCGGCTTTATTGAAGCTGCACGAGAGCCATGATGATCTCCAGCCTGCAGATAACATAAACTGGAAAGTCAAGAAAGAAAATGAATTTAGGTTAAAGATACAAAGGTGTTCATGATAGGAATGGTGGTGATGGCCTAACTGAAGCTTAGGAGCGTGAAGAGATCCTGATGTTGTGAAGTTGTAAATTCCAGAGGATCGTGACTTCCTGGCCGAAGTCTTGTAAACATGGATGTCATGTGATTATGGGAACTGAGAAAGAAAAACACACAATGGTATAGTGAGGATTGTAGAGGTTGGAAACACAGCGGATTCTTCTAGGTGGTTGGCTGCAAACCACCCTGCGACATACAAGAGAGGCATCACTATTATTTTTCAGAAAATGATACTAGGCAAAGCAGTGGCCTCATGTACAAGATGACCTAAACTCCCCATTGTTCTGGGTTCTGAACCAAACTTAGATTACCACCCTAAACTTGGCTCACTAGAGCTATGGAAGGTTGGGGTCTTTGTACTCCATTGTCACCTGACATGGTACCATGTTTTGTAATCCTGCATGCCCATCAGTTTTGGGTCACAAATGACTACTACAGTGGTTATGATGTGGGCATTCCACCTACAGGTGGGTTAATACTGTTTGTTACCTAATGCTACCCTTACATTTTAGATTACTGTTGGCCTCATATCCATGCGCAATTGGCAAGGTACTTTTTCTGCCAACATCTGCCATCAGGGGGAAAGTCAACGTAATGGTTACGTAATGAGGATGTAGATTCCTGAAGTTGTATTCTGTTTGATACTGGGTAGACTAGTACGAGGAGTATGTGGGATCCCTTGGTATTCAGCCTTAATTCCCACATGGAGGTACAGATTTCGCTGAAGGAAAATGCCCAGTTTGAAACAATCATGTATTGGTCAGGGCCAGAAGATAAGATGGGTTGTAGTTAGAACAGAATGGACTTTCACAGGTGGTACCGGGCAAACAATCCAGGGCGTAAAGGAAAGGCGATACTCAGGAACAAGGTCAAAGTCAGGGAGGAGATGCAGTAGTTAAATAGTCAGGAACAAAGTGAAGGGACAGTACTAGGACAGTGGTCAGGAACTCAACGGACCAGAGGATATGACAGGGGCATAGTTAGAAACAGCCAGGAGTTTGACAGCAGGTACCTGGCAAACAATTTAGTAGGTAAGGGACAGACGATACTCAGGAACAAGGTCAAGGTCAGGATGGAGGTATTGGTGATAGTAATAGTGATGTGGTAGTAGCATAGTCAGGAACAACGCAAAAGGACAGAACTTTGACAGTGGGCAGGAACTCTACAGATCAGAGAATAAGATTGAAGCGTAGTTAGAAACAGCCAGGATTTTGACAGCAGGTACCAGGCAAACAATCCAGGGGGTATGGGAGAGGCGATACTTGGGTCAAGGTCAGAATCAAGGTAAATCAGGAACAATAGTACAAGGAATGAGAACCAGGACAGGGTAAAAACCACAATCAACCGGCAAGGCATGGTAGAATAAAGCACCATTACATAGGCCAAAAGGCTCACTATTGAGTGCTGGTTGCTAGCAAATAGACGTTGATATGTATCCCAATCAGAAAACGCCATGGACCATCCAAGGAGGACCACGGTAAGGTTTGAGTGAAGGAAGTGCCATTTTGTCCAGCAGCAGGCTTGGTCAATATCAGTGATATATCATTAGATAGCCGACTGATCATTCAAGGATTGGCTGGCCATGACATTAGACTCAGTGATCTTTGAAGAGTCCATATCTTGGGCTGTAGACAGATTCTACACAAAGTGACACCATTGGCCGTAAGGGGGTAGACAAGGGTAAAGCTTTTACAATGAAGCCCAGGAGCTTCATACTTCACCTCCGAAGATATTAGCTGACAGGTATCTCCGTTCACGTGTCTTATCCAGAAAGAACTGCTTATGAAATTTCAATGAGACCTCCAGGGGACATGTAGCTACACTATACTCAGAGTATTGTCCTCCACCACCTACAGATCTACACCCACATGAGGTCATTGTGTTTTTACCTGCTCATTTCCCGTTGTAGTGTAGTGTGGAGGCTGCCAGGCATTCTTCACGAGGCAGTGTCATGCACGGGGGGGGGGAGCAGTCAGACATGTTTCATCAACTATTAAATGGCTCCCTAAAACAAATGCAGCTACTGTGCCTACAGCAAACACCTGGATCCTTTGTTCCTCTGAAACAAAATGTAAACCTAATGCCAAATGCTTCTCTTAAAGGGGTTTACTGGAACTAAATTATTGAGTTATCCTTACAAATAGGTCATCAATATTAGATGGGAGGGGGTCCAACATCCGGGACTGAAGCAGTGAGCTCCTCATCTGCTTTATAAGTCATGTGATCTCATATTCATTGGTCGGTGCTATCCAAATGAATCGGGATGAACTGTAATACCAAGCACAGCCACTATTCAATGTATGGCGCTGTGCTTGGTAAGTAGTAAAGAGGCCACGTAGAGGCCTTTTTAAACAGCTGACCAGAGGGGTGCTAGGCATTGGACCGCCACCCATCCAATATTGATGACCTATTTTAAGTCCTGAAAAAGCCTTTTAACCCTTTCCAGATAGTTGATTTAATATATATATATATATATATATATATATATATATATATATATATATATGAACTTCGCTTTGGTAGAGTTGGAAGGGACCTCAAGGGCCATCGGGTCCAACCCCCTGCGAGTGCAGGTTTTCCTAAATCATCCCAGCTATATGTTTATCCAGATTCCGCTTGAAGATTTCCATTGATGGAGCGCCCACCACCTCCCGTGGCAGCCTATTCCACTCTCTCACTACCCTCACTGTCAGAAAGTTTTTCCTAATGTCTAATCTGTATCTCTTTCCCTTTAGTTTCATCCCATTGCTTCTTGTACTTCCTTGTGCTAATGAGAATAGGGTAGATCCCTCTGCACTGTGACTACCTTTCAGATATTTGTAGACTGCTATTAAATCTCCCCTCAGCCTTCTCTTCTGCAAACTAAACAATCCCAGTTCTTTTAGCCGCTCCTCATAGGACATGGTTTGCAGACCTTCCATCATTTTGGTTGCTCTTCTCTGGACTTGCTCCAATATATCGATGTCTTTCTTGAATTGAGGCGCCCAGAACTGTACACAGTATTCCAGGTGTGGTCTGACCAGGGAAGAGTACAGCGGAATAATGACCTCTCTTGATCTAGATTCAATGCTTGTCTTAATACATCCCAGAATTTTATTAGCCTTTTTTGCAGTAGCACCGCACTGTTGGCTCATGTTGAATTTGTGATCTACTATTATGCCCAAGTCCTTTTCCCCTATGCTATCACTTAGTTCTATTCCTCCCATACTATATATGTTTTTTACATTTCTGTTACCCAGATGTAGAACTTTGCATTTGTCCCTGTTAAATACCATTTTGTTCGCCTCAGCCCATTGTTCCAGTGTGTCTAAGTCCTTTTGAATACACTGTGTGTGTCTAAGTCCTTAGTACATACACTATGGTGCTACCATATTGGATTCAATTTCCACACTTACTGTAATACCAAGCAGTGATTGGCTGCCATTACAGCTGGGAGCGTATGAAAGGCTCCGAGGCCTGACCACAGAAGTGTTCCATTATACACTGCCACATGCAGACTGTAATAGTAGGATGGTATATACACAGTGGGACAGGTTTATTATGCATGTGTGACAGATTTCTGGCATGCAAGGCATAAAAAGCTGCAACTTTTAATTTCTGCGCCATCCTTGCCAGATTCTTTTTTTAATGTAGATTGTGAATTGCACATAGAGCTCACAATGTACATCCCCCCCCCCTCTATCAGTATGTCTTTTTGGAATCTGGGATGGAAATCCATGCAAACACGGGGAGAACATACAAACTCCTTGCAGATGGTTTTTTGCTCTTGGCAGGATTTGAACACCAGGACCTCAGTGCTGTTCAGGCTGCAATGCTAACCACTGAGTAGTCAAGAAAATAACACTCACAGAGGAGTGAATTCAATTCTCACCCATGTTGCAGTATTACAACCGTCAATCAAAGATATATAATGAAACGGTCTTACCAGGTCAGTATAGCAGGCAGGAGAAATAACAGGATCGAGGGTACAGCGGGAATGTTCTCCCTACATTAAAGTCTGGAATATACTCTCAAGACCCCAAAGACTCTTGCCCTGACAAGGGCAGTCCACATCTGCCCCTGTACAGCCCTGGTCTAATGAAAATTCCCTAGTCCCTACGCGTTTCTTGGCACCGTCTTGCGCCAGTCATCAGGGGACCTTAACAGTGCTTAGAAGTGTCCAAGTACTACCATGCCTGCCCACAGTGGTGAGACTAGTTTAACTACACAGAGCCAACTAACATGACTACCATTGATGACTATGATAGCAGAAAATGAACGCTACCTGCTCTCTTTAAAAGGCCTCTCCAGCTCCGCCTACCTCTTCACGGACAGTGAGCCCCTCAGCAGCGTACTCGCGAATTTCGCGCCACTTCGGCGCTTGATGATGACGTATTGCGGGACCGCGTCATCTCTTTTCGCCTCTTTCACATCGGAGTGCCGACATCAAGAGCTGCGCATGCGTGCCCGACGTACCGTACCCACGCATGCGCACTTTTTACAGCTCCGCTTCTCAATATCAGCCGAGCTGTATGTGATTCACACGGCATCCCATACCCTTCCTGGGAAGTGAGGGGGTTGGCCGCTTATGATTTGGCTCCACCCCTTCTGGCTCCTGTTCCGCCCCTTCATAGAAAAACAATGGGGATATCACCAGACCTTCCTCACAAGCCCCAGTGGATAGTATTTTAACACAATCCCTCCCCCAGCTCACACCTTCTTATTAGATATACTCAAGGCTCTCCTGAGGAGGAAAACAAAATACACTTGGAGCCGTAATTATTGCTCCTAGAGCATTAATAGCCAGTTGTACATCAGTTTAATTTACATTTTGTATTGAACCAAAGAAAATATGATAGTCTCCCGACAACCTACTCACATCACCTTTTAATATGAAAAGATTCAAGAAACACCCTCCCCCCTATTTTTTATCATAACTCAAATAAAACAACAGAAATTCAGTTGTTCATTTAACCCCCTCGGAGTCTCGGTCTTCAATCTGAAGATCCATCTTGCTTCGCACTGCAAAGTCCTTTTATACCAATCTCCCCCTCTTGGGTTTGGCTTCACAACATCAATACCCATAAATTTCAAACAATTTGGGTTCCCCTCGTGTGATGTTATGTTAGACCAGAGTATAATAATCGGAGACCAGGGGGAATAAAAACATTAAAAAAAAACCAGTTGCTTACCTGTTCCCCCTATGCTGTCGGCCGGCGCTCTCGTCTGGTCTGCCGATCATTATACTTGGGGGTCTGCAAAGACCCCCGAGTATAATGATAGTATTTGTGGGGCCCACGGTGTCACTTGCCGATCCCAGCCCAGCCAGGATCTGCAAGTGCATATGGCCCGTAACGGCCTATTAAAAAAAAAACGCAGCGGTAGCGGCTGTCACCGGGCCCCCTAAAGGCCCGGGCCCTGTAGCAGCCGCCTCCGCTGCCTCTATGGTAGTTACGCCACTGGTAGGAGTATAGTAATGTGGAGCAGCCTGTAGTGTAGTAGTATAGTAATGTGGAGCAGCCTGTAGTGTAGCAGTATAGTAATGTGGAGCAGCCTGTAGTGTAAGAGTGTAGTAATGTGGAGCAGCCTGTAGTGTAGCAGTATAGTAATGTGGAGTAGCCTGTAGTGTAAGAGTGTAGTAATGTGGAGCAGCCTGTAGTGTAGCAGTATAGTAATGTGGAGTAGCCTGTAGTGTAAGAGTGTAGTAATGTGGAGCAGCCTGTAGTGTAGCAGTATAGTAATGTGGAGTAGCCTGTAGTGTAAGAGTGTAGTAATGTGGAGCAGCCTGTAGTGTAGCAGTATAGTAATGTGGAGTAGCCTGTAGTGTAAGAGTGTAGTAATGTGGAGCAGCCTGTAGTGTAGCAGTATAGTAATGTGGAGTAGCCTGTAGTGTAGCAGTATAGTAATGTGGAGTAGCCTGTAGTGTAAGAGTGTAGTAATGTGGAGCAGCCTGTAGTGTAGCAGTATAGTAATGTGGAGCAGCCTGTAGTGTAAGAGTGTAGTAATGTGGAGTAGCCTGTAGTGTAGCAGTATAGTAATGTGGAGTAGCCTGTAGTGTAAGAGTGTAGTAATGTGGAGTAGCCTGTAGTGTAAGAGTGTAGTAATGTGGAGTAGCCTGTAGTGTAGCAGTATAGTAATGTGGAGCAGCCTGTAGTGTAGCAGTATAGTAATGTGGGGTAGCCTGTAGTGTAGCAGTGTAGTAATGTGGAGTAGCCTGTAGTGTAGCAGTATAGTAATGTGGAGTAGCCTGTAGTGTAGCAGTATAGTAATGTGGAGTAGCCTGTAGTGTAGCAGTATAGTAATGTGGAGTAGCCTGTAGTGTAGCAGTATAGTAATGTGGAGCAGCCTGTAGTGTAGCAGTATAGTAATGTGGAGTAGCCTGTAGTGTAGCAGTATAGTAATGTGGAGTAGCCTGTAGTGTAGCAGTATAGTAATGTGGAGTAGCCTGTAGTGTAGCAGTATAGTAATGTGGAGCAGCCTGTAGTGTAGCAGTATAGTAATGTGAAGCAGCCTGTAGTGTAGCAGTATAGTAATGTGGAGTAGCCTGTAGTGTAGCAGTATAGTAATGTGGAGCAGCCTGTAGTGTAGCAGTATAGTAATGTGGAGTAGCCTGTAGTGTAGGAGTATAGTAATGTGGAGTAGCCTGTAGTGTAGCAGTATAGTAATGTGGAGTAGCCTGTAGTGTAAGAGTGTAGTAATGTGGAGTAGCCTGTAGTGTAGCAGTATAGTAATGTGGAGTAGCCTGTAGTGTAGCAGTATAGTAATGTGGAGTAGCCTGTAGTGTAGCAGTATAGTAATGTGGAGTAGCCTGTAGTGTAGCAGTATAGTAATGTGGAGCAGCCTGTAGTGTAGCAGTGTAGTAATGTGGAGTAGCCTGTAGTGTAGCAGTATAGTAATGTGGAGTAGCCTGTAGTGTAGCAGTATAGTAATGTGGAGTAGCCTGTAGTGTAAGAGTGTAGTAATGTGGAGTAGCCTGTAGTGTAGGAGTATAGTAATGTGGAGTAGCCTGTAGTGTAGCAGTATAGTAATGTGGAGTAGCCTGTAGTGTAGCGGTATAGTAATGTGGAGTAGCCTGTAGTGTAGGAGTATAGTAATGTGGAGTAGCCTGTAGTGTAGCAGTATAGTAATGTGGAGTAGCCTGTAGTGTAGGAGTATAGTAATGTGGAGTAGCCTGTAGTGTAGCAGTATAGTAATGTGGAGTAGCCTGTAGTGTAGCAGTGTAGTAATGTGGAGTAGCCTGTAGTGTAGGAGTATAGTAATGTGGAGCAGCCTGTAGTGTAGCAGTATAGTAATGTGGAGTAGCCTGTAGTGTAGCAGTGTAGTAATGTGGAGTAGCCTGTAGTGTAGCAGTATAGTAATGTGGAGCAGCCTGTAGTGTAGCAGTATAGTAATGTGGAGTAGCCTGTAGTGTAGCAGTATAGTAATGTGGAGTAGCCTGTAGTGTAGCAGTATAGTAATGTGGAGTAGCCTGTAGTGTAGCAGTATAGTAATGTGGAGTAGCCTGTAGTGTAGCAGTATAGTAATGTGGAGTAGCCTGTAGTGTAGCAGTATAGTAATGTGAAGCAGCCTGTAGTGTAGCAGTATAGTAATGTGGAGCAGCCTGTAGTGTAGCAGTATAGTAATGTGGAGTAGCCTGTAGTGTAGCAGTATAGTAATGTGGAGCAGCCTGTAGTGTAGCAGTATAGTAATGTGGAGCAGCCTGTAGTGTAGCAGTATAGTAATGTGGAGCAGCCTGTAGTGTAGCAGTATAGTAATGTGGAGTAGCCTGTAGTGTAGCAGTACAGTAATGTGGAGTAGCCTGTAGTGTAAGAGTGTAGTAATGTGGAGTAGCCTGTAGTGTAGGAGTATAGTAATGTGGAGTAGCCTGTAGTGTAGCAGTATAGTAATGTGGAGCAGCCTGTAGTGTAGCAGTATAGTAATGTGGAGTAGCCTGTAGTGTAGCAGTATAGTAATGTGGAGTAGCCTGTAGTGTAGCAGTATAGTAATGTGGAGTAGCCTGTAGTGTAGCAGTATAGTAATGTGGAGTAGCCTGTAGTGTAAGAGTGTAGTAATGTGGAGTAGCCTGTAGTGTAGCAGTATAGTGATGTGGAGTAGCCTGTAGTGTAGCAGTATAGTAATGTGGAGCAGCCTGTAGTGTAGCAGTATAGTAATGTGGAGTAGCCTGTAGTGTAGCAGTATAGTAATGTGGAGTAGCCTGTAGTGTAGCAGTATAGTAATGTGGAGTAGCCTGTAGTGTAGCAGTGTAGTAATGTGGAGTAGCCTGTAGTGTAGCAGTGTAGTAATGTGGAGTAGCCTGTAGTGTAGCAGTATAGTAATGTGGAGTAGCCTGTAGTGTAGGAGTATAGTAATGTGGAGTAGCCTGTAGTTTAGCAGTATAGTAATGTGGAGTAGCCTGTAGTGTAGCAGTGTAGTAATGTGGAGTAGCCTGTAGTGTAGCAGTATAGTAATGTGGAGCAGCCTGTAGTGTAGCAGTATAGTAATGTGGAGCAGCCTGTAGTGTAGCAGTATAGTAATGTGGAACAGCCTGTAGTGTAGCAGTATAGTAATGTGGAGTAGCCTGTAGTGTAGCAGTATAGTAATGTGGAGCAGCCTGTAGTGTAGCAGTATAGTAATGTGGAGTAGCCTGTAGTGTAGCAGTATAGTAATGTGGAGTAGCCTGTAGTGTAGCAGTGTAGTAATGTGGAGTAGCATGTAGTGTAGCAGTATAGTAATGTGGAGTAGCCTGTAGTGTAGGAGTATAGTAATGTGGAGTAGCCTGTAGTGTAGCAGTATAGTAATGTGGAGTAGCCTGTAGTGTAGCAGTGCAGTAATGTGGAGTAGCCTGTAGTGTAGCAGTATAGTAATGTGGAGTAGCCTGTAGTGTAGCAGTATAGTAATGTGGAGTAGCCTGTAGTGTAGCAGTATAGTAATGTGGAGTTGCCTGTAGTGTAGCAGTATAGTAATGTGGAGTAGCCTGTAGTGTAGCAGTATAGTAATGTGGAGTAGCCTGTAGTGTAGCAGTATAGTAATGTGGAGTAGCCTGTAGTGTAGCAGTGTAGTAATGTGGAGTAGCCTGTAGTGTAAGAGTATAGTAATGTGGAGTAGCCTGTAGTGTAGCAGTGTAGTAATGTGGAGTAGCCTGTAGTGTAGGAGTATAGTAATGTGGAGTAGCCTGTAGTGTAGCAGTGTAGTAATGTGGAGTAGCCTGTAGTGTAGCAGTATAGTAATGTGGAGTAGCCTGTAGTGTAGCAGTATAGTAATGTGGAGTAGCCTGTAGTGTAGCAGTATAGTAATGTGGAGTAGCCTGTAGTGTAGCAGTATAGTAATGTGGAGCAGCCTGTAGTGTAGCAGTGTAGTAATGTGGAGTAGCCTGTAGTGTAGCAGTATAGTAATGTGGAGTAGCCTGTAGTGTAGCAGTATAGTAATGTGGAGTAGCCTGTAGTGTAAGAGTGTAGTAATGTGGAGTAGCCTGTAGTGTAGGAGTATAGTAATGTGGAGTAGCCTGTAGTGTAGCAGTATAGTAATGTGGAGTAGCCTGTAGTGTAGGAGTATAGTAATGTGGAGTAGCCTGTAGTGTAGGAGTATAGTAATGTGGAGTAGCCTGTAGTGTAGCAGTATAGTAATGTGGAGTAGCCTGTAGTGTAGCAGTGTAGTAATGTGGAGTAGCCTGTAGTGTAGCAGTATAGTAATGTGGAGCAGCCTGTAGTGTAGCAGTATAGTAATGTGGAGCAGCCTGTAGTGTAGCAGTATAGTAATGTGGAGTAGCCTGTAGTGTAGCAGTATAGTAATGTGGAGTAGCCTGTAGTGTAGCAGTATAGTAATGTGAAGCAGCCTGTAGTGTAGCAGTATAGTAATGTGGAGTAGCCAGTAGTGTAGCAGTATAGTAATGTGGAGTAGCCTGTAGTGTAGCAGTATAGTAATGTGGAGTAGCCTGTAGTGTAAGAGTGTAGTAATGTGGAGTAGCCTGTAGTGTAGCAGTATAGTAATGTGGAGTAGCCTGTAGTGTAGCAGTATAGTAATGTGGAGTAGCCTGTAGTGTAGCAGTATAGTAATGTGGAGCAGCCTGTAGTGTAGCAGTATAGTAATGTGGAGTAGCCTGTAGTGTAGCAGTATAGTAATGTGGAGTAGCCTGTAGTGTAGCAGTATAGTAATGTGGAGTAGCCTGTAGTGTAAGAGTGTAGTAATGTGGAGTAGCCTGTAGTGTAGGAGTATAGTAATGTGGAGTAGCCTGTAGTATAGCAGTATAGTAATGTGGAGTAGCCTGTAGTGTAGCAGTATAGTAATGTGGAGTAGCCTGTAGTGTAGGAGTATAGTAATGTGGAGTAGCCTGTAGTGTAGGAGTATAGTAATGTGGAGTAGCCTGTAGTGTAGCAGTATAGTAATGTGGAGTAGCCTGTGGTGTAGCAGTGTAGTAATGTGGAGTAGCCTGTAGTGTAGCAGTATAGTAATGTGGAGCAGCCTGTAGTGTAGCAGTATAGTAATGTGGAGCAGCCTGTAGTGTAGCAGTATAGTAATGTGGAGTAGCCTGTAGTGTAGCAGTATAGTAATGTGGAGTAGCCTGTAGTGTAGCAGTATAGTAATGTGGAGTAGCCTGTAGTGTAGCAGTATAGTAATGTGGAGTAGCCTGTAGTGTAGCAGTATAGTAATGTGGAGTAGCCTGTAGTGTAAGAGTGTAGTAATGTGGAGTAGCCTGTAGTGTAGCAGTATAATAATGTGGAGCAGCCTGTAGTGTAGCAGTATAGTAATGTGGAGTAGCCTGTAGTGTAGCAGTATAGAAATGTGGAGTAGCCTGTAGTGTAGCAGTATAGTAATGTGGAGTAGCCTGTAGTGTAGCAGTATAGTAATGTGGAGTAGCCTGTAGTGTAGCAGTATAGTAATGTGGAGTAGCCTGTAGTGTAGCAGTATAGTAATGTGGAGCAGCCTGTAGTGTAGCAGTATAGTAATGTGGAGCAGCCTGTAGTGTAGCAGTATAGTAATGTGGAGTAGCCTGTAGTGTAGCAGTATAGTAATGTGGAGCAGCCTGTAGTGTAGCAGTATAGTAATGTGGAGCAGCCTGTAGTGTAGCAGTATAGTAATGTGGAGTAGCCTGTAGTGTAGCAGTATAGTAATGTGGAGTAGCCTGTAGTGTAGCAGTATAGTAATGTTGAGTAGCCTGTAGTGTAGCAGTATAGTAATGTGGAGTAGCCTGTAGTGTAGCAGTATAGTAATGTGGAGTAGCCTGTAGTGTAGCAGTATAGTAATGTGGAGTAGCCTGTAGTGTAGCAGTATAGTAATGTGGAGCAGCCTGTAGTGTAGCAGTATAGTAATGTGGAGCAGCCTGTAGTGTAGCAGTATAGTAATGTGGAGCAGCCTGTAGTGTAGCAGTATAGTAATGTGGAACAGCCTGTAGTGTAGCAGTATAGTAATGTGGAGTAGCCTGTAGTGTAGCAGTATAGTAATGTGGAGCAGCCTGTAGTGTAGCAGTATAGTAATGTGGAGTAGCCTGTAGTGTAGCAGTATAGTAATGTGGAGTAGCCTGTAGTGTAGCAGTGTAGTAATGTGGAGTAGCATGTAGTGTAGCAGTATAGTAATGTGGAGTAGCCTGTAGTGTAGGAGTATAGTAATGTGGAGTAGCCTGTAGTGTAGCAGTATAGTAATGTGGAGTAGCCTGTAGTGTAGCAGTGCAGTAATGTGGAGTAGCCTGTAGTGTAGCAGTATAGTAATGTGGAGTAGCCTGTAGTGTAGCAGTATAGTAATGTGGAGTAGCCTGTAGTGTAGCAGTATAGTAATGTGGAGTTGCCTGTAGTGTAGCAGTATAGTAATGTGGAGTAGCCTGTAGTGTAGCAGTATAGTAATGTGGAGTAGCCTGTAGTGTAGCAGTATAGTAATGTGGAGTAGCCTGTAGTGTAGCAGTGTAGTAATGTGGAGTAGCCTGTAGTGTAAGAGTATAGTAATGTGGAGTAGCCTGTAGTGTAGCAGTGTAGTAATGTGGAGTAGCCTGTAGTGTAGGAGTATAGTAATGTGGAGTAGCCTGTAGTGTAGCAGTGTAGTAATGTGGAGTAGCCTGTAGTGTAGCAGTATAGTAATGTGGAGTAGCCTGTAGTGTAGCAGTATAGTAATGTGGAGTAGCCTGTAGTGTAGCAGTATAGTAATGTGGAGTAGCCTGTAGTGTAGCAGTATAGTAATGTGGAGCAGCCTGTAGTGTAGCAGTGTAGTAATGTGGAGTAGCCTGTAGTGTAGCAGTATAGTAATGTGGAGTAGCCTGTAGTGTAGCAGTATAGTAATGTGGAGTAGCCTGTAGTGTAAGAGTGTAGTAATGTGGAGTAGCCTGTAGTGTAGGAGTATAGTAATGTGGAGTAGCCTGTAGTGTAGCAGTATAGTAATGTGGAGTAGCCTGTAGTGTAGGAGTATAGTAATGTGGAGTAGCCTGTAGTGTAGGA
Organism: Leptodactylus fuscus; assembly: GCF_031893055.1. Taxonomy (NCBI): domain Eukaryota; kingdom Metazoa; phylum Chordata; class Amphibia; order Anura; family Leptodactylidae; genus Leptodactylus; species Leptodactylus fuscus. The sequence goes on from NC_134265.1 coordinate 333,443,776, forward strand.
GTATAGTAATGTGGAGTAGCCTGTAGTGTAGCAGTATAGTAATGTGGAGTAGCCTGTAGTGTAGCAGTGTAGTAATGTGGAGTAGCCTGTAGTGTAGCAGTATAGTAATGTGGAGCAGCCTGTAGTGTAGCAGTATAGTAATGTGGAGCAGCCTGTAGTGTAGCAGTATAGTAATGTGGAGTAGCCTGTAGTGTAGCAGTATAGTAATGTGGAGTAGCCTGTAGTGTAGCAGTATAGTAATGTGAAGCAGCCTGTAGTGTAGCAGTATAGTAATGTGGAGTAGCCAGTAGTGTAGCAGTATAGTAATGTGGAGTAGCCTGTAGTGTAGCAGTATAGTAATGTGGAGTAGCCTGTAGTGTAAGAGTGTAGTAATGTGGAGTAGCCTGTAGTGTAGCAGTATAGTAATGTGGAGTAGCCTGTAGTGTAGCAGTATAGTAATGTGGAGTAGCCTGTAGTGTAGCAGTATAGTAATGTGGAGCAGCCTGTAGTGTAGCAGTATAGTAATGTGGAGTAGCCTGTAGTGTAGCAGTATAGTAATGTGGAGTAGCCTGTAGTGTAGCAGTATAATAATGTGGAGTAGCCTGTAGTGTAAGAGTGTAGTAATGTGGAGTAGCCTGTAGTGTAGGAGTATAGTAATGTGGAGTAGCCTGTAGTATAGCAGTATAGTAATGTGGAGTAGCCTGTAGTGTAGCAGTATAGTAATGTGGAGTAGCCTGTAGTGTAGGAGTATAGTAATGTGGAGTAGCCTGTAGTGTAGGAGTATAGTAATGTGGAGTAGCCTGTAGTGTAGCAGTATAGTAATGTGGAGTAGCCTGTGGTGTAGCAGTGTAGTAATGTGGAGTAGCCTGTAGTGTAGCAGTATAGTAATGTGGAGCAGCCTGTAGTGTAGCAGTATAGTAATGTGGAGCAGCCTGTAGTGTAGCAGTATAGTAATGTGGAGTAGCCTGTAGTGTAGCAGTATAGTAATGTGGAGTAGCCTGTAGTGTAGCAGTATAGTAATGTGGAGTAGCCTGTAGTGTAGCAGTATAGTAATGTGGAGTAGCCTGTAGTGTAGCAGTATAGTAATGTGGAGTAGCCTGTAGTGTAAGAGTGTAGTAATGTGGAGTAGCCTGTAGTGTAGCAGTATAATAATGTGGAGCAGCCTGTAGTGTAGCAGTATAGTAATGTGGAGTAGCCTGTAGTGTAGCAGTATAGAAATGTGGAGTAGCCTGTAGTGTAGCAGTATAGTAATGTGGAGTAGCCTGTAGTGTAGCAGTATAGTAATGTGGAGTAGCCTGTAGTGTAGCAGTATAGTAATGTGGAGTAGCCTGTAGTGTAGCAGTATAGTAATGTGGAGCAGCCTGTAGTGTAGCAGTATAGTAATGTGGAGCAGCCTGTAGTGTAGCAGTATAGTAATGTGGAGTAGCCTGTAGTGTAGCAGTATAGTAATGTGGAGCAGCCTGTAGTGTAGCAGTATAGTAATGTGGAGCAGCCTGTAGTGTAGCAGTATAGTAATGTGGAGTAGCCTGTAGTGTAGCAGTATAGTAATGTGGAGTAGCCTGTAGTGTAGCAGTATAGTAATGTTGAGTAGCCTGTAGTGTAGCAGTATAGTAATGTGGAGTAGCCTGTAGTGTAGCAGTATAGTAATGTGGAGTAGCCTGTAGTGTAGCAGTATAGTAATGTGGAGTAGCCTGTAGTGTAGCAGTATAGTAATGTGGAGCAGCCTGTAGTGTAGCAGTATAGTAATGTGGAGCAGCCTGTAGTGTAGCAGTATAGTAATGTGGAGTAGCCTGTAGTGTAGCAGTATAGTAATGTGGAGTAGCCTGTAGTGTAGCAGTATAGTAATGTGGAGTAGCCTGTAGTGTAGCAGTATAGTAATGTGGAGTAGCCTGTAGTGTAGCAGTATAGTAATGTGGAGTAGCCTGTAGTGTAAGAGTGTAGTAATGTGGAGCAGCCTGTAGTGTAGCAGTATAGTAATGTGGAGTAGCCTGTAGTGTAGCAGTATAGTAATGTGGAGCAGCCTGTAGTGTAGCAGTATAGTAATGTGGAGCAGCCTGTAGTGTAGCAGTATAGTAATGTGGAGTAGCCTGTAGTGTAGCAGTATAGTAATGTGGAGTAGCCTGTAGTGTAGCAGTATAGTAATGTTGAGTAGCCTGTAGTGTAGCAGTATAGTAATGTGGAGTAGCCTGTAGTGTAGCAGTATAGTAATGTGGAGTAGCCTGTAGTGTAGCAGTATAGTAATGTGGAGTAGCCTGTAGTGTAGCAGTATAGTAATGTGGAGTAGCCTGTAGTGTAGCAGTATAGTAATGTGGAGCAGCCTGTAGTGTAGCAGTATAGTAATGTGGAGTAGCCTGTAGTGTAGCAGTATAGTAATGTGGAGTAGCCTGTAGTGTAGCAGTATAGTAATGTGGAGTAGCCTGTAGTGTAGCAGTATAGTAATGTGGAGCAGCCTGTAGTGTAGCAGTATAGTAATGTGGAGTAGCCTGTAGTGTAGCAGTATAGTAATGTGGAGTAGCCTGTAGTGTAGCAGTATAGTAATGTGGAGTAGCCTGTAGTGTAGCAGTATAGTAATGTGGAGCAGCCTGTAGTGTAGCAGTATAGTAATTTGGAGCAGCCTGTAGTGTAGCAGTATAGTAATGTGGAGTAGCCTGTAGTGTAGCAGTATAGTAATGTGGAGTAGCCTGTAGGTGTCAGTATAGTAATGTGGAGTAGCCTGTAGTGTAGCAGTATAGTAATGTTGAGTAGCCTGTAGTGTAGCAGTATAGTAATGTGGAGTAGCCTGTAGTGTAGCAGTATAGTAATGTGGAGTAGCCTGTAGTGTAGCAGTATAGTAATGTGGAGTAGCCTGTAGTGTAGCAGTATAGTAATGTGGAGCAGCCTGTAGTGTAGCAGTATAGTAATGTGGAGCAGCCTGTAGTGTAGCAGTATAGTAATGTGGAGTAGCCTGTAGTGTAGCAGTATAGTAATGTGGAGTAGCCTGTAGTGTAAGAGTGTAGTAATGTGGAGCAGCCTGTAGTGTAGCAGTATAGTAATGTGGAGTAGCCTGTAGTGTAGCAGTATAGTAATGTGGAGCAGCCTGTAGTGTAGCAGTATAGTAATGTGGAGCAGCCTGTAGTGTAGCAGTATAGTAATGTGGAGTAGCCTGTAGTGTAGCAGTATAGTAATGTGGAGTAGCCTGTAGTGTAGCAGTATAGTAATGTTGAGTAGCCTGTAGTGTAGCAGTATAGTAATGTGGAGTAGCCTGTAGTGTAGCAGTATAGTAATGTGGAGTAGCCTGTAGTGTAGCAGTATAGTAATGTGGAGTAGCCTGTAGTGTAGCAGTATAGTAATGTGGAGTAGCCTGTAGTGTAGCAGTATAGTAATGTGGAGCAGCCTGTAGTGTAGCAGTATAGTAATGTGGAGTAGCCTGTAGTGTAGCAGTATAGTAATGTGGAGTAGCCTGTAGTGTAGCAGTATAGTAATGTGGAGTAGCCTGTAGTGTAGCAGTATAGTAATGTGGAGCAGCCTGTAGTGTAGCAGTATAGTAATTTGGAGCAGCCTGTAGTGTAGCAGTATAGTAATGTGGAGCAGCCTGTAGTGTAGCAGTATAGTAATGTGGAGTAGCCTGTAGTGTAGCAGTACAGTAATGTGGAGTAGCCTGTAGTGTAAGAGTGTAGTAATGTGGAGTAGCCTGTAGTGTAGGAGTATAGTAATGTGGAGTAGCCTGTAGTGTAAGAGTGTAGTAATGTGGAGTAGCCTGTAGTGTAGGAGTATAGTAATGTGGAGTAGCCTGTAGTGTAGCAGTATAGTAATGTGGAGCAGCCTGTAGTGTAGCAGTATAGTAATGTGGAGTAGCCTGTAGTGTAGCAGTATAGTAATGTGGAGTAGCCTGTAGTGTAGCAGTATAGTAATGTGGAGTAGCCTGTAGTGTAGCAGTATAGTAATGTGGAGTAGCCTGTAGTGTAAGAGTGTAGTAATGTGGAGTAGCCTGTAGTGTAGGAGTATAGTAATGTGGAGTAGCCTGTAGTGTAGCAGTATAGTAATGTGGAGTAGCCTGTAGTGTAGCAGTGTAGTAATGTGGAGTAGCCTGTAGTGTAGCAGTATAGTAATGTGGAGTAGCCTGTAGTGTAGGAGTATAGTAATGTAGAGTAGCCTGTAGTTTAGCAGTATAGTAATGTGGAGTAGCCTGTAGTGTAGCAGTGTAGTAATGTGGAGTAGCCTGTAGTGTAGCAGTATAGTAATGTGGAGCAGCCTTTAGTGTAGCAGTATAGTAATGTGGAGCAGCCTGTAGTGTAGCAGTATAGTAATGAGGAGCAGCCTGTAGTGTAGCAGTATAGTAATGTGGAGTAGCCTGTAGTGTAGCAGTATAGTAATGTGGAGCAGCCTGTAGTGTAGCAGTATAGTAATGTGGAGTAGCCTGTAGTGTAGCAGTATAGTAATGTGGAGTAGCCTGTAGTGTAGCAGTGTAGTAATGTGGAGTAGCATGTAGTGTAGCAGTATAGTAATGTGGAGTAGCCTGTAGTGTAGGAGTATAGTAATGTGGAGTAGCCTGTAGTGTAGCAGTATAGTAATGTGGAGTAGCCTGTAGTGTAGCAGTGCAGTAATGTGGAGTAGCCTGTAGTGTAGCAGTATAGTAATGTGGAGCAGCCTGTAGTGTAGCAGTATAGTAATGTGGAGTAGCCTGTAGTGTAGCAGTATAGTAATGTGGAGTAGCCTGTAGTGTACCAGTATAGTAATGTGGAGTTGCCTGTAGTGTAGCAGTATAGTAATGTGGAGTAGCTGTAGTGTAGCAGTATAGTAATGTGGAGTAGCCTGTAGTGTAGCAGTATAGTAATGTGGAGTAGCCTGTAGTGTAGCAGTGTAGTAATGTGGAGTAGCCTGTAGTGTAAGAGTATAGTAATGTGGAGTAGCCTGTAGTGTAGCAGTGTAGTAATGTGGAGTAGCCTGTAGTGTAGGAGTATAGTAATGTGGAGTAGCCTGTAGTGTAGCAGTGTAGTAATGTGGAGTAGCCTGTAGTGTAGCAGTATAGTAATGTGGAGTAGCCTGTAGTGTAGCAGTATAGTAATGTGGAGTAGCCTGTAGTGTAGCAGTATAGTAATGTGGAGTAGCCTGTAGTGTAGCAGTATAGTAATGTGGAGTAGCCTGTAGTGTAGCAGTATAGTAATGA